>NC_132846.1:45189453-45855703 GCF_048164855.1 Canis lupus baileyi
GGCAGCAAACCGTGCTAGGGATCACAGCTTTACCCTGAGTGGACTTTCCTGGCCGGCCGAGTCTTGCGGATTTTTCCTGAGGTGTCTCTTTTCGGGGTCTTGCTGCTAAGGAACGTGGATGAATGGGGAGCTTCTGGGAGAGCCGAATACCAAGCCAGGGACGGGTCCTGGGCGGGTGGCTGGCGAGGTGCGGGCCGGGAGTTCTCAGGCTCGGGGGTGATGGCCGGTGAGGGACAATGAAATGGGAGAGGAGCAGGAGAGCCCTTGTAAAATTCTCGCTGGCGGTTCTCTGGGAGCTTTCTTTTTGTGAGCACCCAGGACCACGCAGGTCCCCGGCTGATGCGTCAGTAATCGGCGATTCAACGCTGAGGGCCGTCAGGAGTTTCCTGCAGTTGGCATATTTCCTCCAGAGGAAATGCGCTCTAAGTAAAGAGTGAGTCACAGTTATTCATCCAGGGTCCCTTTCTATGTCTCTATTCTTAGAGTCTGTCACGGAGTCTGGTCTACAGGTTGGTGCCAGCTTGAAAGACCTGTCGCTCAGGTGATGGCTTGAGCAGCACACTCATTCAGGGCTGAGGGATGTGCCTAGGGCACAGGTGAGGGATGCCAGGCATCCCAGATGATGGGGACTGTGTGGCTTCTAGCCTCGGCCCTCCTGTGGTCAGTACACCCGAAGGAGACTGACCTCACTGCCCTGAAGCATGCATCACGGCTATCTGAGGACATTCTATACGTGGAGCATCACTCCTGCTCAAAGGACTCCAACCTCTTCCCAGCTACCTGTCTTTCCTCTTCCCCAGCACTGAGGAAGAGGCAGGGTCATCCGCAACCTTGTCAGCATTGCCCTTAGATGGCAACAGTCTGATTCCCTACCATCTGGGGTTGGGTTTGAATGGAGCCGGGCAGCTGATGACCTCTACGGGTTGGCCTCTGCTCGCACTGGATTTCCCCAGGGAGAAGCATTCATCCTGCTACAGCACCTGCTGAAGCAGAACCCAGGCCTAGGCAGCTCCAGGAACCTGTGAGGCAGTCTTCTGCTCTCTGCATGTGTGTTGCTGCTGCTTGCTGGTGCCCTGGGCCACCCTGACCAAGTCTGGCACACCAGGGTACCAGCTTTGCAGGGTTTGGTTGCAGAGGAGTGTGCGTGGGTATGCTTGGGTGCTCATGCATCTGCTGTATCTCCTTCCTTCCTCTCTCCTCAGCTTGGCTCCATGTATTCAAGCCCTGCCCTCCACCTCAGTCCCCATTCTGGGCTCTCTGAAAGAAAGTTATACGTGGAAGATGCTGAATGAATAGTTTGAGTCCCTGCCATATGCCCATTTTCAAGGATTGGAGAGGAAATGAGGTTGAGGGATCTGGAAAAGCCTCCTAGCCATAGATTCTTATGAGTCCCCAATGTTATTAGTAACCTTTGGTTGAAACTTGGCTTCTTATTTATTGAAAGCTTCCTAAGTGCCAGGCTTGTTATAGTCACTGAGGACCCAGCAACAAGTAACATGATAAGAGCCCTTACCTTGCCTTGTGGAACTCACATTCAAATGGTTCTTAGCCTCTTCTTATAGGGGTTGTCTTCAGGTGGAGGTAAAGCCTCCCAGGGGAGCACAGACTTCTAGAGGCTGGGAAGCTCTCACCTCTGCAGGGAGAAAGCAGGTGGTCCCTCCAAACAGCCGTGGTTGGTAGTTCCCATGGCCAGAGCCTCTAAGGAAAGACTTGGAGGAGACTACCTGGGATGAACTGCCCACTGGCAAGTTCCTGATCCCTCTGCCTGGTACCCTAGATCCCCCAGGGTCTAGGTGAGGGCCAGAGATGGTCAGGCCATTGAGAATATGTTCACTGGCTCACTGTTCCTTGACTGAGTGAGTTCTGTTCCAGACATGACCCAGGAAACTCGATGGAGGCAGAGATTTCAGTGTGTGGATGCAAAGGCCTCCAGGCCACATCTGAACCACTTACCTCCAGCTCCTGTGGGAGAGGCCCACAAATTGCCTCTGTTGTACCAATACTGTTGTTGTACCAATTCTGTTCCTGCTGACAGAACACTGAGATCCAAGAGCTGCTTATTTACAAGTTTATGTGGAAAGGCAATGGAGCTAGGATAGCTAAAATAACTTTAAAATAAAAAATTAAGGAGTTATCACTCTCTCTGATTTTTTTTTAAAACAAAGAGATCTTTAATGCTTTATTTCCTTGTGACATTTTATGAATTTTCAATTCATGCTTCCCTGTGTTCTTCTGAACAAGTTGCTGTGAACTCCCTGATATATCTAGGCCTTCCGTGTAGCCTGTAGGGCCTAGAGTTTTCCCCAGGGAGTACAAATCCTAATCAGGCCCCTGACGCCTCCCTGTCCCTATCATGGGGACAAAAATGTTTGTTTCATTTCCTTTTTAAAAAATAACTTTTTTTTTTTTTAGAGCAGTTTTTGGTTCACAGCAAAATGAAGAGGAAAGTACACAGATTTCCCAGACAGTCCCTACCCCCACACAGGCAGAGCCTCCCCACTATCAACATCTGCACCAGAGTGGCACATTTGTTACAATTAGTGAGTCTTCACTGACACATCATTATCACCGAAGGCCCATAGTTTACATTAGGGGTCACCCTGGGTGTAGTACTTTCTGTGGGAATGGACAAATGTATAATGACACGTGTCTACTGTTAAAATATTATACAGAGTATTTTCACCGTCCTAAAAGTCCTCTGGGTTCTCCATCCCTGGCCACCCCTGATCTTTTTACTGCCTCCGTAATTTTGCCTTTTCCAAAATATCACAAAGTTGAAATCATAATACTCCGATTAATACTTACTATGGTATAGTAATCAGGACAGTGTGGTATTAGCTGAGAAGGATGGCACTTTAATGATTAGACACCCAAAGACAAAAACAAAAACAAGAAACCCCAAAACCTCAATCCAAACCTCATGTCTTGTACAAAAATTAATTAAAAATGGATGTTGGACTTAAATGTAAAATGTAAAACTAATAAAACTTTTAGAAGAAAACATAGAAGATCCTCAGAAATGAGAGCTAGGGGATGCCTGGGTGGCTCAGCTTGGGGCGTGATCCTGGAGTCCCGGGATCGAGTTCCACGTCGGGCTCTCTGCATGGAGCCTGCTTCTCCCTCTGCTTGTGTCTCTGCCTCTCTCTCTCTGTGTCTCCCAGGAATAAATTAAAAAAGAAAAAAAAAAAAAAAAGAAATGATAGCTAGGTGAACCTAGAGCTTTTGTGTCTTAGAACAACACACACATAATTCAAAAAACTTAAAAGTTGAGAGATTAGACCTGAACGAAATTAAGAACTTGCTCTGAAAGATCTTGTTAAGAGAACAAAAATGTACAGACTGAGGGAAATACTTACAAACCACATATCCGACATAGGACTTCTGTCTAGAACATGTAGAGAGCTCTCAGAAACTCAACCATTTGAAAAGCCATTCCATTTAAAAATGGGCAAAATACACAAATAGACATTTCACCAAAGCACATATGTAGAAGGCAAATAAACACATAAAAGATATGTTTGACATCATTAGTCATAAAGAAATACCAGTTAAGATCATGATAGGATATCACTATACACTTGTTACAGGAGCTTAAAAAAAAAAAAAAGGTGACAGTACCAAATGCTGGTAAGGCTGTGGAGAAACTGGATCTTTCATACATTCTTAGTAAAAAGGTAAAATGATATAGATGCTCTGGAAAATACTTTGGAAGTTCCTTTAAAGAGTAAACAATGAAACATACACTCCATATAATCTAGCAATGGCACTCCTGAGCATTTATTCCAGAGAAATGAAAACTTGTGTGTACACAAAAACCCATACCTGGATGATCACGGCAGCCTTGTCTGTGGTAACTGAAGAGGGAAACAACTCAAATGTCCTTTTTTTTTTTTTTTTAAGATTTTATTTATTTATTCATGAGAGACACAGAGAGAGACAGAGACATAGGCAGAGGGAGAAGCAGGCTCCATGCAGGGAGCCTGGTGTGGGACTCGATCTTGGGACCCCAGGATCACGCCCTGGGCTGAAGGCAGACGCTAAACCGCTGAGCCACGCAGGCGCCCCTCAAATGTCCTTCAGTGGGTGAAACAGCATGGTGCCTCCACACCATGGAGTAGGGCTCAGCAGTAAGCAGGGACAGGCCGTTGGTATGTGCAAACCACAGCTTGGATGGATCTTGAGGGCATTAGGCAGAGTGAGAGAAGCTGGTTTCAAAAGGTCATATACTGCATGGTTCCATTTATATAACGTTCTAGAAAAGACACGATTATAAAGATGGAGAAAGGATTAGTGGTTGCCAGGGGTGAGAGATCTTGTGGAGGAGGGGCAATGTGATCATAAAGTGGCAGTAGTAGAGGGAGATCTTTGTGGTGATGGAAATGGTGTATTGCATAGAACTACCCCCCCCAACACACACACACACACACACACACACATAAGTGATACATGTAAAACTGCTGGAATGTGAATAAGGTCCATGGATTATACCAATATCAGTTTCCTAGCTCTGATATTGTACAATAATGAGGTTACCTATATAAGTTACCTATGTATTTATATTCACCATAAGGATGTTATCATGGGGAGAAACTGGGTGAAGGATACATGGAACTTCCCTGTAATATTTTTGCAACTTCCTGGGATTCTATAATTATTTTAAAATAAAGAGTCAAAAAAATTAGCCCAGTTCTCTTTGTGAACCCAGCTCTGAACTGACTCTGCTGCTGTTGGTTCCTCCTCCCTGCTCCTTTCCCCTCCTCCCCCCTCTCTCCCCTCCTTTCTTTCCTTCTCTTTCTCCTCCTCACCCTTCTCCTCTTTCTCCTCTTCTTCCATATCTGGTCTATTGTTTTTTTCACCAGCATCACGTTTTTACTTTTATTTAGGGGAATGGAGCTTGAGGATATAGGGAAGTGTTTGCAAAACGACAACTTTGATCTTGTTTTTACTTCTTTTGGAAGGGAGTATGCAGGTGGGTAGAGAGGGAATGTAAAACATTGACCTCTTGTTCTGGAAAGGACCTGAAGTGCCCAGATAACCCCTGTTCTCAAAGGTCAGAATTAGGACAGCTCACAGTACATTTATGAGCATTATTCATGGGACATGTATCTCAGGAAATGTTGACTAAAATTCCGTCTTCCTCCTAGTATGATTTGGGCCAGGATCTTAAGGGACTTTTGCAAACAGGCACCGTTGCCTCCCTGTGATGCCCAGAATACATCATTTCAACTTCCACACACTGGGTCCCTGAGTCACATGCTGAAGGGGCTGGTGGCTCTGGCATAAATGTGGTCCCATCAAAATCAAGAACCTTCCAGTACTTCTACCGGGCTGAAGTTTATCTCCATGTCTTTGTGAAAGATGACTAATGGCAGCCTAAAAGAGGGAGGGTGACCCGTGATGAACAAGGTTTGGGCAGAGCCCAAGAATCGAAGGGGACTTGGGATCGTGGAGAGACCTTCCAAATCTCGGGAGGGGGGGTGGTGATTTCTTTTTTCCTCGTTCTCCAAGGCTCCTCAGTCTCAGAGACCCCAAGAGATGCCATTAATACAGATTCCTCCTCTGGCCCCTTTGACACATTTGCTTTTGAAGGACCTGGAAGAGAAAGCTCTTTGTATGTGGTCAGAATAAACTCATTGTACACCCAAACAATTAACTCCTCAATGGACTTGCCAGCCCCTTGAAAGGCCCGGCCCTGCTTCCCTGGACCTCTTGGGCTCTATTCAGTCCCTTAAGCACACCAATGTTTTTGAGTTTTTGTTTTGTTTTGTTTGTTATTCTGAAAAGTCTTTCGCTAAGAATAGTCAGAGCGGATCAACATTGTCCTCAGCCTGCATTTATCTCCACTTGCCAGCGAATGTCAATCAGGAATCAAAAAGCCAAACAGAGGAGGCTTTGAACGGTGTCATCGGGGTCGAAGTGACTTCCAGCTGTCTGTGCGTGGGCCAGGCCTTCTCGCAGGGCAAGGAATTGTGCTGTCACACAAACCCACTGTCTGGCCAGGCTTGCAGAGCCCGTGCAGGGGCTGCAACTTTCTGGGGGCTGCACCTCAAGGACAAGGCATGGTTGGCAGTTGGAGAGCTCGGGAGGCCAAATGCCAGGGCTCTGGGCCTAGGCAGTTTACAGAGCAGCTCATTGCCTGTGGGCCTTTAGCAAATCACTTTCTTGCCCTAAGACTCAATCTCTTTTTATCTGCCTGGTCACTTCCTCTGTGCTGGCCAGTGGTGAGACTAGATGAGGAAAGCCACCTGCTAGAAATTGAGTGTTGCAAAATGTGGTCTCATTATTGTTGATCTTGACCCCATCCTTGAGAAATTTTTTCAGGTTTGCCTCATTCATTCATTCCTTCATTCATGAATGTAGTAAGCTTGCCTTGTTTTTTTATTTTGTTGTTCTATTTTTTATTTTACTTAAACCTTTTTTTAACATTTCCAAATTTATATTTTTCTCCCTGTAAGTAAAATGATAATCTTTGAATTGGCTTTTCTCAGCGTTCTATCCTCTTCTCCTTGTTCTGGAAGAGAATTGTGGGGTTAAAGAGAACTAAAGTCCTACTACCATTTGAGATCCAAAAGTACCACCAATGATAAGCACCAGGCATCGAATCGTCAGGTGCATATATGTAAACTGAGATTCAGATATATTTTTCTTTAAAATATGTGGGAGAGTCTCCCCACAAATTAGGGATCATTGAAATAATTCAGCTGCTGCTGCTTGAGGTTTGATTCTAGATGACATTAGTACTACCTCTGCTTTTAACAGCTTTATTGAAGCATAATTACATACCATAAAATCTGCCCGTCATAAATGTACAGTTCAACAAATTTAGCACGTTTTGAGCATTGTATAGCTGTTCCCAGGGAATATTTCCATCATTCCAAAAAGAAACCTTGTACCCATTTATAGTTACATCCACTACCTCCTCCAGCCCCAGGCACCTACATGTCTGGTCTCTGTAGACTTATCTTTAGTAGGCATTTAATCTAAGTGGAATCTTATGATATGTAATACTTGTACCTGGCTTTTTTCATGTAGTCTAATGTTTTTGAAGTCTATATATATCATCACATGTATTAGGAATTCATTCTTTTTCATTGCTGGGTAATATTCCATTATATGGATATATATCACTATTTGTTTGTTCACCAGCTGACAAATATTTGGATTGTTTCCAGTTTGAGGTTGTTATAAGTAATGCCGCTATGGATATTTACATACCTGTCTGAGTGGACATATTTTTCTTTTTCTTGGATGGATTCCCAAGAGTGGAATTTCTGGGTCAAACAGTAATTTTCTATTTAACATTTTAAAGAAATTGCCAAACTCTTCCCCAACATGGCTACTCCATTTTACATTCCCACAGCAATGAACAAGGATGTTAGTTTCTCCTCACTCTTGCCAACATTTGGTATTTCCTATTTTTAAAATTTTAGCTATTCAAGTAGGTACATGGTGGTACCTCATTGTGTTTTTTTTTTCAAGATTTTATTTATTTATTCATGAGACACACACACACACACACACACACAGAGTCAGAGACACAGGCAGAGGGAGAAGCAGGCTCCATGCAGGGAGCCCAATGTGGGACTCGATCCCAGGTCCCCAGGATCAGGCCCTGGGCCGAAAGCAGATGCTCAACCGCTGAGCCACCCAGATGTCCCTCCTCATTGTGGTTTTAATCTGCATTTTCTTAACAACTAATCTTGTTGAGCATCCTTTAATGTATCCATTAGCTAGCTGTCCATGCATTGTCTTTGGTGAAATGTCTATTAAAATACTTTGTTCATTTTAAAATTAGGCTGTTCATCTTCTTACTAAGTTAAAAGGTTTACTTTATATTTTTAATTTAAAAACTTTGATAGGATTTTAATTTTGTAAATCCATTCTTAAAAGTAAGCAGTTGGATAGGATGGTTTGTCCTCATGGTATTTATACCTTTAAAGTCCTTGCTCATATATAGTGTCCTGAGGCCTTTAAAGTCTTTACTCTTGCACATTATTCCAAGCCTGGGGAGGCAGGGATCCTTCATTTTTAGAATAGGATATCATTGCCCAGAAAAGTGAGGCATTCAGGTTGCCCACTTTGTTGGATGTAAAGCCAGGATCTGGAGTGTGACTCCACTGGAGACTGGGAGACTGAGTGGAAGCTTTTCTTTCTCCTCAGGACTCAGTGTGGGGCCTGGTATTGTCCCAAGCCTTGCCAGGAAGCAGAATTGATGTGGACCTTGGACCCAAGCCTTGGACCTGTGTTTGGTTGAAGGGTGCGCTTGTTTGCTGGGGTAGGAGCCAGGTGCCCAGGTGCCCGGAGATGATGGTCAGAGGGTCCTGTTGGCTTTGGCTGGGCTTCTCATCCTTTGGGTAGCTGAATTTCACAGGTGGTTCTCCTGGCAGTGCAGCACTCTGTCTTTTCTCACTTCATAAAGATTTCCACCTGGGGCCTCCATTGTGGCAGCACAGCTGTATCTCCTCACCCTTGGTGACCTTGCCCTGCAGGAAGATTCTCTCCCAGCACGTGCCTTCATGCGATGTGGGCCCTGGGCCTCCATCTGGGCAACCGTGGAGGTCCTCAGCCTGCAGAAGTGTGAAACGTCCCTGGGAGACTGGAAATACTTCTTCCTCTCCTTGAGCAACAGACCTTTGCTGATTACTACACCAGATGGGCAGTCCCAGACTCTCATCTGGCTGATGGGAGAAGTAAGCATGTTTTCTGTTATTCTACTTCAGAGAAAGATACAGCTCTTGGAGTATGGGGGGATTATAGTTGAATATTAAAATATTGCATGACCTATTTTTTCACTGGGGATCTCACCATTGTCCCTCTGGGAATGTTTGATTTCTCACTTTCCCTTTGTTACCCATAAGACCCCTAAAGTGAAGCCACTCCGTATGGAGGGGCTGAGCACATCGTGCTGGGCTATTTAGACTGTGAACTCTTCATCCGGCAGGAGCAACCAAATGTGCATTGCAGCTGCCAAAAGACTTCATTCAGTGGCTCATTGAATTCAATGGAAAGAGGTGTTAATAGAGTCAGGGGAAGTGATGCTGTTAAAAAAAAAAAAGTGACATTGTGTGGTTCTGCTCTGTGTTTATTCTCCCTCAATGACTTCCAGATCAAACTGACACAGTTTTGCATCAAAAGATGCCTGTTCTGGACTCCAGTTTGAGGCAAATAAGATATCCAGCAAGCTAACTCTCCCCCTACTATATCTCCTTCCTTGGGATGATTGTCAGATAGTTCAGGATTGCCTTGGCCCCTGTGGGAGTTGGGTCTTGGTGTCAGCACAGGAGAATAATAGCAGGGTCATGTGTCACGCAACTGTCGGTTTGCTGGCTTCAGCCTCCAGCCATGATTAGGGTCTCTCTAGCTCGCCAGGCTGCAGATCCCAAGGGTGGGGTGTTGGTGCAAGAAAGGGATCAGAACTCTGTTTTTCGTCCCTCCCTGATAAGATGTAGGGAAGTCGGCCAAAGGTTTTGGGAGCTCTAAATGGTGGAGGATTGTTATTATGGGTGATCTGACTGGCGTCTCAGAGACTGAGAACTTGCATTCTCCATAGTTAATGAACTACATGAAGAGGATTAAGAGGTACAACCTTCAAGTTACAAAATAAATAAGACATGGGGATGTAACGTACAGCATAGGGAATATAGTCAATAATATTGCAACGACTTGGTGTGGTGACAGATGGTAACTAGACTTACTGTGGTGACCATTTTGTAACCTATGTAAACATCAAATCACTATGTTGTACCCCTGAAACTAATATTAAATTGTATGTTAATTATTCTTCCATCAAAATAAATAAATAAAGACAAATTATAATAACCAAAAGCTTAAAAATAATAACCATTGGCAAAACAAATAAATACATAAAAATAAATACATACCAAACAAATATGTGAATAAAATGATGGGAAATAAAGTTAATGCTTGGAGAATATAGTGTTCAATTGTGAAAGTTCTCTGGGGGATGGTATAATCATCACACTGCCTGAGACCACGGGGTTCTTCTTCCTCTCCCCTGCCTAGGGAGAAACAGAGGAATCTCTAAACTATGTGTTCTCAATGGGGTCAGAGACACCAAGAAGGCAAAATTGATTGAGGGGGCAGAGGGGCAAAAGAATCTTTGCTCTTTTTATGTATAAAGTACAGAAATACCTACAGTACATCAATAAATATACAGTGTTTCTGTTTTATTAATATTTCATTAGGAAGATGATTAGGGAAAAAGTCTAAAAATGTTCTTTAGGTGGGCAATAATGAAAACAAGTTGAGAGACACTGCCCTACACTAAAGTGGGGATCCCCTCCCACTTTTGGGGATCTTGATGAAAGTAACTCAGAGTCCTGAAAGGTAGGTAACATCTACACTCACTCCTGACCTGCAGAGGTTCTTGCTCTGCAGAGAGCTGCCAACACTAGCTGGAATGATGTGCATGAAGACTTTGTTACTGGGAACTTCCTGCTCCTGTCATCTATGGTAGAAATTTGAAAGCAAATCCAGGGTGCAGTTTCTCACATTCCCTTCTATTTTGTTTGCCTCTACTTCTCACGGGGAATTGGAGGACATGATGTTTCACAATTAAAAGTGTTCTAAGGGTTCCTGATTCTCTTCAGTTTAGCATACTGGAGAGAGGATGGTCCTTCCTGCCTTCTCTTCCTTTTTAGGGGAGGATAGAGAATTAGCTAGGTATTCAGGAGACTATAGCACCACCATTTCTTGTTTTCCTTAAGCTCTTCAGTGAAGGCCACTAGGTACTAGGCTGGTACCTTTCACAAGGGGGCAGGATAGGAACTGGAGACACCAGAATTTGATGCCATAAAGTATGCCAACCTTATCCTAACATGCCTGGCCAAAAATCCAGGGCTGCTGGGGAAGATGCCCACCAACCCCCTAGCCCAGCTTTCCTGTGGGGTGGCTCAGGGGCTGACAGAGTCATCATGCTGGTGCATGTGGGTTGATGATGAAGGGCCCTCCAAAGCCATGATAGTTGAGCTCCCTTTTGTCCCTCCCCTGGGATGGTGAACACACACCTGGGTTTGTCTTACTAATGGTGCCTCTCTGTGGTTCTTTTATTTCTTTTCTTTCTCTCTTCCTTGCTCTCTCTTTCTTCCTTCTTTCTCTCTTCTTTCTTTTTCTTTCTTTCTTTCTTTCTTTCTTTCTTTCTTTCTTTCTTTCTTTCTTTCTTTCTTTCTTCCTTCCTTCCTTCCTTCCTTCCTTCCTTTCTTTCTTTCTTTCTTTCTTTCTCTCTCTCTCTCTTTCTTTTTCTTCCTTTCTTTCTTCCCTTTCTCTTTGGTCTCTTCATTGGGACTTGGCCGGGCCATGTGCAAACCCCAACCATTCAACAGTGCTGGAGAGTAGATAGTATTTACCTCAATAATGGTAGTCTCTTTTCGATTCTTTTTAACCCTCAATTCAGATGACGGGTCTAAACCGACACCCACGATGGAGACTCAGCCCGTGTTTGATGGAGATGGTAAGCTCTTGTATTACGCATTACTTCCGACTCATATTCTCCCACCCGTTTTTAGATTTGAGGAATGTCTTTCCTTTGGATGTTTATATAAGCTTTATTATTAGTTTTTTTTTCTTTTTTAATTTCAATTTTTCCCAGTTTAGGCTGCGTTGTTTTAACCTTTTTAAAAAATGCAAATCCTCCCAGGAACTGGTACACTCTCTACTTCTGGAAAGGCTCTCTGTTCTAACCAGGCTTCCTGCGTGGCTGTTGATGTCCAACAATAACACAGCCTGGATGGACCCTTTGAGCTGCCAAGACCAAGGAGCGATGGCTGAGAAAGACAGGCCAGCATGTCCCTTCAGTAGATGAACCAACATTAAAAGTCCTTTCTCTGTGCCCAGCATTGTGCTAGGCCTCTGGGTGACCAAGAAGGAATAGATAAGATGAAGCCTTTGCTCTCAGACAGTGACAACTATTGGAGAGCTTTATGTGTTAAATTATATGGTCTCAGTTTTTATCATATGGGACGTTTGTGGAAGAAAGAACTTACAGCGGTCTGGGGAAAAGGCTATGGGAGGAGATGGGACCTGGATTGGACCTTGAAAGGGGAAGGGAAGAATCAGGGAATTGCAGTGGGGGAACTGGTGTGGACAGAGGGGAGAGTATGGTGAGAATGGGGTATAGTGGGAAAGTAGGAGGAAAGAGATTGGTTGGTGGACCTGGTTTGGCTAAGTTGGACCTTGAGAGCTGAGTCCAGGCATTTGAGAGAATTCTAGGGGAAGAGAAATAGTGTGGCTGGTAGCAAGAAAGAGGCTGGATGTTCCTGGAGGTATGAGGAGTAGACAGAAGGAGCATGGGGTGCAGAAGGCTGGCCTCTATTTGAGTTTGAGCTGCTCATGGCCTGCATTCTTCAGTGTGCTTTGCTATGCACTCAAGGTTCCCATGAGGAGAAGTAGGAAGCTTGGCAGAGTGCAGTTTCTGGAAAGTCTGACAACAAGGTTCAGCTCTCAGTGCAATATGCAGTGACCTTTGAGCAGCTTTCAGCTGGTGTATCCGCCTGAATCACGAGACTGGACAGGGAGACAGGAATAAAGAGAAATTGTGCTACTGGTTGGTACTGTCACTACGGATGTCCCTAGCAGAGGTCAGCTCTAGATAGAAGTATTGAAATGTGAGCTATCCTTTACAACTGGTCATTTTGTGGAATGCATATATATCTATTGATGTCTAGAAATTCAGATGTTTCTGTGATCCACAAATCTCCTGGATTTTTGGCAAGTCTGGGATCCTGGGGGATCAGATGGGAAATGGAGACCATGTCACCTTGGGAGATTGCTCCAACAATCTCACTGAAGAACTAATCACTCTACAGTGTGTTCAGGGTCCTCCTGATTCTTATAATACCACTAGTCCACTGTGTGACCCAAGCCCTGAAGGGCCTAGAGGCTTCCAGCAAGCTCTCTGGATGGAGGCTTTCAGCCTCTGTTCAACAAGAAACCATTAGGAAGGATATTGACGCACACATTGGACTCATCACTTTCCTTCCCACGTGGAACAGAGTCTCAGCAAGCTGAAATCTGTTGTGGCTCAGCCATTTCCTCCAAAATGGTCTCTGTGGTTTGTTTGGCATTCATTTGTTGATTTATCCCCTTTAAATCTTCATCCAGGGAAGCAGCTGAGAGAGACTTGGCTTGGCCCATGCTCCTCACCTCCTGGGATAATATTTTTATTCCTGGATGGAGCAGCTCAGCGCCTCTGGACTTAGACCACTCTGCCCCTGAGCACGGGAGGCCCTGGTTGGCTCCTAAGAGCTGGCAGGGAGGGGAGCTTCCGTAGTGAGAAGGGAGAGGGCATTGGGACAAAGTGGATGTGAAATGAGGGAGGAAACTCAAAGCCTTGATGCCTCAGGCTTTAGAAAAATCTCCTTGAGTCTGGGGATCATACTTCAAGTTAACTACTCCCTTTGCCTAGACTTTATTTTCTGTCCTTCTTTTTCTCTCTCTTTTTTTCCCCCAGAAATTACAGCCCCTACTCTATGGATTAAGCACTTGGTAATCAAGGACTCCAAAGTGAACAACACCAACATAAGAAATTCAGGTAAAGAATCTGCCTGGGACTGGATACATGCCTGATATGCCTGGGGTTGCCCCATGGTTGTTCCCCCACCACCTGTTGTGTGGGCTTGGGCAAATCATCTAACCTGTCTTGTCTTCAACTTCTACAGCTGTAAAATGAGATTACATGAGTTAATCCCTTACAACTTTAATTTTCTTCAATTAATAGCTCAGGGATCATCTTTTGTGAGTAGCTGATCCTTTTAGCAAAAAATCTTTTGACTGTTTTAATTGACTCTATTTTAACTGACTATTTTAATTGATTCTTTATATGCCATGCAGAAGAATTCAAAAAAATGATCTGGCATGGAAAAGTTGGACTTCAGATCATAAGAGACTTGGTTCTATGCATTTTTTCTTAATTTTTTATTTATTTATGATAGTCACAGAGAGAGAGAGGCAGAGACACAGGCAGAGGGAGAAGCAGGCTCCATGCACTGGGAGCCCGACGTGGGATTCGATCCCGGGTCTCCAGGATCGCGCCCTGGGCCAAAGGCAGGCGCCAAACCGCTGCGCCACCCAGGGATCCCAGTTCTATGCATTTTTTAAGGCTCAAATAGCTAATTACATTCATGTCTTTTCTCATCTGATCTTTTGAGGGTCTTGTGAATGGTCGGGTTTTGGTACTGGCTGAACCCCCTGCAGAAATGAGATAATTTTTGGGGGGTGATCAGATTTGTAGGACTCATTCACTGAATTCATTTATCATCTATGAAAACCAAAGTCAATAAAGCTCACTTATCATCATAAAGACCAGATGTCCACCAACAGGAAAATGTGTTAACAAACCCAGTCTGTATCTCCATCGTGTGAAAATCATCCTTCTTTCAGCCTAAGACTTCATTATGAGAAATGCCCCTCTGCATAATTTATGCCTGCATAAATTTGGTGAATCTCATTTCAGCCATATCATTTTTTCCTTATGGGTATCAAGGTCTGTAAACAAAAGATACATGCTTTGAACTGATGGACAGCGTTTACTGTTAATGAATGAGTGGGCTGTCATCAGCCCCCTTTAGTCTTCTCTGTCCTCAAGATGGTAGGGTGGGAACCTGAGTGTAAGAAGTGAGTTACCCCTTGAGCTGAATCCATGCAGCTTTAGTTGATTTTCTCGGTGATGTAGGCTGGTCAGTACCTCCGCATGTTCTCTGGTTCCCCGTTTGATAAAAGCTGGAGGTACGGGATGATGGGGTTGGGAGGTTGTGGTAGGCAATTGGGAATGTTAACGATACCGTTTACAGTGAGAATTCTTTAATCGGGAAAGAATTCATTTGTCATTGTGAGCCAAAGCTTCTTTGTAGAACCTTCTTCCACCTCCCTTCTTGCTGTTAGGCAAATATGGTAAGTCAACGAGACATGGTTTTGGTGCCTGGGGTACTTGAAAGTGACATCCACCACTGGTCCCCCTGTTCCCCGAATCCCCCTGCCCCCAACAGGTCTGCAAAGCCCAGGGTGAGGCTTCATTCTCACTCTATGACCAGTGGCAGGAATGAGGGTCAGTGCTTTCTGAAATTCTATAGCACCGTTTGCCTGGAACACTTACTTGACATTCAGCAGTCGCTTCTAGAAATTGCTTCTTTTTCATCTACCAGTGTCTAATTTCTCTGCCTAAGCTCTAAACTCCGTGAGGGCAAGGGCTTTGTGGCCTGTCTATTATATCTATTATAGAATCTAGCTCACTGTGTTTGATTGTTCTGGGGGAGGACAGAGGAGAAAAGACCATCATCACCATCATCATCAAAATCAGAATCATCCTGTCAGGTCCTGCACACCTTGATGTGTGTTATCTCACTGAAGCTTCACCGCAACCCGATGAGATAAGTATTGTTATCACCTCCATCTGACAGATGAAGAGTTGGAGGCTGAGAGGGAGGAAGTAACTTATCCCGGGTTCCAGCTAGTAAGGGGTGGGGCTGGGGAAAATGATTTATCTCTGCAGAATGGAGTGCTTGTCATCTTGGGCTGTTTCCTCGGAAGGAAGTCAAGTGGTGATGTGAAGTTATTGGATGTTTGCTTCCACTCAAGTTCTTTGGCTTTCCATTCCTACTCACCCTGTATAGTTTCCAACAGGATGAGTATTGGATTTTATTGAGAAATGGTTTCCAGGCAGGTACAACCACCTTCCTTTTGTTGGCATCACCCAGCCACCTTCATGTTTCCCTGGTTGGCCCCAGTTATGTTCGGAAGGTTAGTGTATAGAACAGGAGAGTTCAGGGAGAACTGAAGATTCCCTGGGAGAAACTGAGACCAGCAATAACTATCAGAGATCAATACCTTAGGCATTTTCTAATAAACTGAGGACTTTCTCCATCATGATCGAGTGGTAATACTGAGTACCTGTTGGTCCTTTTAATGGAATTATGTGTAAAAGACATATAGGAAGGGATAGGTGAGTGGCCATCTGTTTGTTCATGCAAATAACGTTTTATTGGAACACAGCCACACCCATTTATTTACATATTGTCTATGGTTGTTTGGGGGTTGCAACAGTAGAGCTGAATAGTTGTGACAGAGACTGTCTGGCCTGCAAAACCCAAAATGTTTACCATCTGACCCTTTACAGAAAGCAGTTTGCTGGCCCTTGGCCAATGGGATTGAAATAGAAGCATTTGGATGGGAACATACGCATGGGGGTGTCTTTCTGGGTTTTAGCCCCTCTCATAGGCCAGACAGAAGGAGGGACTGTGCCTCCTGAGACGTTTCCTGACATGCCCAGGGAAGCCTGCATCGGCTCAGGAACTCTGGGCAGCTGACATAGCCCTGCCCTGTCTAACATTAACCTTTTGTAAGCTTTAACATTCTGTTCTGGTGCATGCTCTCACAAATGGGATGCCAGGGAAGCTTCCTGAGAACTGGCTTTTGTGGGCAGAGGTAGGGAATCATTTGTATATAAGAGTGGTAAACCTTGTAATGGCATCGGTAGGGGCTTTGGTATTGGACAAACCAATAGGCCTGGCTTCCAGTGCTAGCTTCCTGTGAGAGGCTGTGACCGTGAGAAAGTTCATTATATGTGAAACAAAGTTCTCAGTGCCTTGCAGGGTTTTTCTGGGGATTCAACAATATATATGAAGTGCCTAAGGCAGAGTAGGCATATCATGAAAGAATTAAAAAATAATGGCTACTCTTGATGGGATATCTTATATATATTGTGCCAACAGCCATTCTTCAGGTTATTTCATTCAGTTTGATGAGAAATCAGAGAACACTTTAATGATAATTCATGTCTAGGCAGCCGGCTCTGGTATGGACCAGAGCCTCTGGGTCAAGCCCCTGAGGCAGTTTCCCATTACAGTTTGCCAGAGGTTCGGGGCTAGGTGAGCTTCAGCCCCCACCTGTGGGGAGGGTGAAGTGGGTGGCAGAAGCCAGTCTAGGTGAGAGCTTTCCCACTCCCTCTCAGAGGGAGAAGGCTATCCCAGTTGCTTCTACACCCCAAACATCCTTCTTTCACACTCAGACCCTGTGACGCCAGGTTTGTTTTCTGGCCTGGGGACTATTGATGTTGGAAAGGTTCCACTGGGCAGCTGAAGCTTTGCAATAACATGACACATATGCCTGCAGACTTATCCTGTCTCCTCTCCTCCTGGAGGTGTCGATCCTTGTTTTGAAGGCTTTGTCTTGTGTTCACTGTGGTCAGTGTTGCCTTTTGAGTACTTGGCAGCCTCAGCATTGATGGGTTTACCTCTTTGAACTCCTGTCTCTGATTCTTGTCTCTGTTGCACCAGGGACTTCTCTTGCATTCAGGAAGACCACGTACCTAGCCAGCCAACACCCTAGAACTTGACAGCAGCCATCTCCTCACATAGACAGAAATGTTGGCCAGAGACTCTGTTCTGCTTTTAGAACCAAACATGAAATCTCACTGAGTTTTTGGTATCAGAGGCTAGCTACCAAGGCATTTCTTAATATAGCCAGAGTTTAAAAATCTTTTTAATCATCTACATTTTATAGAAGAAAGCAAAGAGATTAAAGAAATGACGAAAACTAGGTTTTGTCTCATTCTCCGTCCCATATTCCATGTCCCATTGCTTCTAATTTTACTACGTGCAGACACTCTCCTACAGCTGTGATTTATAAAAGTCTCTCTCCACCCTCCCCTTTTTTTCCCTGTATAGCAGAATTCTGTGTTTTCTTGTCTGGGAAAATACTCTGAGGAAATATGGTTGTGTGAGCCTCAACTCTTCTCTTGGGGCAGCACACTGACACTCTCAAGGCACATAGACCCTTTCCCTCTGCCCCCACGTGGCTGGCTAACTCTTGAAGCCACTGGTGGGGTCATTTGACTTCTCTTCTTCCTTCCCTGTCTCTTTCTCTCTTTTCCTGCCGCCTATCCTATGTTAACTTCTTTCATGATCTGATCTGGGATTTCGAAAAGGCACTAGAACCCAGCCCTGAGGGTGAAATCCAAAAGGACTTGCTTTTCCTCCCTTGCCTCTTTGCCCGCCAGAGCTTCCTTCCTTCCGGGCATCACTGAATGCAGCAGCTTGTGGAGGCTGTTTCCCAGAGACAGAGTCGTCTGCAGGGATACAGGTGGAAATGCATATCCTTTAAGTTTTGCTGCAAAAACAGCCCATCTCCTCACACACGGGAGCATTTGGCTAACTCACCATCCACGTGGCAGGTAAGCTGTTGGCAGCACCCCTGCTCTTACCTGCCGGCGTCAGAGCCGTGCTCCTCCCGGCCTGTTGCGGGCCCTTGGTCTGCTCCTTCCTCACCAGGGAAACTCCTATCAGGACAGCTGCTATGACTGGGATGTGGGGTCACTGAGGCAACTGTGCCTCCCAGCCGGATCCCCCAGCCCCCAAACCGGCGCTCTTGGCCTGCCCAAAAACCGTGGGCTGATGTAATGACCTGAGGCCTGGAAAAATAAACAGCTCTCAGGGAAACCAGCAGTAGCCGTTGTAAGCAAATCCCCCACAGCCACCTGGAACCTTGCACATGACGTGATTGGAAGGAAGAATGAGTAATCCGCTAACGTTAGCAGCCGAGGACGGGTCTGGGCTTGTGAGCATTTAAAATATCTGTATAAAAACAAACCCTTGATGTTTATTTCTATAACTGGCCTTCTGGATGTCTGCCCATCTATCTTCTGCAGGTGTCTTGGTCAGTCACGGCCAGTAGAATGGAGCTGAAGACAGGGAAGGCTGCTCATCCCTCTGCCTCTCTCCATAGCAACATGGCCTTTCTCAAGTTTTCCCTTTGCAGACAGGAGCCATAAACACATTTGGAGGCCCCAGAGAGCCCAGCCCCTTGTTTTAAAATTCGCTTCCCCAGTTATCTTGCTCCTTCACCCCACTGTATCTGCTTTGGCCATAGGGGTACGGTGGTGGGACAAGCTGAAGTGAGAATACGATTGGCCTCTGGGCCTTGCTTGAACAGCAAAGGTTTTTTCGGTAGGTGAGTTTGTATGCTTTTTGGTGTTGATTGCAAAACCATGTACCCTAGCCTTTTCTTTTGACCTCTGCTACTAAAAATCTGAAATTACTAAAGGTCTGCTAGGGTACTGTAATCGGCTCCTTCCAATTTGCTAGAAGTAAACTATGATCTGTGCTTTGTCTGAGGATCCTCATTCTGTGTTTATTTATAAAATGGCTTTGCAAGAAGGCAGGGTATCTGTCTTATAAACACACTCACGCGTTAGTGTTTTGGGGAATGAAGAGTGAAGTTATGATACGTTATTTGACAAATTTAAAACTGTCTTGTCCATTCTCCGCTCCCACCTCTGCCCCGGCATGTGCCCCCTCCTTCCCTCTTGCCTGAATTTTTATTTGCCAGCTCTTGATCTTAAAGAACAGAGCTTGTCAGATCGAGGTCAACGAAGTTACTGAGCAAAACTAGAAAGAAGACAGCTTGCCACTTCTCAGTACTTCTCATTGCAAAACCGCTGGGAAGCATTTCACATTCTTTTTGGTGGAAGGGTCATCTGAGCTCACTTAAGGCAGCAGAGATGGGGCCTTTTCTAAAATTTGTGGGGATGTGAGTCAGTGACGCTTTGGGGGAAAAGTTAAAAAAAAAGTGCCTATATGCTATATTGGGATCATCTATCCTCGAAGAACTGTCTTCTGTAGAATTTATATCTTGTTTTCCTCCACTTCTCAGTTTCTTCTGTGTGGGAGGGTAGAGGTCCTTGCTTCCAACAATGGCGAACCATGCATGGCCATTTTAGGTTCCACAGAGAGAAATTACTTAGACAGGCTGGTTGGTTTGTAATTTCCCTTTACATGTCCTCACCCACGACATTTTGTCCCAGCAAAGCACCCTATTTACTTACGGAGCCTACTGCAAACAGCCCTGTGAGTAGGTGCCCTCAGCCTGCATCAGGGATCAGGGATGGGCATGGTGGCTTCTGTTCTGGAAATGGGGCTCTGAGTCACAGTATGACTCTGCAGGGGTTGAGAGGTACAAGGCAGAACCTGGAAGCCCCACAGCCTTGCTCCTCACTTGACCCCTTCCTGGTGCTTGGCTTCGACTGGGACGTAGGAGGCAGACTTTGGATCAGGGCCCTGAGCTGCGGAAAAGTGCATCTGATGCTGCTTAATTGTAAGACTGTGGGCTTTGAGAGGGTGTCCTCGAGTACCACTGTTTCATTTTAAATGACAAAAAAGAGCCCAGGCTAGTTAAGGGCCTTGTCCAGGTCAAGGCCTCTACCTGGTGCTAAGAGGAAGAAATACAAGGAATGTCTAAAGCAGGAGCTGGCTGTTGGGCCATGGTGTGCCAAAGGGAAGCAGCAGTGGTGCAGTCCACTCCAGTGCAGAGAAGTGTTCTATCGCAGCTATTGTTTTGAGTTGCTGGCATGGTGATCATAAAAAAGTAGACTGATTCTTAGTTACATTATTATTTTTTTAGTTTGCCTACAGGCAGTGTGCCCCTTTATTGCCTTCACTTGGAGCAGACTGCGCCCCCTACTCATCCCTGTGGTCCAACTGGAGAGATTGGTTATTCATGGGGATCAGGAAGCCCAGGTTCACTCCACATTTGCTGGGTACACTGCTACCTTAGACTGGCTAAGACCTTAGACCCTTCAACAACTGGCTCTGGGGCCAGGTTAAATGCTTCACATCTACTTCTTCATTTAATACCTTAGTGACTCTGTGGGGTGTGTGCTGTCATTACCCTGCTTTTACAGGTGAGAAACTGGGAACTTATGTTGTTGAAGGAAACTGCCAAGGTCACAGAGCCAACACATGGTAGAGGCTGATCCATCTGATCCTAAGGCTCATGCTCTTGGCCACCATGCTGTACCACCTTTACTCTAGCTGTTGTTGACTTCCATGAAACAATGACGGAGCCTTCCCTGTGCCAGGCCCTGGGGTGGAGTGTGCAAGAGGGGGAGTGCTAGGCCCTTACTCTTGCATTCAGCTTTGCCAAGGAAGCCCAGGTGTCCCTGTACCAACTCCACTCCTATTCCTCTGACTGTACTGAGTTCCCTCTGGCATTGGGAACAGCCATCCCACTGAGCATTGATCCCATCCTCACCTCTTCTGGACCAGAGGTGAAGAGCATTTCCCATCAGAAGGGGTAACCTCCTCCAGAGAAGTAGTCCAAAGTCCCTCTGTAGGTTAAGATTGGGTGATGGTATCATTTTCACCTCATTTGGCTGCCCACTAGCTAGGGGAAATGGCTTTTAGATTAAAGAGATGGGGAAACCCATTCCAGTGGAAGAGGTGACTATTTTAAATGTGCACATATTCTGTTTCTATTCTCCCCACCCTCACCTCTACCTGCTACACACCTGGGTGCAGTCTCAGGGGTTGACTCCATTCTGTTTGTCAGTGAGGTCACTTCTTTTCTGACCTGGCAGGGCCTCTCCTCTGGGCCTTGCCTTTTTTAGGTCCCTTGTCTGTCCTCTGATCTGAAGGGGGAGCCCTGAGCGATGGTGCATTCCCATCCTCTCTAGGGGATTCTCAAAGTCCCTCGGTGACTCAGACTCGGGAATCTGCGATGGTCCAGTGACAGCTCGGTGCTGGGTGTGATGGAAGGCCTGCAGTGGAAAGGCAGAGCCAGCCCAACACATGGTGCTTGGAAAAATGGTCCTCCAGGGGCCACTTGGCCCCTCCTGTGAAAAAGTGCAAAGTCCACAAGTAAGAAAAATAACCTCTTCACGTAGTTGGCTTGAAATCATAGGTGCTAAACCTTTATGTGGCTAAGTCAACAAAAAGGGCCTGCTCGGCGACGTTCCATAAATCATTCCTGAAGATTATGGGCTCCCGAAGCATGTCGTGCCCTGGAGACCGCATCTTGGACCCTTCAAAACCGGGAAAGTCAGTGCCTTCAGATCTGGACCTACCCATCCCCCTCCTGTGTCTGTGGTCCCCTCTGTCTCTGCTGCCAGATTCCCTGGCTCCAGCCTGGGGCCTGTGACTCCCACCCCAGCCGCTGACTCAGGGACCCCGGGGGCCTGGGGCACGGGAGTTCTTCTGCCTCTGGAATTTCCAGTTGTGACTTAGGGAAGGTTGTTTTTAATACACAGTTTATTTTGGGTTATCGTTCAGCATTTCATTCATTTTTGATAAGAGGCTAGGTGGGCATGTGGTATTGGAAGGGGTTTCAGGGTAATTGTGGGCGATACAACACGAGTGTTTTCCTTAATGTTCTTGGCCTGGTGGGATGATTCTTTTCGCAGTAAAACATAAATAAGCTCCTCTCGCTTTCCAGGCAGGTCACCTTTGACTGAATTTTTTCCCCTGGAAGAAAATCCAGGGCTTGATAGTCTGAGGGTGGAGTGTAGCATTTTCCAGGATGAGTCAAGGGGATAGATATTCTTTTCTCAGCTCCTGTGGTCTTAGCCCCACCGTTGGGCATTTACTCAGCGGTGGGTGGCCCGTGTCTGAAATGTCAGGCTAGAACAGAATTCTGCGGCTAGAGATGGCATAGCAGGGATTCAAGCAACAGAAGATTCTTGGACTAAATACTCTTTCTGTATCCTTTAAATAGAGACTCCATGGTTCTGCTGTGAATAAGGAGCTGGGGGCCAGGGGTGGGAGTGGGGGTGCCATAGAGTCCTCACTCTTAGGAACTTACAGTCCAGACGAGTCCCAGCCCCAATGGCCAGGCCTCCTTGAGGAGACAGATCCTCAGTCCTAGACTCCATAGAGGGAGACCTCACTGTAGGTTGGGGTCCTCAGGGAAAGCTTCAGGGATGCAGGAAGGCCTGAAGTGAGAATGGGTTAAGACCTCAGAGCGAATTCTTTCTTACTCTGTCTTACAGAACTTTTGTAGCCTCTCCAGAGGCTGACATGATGCCAGCACATGCCCAGTACCAATCAGTATGAGAAATTGTGTCCACAAAGTCCCCTGACCTCTGCATCCTATGTGCCCTGATCTCACGTAGGTCACTCAGGATCCTGTGTGAGGTCTCCAGGAGCACCCTCCTCTCTCAGTCTGCTGTTCTCTCTTCTGTCAGCTTCCCATTTCCTTGTCTCTCAGAAAAGCAGCTCTTGGTCAGGATGGACTGAGCAGCTACCCTTAGTTACCAACCATGCCTCCACTGGGAGGAGAGCTTCCGGTTCTTTCTCTAGGAATATCACATCATTCATCAAGGCACCTTCCCAGGGCAAGTTTCTATGGCCTGTGACTCTTCTCAGTTCTTCTGTGTATGATTTTCTGGAAGACTGGGGGTTTTTTTTTCTCTCATTTTTCACATAGACCTTGTGATGGTTCATTTTGTGTGTGAACTTGTCGAGGCTACAGTGCCCAGTTTTTCTACACCAGTAGACTAGTTTCTACACTAGTCTAGATGTTGCTGCAAAGGTATTTTTTGGATGAGATAATATTTGCAGTCAGTTGACTTTAAGTAAAGCAGATGACCCTCCATAACATGGGTGAGTGTCGTCCAATCAGTTGAAGGCCTTAAAAGCAAAAACTGAGATTTCCTGAAGAAAGAATTCTGCTTCCAGGCTGAAACATAAAAATCCTGCCTGAGTTTCCAGCCTGCTGGCCTGACCTATTGATTTTGTACTTAAGATTGCACTATCACTCCTACTTGAATTTCTAGCCTACTGGCCTGCCCTGCAAATTTCATACTCGCCAGCCCCCATGATCATGTGAACCAACTCTTTAAAATAAATCTCTCTCTCTCATATATATATATACACACACACATATAGATATATATACACACACTATATATATAGATATAGACAAATCTAGATATCTGGGTATAGATGTAGATGTAGATATAGGTCTTTTATTGGTTCTGTTACTTTGAAGAACCTTGATTGCTACTGACCTGCCTCGACTATTGCTTCTCCCCCACTGTCTCCATCACCATGAGGCTCCCCCGCTCTTTCTCCAAAGTGTTCACAATGGGCCTGGCTCACAGATACCTGCTGATTCAGGTTACCCAGCGTCTCAGCTTTTCTTTCTGCTCCTTCTTTTAGCAGCTCCTCTTCTGGAAGGCAGCAACCAGAAAGGAAGACCAGCCCAAGAACCTGAAACTCGAATCTTCTAATGTTTATGTTTGTTGGCCATTTTTGTTTAAAAAAGAAAAAAGTAAAGAGGAAAAAAAAGGAAAAAAATGATAAAGAAGAAAAAGTTCCCAGAACAAAAGGATACACTCTGGGCTAAAATCAGAATTGGGGATTAGCTGAGGATTTAGGTTGTCCACGCACTCCTTAGCTCCTAATTACCACGAGTAATTGAGAAGCACAGAGGCAGGGGCTAGTCATAGCAGACAGAGCTGTTCTCCATGCTTATCCTGTCTTGGCAGGACATAGGAGAACCCGTGCCCTGGGCCTGCAGATAGGGTTTAGGGTTTGCCTGGTTCAGCCTGGTCCCTCCCTCTCCTGTCCCCCTCTCGGCCCTCCAGCCCCGCTTCAGGTCTGCTTTGCTCTAGTGCTAGAGCAGGTGGGGGCAGAGAAGGCTGTGTGTTTTTTGGTGGCAAGGGCCAGACCGTGTCCTCATTTCTTCCGGGCGATACTGTTCTATTGTATTTCTTCTCTCAGGCAGTCAGAGGTTTGTAAGTGAAACTCGAAGCACAGTTGCTGGGTGAGGAATGACCTGGCTCCTGTCTCTCCTTGGTACCATCTGGGATTGGATCGTGAAGGTGGGGTGCAAGAGCGTGTGGGAATATGCAGTCATGTATTTGCATGCCCCCTGGACAGCCCCAACTGCTCCTCTCTGCTGCTGCTTATGCCTTTCAAGTATTTGCAGATGAGCCTGGCCCTTCTTAGCACCATCAGGCCAGAACTTCGGATGTTGTCATCCTTTCCTGAACTTTCTTAAGCAGAGACTGGATGTTCTAAAGTGATAGGCATCTCCTTCTGGGAAGCTCCCTCTCTGAACCAAGGGCTTAGGAAGAGACCCTTGAAGTAGACCCCTTGTCTTGCATTATCGCAAGGTGACTTCTTGGTACATGGGGAAAACTGATAGTTGTGAATTTCAAGGTTCATTTGGGAGGTGACCTAGTAGGGTAGAAGGCAACAATGGCCCTGAGGATGGGGCTGGCTTCTGGGTCCTCAGATACAGAACGAGTGTATGCCTCTTGGTATGTATTGATTTGTATTTGCATGACCTCTGGAGAAGCATTGAAGGAATAACAGATTGATTGATCTATTATTGATTGTTTGATTGACTGACTAAAGGGAATGAGAGGGCTACAGAAATCCTCAGTATAAGGGGTAAATTGATAAAGATGGAATTGACAAGTCTAGGTGTTTTGCACTGTATTGCTATGTAACAAACCTTGCCAAAACTTAATGGCTGACAACAAAAATAATTTATCCTTTCTAATGTTTTTTGTGGATTTTCTG
The DNA here is from genome assembly GCF_048164855.1 of Canis lupus baileyi. NCBI lineage: Eukaryota > Metazoa > Chordata > Mammalia > Carnivora > Canidae > Canis > Canis lupus. The sequence continues at coordinate 45,214,767 of NC_132846.1, forward strand.
GGTATTTCCTTGACTGGCTCTATCTGAGCTCACTCCTGGACTCATCCAGCTGGAGGGTCCATGGGGCAGGAGTGGCCAAAATGGCCAAGGTCACACATCTGGCAGTTGGCACTGGCTGCGGACAGAGCAACTCCTGTTTTCTTCCGTGTGCCTTTCATCTTCCAGTGAGCTGGCCTGGCTTCCTTATGTGCTGGTCTTAGGGCAGCCTCTAAGAAGATGAAAGGTGGAACTTCAAGGCCCCTGAAGGCCTAGGCTTGGAAGTACACCGTCACCCCTGCCCTTTCCATGGTCAAAGCAGGTCAGCATCCATGTGGAGGGGTCTGCATAAGAGCATGGATACCAGGAGGTGTAATTCACTGAAGCCATTTTCTAATCATTTAGCACACCAAGTAAAAGAAAAAATTGGGATGAGAAGAAAAATCAGATTCACATATGGCTGTGAGAGAGGGTATTGAAGAGGGGTGGGGAGCATAACCCAGGAGACTGCCGGGCCGGGAACCCACTTTCTGTGACTTCCTAGTTGTATGACGTTGAGAAAGCCGTGCCGCCAGCCTGTGTTCCTGGGTCCTTCTCTGCTCAGAGAGGGTAATTATAGCACCAATCTCAAAGCTTGTGATGAGTTTGAAGTGAGTTAATATAAGTCAAGTGCCTGGTACCAAGCTTGGCGCACGATAAGCCCTGAAATAGATGTGAGCTCTTAGTATTCATTCTGTGTTCTCTAATGGCCGGTAAGTGACAAATTTGGCTTTACGTTTTCAGTTCTAAAGCAAAGAGGGAGAAATACTTGATCACAAGATGTGTGGAGTATTTAGGCTGAGAAAAATAGTTTGTTGCTGTGTTAATGGACGAGTACGTGATTTTACACACTTGGTTTCAGATGCAGCAGATTTGGGTGGTCTGCACAGCGTCTGATCTGAAGAACTTCACACTACAAATAAATGTATTTTTCTCCCAGAGCAAATGATTAGAGGCAGTAACCTCTGTCTAAAATTTAGCCAGACCAGACTCGACGTCAGCAGCCCTTAACTGCAGTCCCAGCTTTTCTCTCTGGCTGAGTGCACTTGGGAGAATCATGAATCCCTCCAAAGTTCAGCTTCTCTGTCTACAAAATGGGCGTACTAATAGTGCCCAGCTCAGATGGACGAAGAGATCAGGCAGGCAAAGCCTTTGTCAATCACCTGGCACATATTACTCAGTGAATACTTGCTTTGACTATTATTAGTATAAAAGATGGTTTAAGGGAGATCTTCTCTCGTTGGAAGGGAAGTTCTCTGGGTACTCTTCACAAATGGTTAGTGATATTATAAATGGTCTCCTATCTCTTAGTGGGGCATCTGGAATTTTCAGGGCCTGTCACAAAGTAGTAAGCACACAGGCAAACAAGCAATAAAACCTACTCTTAGCCTTCTCTCTGATTCCACACCAGCCCCCATTTTTCCAAATTAGCCAGCTTTGTCACTTGAGTGGTTTTTATTCTCCATAGAGCTCCGCGCATCCTCCATGGAAGCTGGCTGTAAATGTTTCAGGGCAGCCTTCACGGACTTTTAGGGGTCTGCCCACGGCCCCCACACCACGGGTTGCCGCCTCTTCCTAGATGGCTTCTCTCCACATTTCTGCAGTGTCGGGATCCTCAGTGGTGTGAAGTCAGGTTATCTTTCTTCCTGCCCCTGGGGGAGTTTCCCCCCCACTCTCTCTGCCTCTTGCTTTCAGCCTGATTTATGGCTTTAGAATTTTGGCCCAGAGGGTCTTAATTTAAAGCCTCTGTCAGAGGTTGTTACACGAACATGGTGCCAGTAGAAAACTGTTTTCCTTTGGTTTTGCTCCTCTGTCGCCTTTCTCAGGGCGTGAAACATGAGGTCGGGAAATAAGGTAACCAAATTGGGATTGGGGGAGCTATTGAAAAGCTCTTGCATAATCCCTGGAAGGGGCCCAAGTCAAAATCCTAGGCCTTCAAGCCAGCTTTATGTCTCCGATCAACCGATCAGTTTCTGTTTCTTACTTAAGCTGCCTCTAGAGGCTGCTCCGGTGGTGGTTCTGATCAGGGTCAGAATCCCTAGTCTCAGATCTGTCAACTGTTGTAAACTCCTGTTCCTTTAGCCAAGGAGATTCTGTTTAGTTTTGCTGGGTTTACATTATAAAAACAGTAGGGTTTTTTTTTCATTGGTTTTCCAAATTCAAAATTATATTTTCATAGTGACTGTGCTCTGCATACTTGCCTCCTGACCCTGAGATATTTTTATGCCCCTAAGGAAACATTCCCTTCCCCCACAAGGAGAATCACTGGGCTATTGCTTTTCAACATTTTTCTTTGGAGTGAGACAAAGAATCTTTCCCCCATTGTGTGACTTTTCCCCAAGACAGCGTTGGGCTGCTCTGCATCTCTGTGTACACCTGCTTGATTGAAGCATCTGTACTGCTCATTTTTGGATCATTAATGGAGCTATTATTTCAGAGCTTTGGCTCCTTTAGAGCTAAGTTGCTGTTATTTTGACCATTTGTGCTATTCAGGGAGCAGCATGAGTCTCCAGGTTGCTGATATAAACTTCCTGGCTCTATGAATGGTATTTTTATAACGCACCTAACATTTCATGAGATGCCCAAGACTGTTCCAGTTCTCTTTAAGAGGAAAGTTGTGGAATCATGTTCGTGAAAGAAATAAAGATATGATAAAGTAAAGAAGGAGACCAAAGAAAGTAATAGTGCAGTAATAATGCTGTGATCCCTTTTATTGTAAAAAAAAAAAAAAAAAAAAAAGAAGAAGAAGAAGAAGAAGAAGAAGCAAAACCAAAAACAACAAAAAACCAAGTAGGTGTGTGCATATGTATTTTCATGTTGTTGTGCAAAAGAAAAGTTTAGGGAAGGTGGTGTTTAACTTTGGTGAGATTATGGGTGCTTCACAATTTCCTTCATACCTGGAAAAGAAACCCAATGCGATTTCTTTTTAATAATGCAAGGACAAAAGAGGACACAACCACCACACCAAGCATGAAAGGGAAGTCAGGCAGGTGGGCTGTTGGGTGGAATTTTGGGGCCAGGGGCCCTGTGGGGCTGAGGCCCTCGAGCTGGCCAGGCCTGGCATGGGGCACCACACGTAGGCTCAGCCTCGCTCAGGGAAACCACGTCTGGCTGTTGAGACGTGTTCACATGTTGCCTGAGGCTGCTGAGCTGAGTGTAGACACTTCCTGTGGGCGTTTGTCTCCCCCACTGGAGAGAGCAGCCTTGTGTCATGGGCCCGGCCCTGTCAAGCCTACTTTGCCCGGCCCTGTTGGAGCCTGGGAAGGAGTGGGGTTGGGTGGTGTTTCTGCGCCTCTTGGGCACTGAGCATCGCCGCCCCGAGGCTGGCAGCCGTGGCTCTGTCCTGCTGTGTCTGGGCTTGGGAGAGTGTCCACGCACACAGGCATTCCGCGTCAGCTTGTCAGGTCTCAGGGGTCAGGCTCCTGCACCTTCGCCTGTCCCGGAGCCAGAAGACAGCGCATCAGCAGGAACCACTCTGAAAACAGTCAGGAAATTCCACCCCCGGGGCAAACTGCTGTTCAGATAAGGAGCAGCCCTGCAGTCCGCCCCTGGCTGGCTCGCTGGGGTAGAGGAACCTACCGCGTGAGAACGCTAATGAACCCTGGCCGTGGAGCGGCCACAGGGAGGTTCTGGGCCTCCAGCCGCACCCCCTGCCACCCCGCCACCACCCACCACCACCGTGGGCTGGGGTGGGAGCCACTGCTCTGCGTGATGATTCACCAGCCACCAGTTCCTTGGAGCCAGGTTGGGTCTTTGCTCAGAAAGCAGCAATGATGAGCCGCGAGAGTGAGGGTCACCACAGGCTGCATCCTCTCTTGCAGAGAAAGTCCATTCGTGTGACCAGGAGAGGCAGAGTGCCCTGGAAGAGGCCAGGCAGAATCCGCGGGAGGGCATCGTCATCCCCGAGTGTGCCCCCGGGGGGCTCTACAAGCCAGTGCAATGCCACCAGTCCACTGGCTACTGCTGGTGTGTGCTGGTGGACACGGGGCGCCCACTGCCCGGGACCTCCACACGGTAAGCCCTCCCAGCCCTGCCCCCTGCCCCCCGGAGCCTGTCCAGTCCCTGAGATGGACCTTGCGGTAGGAGAAGCAGCTTCCTGTTAGGCTAGCCTCACATTGCCCTGCTAGCCTGGCCTGGTAGAAATCAAGGCATGAGAACATGTCTGCTCATGGGCAGATAAGGTTCTGGTGGAAAGACCTGGGTCTTGGGTTCTGGTCACAATTCCGTCCCTTTCTAGCTGGATGACCTTGGAAAAGTAGGTAACCCCGCTGAACTTCAGTTCCTTGGCTAGGAGGTTATCGCCCCGTCTGAGTCACTAGGTTTAACGGATCCCAAAGATCCAGAGTGTAGACTTCAGGTGACATCACTCTGCTTCAGTGATGACAATGACATGCCTGAACACGTCTCAGTGGAAGACTGCTACTGGGATGGCCTGGCAGCTGCTGGACAGCGCAGGATGTATTTTGCTGCCAGCCCTGGGCTGCTAGCAGTGGCTCCGGAGGGCTCAGTTTCTGGCTCCTCCTCGCTACCACCCCCCCCACACCCCACCCCGTGTCTCTCTTCCCAGCTACGTGATGCCCAGTTGCGAGAGCGATGCCAGGGCCAAGAGCGTGGAGGTGGATGATCCCTTCAAGGACAGGGAGCTGCCAGGTGGGAGACAAGGCTGCCCCTTGCTGGTGCTCTCACCTCTTTCTGCTCTTCTACCTCCTATCTCCTATTGTGCAGAAGCAGCTCCCTCTTCTGCTCTGGCTCTGCTTCCCCTTCTGTAGGATGGAGGAAGGTGGTGGGGTGGGGAGGTGGGTGGTGCTGGTGGGGCATCACAGGAGCCCTGGGATCTGCATCTAGCCTGGGATTTGTCCCTATACTCCTGTGCCCTTGAGCACATTGTTTCTTCTCCTCACTCATAGCTTTTATCTTTGAAATGTAGTCATTAGGTTAAAATCCTGTCCTCGCAATCCTGCAATTCTTTATCTATCCTGGGGTGATTGGGACAGTGTTCTGGGGGCTGTGGACTCTTTTCCCCCCAGGCTGAGAGGATGGCTTCAGGGAGGGGTTGTCCCGAGGAATATGGGCAGCATCCATGGCCAACCCTGCACAGTGTTTTTGCAATCATCCCAGTGGCACAGGACTCTCACTGGGATGTGATGCCAGACACGCAGGCAGGGGCCCCAGACCCTACAACCAGCTGCTGTGATGGGTTTCTCTTATTTATAGCGTTCTCTGCCAGTGAGTTATAATAAGGTTACTAAATATTGGTGGCTTGGAACACTGTAGTCTTTAGCAAGCACAACCTTGGATCAGAGCTGAGGGGAGCTGGGCCACTTTCCCACTCCCCATCAGGACTCCACGGTAAGAGCTGAAAACAGAGGCTCCTGAAAGTCCAGGGGCTTCCCGGTGAGGGTTGTAAAAACCACCCTGTAATAAGATTGGTGTCGTCAAAGCCGGGGTCCCTCCTTCTGGCCATCCCCTCATCAACTATGAACAGAGATCCTAGCTATGTGCCAGGCACTGGGTACGACCAAGTGATCAGAATTACATGGGACTTTCACAGCAGAGGATATACGAATAAATGAATACAAGCCTGTATAAATAGCTGTAACAGGTGCTCAGAGGGGACAGAGCAAGGACTTGGAGTTTTGCCGAACAGTGCAAAGGAGCAAGCGAGAAACAAAGGGATGCTTTATCATAATCTAAGCTGGATGAGAAGAGAAGTGAAAATAGGAGATGGTTCTGGGACAGATACACTGGTAGGGCTACTTGAGTCAACTTTGACCCCTCGGGGTTGACTCTGTCCCTTGTGCCCCCTCTGTACCTGCTGCTTCCTGGGAGAGTAGTGTTGCTCACACTTTAACATGACCGCCCAGTCAGACTCTCCCAGAACTAGCTTGAGTTCCCCGTAGGCTCTGATCTTGGGAGGATAAGGACCCTGTATACCAAAACTCTAACCTTTGACACAATGCCTCAGTTGCTACTCAGCAAAAATTTATGGAATGGAAGAAAAGTGAAAGTATTATTTTCTGTTTGTTCTGATGGTCCCTTGTGGGCCTTGGGTAGAGAGGAACTGCAGAGGTTTATGAGACCCATCTGAGCAGTAAACAGTTCCCAGAATGGACTTGGCTGGACAAGAGGGATTTGGAGAGGTTTGGGAAATGGTGGCAGTTGAGGAAGCTGTTTACTTGATTACTTACCTGGCAGCTGCCTTCAAATCTCACTTTATCCTTCAGGCTGTCCAGAAGGGAAGAAGATGGAATTTATCACCAGCCTACTGGATGCCCTCACCACGGACATGGTGCAGGCCATTAACTCAGCAGCGCCTACTGGAGGTGGGAGGTGAGAATGTGAGCAGGACTCAGGGCGGAGGGGGGAGGTGTGACTGCAGAAGCTTCTGGAGGCTGGGAGAGAGGGACGTTAGGCAGAGCAAGGGCTGGGCCTACCTTCTGCCAGAAATCTTCCCACTTTCTCCCCTCCCTGTTCTTTGGAAATTGCTTGTCTCTACCTTTTAGTTACCCAGTGACAGGCAGGTTCAGGGTGTCTGGAGACTTCTAGTACCTTAGTCTCGGGAGTAGATGCACTGGGGTGAGAGTCTTCAGTAGCAGGACGGAGAAGGGGCATGTAATGGGGGCAGCGAGGGAGTACAGAGCACTTGGTGATTTTCTTCTCTTCTGAGAAGGCAGGAATCCTGTGTCTTTTTGGCTTCCTGAAAATCCCAAGGGCTCTGGGCAATGGGCTTGGACATTGCCATATTCAAATCCAACTTAGGTTAGGAGCTGACATGCAGGCTGAGGCAGTCCTGACATGAGGCTGAGATACACATACTCCATGACCAGTATCCTGGCACTCACCAAGCAGGCCTGTTAGGTCAATGGCTGGAACATGCATGCATCTATCCATCCGTCCAACTATCTATCCATCCATCCATCCATCCACCCACCCATTCAGCACCTGGTGAACATATGCAGCACACCAAGCACTGGTCTAAGGACTGGGAATCCTGGGATGTGAGGCCTGTTCGTGTCTTCAGAGCCTGCAGCTTAGTGGGGATACTAGGCTATGGAAAGATACTTGCAAATTGCGTGCTAAGTGCTAGAACAGGTGGAAGAATAGAGAAGGGTTTGTTAACTCAGTCTGAAGGAATCAGAAAGGCTTCCTGGAGGAGGTGATAGCAAGGCTGAATTTTTGAAGGACAGGTAAGACCTAAACAGTAAAAGAAGGAGAGCTGCCCTAGGAAAAAGGAAAGAATACTGTGGCTCTAAGAAAGTGCACATCTGTAGTCCAGGATGGCTGTGCTGGAGTGGATGGGGTGAGGAGGAGGAAAGGAGAGTGGCAACAGATGAGACAGTAGGGACAGCCAGCAACCAGGAAGCCAGAGGGGAGGCACAGCAGGGGTGTGTGTGTGTGTGTGTGTGTGTGTGTGTAGGGGTTTCAGGTTCCTATAGCAGTGGAGGAAGTACACATGTTTGGCAGGGATGGGCAGCCTGCCTCTGAGCTCTGAGGCTCACCAGAGAAGGGGGCCTCATCCCTCCACATCTGCTCAGAGGCAGAGCTGTCATCAGCAAGGCAAGGAGTGCCACCACGATGAAAGGCCCAGGCCTGGCTGCCTGGCTGGTAATCAGCAGAACCACAGGGTATCTATCTGGCGTAGGGAACCAGGGCTCCAAGCTCAGCTGTCAGTGGTACTGCATCCCAAGGCAAATGAGGGTGTCTGTCCGGAAAACCTAATTTTAGGTCACATCGAAGTGAGTGCAGAGCTTGCCTCCTGGGTGGCACTCAGAAGCTGCTGGTCCAGTGCACTTACTCTCAGCAGCCCTGTGGTCCTAAGAGCTGTCAGGCTGGTTTCTGGTTTTGCATACACCCTGTGGATGGAATCAGGCCTCCCCACGAGGAGCACAGAAATAAGTCTGAGAAGATGGAGACAGAGTCTGACAGGCTGGCAGATGGGAACTGATCGGAGGCAGCTGATGGTGCTCTGATGGTGCTCAGTGATGGGGTGTCTTGAGTTGAGAGAACATATCCATGTCTCCCAGGAAGAGGGAGCTTACTCAGTATTCTATGCCTTTGTTATTTATGCCTAGAATATGAAAAAAATACCTGTTGTTTCATGCAAAAAATGGGAATGAGATATTTGTGTTTATTAGATGGGAATGGAAAAAGTACCCAGAAGGAAGCATGGGCTAAAAAATTCCAGGTTTGGGGGCTTCTGGTGGCTCAGTGTGATATGCATCTGCATTCAGCTCAGGTCATGATCTCAGGGTCCTGGGATCAAGTCCTGCACTGGGCTCCCTGCTCAGTGGCAAGTCTGCTTCTTCTTCTGCCTGCTACTCCCCTGCTTGTGTTCTCTCTCTCTCTCTCTCTCTCAAATAAATAAATAAATAAATAAATAAATAAATAAATAAATTCTTTTTAAAAATGCCAAGTCTGGGTGTTTCCCACCCACAGCCCCCCAGTGCTGCTGGCTCTGACCAGCCGCTGAGAGAGCCTGCCTGGTGCTCTTGCAGCACTCCTGAAGAAACGAGATTTCAAGTTGGTCCCACTTGCTGCCTTGGGAGACGGGCCCTTGAGCATGGTCTGGCTTGAGCCCCAGGTGGACTGAAGGCACCAGGAAAGTACCAACCCCAGCTGGGTCCTGGGCCAGTGGGTGAGGGCTCCACAGGGGCTGAGGACACAGGCAGGTCCCTCTCACCCCATCACCAGCTGGAAGACATCAGGACTGATGCCTTGCCCTCAAATCGCAGGCTGAAGTGATCTTTACAGAAAATAAAAACTAAGAAGTTTATAATGTTTTTAATACCAATGTGTCCTCAGGGAAGAGGTTTTTTTGTTGTTGTTGTTGTTGTTTTTCTTTTTGAAAACCCTCTTTTTTAGGTGTACTACAGAGTTGGGAGAAATTTAAAAAAAATTCTTTCCTAAACATGTTTTTCATTTTAAGCTCCTATTATGCCAAACTGTGTTTGGTTTTGATGGGAATGAAGTTTGAACCACACTGGTAATTGTGTTACCTAGAGGCTACACTCGTAATCAAAGGACAGGCAAGATGAACCAAGAAATAGTTTAGAAATCCAGCAAGAGGGTTGGAGGCCGGGGAGGTTGAGGAGCCTGGAAGAAAGAGAGAGAAGCACTTGTACGGGGAGGCTGCTTGCTGTCAGGCTTTCCAGCTTTCCTGGGTCTAAAGCCCTCCAGAGTCTCTCATTCTATTTAGGGTAGGCTCTAGTTCCAACCTGAACTGACCCTGCAGGAGGGTCTCACTGGCCATGACCTCCCTCCCATCATTGTGCTCCTGCTGCTGGTCCTTCTCAGTTCCTCAAACAGGCCTTGAACCTGAACCCTTGGGGTTCCTGCCTGCCCTTGCCTGGAATAGGAGGCCCCATCCTCCAGTGATGGTCCCCGATTATCTGTTGAAATGTCACCTTCGTAGCAACCAACCAGTCCAAAGGGGCTGGCAGTCACACTCCATCACCACATCTCTTTTGAATTTCTCAGCCAAGCACTAGCTTATATTTTGCTGGCTTGTTTATTGTCTGTCTCACCCCTACTTAATGAAAATTTAAGTTCTATAGAGAAGGAACATTGTCTGCCTTCTTCCCAGCTGTATTCCTAGAACTCAGAATAGTCCCTGGCACATAGTAGATGACCAATCAATATTTGTTGAATGAATAAACAGCTAGAAGGATGAGTGGCTAGATGGATGGATCCCTACTTGATACAGAGAGGCATGCCTTGAGAAGGCTTCCTGGAGTTCACTGACTGCTGCAAGACAAACTGTGAGGCCAAATCTAGCCATCAAATTCACCATGGTGCTTCTTTGTCATCAGGGCCCAACAGCACTCTGGATGGGCCCAAGAGACTTGGGGCACCGTATGGGTGGGCCCTGGCCAGGCACTCTTCTATGAGGAAAGAGCAAAGGCACAGGGCCGCTGAAGGTTGGACAGCACATCTAGAATAGGGCTGTTGAAGAGGATCTGGGAATCAAGGCTTCTTGGGTTTTGGCCTTGGTCCTGAATTCATGCAGAATTGAGACTCTAGGCACAGAAGGCTAAAGTCAAGGAAGATACCTCGGATCCCTCTTACATCCTCTCAGGGTCTGGTAGTTGAGGCTGACCATTATTGGGGCCAGTGGGAAGAAGGGACAAGGAAGGCGTGTCTTCTCCTCACCTACCATCTGTCGGGCCTGGAGATTTTGGCTTTGCACAAACTCTTATATCTCCATTCTCCCCAGGCATAAGCTCTGTGTTGGGTTTTGGATTCAACCGGGGACAACGGCATAGTCAGTCCCTGGCCTGGAGGAGCTTTGGTCTGGTTGAGAGAAGAGGTATATAATCCCATGATCACACTATGAAGTCAGTGTCTTAATAGAGGCCAAGAAAGTGCCACAGGGACTCAGTAGCGGGTGGGCATGAGAGGGAAGACTTTATATAGGAGATAACATTTGAGCCACATCTTCATGTGTGACCAACCGAGATGGACTGGGGCAGAGGGGCCCCAGGTAGGACCTGTGCAAAGAGTCATAAGAAGTATGACTTAAAAAAAAAAAAGAAGAAGAAGAAGAAGAAGAAGAAGAAGAAGAAGAAGTATGACTTAAATCTGGGAGGCAGGCAAAAGGTAAGGCTATAGATTTGGGCAGAGTCCAGATCACACCAGGCCTTGCAATTCATGCCAAGGGCAGCACGATGCCCATGATTAAGTGAGCATTTCTGAAAAATCATCGTGAAAGCTTGAGGCAAGCTGGATGGGAAGAGAGCAAGATGAGGTGGGAAGGTTATAGCTATCATCAGAGGGATAGGTGAGGGGATGTCACACTACAGCTATGGGGGAAAGAATGGTTTGAGGGAGCCTTTGTGGTGAAATTAATCAGGTTTGAAGAAGGCTTATTAATTATAGGACATGGCAGGGAGGGGAGATGTCTGCTTCCCTTTCTGGCCTACCAGCGTGATTTACAGGGAGAAAGCGGTACTGGTCAAATCTAAGAATAGGCAAAGTAGAATGGGGTGTCCATGGAAACATCTTTGGTTAGTGCATGGGAGGGGCAGCCTGCAAGTATCACTGAAGGATGGCCGTTCTCAGTGAAGGTTTGGGGGATGATTGACTTATCCTCATGGTTCTGCCCACCAGGGCTCCAGGAGGAGAGCTTCCCCTTACATCAGCCCTCCCATGGCACCCATTAGCATTTATCAGATCCAAAGGAAGAGTTCTGAGATCCCAGCTGGCAGAGTCTTCTTGAGTGAGGAAACCCTCTCCTTTTTCCGTCTCACCCTAGAGAAAGTCAACTTTGAGGGGACATGGGATGGACTGTGTGAGCCTTCTGGCCCCTCCTGTGGTCCCCCAAGGAGAGACCATTTGTACTGTGGCTCCCTCCTTCCTGCCCAGCTCAGTTACTTGTTGATGGCCTTGTAAGGAAGAGGCTGGAATGTGGCTGACTTAGCATTTCCCAGCTCCACCCGCCCGCACAGCTGGCAGGGCCTGGACCCCACTCCAGATGGGGCTCAGTTGGTCTGCTTGGCTTGGCTAGTGCTTCCAGGCCATCCCACCTCACCTTCTTTAAAACTGCTTGGGACAGCAGAACAAGGCCCAAGATCTTGGCCAAAGCAAGTTTTCTTGTGGCGAATGGGGCTGGCTCTTCAGCTGTGCATTGCAGCCAAGGCCTGGCAGGATTAGGCTGCAGAAGCAAAACTGAAAGTGTTGCAGAAGATGGGCAGCACCTGTCACCTCTCAATTTGGGAGACAACTCAGTGGGGCCAGTCCCGGGAGGAACTTAACTTGAGTGGGCTTCCTCCTCCCTGGAGGCAGGAGTCAACAAGACAGCCACCAAAACAGCCCAGAGACAGAGCTGACATCAGTCTTTGGATTTGTTTTTCCAAAATCTGGAATTTGGTATCCTTTTTTTTTTTTTTAAGGTTTTATTTATTTATTCAGAGAGAGAGAGAGACAGAGACAGAGACACAGGCAGAGGGAGAAGCCGGCTCCATGCAGGGAGCCTGACGTGGGACTCGATCCCCGGTCTCCGGGATCACACCCTGGACTGAAGGCGGCGCTAAACCGCTGAGCCCCCCGGGCTGCCCTTAGTATCCTTTGAATGTAACTTTCCACATACCACACATCCAAGGAGGCTTGGATAACTCTACACACTCAATGAATCCTTCTAGCAGAGGTGGAACCTCGCCTATAGGGAAGCCCCGGGCATGCACCAGTGATGTGAACTGATTTATGGAACTCTGATGTAGGGTCCCCAGCCCTTGCCTGATGAGCAGATTTGGATTCCAGCAGTCATGATCTCCAGCAGGGATGGTGTGTACATATATGAGAGAAAGGTTGGAGGTTTGATGCTAGTGTAAGTAAGCCTAGAGCTAGGAGTGCAAGTTGCCAGTGTTTTTAGAAAATACTTCTAGAAGGCTGCAAGAGCTGGAGGGATCAGTGGGGTATGGCTTTGAGGTCAGGGGTAAGTTTGAGGGAGTCTAACTGTGATGGAAGGGGCTCCAATATGATTGCTTGAGAGGATTCAGAAACTCTGGGGGAGGCCCTTTTGCCCCAGCCATCCAGCACTCCCCTGGGAAAAATCTCACCTTCTCCTTAGCTAACTGAGACCTCTTTAGGCTCTTCTTTTGCACCTACTGGTTTGACTAAACCTGGACTTCTGATCTATCTCGTCTTGACTTGATCTTGTATGAAGTATGGTAGGGACTTAAGGCTGTTGTAAACTCAGAAACTTGGTTTCAGAGTATAGACTAAATACCCTCAGTAGTTTTCTATTATGTTTTGCTGGAAGTATGGAGGACCCTCTAGCTACTACCCTTTGTCTTGCCCCATCTCCTTCCAGAAGGCTTATGGTTGACCATTCTCTGGGGCCATGGCTGGAGTCTCCTCCCTCTAGATCAAGGATTCTTTACCGGAGTCCATGAGCCTGGATGAAGTTTAGGGAGTCCATTAAACCCCCAAATTCAGCAGAGTGCTATGTACGTATGCATTGTTCCAGAGAAGACTATAGCTTCATTTAGGTTCTCAGAAGAGTCCGTGATCCCTCAAAGCTAAGAAATTCTTGCTTTAAATGCACTTGGAGCTTGGCCAGGGCAAAGTGTTAGGTTTCAAAGTCGGACCCTGGCACTGCCAGGATCACATGTGGAGCTGGGCTCTGTTATCAAGAGTGGGCGTGGGATGTAGGTTTCTGGAAATTAGAGGAGTTCAGAAGCAGGGAGCCCTATACTAGCTGTGGAAGAAGGAAGAAGAGGCAAGACGCTTGGGGTCCACAGGTCAGGTTGACAGTGTGGCAGGGTTGAGGGAACCAGAGTCACAGCTTGGAGGGGCCTCGGAGGGCTTTTCCCTGGGAAGTGAGTATCCTCGGAGTGAGGAGGACAGGACCCATCAGACAAGGGAGATAGGGCAGGAGGGAGTCAGGAGAAAAGGAAGGAAGAAGGAGCAGGAGCCAAATGATGGTCACTCTGTGCAGGAGGAAATCCCCAGAAGTTATAAAGTGGGGAGAAGAGCTGCTTCTTGCATGGACCAGCCCAAAGGAAGGTATGGGAGCTCCCTCAGTGGAGTCGCTGAGAACCGGACAGGACAGGCAGGAGCCCCAGCAACACGTGTCAGAGGCAGTGGGCCTCTCTTGGCAGGGCGGCTGGGCGGGATGACCTCATCCCTTCCCGGCTCAGCGACTGAGGCTTTATTATTCCAGCCTCTAGGTAGACATGACGCTATGCTGAGCCTAAAGGTTAAAGAAAGAGCTGCCTTTGCCGCCATGGGGCTCTCATGGCCCCTGGCGGGAGTCGCCCAGAGAGAGAGTTCTCAGTGGGAATGGCTGGAGCACCTCCCTTGGGGCTCTTGGCTCTCCTCCGCAGCTCTAGGCCTCCCTCTCATTTAGGGGAACACAGGCAGGCAGGGTGCTCTGAGAGGGAGCCGGCCACCTTCCCTCCTGCATCATGAACATCTTGATAGAGAATTTTTCTGCTGCTCATCTGGTATACCCTGCAGGCTTGAGAGCAAATGTTGTGGGTAAAACAGAAGGAGCACCAAAATACCATGTGCTGGCAGAAACAAAAATCTGAGTTCCACAACTCCACGTCTGTTTCAAAGACCTTCTGAGCATGCTTTCCATGATAGACTAGGCAGGTTCCCAGAGAGCCAGGGGCAGATGGTCCCTCACACCTTTCCCAGGTACTCCCAGCATTAAACCTGTCAGGATGAAGTCCAGCTGGCAGATCCAGTAATTGTGCTGTCTTGGAATCAGCCCAGGATGCCCAGGGAGGCCTGCCTGGGACTGCAGTGCACTTAATTAGGAATGGGCTTCTAGCAGGGATGCCTGGCTTCTTTGTGGTAATGAAACTTCTTTTCCCCTAAACGTTGAGGTCACTTGGGGGTGGGAAAGGGAAAGAGTTTGCTGGCTCCTTCACAAGGGTGGGGTCAGAGATGGTCCCCTCCTTTCTGGAAAACTCAGCAAACCCCCAGGGAAGAGCCCCAAGGTATTGGCAAGAGCCTTGGATATTTTTCTTGCCAGATAGTTTTAGAATGTGCTGGCAGCCCAGAAGCCCTGGGCCAGGATCCCTGTGTGACAGTGAGACCCTCTGCCTCCACTTCTGATCCGTGGTGATACTATAGTTTGACTCAGTGTCCTGCAGACTAAGTATTTGAAGACACTGGCCTCCCAACCTCAGCCTTATTCCCCCGGCGAAGGGAAGGTTGCCCAGGATCTTGAACACAAGGGCCTGGACCATATTTACTCCGTGCCGAGCCCTGGGAGCAGGAGCCACAGTCACCCTTTCTGGAACAGACCTGTCATTGGCTCTAGAAGTTTTAAATATTATCTAGCAGCCTGAATGTTTTTTGCGAGGGGGACATAGAGGATAAGTAAATAAAATGGATGGGTAGGGCATGTGCACAGTTACACATAAAAGCATTGGTTTTGCCCCTTTATATACCATGTATAAATGGACTGTGGGAACCTCACAGTGAATTGTCCCTGCCTAATAAGTTGGCTCTGTCTCACCAAGATGTCGAGCAGTTTGAGGCTGGGGCAACACCTCCCAGAATCTGGCCCGGTGTTGGCTGTGGCGCATGCTCAGAGCACCTCTTCCCATAGTCATGTTCATTGAGTGTACAAGTTAATGTGTGAACAGCAACTTATCTGGCAGTGAACACTAGGCCAGGAGGACAACTTGGACCGCAGCCGTGGTTAACTCTGGTAAATTAAATCTAGCCAATATATATTGAGCACCCATCTTGTACCAGAACATTCCTGGCTATGGTAGAGGGTGGGACAGGCTCACATAATAAGGGTGACCTACTTGGGGACCCTTAAGATATAGACTCTCCAGTCTGGAGAACCAAGCTGGAGAGGATGGCTCAATTCTGCTACAGGCTGAGCAGGGCTGGGAGGCACTGGGCTCAGAAGAGCCATTTCTTCCCGGTTGCTGGCAGTGCAGTAGGAGGACCCCGGCATCTCTGGGAGAGACTGGCCGTGGGGCTAAGAGTCCCTACAGGCTCCTGAGTGGTGATCACCGGGGTGGGGGTGTCTGCCTGTGGCCCAGGTTTTCCGAACCAGACCCCAGCCACACCCTGGAGGAGCGAGTGGTGCGCTGGTACTTCAGCCAGCTGGACAGCAACAGTAGCAACGACATTAACAAGCGGGAGATGAAGCCCTTCAAGCGCTACGTGAAGAAGAAAGCCAAGCCCAAGAAGTGTGCCCGGCGTTTCACTGACTACTGTGACCTGAACAAGGACAAGGTCATCTCACTGCCTGAGCTGAAGGGCTGCCTGGGTGTTAGCAAAGAAGGTGAGTGCTCGCTGGCCTTCAAGAACTTGTGGCCTCCCCTCCCACCCGCACACAAGGACCAAGGGCTCCCCCCGTAGGTGAGAGCCCAGGTGCTCATTTATTCAACTACTTAGGAGAGTGTGTTCTGCCCTGGGCTAGATGCCTGGCACAGTGAAGGAGCTAGCAGATAAGGTCCCTGTCCTTCCAGTCTACCCAGGAGATGGATAGGAAAACATTTTCAGACACTGTGGTAAGTGCTATGATGCTGAGAGTGTGTGTTAGGATAGGCCAGGCTGCAGTGACGAGTAGACCCACAGATGTAATGGTTCAATGCAGGAGAAATTTGTTCATCTCGCCCATGTAAATAGTTCAGCATGATTCCAGGTCGTGTGTGTGTGTGTGTGTGTGTGTGTGTGTGTGTATGTGTGTGTAGGGGGACGAATAGGAGGGACATTGCTCTGTGCAGTCACTCTGAGATCTTGGCCGAGAATGATTCCACCATCGTTATTATGTGGCTTCAAGGTCACCCTGGGGGTCATTTCCATTCCTAGTTGGCCAGCTGGAGTCAAGCACGGAGCAGTGCACGTGGGGGAGTTTAATGGGCCAGTCCCGAAGTGACACACATCACCTCTCCTATCTCACTGGCTGGAACTGCCACTAGTTCCACCACACCCCCACCATAAGGAAGGCTGGGAGCCTGGAAAGAGGAAAACATGGATTCTGGCAAAAACCTAATTATCTCTGTCGTGATAGAACAAGTACGGAGTATTGTAAGAACATATGTAGGGGCACCTAAATTAGCTCAGGGGCACACAGCCTTGGAAAACTTTGTGAAGGAAGTGATATCTAAACCAACCTAAGGCCCAAGGCCCAATCTAGTCCATGGCCTATTTTTGTATGACTTGTGAGCTAAGTATGGTTTTTATATTTTTAAAAGGGATGTAATTTTCAAAAAAGAAGAGCAAATGAGAGATGATACATGGCCCACAAGGCCTAAAATATCTACTACCTAGTCCTTTACAGATAAGTTTGCCAACCCCTAGTCTAAGCCAATACCTGAGGAATGGGTAGGAGTTGGTTGGCCCAAGGGTTCAGTGGAGGGAGGAGTGTTGTAAGCAGTGGCGACTGAAGAGTGAAGGTGTTGAGGTGAGGGGACAGTTGTTGAGGAACTGAGAGGCCTTAGTGTGACTGGAATCCATATTTGATGGTGGCAGGTGCTGGGGGGAGGAGGCAGACAGGAGACAAGGGGACAGTCTCAACTTCGTAAGGGCAGCGGAGGGCCGTCCCAGGGGTTCAGGCAGAGAAATGATGGGATTGGTTTTGCTTTAAAGAAATCATTCAGGCTGCAGGATGGGAAATGGGGTCACAGACATGCCAGGCAGGGTTCCCTCAGGAGGCTGTGGCCTGAGATGACAGAGGCTCGAGTTAGGAGAGCACAGTGGGGGTGAGGAGAAGTGGGTGGATTTGAGATAGGGAGACCTGCCGTTCTGGCAACCAAGTGGCTATAGGGATGGAGGTTGGTCTGGGCAACTGGGGGGTAAGTCTCTTTGCTGAGTTGGGCAACATGGAAGAAAGGCATAGGGGGATGGGGAACACCATGGTTTGGACACGTCAAGTTGGATGCACCTGAAGGATGGGTGGTTCTTTCATGCAGGAGATACCCATTTATATGAAGTGGAAGCTATGAGAAGGCTGACATTGCCCAGGGAGAAAACCTAAGGGCTTTTCCTGGTGCTAATCCTCAGCTGACACCGTGAGCCCAAAGGGTAGACAGGAAGTGGATGAATTACCACTAGGTACCCTGTCTTGGGATCCACCCCCTCCATAGCTGGTTCCGGCTTTGGCTCTGGGGCCTGTGACCCTGGGTGAGTGAGCTCATCGCTCTGGGCACTCCTGTCTGATTGAGGATGCCTCTCCATGTTCCCACAGTACTCTGAGTCCCCAGGATGCAGCGCAATGTCATGACTCAAACCCCGTCTCTGCCACAGACTAGCTCCTTTACTATATACAAACTACCCAGCCATTCTGGCTCTCAGTGTCTTCATCTGTACAAGGGGAATAACCATGGTATCTACCTCATAGGACTGTCGTGCTGATTCAGTGGGACAGGGAGTGAAAACATTTAGCCAGTGCCCGACACAGTGAAGGAACCTGATAGAAGTTCAGCATCACTGTTAAGATTATTGCCTTGACCAGCAGCACATACCATGTGTAGTGCAGTCTTCCAGCGCCACCCCCTGCCCCCCCGCCCCAGGGCCATGCATGGCACCATCACATCCTTGTCAGCCGAGTGAACGCATGGGTGAGGGGCTGCCCCCTGTGTCGACATCACACTTTACACACTTACACTCATTTCTCAGAGCACAGGCAGAGGACCAGTACTGGAAAGAGGGCACCCAGTGCTAGTGTAGACCCTGGGCTCACCCAGGAGCATGTTAAGGATGGAGGAGGGAAGGACTCACAGGGATCTGTAACGGCTCTACCCTCAGTCCCCTAGTCTACAGAGCACACAGATGCCAAGGAGAGGCTGAGTGTGGTGACCTCTTGTCCACAGAGCAGAAAGGGCCTTCCCAGCCTTTCTCCACAGCTTTGCCAGGCACCGGGTGTCTGCTGACCCTGGAAGACCTCGCTGAGGACAAGGGTTAGTTTCTAGTTACCTCCACGGCTTTGCCCAGGGAGGCCTCTAAAGTGCTTCGGGGTATGGCCCAGCACCCTCACCTCTCTCCTGAGACCCAGCAGTGGGACAGGAGAGGCCTAAGAGCTTCTGGGACCCTTGCTGACGTTGGAATGCACTGCCTGGTTGAAAGTATGGCTGGGGTACCTGCGTCAGGTGTGCGTGTCTCCCCACGTGTTTGTGCATAGGCACGTCTGTGCATGTCCCCCTGGGGCATGTCTGTGTATGCAGGCATGTGTCTTGAGTGCATGGTCTGTGCACTTGTATGCATGTGCACGTGTCTCTACATGTGTCTCTCTGTGCATATCTGCGTGTGTGTGTGAGCACATCTGTGTGTGCACGTGCCCTCAGCCCATTTTGCAGTCGAGGTGTCTAGATGAGCCAAGAGAGGAATAGCACTCTGGTCGAGATCAGAGGTCACACGTGAGGTAGCAAGCTGGCACTTGCACCCAGCCTCAGGATGTCCAGGCGAGCATGCTGTCTCCTCCACGAGAAGGACTCTAGAGTGTTTGAAGATGGTCCCTTGGGTGAGCAGGCCAATCTTGCTTGCCAGTCTCGGTGGAAGGCCAAGGGAGACAAGACCAGTGGTGAGTCTGGAGAAGTGGGGGAGCAGACCCAGTGGGGGTGGCGTGAGCAGGAGTAGAGGCTGCCAGGGCAGGTAGCCGAGAGGAAACACACGGGGAGACCCATAGTTTCCAAGCAGGCAGCACCTGCAGGAGAAAGGACGATTAGTGAGAGGCATAGGGGAGGCAGGGCTGGGGGCCTGGGTAAGAACAGAAGCTCTGAAGTCAAACATACCTGGCTTTTAATCCCAGCTCTGCCACTCACTAGCCCTGTAACTTTGGCAAGTCATCTAAGCTCTCTGAGCCTCAGTTTCCTTGTCTGCAAAATGGAGATGAAAGTGTCTGTCTCATAGACCTGGTGTGAAGATTTAACAAGATGGTGCACGTGAGGAGCTTAGCCCAGTAACCTGGCTTGTGGTGAATGCACAAAAGGAATTGGTAGTAGTAGAGGAACACACCCACCGGCTGAAGGCAGATTCTCTGGGTCCCTCTGCTCCCGGGGAGCTGAAGAAAAGCCACTTGGGTAGAAGGCATGTGAGGAATGAGCCCATGCGTTGGTCATCTGGTGTCATGCGGTGCCCCCTGGTGGGCTGAGAGGGGCTTGCATGCCAGATGGGGGGCCCCAGGGGGCTGGGGGAGCACATGCAGTTTAGGGACGAGTGTCCTCGCGTTGGATCTGAGGGACCGCGTTTTCTGGAAATGCTTCGTGAACACAAGTGTTGTTACTAAAACTGCTGACTGGGGAGCTGAGCTGTCTGCACAGCACGGAAGGGTCAGACGTTCCGAGGGCCAGGCCTTCTTAGCTGGTCCTTCCCAGTTTATAAAGCATCTGCATCAGGATGATTGTCACCGTCCCATGAGGCAGGCAGGCTGGAGACTGTTTCCTCCATTTGTGAAAAATCCCAACCCTCCCTTGGCATTGCCCGAGGCTGCTGCCCGCCCTGGGATCAGGCTTTTCCTCCCCCGCATTGGACCCCCTTCAGAGCACAGCCCTGGGAGGACGTAGCCGGGTCTGAGTTCACTTCACACAGAAGAGCTGTGCCGTCTCCAGGTCTCAGTTCCACCATCATAACCCGGGGACAATGTGATCATCTTACAACTATCATGTAACGGTGCCCCGGGGGTGAATGACGGGATTTGGGTGAAGGATCAGCGCGAGCCTCCACAAGCCGGGGCGGATCCTGCCCGGGGTGCATTTCCTCTCCCAGTGCGTGGTGGGCAGCACCGCTTGGGCGCCTGTCTCCGTGTGGGAACCTTTCTGCTCACCGCTGACCGCAGGCGCTGCTGGACGGGCAGGTGATGATGGGATGCGGGGCCAGGTGGGATGGTCCCTGCCCGCCTGCCGGCCCCGGGGCCCATCACTCTCTTTCCGGGCTTGTTTCCTCATCTGTACAATCGGACATACCAATATCTACCCCATGCCTCACCCACCCTGGGTTCTGTCGCTCGTTCTCAGGCCTTAGGAATGTTAGCGTAACTGGGAGACGGGGCAGTTGAGCTGTGGGTTCGCATGACCAGGGGTGGGCGTGGGTTCCCGGAGCACCTCCTACTCTTCAGAGCCCTGTCTCCACTTCATGGATTGAGTCAGTCTTCAAGCAGTCCTGTGAGAGGCAGAGCAGAGGCAGCACCGCAGTGGCCCCAATTCCCATTCTGTAGACTGACCCAGCGGGGGTAAGGTCCACGCACAGAGTCACGTGGCCTCCCGCGATCACACAGAGTGGCCCAGCCCTTCATGTACCCACCTCTCCTCCGCCAGGAGCCCTGGGCCCTGCAGAAGACCTGTCAACACCCTATGTCTCCGGGACCTGTCAACACCCTATGGGGCAGAGCGGGTATTAGCAGGGTGAGACTTGGACCTTAGTTAACTCACTCAATTGCTCCAAGCCTCAGTTTGCAGATTTGTTAGATGAAGGGGCTGGACCAGACGGTCGCTAAGATTACCTCCACCCCTAATGTTCTTTGACTTGGAAAGCCAGGACCCAAGAAGGTTATGCAGACGTCCATCAGCACCAACGCCCTTTGTAGCTAATAACTGAGGGGATTTCAGAGAGGCCTCCTACTGAAGGCCTAGCCTATGTTTAAAGGTGCTGGCCAGTGGTGGCTTCACCCAGGCAGAACAGGGCCACCAACAGCCACAGAACAGGGAGTACACACAACCCTTGGCTCTTCCTGAGTCCATTCATTCCAGAGGTTGGAGGAGACAGGCAGCCAGGTACAGAGGAAGCTCCACCAGTTCTCCGGGGCAAGGCCACTTGAGTATCATATGTTCCTGTTTGTTGCAGGTGGTAGTCTTGGCAGCTTCCCCCAGGACAAACAGGCAGGCCCAAACCCATTCAGTAAGTTGCTTTCTTTCCGGGGTCTCCTCCGTGGGCCCCCTAGATGCAGTCCTGGTAGTACAGCAAGAGTGGAGGCATTGGCCAAGTTACTCAGGCTCCCATTTTCCATGTTTGTTTGCTGAGGACACAAGAGAAAGATCAGTTCGTGCTACAAGGGTCCTGCCATCTCCACGTATAAAGTCACCCCTGGCCCTCCCAGGCTGAAAGGCTAGCATCTGGGGGTACATGGTTTATACAGACTGCACACCCCCAGCTGTGCTTCCTCGCCAAAGCCTTAGTCTCTGGAATGCCAAACTTGTTTCAGGGGCCATTGTGGTATGCCCCGTGGCCAAGGATGGGCCAGTAAAACTCGGGCTTATCTGCACGTTGAGGGTCCTTGCATCCCACCCAGCCCATATCTAACAGGCTGACCTTCTGATGAAACTGGTGTGTATAGTTGGGTTTCTCACGAACCCACCTCTAACTTCTTGCTTCTGCTTCCCCTTCAGTAGGACGCCTCGTCTAAGGAGTGGAAAACCACAGGGCAGGTGGAGAGACCAGGGAGGCAGGACGGACTGCCCGATGCCCAACCTTCACCAGCTCCCCAGGCCCGGCCACATCCCATGTAACATGAGTGGTGCCCACCGTGTTTGCACTTTTGATAACTCTCATTTGCGTGTTTTCTTTCTGGTTGCATTTTTAAACACCAGTATCTAATACCACAGTGGGAAAAGGAAAGGGAAAAAGACTGTTTATTCTCTCTCTTATTGTAAGTTTTTGGATCTGCTACTGACAACTTTGAGGGGTTTTTGGGGGGCGGGTTTGGGGGGAGGGTGTTTGTTTCGGGGACTGAGAAGAAAGAGATTTATATACTGTACATAAATATATATGTAAATTGTATAGTTCTTTTGTACAGGCGTTGGCATTGCTGTTTGTTTATTCCCCTCCCTCTCCCTGCTCTTGTGGCGGGGGCTCTGGACACATAGCCCAGCTTTCTAGAACCCAGACTGTGCCCATAGCCCACCTGGATTCCATTTGGAGACTGACCCTGTGTGTGTGCGTAAAGACTGGAGCCCGCAGATTATATTGTCGACTCCATCGGTTCTTTTCTGGTGGGAGGGGGGTACTGCCCCTTGCTTTAGCTGTCAGAGCTGGCAAATCACTGGGCAGTTGGCCTTCTCGAAGGAGGTTGGGTTGGGGGACAGATGGGAGCTGCCCCCAGAGGGAGGGTGGTAGCCAGCACCGGCACCAATTCTCCCGTGCCCATGTGTTCCTGCTCTCCAGACCCTCAGGCGGCCCACAATCCGTCCATGGGGACGCCAGCATCCTCGTAACCCCACTGGTCCTCGGAGGATTTGCATTACATCGTTTGAAACCTTTTCACCCATGTTTAGCATCTACTCTGTAAAGCACGAGAAGGGAGGCAAAGGAGAGAAAGACATGCAGTGGGGCCTTCTATGTAGATGTTGGACGTTTAAGCAGTGGAGGGACGAGGACAAAGGCCCCTCTGTTGAGAGCAGGGCCAGCTCCCCGCGGACGCACAGGTGAGGCTTCCTGAGGCTGGCCCTCTCTACACCGGGTCAGACGGGGTCTTCTCCACTCTGTACCCCCCTTGCCGTCCTGTCCTCGAGGTTATCACAAGCCTGAGGGAGGAGTTGGGCTGGTCATCTCATTGGTAACTCAATGGTTTCATTGGTTTTTAACCTAATATCGAGGTTCCTTCTATTCCCTCAAATACCCCTAAGGGCTTCCAGGCTCAAGGCCAATTCCAGACCAAAACCGATCCTGGGCCTCCTACTTCTGCCACCGGCCCCCTTGCCCCGACCCCGGAAGTGTAGGGCCAATAGCCCAGCTGGGAGGAAATCCAGGCCTAGCCTTCCACAGACATGTTATTGGGATTCCCCTGTAGGCTGCCCCGGCTTCCTCTGCCTGGGTGGTGGCTGTGCCCCTTCAGACAGCCCTCACGCAGAGAGCAACGAGGGACAGTGTCTCTTCCCTTGAGCCGCTGTGGCAGCATTGAAGGAGGGCAGGTAGTCCGGGGCTGGTGCCCCTATGGGATTGCTCTTGGAAATCTGGCCTCATCGGGTGTCCCACCCAGCATTCCCCTAAGTGCGCCCACCTCAGCAGACTGTCCCCCATTTTGGGTCTGGAAGGCATTGGCGCCATAAGCAGTGGCCCACTAGAGGCCTTTTCAGGACACGCTCCGGTGGGGCCTCAGGCCAGAGAAGGTTCTTGCTATTGTGGAACAAGTCCTAGAGGTTGTCTCAGGGGTGACTGGAGGCCCCAGGCCAACATGGTAAGGAGGAAAGGGAGCCCCCCTCCCTTTGTTGGCCGGGACCTGCTGGCACGGCAGCGTGCTAGAGCTAGATGGACCTCCAGGAGGCCTGGGCCCCTTTCCCTGGCCCGGAGGAAGCATGAAAACACAGAGAGGGTGGCTCCCTGTGGAAATTCAGAAGCCCCCTCCTTCCCCAACCCTGGCGTCTTCGCTCTCACACACGTCTAGGCTGTGCTGTGTGGCTTTCCTTTGTGAGGAGGGAGGGAGATCTTTGTAGCTTGTTTTATAAAAAATAAAAATGGGTGAACCTTGGTAGCTGTTGCCTCTTTCTTTGGGTGGCTCCCTCCGATGGAAAGGTTTCTTTTTCTGAAAAGTTTATTTTCCCTGGTCCAGGTGCCCGCCACTCGGATTCTAGGAAGTGCGAGTTGTCAGACTAGAAGGGAACCTGGAGGTGGCCACGAGGTGTCACAGCACTTTGCTGTGAGGACATTGACCCCTTTGGCCCTCACCTAACATGTTTGTGCATCTCTGCAGTTCTCCCTCTTGCCTCCCCAGACAGCTGCCCCACCCCACCCCACCCCCCAGAGCATCACTGGAAGGTGGCAATGTTGCAGGCAGGACTGGGGGGGAAGCCCACTCCATGGCTTCAGGCTGGTGGGGCTGGGCACATCCGCCATAGTCCCCATCTCAAGACCCCAGGTAGGAAGCAGCTTAGACAGAGTGCAGACCCCCAAAGGGGTTCATGCTATCCGTGGGGGTCAGGTTGAGGCTCCCGGCCTGGCTCATATTGCTGGGGGGCTTCGGGGGCATTGGCAGCAGCTGATGTGAGGCTCTAGATGTTCCCTGGTGTTCCTAGCATCTCTCCCTTTCCCCCCTGTCCTCAGGCACAAACGACCCTGGAGGTGGCTTCCTCACCACCCTCTGACAATCTCGTCCAGATTTCCTTTGCCACACTCTGCCCCTCTGTCCTTTGCCGGTGAACAGAACATAATTTCTCTGGAAAATTCTCCCCTAACCCTTTCTCTAGCTAAGTGTTTCTGGCAAGTGTGTAGCCCCTGAATGTCTGTCACGCAGGTTTAGTGCGGACACCTTGTCTCCAGGCTCCATGCTCACTGTAGCTACAGGCCTTGTGGTATTTATGACCACAGTCCAATGAGACATGTCTCTCTCACCGTTTCACAGGATTCAGACTTGGGAATTCAGTGACTTGCTGGTGGCTCTCCCCACCCCCCCACCCCCAGCTTTTCTGTCCTCTCCCGACTGCCTTTCTCCAGGGGCCAGAACAACAGCCTCTTCCCTCCTGGCCGGCTCAGCCCCCAGGTGGTTGCATTCAGCTCTGAGTACATTTTTCTCAGAGCAGTTTAGAGTTTCATTAAAAGCCCACTGGTTTGCAGAGGCCTATCCCAGGCTTCAGGGACTGGGAGGAGAGACATAAGGGAGGCACTGGCCCATGTGGGGTGTCATCGGGAGCCATGAGGCAGAGCCGGCCTCCAGTAGAGAGACCCAGCCTGGCATGCGAGAGGCCAGGTGTGAGCTCACACTTGAGTGCAGGGCCAGCCTGCAGCCCCGTTCAGCCTGCCTCTGCCTTGTCCAAGGCCAGGAGGACCGTTCCCGGTAGCAGTCAAGGAAAAGACAGATCAGATCCAGCCTGTTTTTTCCTTCACCAGGAGCCTCCCGAGCCGTGCCTAGCCTCCGGGGGGAGGGAAGGAGCGAGGGCATTTTCAGCAGGGGTGAGGAGAGAGGGGTAGCGCTGGGCTTGTGCTGCCATCAGAGGAGAGGCCCGCAGGCTGCTAAGCACCCCTGGTTCTCTAGAGGACCCCGGGGTGGGGGATGGGAAGCTGGCCGCACCACGCCCTGTAGGAGAAAACCCAGACAGAGCCAGGCTGGTCCCCTGGCCATTTACTCCCAAGTTTCTGAATGGCCCACGAGGGCACGAGTGTGGTCTCAGACCTTCTCAACACCCCCATCTTCTGCTCTGTGGCACTTGGCTTCTGTTCCATTGTGCAGGTGGGGACAAGGGACACTTTTGCCTTTTTCATGCAGTGCCACCAAATCGAGCCCTCATCCCTATAGCCTGGAATCACTACTCCCTTTTGCGTGACTTCCATGAATTGATGTGGAGAAAGGTCATGACCTTGGTTACATGCCTGCCCCCCGAACGGGTTGCTAAGTGCGTGACACGGGTTTCTCTTGTTATTTCTTAGCAAATCTCGGTGAGTGCTCTGGCCAGTTCCTTCTACTCTTCCAGGTCACCCCCGGCCAACAGTCACCAGTGCGGCCTCAGGCAAGGGGCGCCCTGTCAGGGTTCCTTTGCCCGGGGTCTTCCCAGCCCAGCTCTGACTGTCGCTAATGGTCCACGATCCTGTTTGGGGCACAGCCGACCAGGACAACCCTGACCATTCAGGATGCGGCCTCTTCACTGGGTGATGGGCCCAGGGCTAGCGTACTCCTCCCAAGCATCCGGAGAGACCCGGAGCGGCTGCAGTAAGGGGCTCGGCGCCCCTCAACCGCTTGGACCACAAAGGCGGTCTCATTCCTGCGACTTCGCCGTCGTCGGCCAGCAGGGGGCGCTCGTCTTTGTTGTCCTCACGCAGGACCCACAACTGGAGGCAAGAAAGGGGAGGTGAGGGACGCCTGGGTGGCTCAGCGGTTGAGTCTGCCCCCAGGGCGTGACCCTGGAGACCTAGGATCGAGCCCCACATCCGCTCTCTGCATGGAGCCTGCTTCTCCCTCTGCCTGTGTCTCTGCCTCTCTCTGTGTGTCTCTCATGGATAAATAAATAAAATCATTTAAAAAAAGGGGGGGGGGCGGGGAGGTGAGGGACACATGGTAAATTGCACTCCGGTTCCTAAAACTTCCATCTGGAAGTGACATGTCGCATGGCCCACATTTCATTGACTAAAGCAAATCACACGGTTCCCACCTAACTCAAAGGCAGCTAGCTGGTAAATGCCCAGAGTAGAATTAGAAATATTTAGTGAACAACTCTGGCGACTATCACAACGTAGATTATCTTTGTGTTTTCTTTTCTACACTGATTACAAATTGGCAATCTGTACGTTGTGCAAGAACAAAAGGACTTGCTTTTCACAGTTTACGGGGCGCATTTTGTGCCCCTTGCTCCTGATAGACCACATTTATGGTACAGTGTGACTGTGCCCTCCCTCCTGTGAGTCTCAGCGCCCCATCACGCACCCCACCCCTGGAAGCTACATCTCTGGTGACGGAGGCTCCCCAGTGCTTGACTCAGAGAGGGTAGAGAGCCCCAGGTGAGGAATCTCAGGGCCCTGGGGACAAACGTGGAATGTGTCCTTTGTGGTCACTATTTTCTGCTGTGCTCTACTGCACCTTCCTTCCATGTACCTTGAGATCCCTTATGACAGCTTCCCAGCGACTTCCCTTAATTGTAAGCTCAGTTCCGCCTATTACAAAACCTCCTTCTCCAGCTTGATTTAGATCCTTCTTCCCCCCTGTCCTGGCACCATCTTGAGCGGGCACCCTGACTGCTGGCAGGAGAGGAGGGGGTTCGGTCAGGCTCTGAGACAACTCCTCCTCTGCCTTGTCATGACTCAGCTCTTCCGAATGATGGGGTAGTGGAGGAGGGAGAGGAAAACCATGCGGGCTTCTTAGCAGACCACAGCTGTGTTCCTCTGTTCTTGGTGGCAGCCTCTCACATTGCCCACTGTGTAGTAGGTGCCCCAGTACTGGCTCTTGTGGGGGGCCCGAGTCGGGTCCTAGAGTGAGCATCCCCACTGCACAGGGACTTTCTGTGGGAAATTCAGCTCTAGCTTGACCTCTTTCACACTTCCCCACACCAGGGTACCCCATGTCTACTTTGTTCTAAGGCGCCTGCCTGTGGTTTTGTATCTGTGATATGACTCATGCCTGGCTCGCTTCTGGGGTGTCCCTTCATCCATGGGAAACACACATCATTGCGCCGGAGCAGACTGACCCTTGGTGCCTCCTGTCTTGTCTCTGCCTCTCCCCTGCCTTGCTGCAGTAGGTTGAGGAGGCTGGTCAGCAAGGCTGCTGCATTGTCCAATTGCAAAATGAGGTATCAGGCCTGCAGCCGGCCTAAATCTCCAGGAGTGATTCTCCCTGAGTCTCCCTGCTTCTTCAGCTTCAAGGACAAGGAGAGGAAGCAGTACAATGATTCCTGGTTCTCACTCTCCTCTCTCTTCCTGCAGCCTTCTTTTATGGATTGGGATGGGGAAGGGTGGCTAGTTGCAGAGTTGCTTCAAGTATTGTGCTCTCCTCAGGGAGGGTGTCAGGCTCCAACTGTTGCTCTTTGGGATACAGGATACTTAGCATTTTAAAAAAGATTTTATTTATTTATTATAAATAATCTCACAGAGAGGCAGAGACATAGGCAGAGGGAGAAGCAGGCTCCCCGTGGGGACCCCGATGTGGGACTCGATCCCCAAATATGGGGATCATGACCTGAGCCAAAGGCAGACATTCAACCATTGAGCTGCCCAGGTGCCCCACTTAGCATATTTTTTCTTAGTTTTGGGCCTTTATCACTAATTTTTGGGAAATAGAAATATCCCCCCTCCAAGTACTGTTACGGTGGGTTTAATGATAGATGTAAGGGAAGTTGATCCCAGAGGGAATCCCCTAGTAGCTCCAGTCCCAGGACCAGGGACCCCCAGGGGTTCCTACCATCTGAGAATTCTAATGGGCCTGCTGGCCCAGATAGGTCTGTCCTTGGGGCATCTACCCCAGGGCCAGGCAGGACCCCTGGGACCCACCCATCTTCATTCTTCACATAGCCCTCTGTGCTGTATAAAAACATGGTCTAAATTCCCACAAGTAACCCCCTGCAACACGGGCACAATGGAAGCAATTGGATCTCCTCAAGGAGAGTCCTTTTAGATATGTGACCTGTAACTACAAGTGGAAGCCCCAGTCCTTTCATTTTTCCCATCTTCCCACTGCTCAGTGCTTAGCAATTCTTTCCCACATGCCTACCTCCTCCCTCTTAAAGACAGAAACTCTGTTTTCTTGAGATCCAGAACTACCCTGGGCTGAGGTGAGCTGATTCCAGGATGTTCGAACTGACCTCCCTGAACACAGGCCCTTCAAAACACTTGACTGGGCATGGAAGGGACCTGGTGGGGACAAGGATGGTTCACAGCCAGAGAGCAGAGCAGGACCCTAGGCTCGATGCAGGAGGGCAGGGAAGCTTTGCAGCATCATCTTCAGGGAGGCTGGTGGGGCATCGGCAGGAGACGGTGAGGAGTGGCCCTGGGCAGCAGCAAGAGCCCAGCTCAGGTGAAAGAGTAGGGGTCTGTGTGGCCTTACACACCTGTGGTATCAATTCCCAGGTGTCTCAGGACAAGTCCTGGACTGAGAGTCAGAAGATCAGCTTATCTTGTTTAGCTACCAAGCCACCACCTTTGGCTTTGGGCAGTTCCCTTCGCTTCACAGACCTGGATCCTTTCTGGCCAGACTCTGTGCTCTACTGCAAGCAGGTAAGCTGGTCTTGCATCCACGGCTCCTGTGTTTCAGGGAAGAGGGAGGCACACGTGGAGAGGGAGGGGTCCACACAGCCTGAATGCCAGTGCCCAACAGGGAGTTGTACCAAACATGGTGTCAGCAAGTAGGGCAGGTGTGAGAAGGCCCCCTTGGAGAGGAGCCACATGATGGGGCCGATCAGTAGGAAAGGCAGAAGAAAATGAAGAGCTGAGATGTGCATGCTTGGGGGTGAGGAGAGGGGAGGATAAGATGCAGACCAAGAAAGAGTGTGCAGGGGGAGGGAGAAGAAAGTCAGGAAGGAATTAGTGGTGTGGCTGATGGGCTGACCCCCTGGGAGAAGCATGGGGTGGGTGGGAGGCGTGGTGGGGCTGGGGGAAGAAGGGTGGGAGGAAGGAGACACCTCAAACTGGAAAAACAAACTAGAAATAGGCTGATGTCTCTGCTAGGCTGTTGGGGTTTGAGGTTTTCACATTTGTGACTAGGTTTGCAGGGCAGCGTGTGGGCTATTTCCCATCCAGAACAGATGCTCAGGAGAATGGGGACTGCACCTGAAATCTGCTACTGGGATTATCCCCATCTCAGACCCCAGCCCGGTCTGTAGAGTCCAGGCTCCTGGACGCTTCCCCCTGGGTGCCCCACAGACCTGAAAACTCTGATATGCCTAAAACTGGGCGCATCATCCCTACCTGCCTCTTATAGGTCCTTGCCAGGCCTTCCCCAAGCTTGGAACCCCAGAGCCCTCCCTGCCTCCTCTCCTCACCATCCTTCCTTCCCTGTCTCTCCTGTCAGTCACCACGTCCTGTAGGTGCCCCCCTCCAATTCTCTGTGCCCTCCCCTCTGCCCATACCACCACCATCCCATCTGCTTCTTGCAGGAGTCCAGAGCTGTGAATGGCCTCTGGTCTCTACCCACTCCCCACCTCAACTGCCCACGATGCGGACGGCTAGGACTGAGCTAAGTGAAAGGCAAATGGGATCACAGTACTCTCCTGGAGTCCCTCGGGACTTGGGGGGTAGGTGGGGGGCAGACACTGAATTGTGTTTTCAAGCCCTAACTTCCACTGTGACGGTATTTGGAGATGGTCCCTTAAAGGAGATCATTAAGGGTAAATGAGATCAGAAAGGACTGGTGTCCTTATAAGAAGAGGAGGAGACACCAGAGAATGTCTCTGTGCAGAGAGAAAAGGCCACTTAGATACAGTGAGAAACTGGCCATTTAGCAGCCAAGAGGAGAGGCCAAACCAGAAGCCAAGCCTGATGGCACCTTGACTGTGAATGTCTAGCTTATAGAACTGGGAGAAAAGAAATTTCTGTTGTTTAAGCCACCTGCTTGTGGTATTTTGTTACAGCAGTAGATTAATATTAAGCTTCTGGGATAAATCTAATTGCCTCAGTTTAGCCCAAGAAACTAAACTTCTTGGTCTGGTCCTGATCTTCAGCCACTCTT
This sequence comes from Canis lupus baileyi, assembly GCF_048164855.1. Taxonomy (NCBI): domain Eukaryota; kingdom Metazoa; phylum Chordata; class Mammalia; order Carnivora; family Canidae; genus Canis; species Canis lupus. The sequence goes on from NC_132846.1 coordinate 45,245,266, forward strand.
CCCATGCACACTTTGCTGCACAAATATACAATCCCATTCCTGGGATATTGCCATGCTGCCCTGGTGTGCATGCAGTTAACCCTGTTGCTTCCATATTCTGTGCTCTCTGCAAGTCGAATAAGTGATGGTGCTCTGTCCTACCTGCTACTCAACGGCTTCACGTTTCATGTCTCCTCCTGGAACAACAGCAGCGTCAATAACAACATAAATAATCACAAATCTATGATGCAGTGTGATGCATAAATTACAGCAGTATTACAATCATTGCAATCATTGTATTTTATCCCCACCCCCTAAACTCTAAAGTAGATAGCAATATATTAAGTATGTAACTGAGTGAAAAATAGAAGACTTAAGACCTTAGGTGACATAGTCAAGATCATCCTGCTAGTAAAACGAGAGCAGGACTTGAACCTAGATCTGCACAAATGAACCACTCTCTGCTCTCAGTCTCCCCGCAGCATTGCTAAACTGCCTGGAACGGATGCCGTCATCTGTCTTTATGGCTGATGATGCCTCATCCTTCAAAACTTGGTTCACCTCATCTGATTCACAGTGCTTCCTCCTAAATGCTCCCAAACCACCCTGCTCTTACCTCGCTACCACCCTGAGCTTTAAGGAGGGAAGATAGTTAAAATTGGAGTCTCTATTTTAAGGTCTCTTCTTAATTTATCACGGCGGGGGACAGTTAGCTGAAATCTTCGAGGTGGTGAAAAGATTTTCTTTTTGTTTGATTTTTTAAAAAAGACCTAAGATGGAAACAAAAATATCTCCACAACAACAATAATTATTCTTCTCGCTAATGTTTGAAGCTCTACCCAAGCATCACTTCTGTCTGGAAAAAAAATCCCCAACTTCTTTTTTCATTACATGCTGCTGCTTCCTACATCCGTCCTAGCACCTATCACTGCCTGGGTAATAATCATTCTCATGTCTGCCCCTTCCACTAGACTAGAGCCATCACCCTAAGGCTTAGACTATCTTGCAAACTTGAATGAGGGCAGTTATAGTAAAACATTTAAAAGGTGTGTGAGATACCCTGAGATGTTTATGTGGGAAGAATTATGCAATCAGCACATTTGATGGTAAAATTGGATACACAGGTAGAAAGACACTGAGGCTGTGTTTACAGAGCGTATTGCTCTCTGTGTATTTGAGCATGTAATGAGATGTATATGATGAGAGACTTGGGAGGGGGAACAGTAGAGCATGATGGTTTGGAACAATGGACTTCATCTTTGAAAAAGCATCAGATTCACTTGAAGGGCTTGTTAACCACAGTTTGCCAGGATCCATCCCCAGTGGTTGGGAGTCAGGGTACAGCCTGAGAATTTGCTTTTATAATAAATTCCCAGGTGAGGCTGGTGTTCCTCATCTGGAACCATACTTTGAGAATCATTGGTTTAGAATTTGCTTTTCAGTGTCAGATGGATTCCAGGATACATTCAGATGCTGCTAAGAAGTATTTGGGTGACTCTGGGCAAATCACTTGTCTGCTCTGAGTCCCAGATCCTTCATCTGTAAAATGGGGATAATAATCCCTCCTCACAGGGTAACCACGGAGTTTCAGTGAATTAATGAGAGTAAAGTGCAGAGCACAGTGCCTTGTGCAAAGCTGGGGCTCATTCTCTGGGACCTATCTTCCTCCCCCTCTTCCTCTGTATTATCAGTGAACTTTGGTGCTGGGAGGAGCCTAGAAAATCATCTGCTCTAATGTCTATGCATGAAAAATGCAAGACCAAGTAAGTGAAGTAGCCTTCAGATCAGACACCCAGCTTGTGGAAAAGCCAGAATTAGAATCCACTTTTTGTGACCCTTAATTTAGTATTCTTAATAGCACTTAATATGGAAATCTAAAGAGGGATATGACGTCTATGAATGGAAAAATCCATTAACCATGAAGAAAGGAGTGTGTCCACTGCGGTGCTGAGTGGTACATAATGTCAATATCTAAAACATGTTTAGGGAGGAGGTTAATGAGATATACTTGCTGAGGCGGTGAAATAAGGTAGAAATAGCATGACGAGATACCCATTCCACTGCAATAAGGTGCGATGAGGGGCTGTATTCTAGGAAGTTAGCTCCTTGAGGAGAAGCTAAGGGTGAAGTGACAACTGAATGTCAGTAGCAAAGCCATGTGGAATATCAGGGCAAGGAGGGACAGTGGCGACAGCTTCAAGTATGAGAGTCCCCACCTGGCTTTGCTATAAACTGGCTGTGTGTCCTTGAGCAGTTAGCATCACCCCTCAGGACTTCCTATGTTTTCACCTGTGACTGCTTATTACCTGTCAGGTACTTTGCTAGGTTCGTTCTCTCATAAAATCATTGCAACAACTCTACATGGTGTGCCAGAAATCACCTGCCTGACTCTCTAGTTGTATTCTTTCCCCTTCTCCATCTACTGTCTGCTCTATCATGAAAGGCTGGCTTGTGTGAACTGCATCAGTGGAGCTCCTCTCCCCTCTGGATAACCAGAAGTCCAACAGGAAATGGAGATGGAGAGTGAGAAGGGAAGGCGGACAGGGCAATTATCCTGGTTCTTCTGATAAGATTGACAAGGGCTGTTTGTGTTTTTCGACATCAATTGCTCCTAAGAGGCTTATCTACATGACTGTCCCTCTCAGTTCCAAAAACCTCTTCTTCCCCTAAAACTTGTACCAAGGGGTGGTAACAGCTCCACTGCTACTGGTCCTGGATTTCCAACACTTACACACCTTTTGTCTGTCACAATTTCAATGTTCTTTGCTTCTATTGAGATTCTGACTGATACAGAATTGATAGTGGAAGTGGCACCAGGAAACAAACTCATACAACGGGACTCTGGGTTTAGGTCAGTCATGTATGAACAACCCAAGGATAACTTCCATAATGAGGGCAAATGTAACAATGGTAGCTCATGGTAGATGGTGGCATCATGATAACTCAAATTACCACTGAATGTGGCATGGTCAAAACTGGAGGGCAAGCTGTTGGGAGATCAAGTGGTTCTAGCACCTAGTCACGAGGGCAATAACAATGAGTATAAAAAGTGTGGAGTCACCTGATTCTTTGTATGACCTTAGATATCATACATAGGAGAAAAAGACAAATTAAAAGCTGTGAATATGCACATGGATGAGTTGAAGTACCCCCAGGAAACTCTAAAGCAGTCCCTTCTCTCCTGTAGGCACTGAGAGGACAGGGATATGGACCGAGCCCAAATCACTACGTTAAGTAAATGCTCACTACTATTGGTTCTCTTGAGGACACAGGAGGAGAAAAAATGAAGTGACATGTGACTTAAATTAACCATAGAGAACATGTGCCTTACCCAAAAAACTATAAAATTAAGACTTGTAAGGCAGCATTCCATTATAAAATGGAAGGTGCAAATATTGAACCCAGGCCAGTCCGGTGAAGATGGTGCCCGTAAATGCAAAAACAGGTGACCTAGACTTCTGTGGTACCTGTACCTGCAGCTTTGCTGCCTATCCTTCAACCACACTATGGTTTCACAGATAATTCCCTTCTATCAGTTAACAAGTGAGGAAAAAGCACAAGCCCACTTCGGGAGTGGATCTGCACAGCGTGCCAGCACCAGCCAGAAGTGGACAGCGCCATGCTACAGCCCCACTTGGGTCGTCCTCAAAGACTGTGGTGAACGGAAATCTTCCCAAGGAGACAGAACATCAGGCATGTATATGATTATCCACTTTGGTCTGAACTATAGACCTACACTGACTCAGGCAGTGGATAACAGATGATTGGATCATTGAGGCTTTGAAAGAAAGCCTACCAGTGACAAGAAAGTTTAGGGAAGATATGCATGTATAGATCTCTTGAATGAGGACTGTAGTATGAAAATACTAGTGTTCTCCATGAATGCCACCCTGAAACCAATCATGGTGATAGAGACTCAATAATAAAATGGACAATTTGACTCCTGCTGTGGATCTAGTTGGCCTTTTCCCTAGTCACTCTGATGCCTGTTCAGTGGACCATGTATAAAATGGCCTTGGCAATAGAAATAGAGGCTATGGTTTAGCTTGAGTACATGGGTCCCTTCAAAGAGGTTCATTTATCCATGGATGGATGGACAGACAACCTGCTAATAGCAATTGATAGGCCCTTGATATTGTACTATATCTCCTACAATGATCAGCTAGTTACTTGGTAGTAGGTTGATTACATTGGATCATTCTCATCACGGAGGAGGTAGCAGTTAGGCTCCACAGGGAAGGGACACAAAACCTTGGTTTGGATTTACCCATAGGTTTTCTGCTAACATCTCCTCCATTCATGGATTTCAGCATGCCTTATCCATTGCCATGATATCTTTCACAACATTGCCTCTGATCAGAGGCACTAGTCTTAGCACATTTCTCGTAACTTAAAGGCAGCCGGCTTGACATTATATAGGAATGATCTGATGCAGGCTCAGTTATAGCACCAGCTAGTAGATCATACCTTAAGTTGGGATCCTACTATCCCAAGTGATAATGCCTTTAGTTGGGATCCTACTATCCTACTGAGTGCACTTATGCTTTAAATTGGATATCAGCATATAGTGCTGACTGCCCTTAAACAGGAAACAAAGGTCTGGAAACCAAGAGGTGGAGATGGGGGGTGGGGGGTGATCCATCTCATTATTATGCCTAATAAACACTTTGAAGAGTTTTGGTTTTTGTCCCTATAACCTTGGGCTCAGTAGGTTTGGAGGCCGTAATGCCCAAGGGAGAAATGCTTCCACCAAAGAACACAGTTTTGGTTCTGATGGCTTGGAAGCTGAGCCTGCCCCCTAGTCATTTGGGGCACTTTATGCCAAAAAAAAAAAAAAAAAACAGTAAGCAGAGAAGATCACTGAACTGAATGGGGTGATTATCCTAATTACTTGGGGGAAATTGGGTTGTTGCTATATAATGAGGTAAAGAAAGACTATATTTGGAACCTGGGGATTCATTGGAGGTTCCTCTTCATAGTCCCTTGCCTGAAAGAGCTCATCAATAAAAAACTAGAGCAATGGACCAAGAATTGAAATTTTATGGGAATGAAAGTTTGAGTCATCTCGCCAAGTGAAGAACTTCATCCAGCTAAGATGCTGGCTGAGAGTCATGGGACATGGGATAGCTGGTAAAAGATGACAGCATTACACAGTAGAAGGTACATGTATAGAGACTACCACTTAAAGGTAGCAGTGGTACTGTATTCTTACTGTGTAATGTGGTCATAATATTTTAGGGTGACTAACAACTCCAGTTTCTCAGGACTGAGGTTTTCCTAGGACATAGGAATTTATTTCATTGCTAAACCCAGGAAAGTCTTTGGAAAACAAGAATAAGTCATCCTATTCATGCTTCTCACTCTATCAATAAATACTATGAAATAAATAGTGCTTGTCTTATATACTCAACAAGTGCATATGAAGGTAGTTAGTGGTTACTTTAGAATCTGGTAGACCTAGAGGTTAAGTCCAACTACGCTACTCACCTGTGAGATGACTAAGACAATTTAGATTCTCCCAAGGCTTCCCCTCCTTCTGAAGGCAATAGGTGTTTCTGTCCACCACTACCTGCCTTACATATTAGCGTAGAAGACCCTATGTGGCCTGTTGCCCTTTCCCATGCCACTCTTTTTTTTTTAATACCAAACATATCTGTCTCACTTCTCCATTGTGCCAAGGGGCTTTCCTGACTTGAGGGTCCTGGTACCCATTGATCATCCCTCCAAATCTTAACCTCTGCGCCCTGCCCCCTGCAGGCCAAGGAGCTAAAAACCTGTTTCCACAGAAGCAAGACTAGTGAGTTTTACCCCACCTCCATGGAGCCTGCATAGTCCAGCAGATGGAGGGATGCCATGTTGGACATAGTGGCCTGAGGCCATCCACCTACTTCCTTGGAACACTGCTGGATCTCTCAAACACTTCAGACCCTGATGGCACAAGCTGTAGTATTTTACCACAAATAAAGTTAAAGGAGCATTTCCAGGATGTATGCTAGGTACTGGACACTATGGTAATGGTCTTAAAAGATGGTTCATTTAACTTTTGCAAAGATGTATTTTTTTTAAGAAACTGAGGCATAAGGAGGTTAAAATAACTTGTTTAAAACACCACAAAAATGGTAAAAATGGTAGCACCAATATGTGTAAAACCAAATGCAAGTACCTCAAGCCTTGACCCCATAGCAGATGTCATACGTACAAATGGTTATAGGGGCCAGGTGGATCATATGAATGAGAGAGGTGGGCTGGGTAGGGACTCTAGTGAACTGAGAAAGTAAACCCTTTTTACATAGGGTGGCCACTTATCAGACCCATGGCTTATTGCCACATGAGAATGCCTATACAGTATGGGCCAAAGAAGCTGAAGTCCACAATTTTACACAAAATGCTTTCATTTCAAAACATGGGTAATTTGTTTTAGTTTAATTCCATTTAAAAAAACACTTCATTGATTAAACACATCAAGCTTCCTGACCACCAGGTTTTAACTACTGTCCTACAGTCATGGAAAGAGAAATTTACTGAATGAGGAGAATCCAAGCCAGAATGTTGATCATAGCAGAAGAGCAAATAGTTATCACATAGTGTAGAAGTCCCCTCCCCCCCGTCATATAATACACAGTTCTAATAAAGGGGACTGGAGAGAAACAGAATGACAACCCGCTCTGCTGATATATATGGTGGTCAGGAAAAACCTGAGGTACAGCAAAAAAAACTAAGACTAGAAATCAGAATCTAAGGATTTTGAGGCACCAAAGTCTCCCTTGGGTCACTTCCTTTCCAGATATTTAAGATAGAATGATAAATTCCCTTTGAGTTTATGAGTAAGAGCTAATCTCATTTCTTATACAGATAGTTTGATCCCTTGTTCTCTTCTGACAATGTAATAAATGTCACATGACTTACCTACTAGGGTATCTATTTACTTTCTGGGAATCTTTTGGGATACTGTTTCTCAAGAAGATGTCTTTTGGACCAATCCCTCCCTGAGGCCAGGTAACTCTCCATCCTTAATGCTAGACTCCTCAACCCAGATCACTGTACTGTTGTGTAATTTCCCCTTGGAAATTTCTATAGTTTGGCTCTTACTGGAACATCAATCCATTCAGTTGCCTCTAGAGGAAGCTCCTTGCTCAGCAAGGACGTAGCCAAAGGGAAGGAGAAGGGAACTGAAGGATGATGAGAGGGCCTGCTGCTGGCTGGTTTCTTCTGCCTTCCCCCTGGATCCTGGCTGCTTCCAAGGGGCTCCCTCATGGGCTAGATCTGCCTCCTGGGAGCCTCGTTCTTTGTCCTGGTGTTTGTCATTGGAGGCCATGATGTTCTGAAAAAAGCTTAGAATCGCAGTCAGGAGACTTGTGTTTGTGTCCTGCCTTAAAGATCTATGTGCTCCTGGCAATCATTTAGCCACTCAGGACTTCAGTGATAAAATGAGAATAATATCTACCTCTGTGGATCTTATCCAACTTAGACACATGTATATATAAAAAAAGTCTTTTTGTAAACCATAAAACTTCACATAGACATAGGTCAGATTGCACTTGACCATTGATATTAAAAATATCTATCTGGGCAGCTCCGGTGGCTCAGTGGTTTAGTGTCGATTTCATCCCAGGGCGTGATCCTGGAGACCCGGGTTCGAGTCCCACATCGGGCTCCCTGCAAGGAGCCTGCTTATCCCTCTGCCTGTGTCTCTGCTTCTCTCTCTCTCTCTGTCTCTCATGAATAAATAAATAAATAAATAAAATCTTTTAAAAAATCTATCTATCTTTAATCACAGAGGGGTTATGGCAGAGGCACACATTCATAAAAATTTTATTTTCTTGTAAAATAGAGTGGACACTAAGAAGTGCCTGCCTAGCCATATCTGTATTTTCTAGTGTTCTCTGCATTTGGGCGGGATAAAGTGATTTAGTGTTTACTAATGGGAGTACAAGCAAAAGTAGTGAGTATCACTTAAGAAGGCAAGGCAATCAGAAGTGTGTGTGCCTTCTTTAATTTTCTTCCCGTTTGCTCCCAGCTGAAGGGACTCCAAGGCCCCGGAGAGTGATAGAATTGCAAAATGGAAGGAAATCGAGTTCCCGAATCACCATGTGGAAGAAAGCTATCTGCTACTTGGGAACATCCTCACTGGGTCATTGCATGAGTGAGGAAGCAAACTTCCATCTTGTTAAGCCTCTGTCATATTGGAGGTTTATTTATTATAGCAGCTAATATTAGCCATTAGATAACAAATGAATCAAGGGAACGGGAACATATGGCTCAGGCAGTAAAAAGTGCTGAAAATGAACATGTGCACAAAGGCTGGCAATGTCTTTTTTCACACTAATACACGGGCCATAGGGCCAAGGAATTACTAAAGGACATCCGCAATGCTCTATCAGGTAAGGTGGATAGGCAGTTCGATGTCACACACACACACACACACACACACACGTGCACACACATGCATGCATTCATGCATGCACATGCACATACCACTTTTGTGTACGTATTCCAGCATGCCAGGGTGAAAGACAGAAGTCACAGGCCTCTGAGGCCGTTTAAGACTGTATTTTGTGTGTCAAGGACCTTATTTGTAGTCCGATTCAGAGTGGAGATGGAGCGGTACAGGTCATAGAACTGAGCCGTGGTGGCGTCCAGACCAGCACTCAGGCCTTCAGGTTCCCAGGCTTTTCTGCTCAACCCTCTTTCCCACTCACTCTGATTTATCCCAGCTTCTCCCTTTACAAAGCCTAACATCAGGATAAGCCAGAAATGACTCAAAAAGGGGGAATGAGGGGCAGCCTGGGTGGCTCAGTGGTTAAGCCCCTGCCTTCAGCCCAGGGCGTGATCCTGGAGAACCGGGATTGAGTCCCACGTCAGGCTCCCTTCATGGAGCCTGCTTCTCTCTCTGCCTGTGTCTCTTCCCCCCCCCCCTCTGTGTTTCTCAAATAAATAAATAAATAAATAAATAAATAAAATCTTTAAAAAAGGGCGGGAGGTGGGAATGATAGGTACAAACGGATCTCATGAGTTTGCATCTACCATATCATCAGCTAAAGGGCATTTTTCATTTTCACCTTAGTAGCTGGCAAAGAACCAAATGAGCATGTTAGCCAAACCCTTCTCCTTGCCTACGTTTTTTGTGTTGTGTTGTGTCCTCTTGAACTCTATACTCCATGCCAACCATCATTATTCCAGGACGACACCGTATTGTGGTTTACCTCCATGCCTCGGAGCATGCTGCTTTCTGCCTCTCTTTCAACACCAGGGCCCCCTCACCAAGGTATTTTCTTCCTTCAAGATCCTACTTAAATGTCATATTCTCTGTGAAGTTTTTCCCGGTGCTTCCAGGCTGAGTCAGTATTTCCCATGGTACCTGCTTAAGCCATTCTTAGAGTACTCATGACATAGAACTATAGTTTTAGTTGTACGTTGGTGGTTCATAGACTTCATGAGCTCCTTCCTATCACTTGGCTTTTTGAAAAGGGCGATAGTGCATATAACGTCACCCCTCTTCTTACCTGAGTTGTTCAGAGCAGGAGTTCAGACAAAGCCACCACTCCACAGGCACCCCGGCCACCATGAAACAGCCTCCATCAAAGGATTCTGTTTTCTGGGAATGGCCCTTTGGGGATGGGAGATTGGTCACATTCTCCCATTGAGAATTCGCTCTCTGAGAAGAGGAATGTCCCTGACAATTGTGGGAATGGAGCTGTATGGTCATGCCATAGTGTCCGGGCTGGTGGCTGTGCTCAACCATACGTCAGATGAGCAGGGCGGACAGGGAGCTCCTTGGGAGGGAGAGGAAGGGGCCAGGTCTGATGGGGAGATGGGGGTAAGGACTTGGGGAACTATGCCATTTGGGGGAGAATGAACTTGGTTCCTGAGGGCTTTCAGCATCCTACAGTCAGCTGTGCCTTCTACCTTGGGTTCCATAGGAGCCCCCCCCCGCCCCCCAACCCAGACCTCTGCAGCATTGACCCCCTCCACTTCTTAGGCTAGGTTAATGGATTTGTTTCTTGCAGCCAAAAGAGCCTTGGTTAAGAAAGTGTTAACCTCGCCCCTGGACTGTGAGTTGCTTGAGGTCTTCCTTATATTCCAGTGTAGGTCAATGCATAGACTGTGTTCAAAACCCACCTGCTGAATGGATGATAAGTAAACGAATGAATGGATGTGCCTATTGGTTATAAATCCAGGGCCCTGTTTGCCTGGCTGGCCTCCTGCTCCACTGTGCCTTTCTGATACAAAATGCTCTTCCCCGTCATCACCGCAGCTCTGCTGCTCCTGTCCTCCAGCGTCCGAACGTCCAGCTTTTGACAAGTGGCATTTTCCTGAAGTATTTTTTGCTTTAAAAACACTGGGTCTGGCACACTGGGATCTGAGGGGATGGCAGATGCAGACAGGATATACAAATAGGAGACAACACTTTCACCTCAACCACTTCTGCTCCCAAAGAACCCCAGCTGGCCCCCTGGACCTTTTCCTGAAGAAACATGGAAGAAGCAAGCTGTATTTAGAGAGATATAAGTATAGCTTTTATTTTTTTTTAAACCAACCCAACATTTCCACTGGCAACTGTCAACATAGCTTATGACATGAGCACTGTTTCTTTTTTAGTTATTTTTTTAAGAAAAAAATGTGTTTAAAATTAAACAGGTGTTTTTTAATTTCTCTTTTTTTCCCCTTAAAAAATGTATTTATGTCAATGCAGAAAGCCTAAAGATCTGTGGGCAGTTTTGTGATGATTTCATATGTGTGTTGGTGTGTGTGTGTGTGTGTGTGTGTGTGTGTGTATTTTAAAGCCAGGTCCTTTCCAAATTTGTTGGGAGAAGGTCTGTAGGCCACGGCAATCTCTCTTTCTATAAACCCAGGCTCCGTGGGATGATAGCAACTAAGATGCCTCTTTACTGGGGCAGGAAATAGCCCACAGGCTGGAAAAAGAGCTTCATGAGGTTTAAAAACAAGCAGGAATGTGGGAGAGATGAGAAATTCCAGTTCCTATCTCGTGAAAATGCTTTCAAACATGACCTGAGGGTTCAGGAGAGGTGGAAGGAGCCCCTAGTTTTCTTATCAACCTCTCAGTGTTCGCAGTACCTCAAGAAATACAGTCAGACCTCTTAGTGTGGCACGTTAGTAAGTGAGGGGGTGGTGACGCTGACATTTCTCCGAAGCACTGACATTTTAAATATAACCTTTCCTCTTCAAGATCTCACGAGGTGGACAGCTCTTCTCCTCAGCCTCAGATACGAAGCCAAAGATACTCAAGAAAGCCATCTATCCCTTTTGTTTTTCCCCAGCTGCCCTTGGTCATAGCGTACCATTCCTATTTTTGTCCCACATCTCCCACGTGGTGGGTCTTCCTGCAGAAGGATAAACGTATAGACACGGACACAACGAGACAGACAGAAGCAATTGGAAAGGGCAGGGAAGGGAACCAGACTTTTTTCTTTTAAACTGGATTTGGACGAAAGCATGTAACACTCCTCCTGCCCCGGCCCCCTGATCTCCAGCGCTCCTCATGGGCATGCAAACTCACTTCCAGCCAGAGGCCATCACTCTCCCACGGAGAAGACAAGCGGAGTTGGGGGGGGGGGGGGTGCGCAGGTGGCCACAGAGACAGTGCTACCAGGGAGAGGGGAGGGGGGCGGTGGAGAGACCTCGCCTCTACCTGTCATCAACGACGCACCGTGAATTCCTTCACAGCACCTTTGTTACTAACTTCAGAAAGACAAGACTGAACGAACGAATAATGAGCTAATGAGCGACGCCAGAGGTGAGAAGAGAACCGAGAACCGAGAACCGGAAAGGGGCCTTGGGGCTGGGCCTGCCGTCCCCCCCCGCGGGCTGGGCTGCGGGAGGGAGCAGGGCTGTGCGGGACCCAGAAAGACAGGGGACGCCCTGCCCCCAGGGAGGGAGAAGCCGAGGAATAATCGGGAGGCGGTGGAAGGGCCTGACCTCTGCTGTGGACGGGGGCCAGGGCTTGGGGAGACAGGGAGGAGGTGGATTTGTTGCTGTTGTTGGTTTGTATTGAATTAAATGCTTTGTCAGGTGGGTGTTTCCTCCGCTGTGTTTGATGGGTTAAGACTCTGCCCTTCCAGTGGGCGGCCGGCGGGGCCTGGGTGGGGCGAGGGTCCTGGGGCTCGGTCCGCCGCCTCTGCCGGAGGCCCAGGCCGCGCGGTCCCGGGGCCAAGTGCCCTTCTCTTAGGAGAAGTCCGAAGCCTGTGCTGCGGAGGCCCCACTCCGCAGCTCAGAAGCCCCTGATGTAGCAGTAGGCCTCCAGCGTGGCAAAGAGTATGTAGAGGAGCCACAGGCTCACGAAGAGCCATGTCGTGGCCAGCTTGCAGCCGCGGGGGCCACCCAGCTCCCCGCCCAGGTGGGGCCGCCGGCGGTACAGGAGCACGCTGATGCAGACGAACGCGAAGATGGTGAAGAGGGTGACCGAGAAGGCCAGCGTGCCGGCGGACACGTAGAACTCCTGTCCCTGCAGGGCCCAGTAGATGGCGGCCACGGACCAGGCCAGGCCGATGCCCAGGAAGACGTTGATGGCGTTGCTGCCCGTGACGTTGCCGATGGAGGCATCAGAGTACATATCCTGGATGGCAGCGGCTTTGCTGGCAAACATGTCTGGAAAGAGGCAGAGATGGTGGGGGCTGGAGGGAGCCTGCGATGCGGAGGGCCCCCCTGTGTGTCCAGAGGCATCTGGGGCCCCAGGCCTAGCAGAGGAAGGAGAGGCAGGGGCTCTGCCATTAACAAGCTGTGTGGCCTTGGACAAGTCACCTCACTTCTCTGGGCTTCAGGCTCCTCATCTGCTGGGGTCTGAAGATCCCTAAGAGCCTACCGGTCCTGATATTTACTGAGTGGGCATGCTGTTCCCTTTGGATTATTTTTTTTTTTTCAGCAAGGGGATTTTGCCCCAGATCCCACAATCTGCCCAGGGAACCTTGGCATCCCAGGAAGCTGCTTAGGGTAGATGCCTGGTTGTACTCATCACGTGGGGTGTTAGCTCCTGTAACACAGGGCACAATGCCCCTGGACTCAGCATTGTGTTAGGCACTGGATTTATGGGGACAGAGGACACGCCAGGGAACCATGAGGAATGGACTCGAGGGAGACAGGGCTCTGCCTCTATAGTTAGTATATGGGGCACAGAGTTCTGCAAGCTGTTTGACTTCAGATGTTGGCATGGACTATAGTAGGCATTGGAAGGACCGTCAGGGACATCTAGCCACTCTTTTATTTCACAGGTAAGGAAAAAAAGGGTCAAGGAATCTACCCAAGGTAATAAGACATTTGGCCTTAAAGCCCTCATGGAAGGGCCCTTTGCATATCATCACCCCAAAGAGTCTCCGGCAAAGCCGTGAAACCAGCCAAGTGCACCACCATATAACCTTTATCAAGCCCCTAATGCTGCCAGCTGCTCCCTGGGCCAATTGCAAGGACTTGGGAATGTCCCAAGCGCTCTCCTTGCCTGCTTGTCCTGGCTTGATTCCTTGTTGCCAATTTTCTCAGATCTCCCAGAGAAAACCTCTTGCTTTTTCTTGCCTGACCTCGCTTTTCCGCCTCTGATCCCCTGGAATTTCTCCCCACATGTGTTCCTTTTCCCCTGTAATAGTTCTGCTCCTTCCCCCGCCCAGTAGCTCCCATCCCTTGAGGCCTTGAGAACAGAGATCACAGGGTATCTCCACCACAAAGCCTCCCGTGGATCATCCATCTAATTTCCTACTACCTGATACATTTCCAGGATACCCAAGCCTCTTGCATTACTAATGTATGAAACAATCCCTCTACTCTGGGCTGGGGTTTGGGGAAGAGGTTTTCTGGAGTGTCATGTCCATTGAGTTACTCCTCGGAAGGATTTATTCTCTGAGTCCAGGAAGGGTTTCCCTCGGTCCAGCCAGCAGAGTCCTATCTGATAGGACTCAGCCTCACCCTCTTGGAGGAGGATGTTTTCTCTTCTTTGCTGTGGCAGCAGGGAGGCTCCCCTGCCAGGAGTTCAGGTTCAGATGCCCTGGACACCCAGCTGAACTAAGCAAGGAGCCTGAGCTAACACAGCCTTCTGCCTGCTAACTGCTCCTTGTCATTCCAGCCCAGCTTATATAAGTCTCTCTTGGAAGCAATCCACAACCTGACCCAGCCCAGGTCCCCTAGTTCCATGCTTGCACAGCACCTCTGCTTTCTTGTCACTGAACTTACCGAGATGATTTCAATTAGGGGAGTTGAGTGCAGTTCTGTCACTAGCTGCTGAGCTCCACTCAGAGCGGGGAGCACATCTCCTGCCTCCCATGAAAGCCTCATGCATCAGGCTCAGTAAATATTTGTCTAGTGAATGAGTAAGCTCATGCCTACTCCTGTGTGTCTTTGGGTATTTATAAGAAAAGAAAACAGTATGTAATTCATCATAGGAGAGGACAAGAGCTCATGAAGCTTCCTCTCCTGTCCCACCAGGAGACAATTTGTACTCACATGTATCTTTCTAAGGAGGAAGCCAAGAATGCTTGTGAACATTTCTACTGTGACATTTTCAAGTGGGCTAATCTTTAGTCTCAGTGACTGCCAGAGGGACACGGAAGAACAGGATCTATATTCTTTGAATTACGTTGTTTGGGCCTTCATGTAACGTGGAGGTTAAGGAAGTGGGCCACTTACATGGGCGGTAGACTTAACCCTGTGGACCTCAGTTTTCTCATTTGACATGTGAGGATAATAATCCCTATTACATAGGGTTTTAGTGAGCATTACAGAGAGAAAACATGTAAACTGCTTAGCATACACAGTGCCTGAGACATCAAAAGTGTTCAAGAAATGTTTAGCTCTCTCTTGCTAGTAATATTATCATTAATCCCCTTGACTTCTGCATACCTTCTGGGCAGAGGCTCTGTTAAGCTCAAATCTGAGGTTGTAAGGAAGGTAATGAGGCAAAGTGTAGGGGGTCACTTGAATCTGGTAATAACCTCTTTGCAAACCCAAGCACCCCTTACTCTTACCTGGCACAGAGGTCCCGAATGCCACGAACACCACAGCTGTGACTGAATCTTTGAGGCCAATGGTGCAGCCGAAGTGTGAGGCCAGGTCCCCAATTATGGCTGTAAGCATGCCAATGATGAGAATGGACACAACGAAGCAGGCCCAGCCATGGCAGTACTCTGTGGGGGGCACGCAGGCAAACAGCACCTTCCAGAAGACCGTCAGAAAATGCATGACATAGTCAAAGCAGGATGGCAGCCTCTCCTCCCCTGACTCATCCTCATCCTCGTCCCCTGCTGGAGATAAGATAAGACAGGCCCAGGGAAAGGCAGCGAGGTCAGATTCTTATTCACGAAAAAGTCAAGTCAACCCACATGGCAAGCATTAGCTGGCAGGAAACTCCAGCTCTCTCCTGAGCAGTGGTCATGGACAGGGCCTGGGTGCCAGAAAACAGCCAGGTAATGGGAGCCAAGTTGGGGTGCCACTAGTCAATGTGAATGCAGGGCACCCAGGAGGGTGGCAGGGAGAGGACAGAAGGAGAAAGAGAGAGGATGGGGGTAGAGCACAGGAGGGACAAGGCAATGAAGCAGAGATGAGGGTGGAGCAGGCTCCATTGGGTTGCCTGGGTGAAGAAAGTGAAATCAGCTGTGTGTCCTCTCTTTACTGGACACGATGGAGTGCCTCCCTAATTTTCCTGACATGCCTGCTGCAATAACCTCGTGGTTCTGGTTGTTATCCATCCCCAGAGGGGCGGCTGTCATTCCAGATCATGTGGGCATACCAGAGAGCCAGCGCCATCCTCCTAATATCCCATGGGATAGAGCAGGCAGGGGCCCCATTGTCCTTGCCAGGAAATGTGGGCAGAGTTGCCCATTCAGCAGTCTGGGAGGAGAGGATGTGCTGAGGCACGCTGGCACCTTGTCCAGGGCAACCTCTGTTATGTTTTGACACAATCAGTGGAAGCTAGGTTTGAAAAGAGCA
Source organism: Canis lupus baileyi (assembly GCF_048164855.1). Classification (NCBI taxonomy): domain Eukaryota; kingdom Metazoa; phylum Chordata; class Mammalia; order Carnivora; family Canidae; genus Canis; species Canis lupus. Next base: position 45,261,172 of record NC_132846.1, read on the forward strand.
GGAAATAAGATGCTTGGGTTCCAGTTGCAGCTTTGCCAAGAAGAGGATCTGTAAGCTGGGATAAATCACCTCGTATTTCTGAGCCTCGGTTCCCTCATTTGAGAAAGGAGAGGGTTAGATGATGTGGCCTATATTCTGTTTATCGTCTCTTTAGGGGCAAAGTAAGGTCATCAGAGGGAGAACTGGAGGGATCTGAGGCAGGCGGTGTGAGATGGGGGGTGGGGACAGCCACAGCCACCCTCTCTTCCTGGCGTTACTTCTGCTTTGGCTCAAGGGCCTCGGGGTAGGACCCTGTGTGTTGCTATGACAACAAAGCCTCGTGACAGCAGATGAGGCCAATAGAGCTAGGCCGTACAAGGAGGCTTCGATGGTGGTGTAGAGACCTTGTCTGGGGTCCTGGGTGTGCTGTGGGCCACCACAGAGGGAGCCTGTCGGTAAATGGCAAACGAGAGGTCTGGAATCATCCAGGGTAGAGGTTTGTCAGTGTCGGTGCAGAGATTTTACAAACCCTGGACCCCTGCATCTCTAATCAGAACAGTCCCCCCTTCAACAGAAAGGGAGGACCAAAAGAATGAGAGAAGGAATGATGGAAACCAGAATTTAATGAGTTCCTGTTTGGTACCAGACTCTACCATTCTGCTTTGCCGAGAAAGGTCGACATGGTTCCCTCTTTCAAATTGTGGTGCAGGGAGGATAATTTGTCTTAGGTCACACAGTGGAGCCAGGATTTGAAACCAGAGTTAGCCATGCTGTTCCAGCTATCCCATGATTCTTTTCCAAAGTGACCCAGTAGAATAGGCAAACAGTAAGGACTAGAGCTGGGACACAGAGGCTTTCCCAGAAACTGGTAGCTGCGGATGGGGCTGCATTCTTGCTTCTCTGGTGTTGCCTGCTTCTCCCAGCAAGGCCGGTGCCCCTCCTGAGACTCTCTTACCTGCACTGACTGTGATGGCCTCCATGAACTGGTCCCTCCAGGAATGTGTCCCCACAACCATGGCCAGGTTTGTCTTTTTGATCAGTTTGTCCACCGTATTCTGTCAGAGAGATAAAAACTTGGAATCATGAGGTTAGAATGCTCAGAACTGTTGAGGAGTCTGGCACTTCAAGGGAATGAAAGATGTCTTGCATTCCAGGCGTATACACATGGGTTCTGGGTGTAATGGCCTTGGATGATATCTTCTGGATCAGTCTTTCTATGTCCCTTTTCCTTGGTTGTGATGGTGGATATCGGTTACTTTGAGCAATACAACAGAGCTTAACAGTCATGATGCCAATAAGCCTTGCTCCAGAGTAGAAAATTTTAGTAACTTTGTTTTTAAAATACTGTTAAACAATAGTGATGATATATCCAGGGACTTTATAGCCCATTTTTCCTTATGTTCCTTATGTTATGTTTTCTCCCAATATTCCTAGGATCTAAATGGCCGGCACTATTGCTTCCATGTTATAAATGGGTTAACTGACACGGGGTGGGTAAGTGATTTGTTCAGTTTCAACTTCACATCTCAGTGGTGAAATTGGAACAAAACTTCTACCTCCCACCACGTTATTCTGTTATTCAATTAGATCTCACTTGTGGCCTGACCTTGAACTCAAAGGACTCTTCAATGATGACCTCTACTTTGGGGTGTTCGCCCAGTACTGGCTTTCCCATCTCTGCTATCCTCTTGGCCTCCTCTTCCTCCACAGTCAGCTTCCTGTCTGTCACCTCTGCAACAAAGCAAAATCAGACTAGCTTTAGCACATTCACCACTCTCTAGTAGTCTACAGCTCAAGAGTATTAGGCAGTGGGCACAAAGCAAACTGCTCTCAAGAATGGGGACTTCAGGTACTTTTTAGTGCCTCTTTCTATAACATGCTGAATATTTTATGACCATCAGATCATGAGAGGGTCCCTTGCAGCCCTGGTATAAACATTTTTATTTCCTTTTTTAAAAATTAGACTATTCCTCTTTTTTGTATATTTTTTTATTGGAGTTCGATTTGCCAACATATAGTATAACACCCAGTGCTCATCCTGTCAAGTGCCCCCCCTCAGTGCCTGTCACCCAGTCCTTTTACTTCCATTTTATAATTGGGTGAGCAACCTGACCCAAAGACTTTCATGAGAAATAGCACCTAGTGAAGTCCTCAAGTCATCTGGTAAGATATTGGAGGGTTGGGAACCAAAGCCTTTAACAATTTTGAATTGTTGGGCCTAATTGTTCAACTACTTGATATAAATGTTCTTGGAGGTCATAACCACATGTTAATCCAAAGGGTATGTCTACTGATTCTTGTCAACATCTGTTTCCAACACCCTTGGGACTGTGCCCTCTATAGAGAAGAAAGTAGGCTTATCTACACTCCATACAAGTGACTGTTATCCTCACAGTGAGAAACTTGGAAGATCTCCTGAAAGATTATTTCATGACTTTCCAAATGAAAAATCCTCAGGATTTCTGTAGGAACCAGGCACATTTCCTCTGGAACAGAAATACTCATTCAATCAAAACCAAAAAGAAGCTCTTCCTTTGTGTGTGTGTGTGTTGTTGTTGTTGTTGTTGTTGTTGTTTGAGGCATTCTCTGTATCTCTCAGCATCTTGACTCATTTACCAGTGGTCCCTTCTCATGTTGAATGGTGGGAAAATTTTTCCACTTCAGCTGGTGAGTCCATTTTAAGACCACTTCACCATGAAGGCATGTTTTCTGGATTAGAGTGAAATAGAGATTGAATCTTTTTATTCCCCTTTGATTAGAAAATTGCTCTTGGCAGCCTGCTTCTTTCAGAGATCATTTAAACATCTTTCCTTCCAAGTCCACATTCTTACATGCAATTAATTCTTTTATTCAGTTCCTTAATTGATTTCATTCCACATAGTGAATCTCCCATGAGAATCCTTTAGCCCTTGGATAATCTCAAGGACAAAGTGGGTCAGAGGCCAAGGAAGTCTTCTTTTCTCTCTAATTTGGGAATTGGTGAAGCGTAGGGATGGGTGAGACTCGAGCTCTTGAAGCTGCAGGGAAAGGAATTCACTGGAAAGACGATAAGCCAAGAATGTAAGTTAGAAGAGAGGCTGTTTTATATAAGGATTTTCTTAGTTGTCTGAATGAAGACGGTAAGAAAGTATGTGGAGGATTCCTGAGCTGGCTGTTTTCACTCAGTGCTTCTGGCACCAAACACAGAAGGCAATCCCAAAGTGTTTGGGAGCTGTCCGTGGTGCTGTCCTCTTGTTAGTGTTGGTGACAGCTTTCAGAAGCAATTATTTCTCAAGGATCAATGTCCTGTTTATTTTTAAGTGAGCAGACACCCTCTAGCAGCCTAACTTTATTCAATCCATTGATTCTGAGTCTTTTATTAGTTAATTATGAAAGTAAATCTGGGTACATCCAGGGTTCTGGCTATGAAGTCAATGATCCTGAAAGACAGACTGCAGGCCACTCTGAGGAAAAGCCTTTTAAAATAAGACTTACAGATTTCTTAAAAGCAAGGATACTTTTTCCCTCTACTTGTAGGTTTTTGCACCATATCACAATGGCTATCCTAGTAGTGACAGTATTATTCTACTTCTTCCTCCCTGATTCCCTCATGTCATACTTTACATGTGCCACAAGAACTTTATACAAAATATAATGAGCTCTCCAGTGACATATAAATGTACCTGTCTAACCCCTTGTCTAGCTATCAATCTGGCACTATATCCACCTGGCAGGATATTGATCTACCTACTGACCTGTCCACTCCTGTGGTGACAGCCAGTTTTTCCATCTAGCTTTTTGCAAAAATCTCTTTGACAAATACCAATCCTCTATCTTTGGATCTCCCACAGCCCCACAGAGGTACTCCATATATATTGATTAAGAGATTGATTCACATGCCTTTAAATCAACTCTGATTTAGTGTCTTCATTTGGTAGTAATTTCTGACTTTTTCTATTGTTGTTATGTTCATTCCTTTATGTTCAAATTAATTTCTTGAGAGGGTGACAAGTCCATAAAAGACCATAATGATTCTGAGAACTTGTGTAACTCCTCAGAATTTCAAGTGAAGAGAATAAATGATAGGTGATTTTGATATTGGGACTGACTGAACAAACTCTCAGATGTCAGAAAGGAGGGGGGTGTGGGGATAGAGGGAGAGAGAAAAAGAGAAAGAGAGAGAGACTACGAATAGGATGAAAGATTGAACAAATACTGGAAGAACAAAGAGTTTGCCAGGCCAGACAAGAAAAGATTGCCGTGAATCTCCTACAGGTATCCTCAGAAAGAAATGGGGTGATGCAGCTAGTGCTCTCACTCTCAGGTCCCTGAATTTGGTGGTATAGCTCAGAAGTAATATATTTACTCTCCGTCTTTCACCACCAGGCATTCTTAATCATGTTTGCCTGTCCATCCAGGAAAGTTCAAACAAGAATTTTATATTTCTAATGAGTCTTAAGTCTAATCCTGGGGTTCTAGATTAGAAGTTTACAGACTAGAAAAGATCTAGAAAACGATACCTTCTTTTCCTATTTTAGCTTCTATTGGTGTTTTTGCAAATATGTTAAAAGTACAAGAATGCTGAAACCATATTACCATCTTTGTTCTGTGTATATGTGTGTTGGTGGTGGTGGGGGTGAGGAGAAGCAAGAGTTGGAACAAAGAAGCCCATATACTTTCCCAGGCAAGAAGATAAGTGAAGGAACTCTCAATGCTATGGCATTAATATCCTGGGGGAATAGTAGAATATCTGGGGTCAGAGGCAGTTCTTATCCTTTTGGTATAAAGACAAAGCAAGTGGTCAAGGAAGCTGGAGTCTTTTTTTTTTTTTCAGAAAGAAAAAAAGTAGAGGTTTACCTATTTTTATTGTTGTTTAAAGGCTCCAGGGAGGTAGATGTCCTTAATATATATATATTGCCCCTTCTCAAGACCAGGGTACAGCCCATATGTAATTTTGAATACTCATGAATTCTGTAAGATACCTTTCCTCTCAAATGTTCTTAATTTTTTTTATATGTTCAAAGAGCTGATGAAATTAAAGTGTTATTTTAATTTAAACCGAGACATCTTATATAGCTCACTCTGCCTGCACTGAGAGTTATAGTATTGCTGATATGCTAGAAAGGCTTTCCTATCTGCTCACAAAGTTAAATGTTGTTTATTATTTGAATCTACTGATGCAAGCATACTCTCAAAGGTGTATGTCCTACAATAGAACCTAGATTCTTCATGAGAATATGTCCAAAATAAAGTCTCCAAAATTTCTATTTTCAGCCAGATAATTGTCCCCACCACCCATAATATCCTAATTCTTCTTGTTCATGGCATATATGACTTCAAGGGTCAATGACAAATGAACCAAAGTTCTAGCAATTTAGGTCTCAGCTGTAATGAGATGGAAGATCTCCAGGATCAGTAAAATTCCAGATTCTTTAAAAATTGCTTTTCATGTTCTTACAGCAGCTCCCGATTATTTTTCTCTGGTTCTCTCAAGATTGAAGTATTTTCTTTCAAATCCCATCATGACCCTATTAGGAGATTCAGCCCTGACTCTCATCTTCTCTTACCCTACAACATGAGATGACAGATGAATCAAGACTCAGGAGAAGTCTATGACCCACTGATTCTTTGGTAAGTTTCAACTTTCTTCCTGGTCCCAGAGAGGACCAGCTATGCCTTTACCCACATCCGCTGACAGAAGTGGTGCTCAAGAATTGTCTACTTCCTCACAATTACTTCAAGTGGGGAAATAAACCTCTCAGTCCTTAGAAGAACTTGTCAGGTTAGCTTGAGCCCGCAGTTCCTATTAAATAAATCAAAGGACATTGTTCTTAAACTAAATAATGGCACTGGCAAGAAGTAGAAAAGAGGGGGCAAGACACCTCTTACCTGGAGACAACAGGAGCGCTGTTTGCAAATGGATACCAGACAAGGGAAGAAAGAAAAGGAAAGAGCATTAAGGTCCCATCTTGAAAGTATCCCCAAGCTTTGTGGTTGCAGCAGGAAAAGGAAAGCAGTGAGCTTAGTGGGTGAGAGCTCTGCAGCCACATGCAAAAGGCAGCATTTGGAGCATGCACAGCAGCAGCAGCAGCAAGAGGTATGAGCCACTAGAGGGACTGGTGAACACCAGAGCCCTGCAGCCTGACTTTCTCCACACCTTGTCTGCAACTCTGGGGGCTAGGGAGAAGGAATAAAGATGGGGGAATTCGTGTGAGTGGAGCAGGGACACAGCTGGTCATTTGTGATCTTCTAAGGAATGAGGTTATCATATTCATTCTGTAAAAGAATGAGGATCCAGTTACCATGAAAACTGTATAGAGTTGCCAGTTTATCAGTGGCAAATATGACCCTGGGGCTTGAATAACAGTTTAGGGTCCTGAGAAGTGGCCTACAAGAGTGGAACAGCCTTCTGTCCCCAGTCTTGTAACCAGATCATGCTTAGCTTCCCAGTACCTATAACATGGCCACAAATAGCTTTCTAGTTACAACATGGGCCAGAACTTTGAGTTCCCCTCAGAGAAGGACCTCGTGAAAAGGTAATTTCTGCAAAATATTTTCTTTTTATAGATATAGTCTGGAGGTTAGGGCCATGGACTCCTACCATTTTGTATCACCTGTGTCTAGTGAAGTCACTGCAACTAGTAGATGTTCAGTAGAAGTTTGTTATTTGCCACCTATTTCGGCAATTGTATTTTTTTAATAGATCCTGTGCTGCTGCATCTCTGGGTGGTGGTGTTTTTGTTCCAGAAAGGACAGGCTAAATAGAGCCCAGGTATTCTGGACCAGAGAAACTGCCATACAGAAAGCTATTTGTAGGTGGGAGATGACAAATAACAAGGCCCCTACATGGACTGGGAAGCTGGGTTAGATGGACCTAACACAGGGTATCCCTGGCCCCTGAATTTGTACTTATGCTAAAAGATTCTCGTGATACACCACATCTTCCTCTCAATGGTGTCTTAGTACAGCACTGTACTCCCTGGCTCTTGTCAAATAAAAGGCTGGGAACATCCCACCACATACTCCTAGTACAGCTGGTGACTGAGGTGCTAAGGAAGGAGTGGGAGTGGTGTCTGTGAATTGTTTCTTTTGAAAATCTCTAAGAATGCGACTCAGGCCTGTGATCCATCATCTCACAGTTACAACCACTGATGACATGTGTGGATTGAGAATTTTTATGGTATATAATAAGCAGGGCAAACAGCAGTTGACTTTTTCTGGTTTCTCCCATATGGAATTCCAAGGGGGTAATTGATGAGTGAATCTCCTTGCTACATTGAGATAGGTAGATAGATAGATGATAGATAGATGATAGATAGATAGATAGATAGACAGATATAGCAAGAGAGCTTGTTCATTCTGCTCCTTCTATGGATCTTCATGAAAGCAGAGCCCCTCCTGGCCTCCAACCGGGCTCCAGGGGAAACCAGAAACCCAAACACATCGGTGCACTCAGGTAGGCCAGACAAGGGGAAGCTCTTCTAGAAAGGTCACTACTGCCCTGGTTTTCACTCAGAAGTACCTCCCAACACCAGAATCATTTCTATCACAATGAGAGGGCTTGCAGTCAGCTGATATTGTACCATTCTCTGGTCATTGTCTACATGAATTTGAGACTTTCCACTTAGCAGTTATAGATGGGTCAGTGAGATCCAGATAGGCCAATTCTGAGTGACATAATACCTCCCGGGTGTTTTTCCTGCTGCTGCTGATGAGAGAATCTGCAGCTGAACTTTCCCCTGTATCGATCCCCAGGGTCAGGTGAGCATCATTTATCCCTGCTCAGACACCCCAGGGACATACAGGAAATAGCATAGCTCTGTGAGTAATTGGAAGCATCTGGGCAGCTTGTCAGGGTGAGCCCATTGATGCGGTAAGAGGGGGCACAAACAAGCCCTCTGACTGGGGGGTGCTCTCCTTTCCACATGAGGTTCCCAGTGTCCAGGCCCAACAGCCTTGGTCATGCTGCTTAGTGTTGCTCTCAGAAGTCTACTTCTGGACTCCAGCACTTACTCTAAGCCAGGGCAACCATGTTTCTTATTCATCCTCCCTTTACCCTCTTCTTGCTTGTTCAGAGCATTTAATCTCACCTCTAAAGTCTGTTTTGTTTGCCAAGAATAGAATCTGCTATTTCAAATACAGTCCTTTTCTTTTCTTTCTTTTTTTTTTTTTTTTGATAACACAATTGTCATTTTGACCATGCAGAGTATATGCTGTTCTGAATGCCTAAGACTCTCCCACGCAGCAGTGATAATGAAAAGCTTTCTACTGTATAGCTTCTCACTCTGAGAACAGCAGGGAATTCTAAAAATCAGGATGGGTTTTCATTTGATCCTGAGTCTAGATAATCAAGTTGTATGACCTTTCACCTTATGGTCTAATGCCAAAATATGGGAAGATCTGAAGAAACTGAAAATAGACAACAGACCAGAAGGTCAGGAAATGCACATATTTTCTCTTGGCATCTTCCATCTTGGCATCTTGGTCACCGGGAAGACCTGGAGGATCCTTGCCTCCTCACCTACTCACTCCCCAGGTCTAGGCCATACCAGGACTTTGCTGACATCTCTTTTGGACAAAGAGTCCAGAGTAAAAAAGGTAGGGGGGAGGGGTGTTCTCAAAAGGGGAGTAGCCAAAGGCATTTGCATTTGGCCAATTCTCTTTAAGATGTATCTTAGGTCACTCCCTGTCCTGCTGTTGATCAGGATTTATTAGGGAGGCAGAGAAGAAAAAGGATGCCTCTTTACTGATGGACTAGAGTCATGGATGGACTTTCAACCCATTCTTATCTAGAGCCACTGCCTTCTTTCCAGCTATCCTGAATGATCTTTTGTGCTGCTTTCATTTAGACCTTAGTAGCAGAGACTGTGGAAATTGATAAAACTAGTTTACAATGGCCCTGGGTGTCTGCTGCATCCAGCCAATCATGAAAATGTGGAGTAAATGCACAGGGGAGGTGGGAATGAGGTAGGGCAGGTGTTGAGACAATTTCTGAGGATATTCTCAGTGGTAGTAACTGGAGGACTGGCAGAAACAATCTAAACAATGGAACTACAGATTTTTTCCCCCCGCACTCTGGCAGTCAGGCTCATGGAGACATCCTATCAGGTGGCAAGAAGAGGATGAGTAATGGAAGATGGAGAGGGCTTTTGCCTCTAGAACACTAGGCATATCCAGACCTGGTTGGACACAGAACTGGTCAGATCTGCAGAGAGTCCCCAGAAGACAGTGAGAACTGATCCATCATACCTGTTGATAAGCCTTTAGGAGTATAGTTGCTGAATCTCTTAGATCTGTCCTGTAATGAAAGGCTTTACGCTGCTCTTTGTCATGTGAGTGTGAAGTAGTTGCAGGATAATCACCCTTTTTTGACAAACAAGTGGGTCTCACTGTTCCATCCTCCATGAGGCTCCCAGGAGCATATCTGTCCTGAAGGGGAGTGTGAATGTCCTTCTCTTGGTATTGCCCAAAAGCACCCTTTTTCATTCCCACATACATTCCTCCAGCACCTTTGAAGTAGTAGTTTCCAATCATTTTCTTCAAAGGAGGAAATCTTTCCTTACATCTTCCTTGGTTGCAACATAATCAGTCCCTTGGGAATGGAACCCTAGCAGGTATTCCAAGATGCATGTCTTGAGAAAGGGAGGAGATGAGGCCACTCCTCTGGTGTGGGATGAGGGTTACCTTGGGATCTGGGTGATATACCTATTGGCAGGCTTCCGTGAACCATATTGTTTCTCAGGGATCAACACCAATACCATTTAGAGGCCCTTCTTCTATTGGAAAACCCATAAATCAATACTCTGGGACTGCCCAATGTCAGTTTTTTTTCCCCCAGGGCCTTCTGGCTGGAGAGATTTTCATACCTGGAATTACTGCTTTCTTTTTGAGACTCCCAATTTTCTGCTTTAGGCATTGCATTGTCCTAAAGTAGCCTGAATAAAGTTCCCTACCTTGGGCTAGGAATAAAGGTAAAGTGAGATGGGGTGGATGTCAAGGGGAGAAAGACTAGTTCAGGATTCCAGATCATATGACTACCTCAGAAGCCAGCTCTGTCTCAGAAGCTGTGGCCTTTGACACTTGGTATACCTTCTCATGCCATGGTCTCCCCAACTATGAAATAGTCAGATAAAACACTTACCTCTATGAAGGGAAGAGGGGTTTATGAACCACTCTGCAAGTGTATAGCCTGCCAAGCACTCATGGAAGGTTGGGGAATGCAGCAGAAAACTGTCAAAGCATCATTGCAACATGGGCCCCGGACCCCATCCCAGACCCTTCCCCATTCAATCCAAGCTTGAGGGTGAGGGGTGGGAGGGGAAGAAGGCAGGGAAGGGGCAGACATGCATGGCATCACATTCCTTTCTTTTTCTTCTCCTCCCCACCCACCAAGGAGTTTCCACATTTACAGGTTCCATGTATGTGTGGGGGCTGTGGGGAAGAATGCAGGGGACGGTGGTAATCAGATCATTGGAGCACAAGGCAGAAGGAAGTAACTCAGTAGGGTAATGAGGAGTTGAGGCTGCAGCACTGTCCAGAAGGTGGGAAAGGAGGACTGGGGAATCGGCTAAGGCTAAGAAGGCAGAGATGACACCGAAACAGGGTGAGAGCGAGAATACAGGAGGGAAAAGAATAAAAAAGTCCGTTGGTCAAAAAAGAGGAAAAAGGAAAAGGGAAGAAAATGGGGGGAGAAAAAACAGAGTTGCTTTTTGTTGCTGTTGCTTTTCAGTTTAAATTTTTTTCTTTCTTTTTGCTGTTGTTGTCTTATTTTGTTTTGTTTTTTAAAGAATCTCACACCTGATATTCCACGTTCCATCCATTTCGGTTCACCAAGGACAATGAAGAAATTCTCTTGCCTTTCGTATTCCTCCTCATCTACTATTTTAACCCTTATGGTTTTCCTGTAGGGACAACAAGAGAGAGAGTGTGTCGACTGGGTCGGTAGATTTTTTGGACATTTGGAGCACAGCCTTTAAAATCATTCCCCGTCACTCCTGGCACATGCAGCCCGGTCCCGCCATGGTGGCATTTGACAGGACTATGGTGGATTGATTTTTCTCATATTAAAAAAACAGAAAAAAACAAAAACTGTCTCAGCTTTTCTTGTCTCCTTGGTTGTAGTTTCCTTATGGGTGTGAAGGAAAGGGAGCCAGGAGGCAAGGAAAAGTGGGCAAAGGAAGGATTCTAGGAGGACAGGAGGGAAAGGGGAAGGACAAGGTGGTAATGGTGGGGAGGAGTCAGCTTAGATCCTGCAGATGCTTAGTAGGAAGTGGGTGGGGCAGCGCATTCCATTGGGTGTCACATGATAACTGGCATTTCTTTGGGAAGCAGGTAAACTACCAGCCCACCTGGAATGATCCAGGACCCTTCTACAACAGGAAATAGGTCAATAATATCTAGCTAGGAGCTCATTTCACTTCCTTGTATCTATACTCACTTATGTGTACCTCATAAAGAAAAATTTTAAAGTGAAGTATTTATGAGGAAGGAAAATGAGAGAGAGAGAGAGAGAGAGAGAGAGAGGAAAGCAGAATCCTACTATCTTTGTCATTCTTTATCTCAGGGCTTTGGTGGTGGGATGTAAAATAAGTATGTGTTAACCATAGTATGATATAGGACTCCTTCAATATTTACAGCTGATGCACTCCTGGGAAAATGTAAAGAAAATTATATAAGTCATCAAATTCTAAATCACCTTTGTACTTCTATCATATAGGGGTGATACTTTCCAGGGATGGCTTACTTAATTCTGATGATCTGGTGAAAATGGTGAAGGAGGTTTCTATTCATTTCTGGGTATCTCTTTTAAAAACAAGTCATCCAGGGAAGCAAAATTTCCTTGAAAATCACTTCCCATCAGAGACTGGCATGAGGCTGGCTCAGGCCAATTGTCATTAGAGACGTTGCTATGGGGATCTGGATCATCCCCATCTTGGTCCTTCATGGAACCACAGTGCGGTTGGTGGGTCCCAGCAGGGAGCCATGATTGGTATTTCTTGCTTACTTTGTTTTTGGTCCAGGACCTAAATGCTCTCTAAAGGGCAAAGAGGTGCTAACAAACAACGACTAAAATGTCTAATCAGAACCTCTTATGTTCCTCTTTCATTCTAAAGACATACTCAGCTTTGCGATCTATCAGGTAGACTGATCTGAGGTGGTTTGTTAGACACAAGATTTGCCGTGCATTTGTGTTTTGTGTGTGTGTTTCAGGAGTACATTTTTGGTTACCCTTTTTGGCACTATTTCTGGACACCTTTACATACCTTGCCCTCAGTAGACAAAACATGAAAGTAAATGACTGTCAAGAAGAATTTTCTAGGAACTTCTCTCTAGGCCCTAGATATTGGAACCTGGGGCTACCTATGAGATGTGAGCCTGGCAGTTTTTCCCTTGCAGGGACTCGCTGTGGGTTGGGAATGGGGTGCTCTGTGACCAAGGGCATGGCCTGAGGGACATGATTGATGGCCTTGCCAGGGAAGGAACGTTGCCCCCCCAAATACTGATAGCTCCCCCTTTTACACAGATGATATATCCAGAAGAGGATGTTCTGACTTGCCTGTTGGAAGTCTGGGGTGTATGAAGTCGTTTAAGTTGAAGGCAAAGGCTCCATCGACTCTGAGAAATTCTTTTATCTCTTGGGAAAGCTCCCACTCAAGTGAGAATCCCCTCTTCCACTATTCTCTCTGCCACCACACTTAGATGCTCTTTGCAGGGAAAAGAGAGTCCAGCAGGTAGGTCTGTGACCTAGACCTGAAACTCAAACCTATACTTTCAGCTCAATCAAGGTCAGGGAGAGAAACACATCTTGCTAGCAGGAATATGGCAGGAAAGAGAGCTCCTAAGGCCTGCTCTGGGGAATGGGATGAACCATAAATAGAACCCAAATCCAAATACATCGATTCCCAATGTCTGGGGACTATAAGCTTAGCCCTGAGAACAGCTACCCCATGGGAATCTGTGCTGAGCACCTGGGCCAGTTCTCTGGTGTTGCCCTCCTGCCTGGTGCTGTGCTGTGTCATCTTTTTCTTTCCTGTGTAGGACACCATCCAGGAGAAGCAAAGAGCCCCATATATGACACTCTGGACTCTGGCTGACTCTCTCTCTCTCTCTCTCTCCCTCTCTTTCTCCCTCCCTGTCTTGTGTTTTTCCCATAGCCATTTCTCCATCCCACAAAAATTACCACTACCTCTTGAACATCCCTCTTACGGATACCATGTGACAGGCTGGCAGGTGTTAGGGCAGAGCTGGGATCAGAGAGAGGAGAAGGAGAGGTGGAAAAAAAGGAAAAGAAAGAACAAGAAAGAAAACAAGGGGACATGAATTAGAGGAAGAAGAAAGGGGAAAAGAAGACAAATGGGTTGGAGAAAGGAAGAACCAGAAGAGGAGAGGAGAGAAGAACGTTAACGTTAGTGTGGAGGACAGGGTACTACACCTTTCTGCAAACTCATATCCACCATGCGGGGGCCCATCATCTCAATGAAGTAATTCTTGTTTTTCTCATACGCCTCATCATCAATTACCTTGATGGGAATTGTTTTGCTGTGGATGGAAAAATAAGTATCATAAGCGAGGAGCAGAGTGGTGGGGGTGGCAAGCCAGCCAGGAGAAGGAACAGGAAGAGAAGAAAACAGTGAGAAGATCCAGAAAGGTCTAAGTGCGCCCCCACGGGGGCACCCAGGAGAGGGACTGCCCCAGGCTCCCTTTCAGGCTCACTGGGCTCCTCCTATTTAGGCTTCGTGTGGCTTTGTGGCATAGTCAGACTCAAAGACTGCAAAGTCAAAGGTTCTGGTTCTAATCTTGGATATGCTACGTGACCTTGGACAAATAATGTAACTGACACACAAACAGGTTAAATAATGCTTACAGCGTCCGAGGGCGGTTGTGAGAACAATGAAATAATATACATATAATGAATTTTTAAAAAATGTTTTGACTTTTGAAATCAGTTGGGTTGGTCTGAAAGGTTTATCTTATAGAAAAGGACATAGATGGGGGTCATGTTGGCCTATAACAATCTTGCCTAGAAACAGAAGGACTTTTCTCTTTCTCTGTGGCCATGACTACCATGGAGAAGCCAGGAGGGCCGTGTGGCTCAAGTCACACATTCTGGTAATTCACAAGGGGCTTCAGAAACTACAAGGCTACCTACAAATGAGCTCTGCAGCCACAGGGGTGCACTGACTGGATCCCACTAACTGCAGGGTGCTCTGAATCACAGTTATCTTACAAATCCTATAATGACCCTGTGACTACCTCAATTGGAGTATTTTTATGTTAAAAGATGTTTCACTAAATAATGAAAAACATAAACCAATTTTAGTAGTCTTGATTTCCATTTTTCTTTCCTTTCTTTCTCCCTTCCTTCTCTTTCTCCCTCCCCCCCTTCTTTCTTTCTTACTCTTTTCTTCTTGTGTACTCTTTCTGTCTATCTGTCTTTCACTAGGAGCTTTAAAAGCAAAGATGGACCTGGGCCTCTCCCAACCTTTGCTTAGTAATGGGGACATTTCAGGACCAGACTCCAGTCTAGGCGTTTCACAGAGGGTGTACGACATTGCTGAAAGGGTTGTGCACAGATCTGAGTCTCCCCTCAAGAGGGACACACACAAGGAGTCCTGTCCAGCTGCATGTACCTTCTCAGACTTGAGTGGCCCTAGGCTATATCTATCTATCTATCTATCTATCTATCTATCTATCTATCTATCTATCATCTATCTATAGTATATAAAGTAGGAATATCTTTCTGACTTGGGGCAACCTCTCTGCTCTCTCAAGTTTTCCCAAGTCACCATTAAGAGTGTTGGATGTCTACAGAGTTCCTTTGTCCACACTGCTGATCCCTTAGAACCAACCAAATGTGGCCCTGTCACTCCCAAAGTGAATTAATAGTAGTTACTAATACACTCTGGCCCCTGCCAATCCACTGTTTCAAAATTCAAAATTTCAAGACTCCAAGCCATCATCACTGGCCACACTGACTCCCATGACAGAAAAAGCTGGCTGTCCAGCACAGAAAGCATGAGTGTTCAACCTCTGAAAGGCCTCTCTGGCCTCTCTTCCTTGAGAGCAGCAACAGTGATACTAGAGACTGAGGACTTGGGGTCAAATCTGGTTTCCACTTCTCACTAGCTGAGTGACCTGGGGCAACTTGCTAAAGCTTTTCAAGTCTCATTTGTAAAGTGGAATATGAATATTCAGAGCTTTTCAAGTCTCATTTGTAAAGTGGAATATGAATATTCGGAGCGTTCTTATATGAGATAATGCACATGAAGTGCTTGGTGGGGTGCATGTTCCCTAGAAAGTGTTTAATAAATGGAGTAATATGACCCTGGTGGTTTGAGAGTATTATATAAGGGTATCTTACCATCTCCAGGCATTAAGTCAGAAAATAAGGGGAGATCAATACATTGAACTGGTGGCGCAAGAGGTGGTACAAGCTGGAAACAGAAGTCAGGTCAAGAAAGAACTGGATAATACAGGATGATCCATCCCAAATGGGTTAGGTGAGGGACATGTGATGTTAAAGGTGAGAGCATAGATAGCAACTCCTATTTTTTCAAAATCTAGCCTTGTGTCCCTGTCAGCAACAAGCTCTGGGCTGGACAGACCACATGTCATAAGACACAGTGTGACTTGGGCTTGTGATTTTTAGTGAACAGATAAAGAGAATAAGAGATGCCATCAATAAGCTCAGTGGACGACAGAAATGAGGACAGACATTAGTAGTGGCATGAGGAATGGAGGTTAGCTAACTGGAACCACTGGCAGAGGGTGTTATGAGTGGAGGAGGCAGGTTACGAGACTCCCTTGCTGAGATCAGTTATGCGGAAGGCATCACATCTGTTTGGACCTTGCCTAAAAGCTAGAGAAACCCTTTCCAGCTCTTAAAAACCAAGGAAGTCCTCAGTTTTGCTCAAGCCACACATGAAGCCACAGGTATATTTAAATTAAATGAGAGTCACCAGCCAGGTCTTGAGTTCTCTTTCCAAATTTGTTCTTCCTCATTTCAGTCAACAGCAACTAAATAGATTGGATAGATTCCAGGTCTATTCAAATCTGGAATCTCTCCTGATTACTTCCTTTTCCTCATCCTTCCCCCCCCAACCCCACCTCCACCCTCATACATGTAGTTGGCCACCATCCTTCCCTCTGCTACCAAGACCTAGATCAAAACAACATTGCCTTTCCTTTGGAGTTGGTAATAACCTTCTAAGAGATATTTCTGCCTTTGCTCCCTCCTTCAATTCTCCCCAAGAACACAAGATTGTCTATTGAAAATGCAACTCAAGTTCCATACACCCCTACATTTGGACTAAATACAAAGTCCTTACCATGGCCTATAGGATCTTACATAATCCAGCTACTGGTGACCTTGCTGATTCCATTCATAATATTCCCCCCTTCCTCAGGAGTCTCAGAGTCACTGGTCTTTCTTTCTGTTCCTTAAATCAAGCTCCTTTCCACTTAAGGCATCATCCTTGCTTGTTCTCTGTGCCTGGTTCTGTGCTATCCTCACCTTCTGGGTCTCCACATAGGCATTACCTCCTAGGAGAGGGGTTTCCATGGCCATGTTACTTCCTTGGTCTCTACCTCCCCACCATGGGTTACCTTCCATCAGGTTCCATCTGCTCATTCCCTTCACTGCCCCAATCACAGCCTGAAGTTGGCTGGCTAGTTTATTAACTTACTTGTTTATTGTCTGTCTGTCCACAATGGAATGTAAGGGCCACGATGACAAGGAAGCTGTCTCACTTGCCCTTTCCATCCTAGTGCCTGGTGTGGAGGAGGCCCTCGACCATTACTTGCTGAAGAACCCAAGGTGAATTTCTAACACACCTGAGAACACATCTGTCTTTTTGCAGTGAAAATTCATTAGGAACAGCAATAAAAAATTTTTGAAGGCTACTCTGATTGAATGCCAAAGGATGCCCAGTGGGACAAAGAGACCAGAAGCCCAATGTCATCCAACGACACCCTCAGCTGATTAGCCCACTCCATTTGTCTGTCTACGGGAGAGCTCTCCAACAACAAGCTGGGCTTGACTGCATGGGGCTTGGCTGGGGTTTTTGACCTGCCCTGCTTCTCCTCCCAGCCTTCTGCTGAGGGAGGAATCAAAGCATCAGCGTTCCCAGCTAAGACTGGGCTATACTGCTTGGAAAGAATGCTCCCAGAAGATCTCCCACCAACAAGCCGAAAGGGATCAGGAAATCCACATATGGGCTGCCTGGCTGGCCTCTCAGAACATTCCTTTGTATTGAGGACACCCAATTCCAAATCAGTCCTCTAGTTCTCAGGGTACTGTGAAGGGAAAGGTGCTTTTTTAGCCACCGAGGAAGCAGCATGTATTTGTTGAATGGATGAATACTACATTCCTTTATACAAGGAAGGGACCTAAGATAATACATACACTTACATTCTCAACACATGAGAACTTTATTTCATCCTTACTTCAGTCATATAACATAGGTATTATTACTTCCACTTTAAAGATGAGAAAACAAATTCTCAGAGAGGCTGAGTAACCTGCCCAGAGTCACACAGCTAGCACATACAGCAGAGCTGGGATTTTAGCACCTCTCCATTATTACTCCTACAGCTTATTTTATGCAAGCTGGTCGATAAATTCTGGATGCCATTCCTAAGCTGTGCCACAGTGAGTAACTACAGGATTCTCCATTTAAATTCAGGCAGCAGGGGATCCCTGGGTGGCGCAGCGGTTTGGCGCCTGCCTTTGGCCCAGGGCGCGATCCTGGAGACCCGGGATCGAATCCCACGTCGGGCTCCCGGTGCATGGAGCCTGCTTCTCCCTCTGCCTGTGTCTCTGCCTCATTCTCTTTCTCTCTCTGTGACTATCACAAATAAATAAAAATTAAAAAAAATTTAAAATTGTTTAAAAAAAAAATTCAAGCAGCAGGTCAGAAATTCAGTTAATAAGTGGATTTGCCTCTGCACTGTGTTGTGAGTAGGTGGTTCCTAACCCTTCGGCCCTCCCTTGCTGGAAGTAATCTCTAAATAATCTGACTTGGTGACTTCTTCCCTTCTGATTTCTACTAAATGACTCTTCACCATATCAAGAAGGATTCTTTCTCATCGTTTCTAAATTTATCCTGGCTGCTCCAGGCCAGCTAATGCTCACACAACTTCCTTGACCCGGGGCTTTGGGACAGAGCTGGCAGTGGAGCTGTTAGGTTTTTTGTGGGAGCTTTCAGAAGCCTCACATCTCTGTGTTGGGTTCTTGTAGTCTTCTTTATTAGGCACCAGCAGACCCCCAGGTTTATTTATTTATTTATTTATAAATAAATTTATTTTTTATTGGTGTTCAATTTGTCGATATACAGAATAACACCCACTGCTCATCCCATCAAGTGCCCACCTCAGCGCTCGCCACCCAGTCACCCCTACCCCCTGTCCACCTCCCCTTCCACCACCCCTAGTTCGTTTCCCAGAGTTAGGAGTCTTTCATGTTCTGTCCCTCCCGCCTCCAACCACACGCTGAGGGCCGACACTGACACTCCCCACAGCCTTACCAAGGTCTAGGGGAAAGTTTCCTTGACTCATGAAAAGGTTTAGAATGCCCTTATTTATTTCCTCTTGGAAAAAGATGTCCATAGGGTCCCCAAAAATAGTGCTTCTCAAACTTTGATGTGCATTTGTATCCCCCTGGGATCTTGTTAAAATGCAGATTCTGATTCAGTGGGTTTGGGGGTGCCTGAGATCTAGATCTTGTTAGATCTGCATTTCTAACAAGCAGCAGGGATATACCCATGCTGTTGGTCTGGGGCCCAAGACTTTTTAGAGAAGTCTCTCTGATTCTAATAAAAACTTAGGGAAAAATCAGACAGCTGCTCAAATGCTGTGCCAGTCAGAGAGAAGGAGGCTGGAATCAAAGGCTGGCATTTCAGCCAAGGGCTGGAGGTAGTAGGTCCACTCTGACACTGCATTTTGTGGGGGAAATTGGAGTACACCCAGAGTAGAGTAACTAGTATGGTGAAGGGTCTGCAAACTATGTTTCAAATTAATTTGCTAATGTTTATATAGTGACTACCTTCTCCCAGGCACTGTGCTATTCAGGTACTTTACTTATATTAAGTAATTTAATCCTTACAACAAACTGGTGAGTTAGGAACATGCCGGACAAGGTGCTGTTCTCTCTGTGTGTATTATCTCACCAAATCTTCACCATAACCAATAAAGCAGATGCTACTTTTGCCTCCATTTTATAGATGAGGAACTGGAAGCCCAGAAAAGTTAAGAGACTTGCCCAAGGTTGTAGCTAAATAAGTGGCAGAGCTGGGATTTGAACTCAGTGTGGCTCTAAGGACTGTGCTTCTAAGTGAGATCTGATATGTGGTTCCACAGGACAAATGTCTGTTGCAGAAGATGACACCCCTCCACCCCCATGGTTCTGGGGCTGTCACAAATGCTGCTTCCAAGGCACTGAGGTCATTGGCAGTGAGGCAGGCTTCTACTTTACCATGTACCGTTACAATAATAAGATGAACTGGCTTATAAGGGAGTGGCTGCCCCATTCCTGGTGGTATTAAAAGTAGGATGACAATGCATGAAAATGGCCATGGAGAGGATTCCTGCATGCTACAGAAAGTCAAGTAGATGACCTATAAAGGTCTACACCCAGTGGTATACTGGTAAACCAGCTCTCTCGGAGGGGAGGGGGTAGGCACTCTGATTTGGGGTATATACTTTCCATGGTTTAAATACTCCCACTGTAGTCAATTTAAAGTTACTAAGTTTTTGTTTTGTTTTGTTTTATTAAATTTTATTTTTTTATTTAAGAAAAGAGAGCAGGAGTGGGGAGAGGGGCAAAGAGAGAGGGAGAAGCAGGCTCCCCACTAGCAGGGACCCTGATGTGAGGCTCGATCCCAGGACCCTGGGATCATGACCTGAGCTGAAGGCAGACACTTAACTGACTGAGTCACCCAGGTGCCCCTCAAGCTACTAAAATTTAATGACCAACTTGTAAATTCCTAAACATTTAACAATCTGCTCTTATGAACCAGTAGTAGTCAGTTCCAGCACACGACTGGCAGCGTCAGATTCTACTAAAATGTTTAAGAGACGTTAGGATGACAAAAGGTGGTTCTGACTGATTTACAAATAATTTTACCCATGCCAGTGTTTCCTCAAAATGGGTAATGATCTGCTAAAGTAAGGTATGAATGTGTTTATCCAAACAAGCCTTTGGGAAAAAAAAAAAAACTCAAAGGCTTTTAAAAGGAATGTGGGTGGGTGAGAAAATACAGGGGCCCTTACAAGCAGATAGCTTCCTCTGGCTCAAGAAGGGGAAGCCAGAGATCTGAACCATGAGAAGGACTTAAAGGGTTGTTTCTGGTTTAAAGATAAGCAGGAATGCAGGCAGTCTCTAGTAGCAGAGCGGTCTCTGAATGACAGCAAGAAATGGGACCTTCAGTCTTACAGCCACAAGAAACTGGACTCTGCCAATAACCCGAATGACCCTGGAAGCCAACACTTCCTCCTAGCTTCCAGACAGGAGCCTAATTCAGACTTGATTTCAGCCTTGAAACCCTGCACAGAGAACTTAGCCACTCCGTACCTTAACTCCCGACCTGCAGAACTGTGGGATAATAAATTGATATTGTATTAAGCCTTTAAGTTTATGACAACTTGTTACACAGCAACATATGGGGGGCTTGTTTGTCTAACAAAGTCAGGAACTGAGCCAAAGGATCTCTTGAAATGGTCTTGCCCTATCTATTTTGTAATCAGAATACTTTGTCCCGATGGCAGTGCCACTGCTAGGCTATCTAGCACCTTTGTGCAAAGTTGAGAAGAGATACAGTCCTGGAGATGCACAGCCCAGTGAGGACAGAATGCCCTTCTCTAGCTTGCACAACAATGCATCAGGATGCTGGGCTTGGCATGGAGAGAACTGGCTGGATTTGTAGTTTTCCACTCAAGGGTCTTTATGCAGTGCACAACCTGCACAACTGTAAGCAGCAGCCCTGCTTGGCAAACTCTTGTGTGATTCACTCAATATTTCACACAAATGCCAGAACCAACAGGAATATGGGGCAGGCTAAGGCAGAGAGATGGATTTCACTGAAAAACTTTCTGCAACTTGGGGTGGGGGGTGGTTAGGTGGGAGATGAACAGGCAAGAAGGCACAAATGAGGAAGGAGGGCTGTTTAGGTGTGTATGAAGGAGCATGCACATAATCTTTGCTGCTTTGGCATCTATTCTGGACCCTTCTGATAAGCTGTCTGCTTGTAGTTTCTTCACAGCGATGAGTAACTGTACCCACAAAGATACAGCTTCCCCTAAGCAACATGTAGGAACATTTTGTCTCCACTGTCAGTTAAGATCCGACTGCTGGGCCTGTCCATGGGCACATATCCACAACGTGCTTGAGGACTTGGGAGTCATTCTGTCCACTCTGGAATGTCTGGGTTCAGAACTGGGCACTGTAACTTATGATTGACTCATTTGCGCTCCCAAATATCCACTTCCGCAATGCCTGAAGAGCTTCTTACCTGTGGCTAAAGGGAAAAGTACGCTTCAGATGACTGTGTGATTGCAGATTTAGGCTTCAGGATATGGTCAGAGGCAAAGTGATACCAAAAACCCCAAAGGGGCCACTCACTCTGTTTCCCAAAGGTCAGGGCAAAGTGAGGAATTTTTATTTCTAAGAAAGGCAGTCTTCTAAAATAGGCCCCCTTCATTTTGAAGGCTGTTATGACTTGCAAGGCAACTCTACAAGGTAGAAATATTTTAAATTACAAATTTTTATTTTCTCCATTCTTTCATAGGATGAAGACTGAACTCTTTATCCCAGGAATTGGAAGTTCTCTGTAATGTCCATCCATGCATACTTCTATCCATCCATCCATCCATCCATCCATCCATCCATCCATCCATCCAACTCTTCAACTTTATCTTTTCATACTTGCCCACACACAAACTCTACACTTCAATTTTCCTCATTATGCTCAAAATATGCCATACTTCTGCTCACCCTAGAGACTTTCTTTCTTCTTTCCCTCTTGCCCTTACCTCCCACATCCATCACTCCATCAACTCATCCATCCATTCCTTCATAATGATAACACTGTATAATGAAACTACTTAATGAAATTGCATTAAACTGCATAATAAAATACTTCATTCAGCAAGTATTTATTAAGCACCTGATCATGGCAGACACTATTCTCAAGCAAGAATTTCTAACTTTAAAGAGTCTTCTGTGTAGCGGGGAGGCAGATATTAATCAAGTAATTACAGTCAAGTGTGGTGTGATGCTAGGGTAAGAATAGAGCTGAGGAGGCACACAGTCCAGAATAAGATCAGGAAGCCTCACCAGAGGAAGGGATATTTCAGCAGAAGCCTGAATGATGAGTCAAGTTGATTAGGCCATAAGGGGGAGAAAGGGTCTCCCAGAGAGAGAAGATGCCCTATGCAAAGGCTTGGTGGTGAAAAAAAAAAAAAAAAACACATGGTGGCTTCTAGGTGATGAAATGAGTTCAGTTCAGCTAGAGCACCAAGAGAGAGGGGTGAAGTGGGAATAGATGAGTCCGGAGAGAAGGCAGTGTCAAAGACATAAGGGGCCATGCTATAAGCCTATAAGCCCTATATGGCACCCTATAAGCCATGCTAAGGGGTTTGGGATAGTCTGCCCTCCTCTCTACCTATCCAGGGCCCCCTTACTCCATTCAAATAGAACCTAGGTACTACCTAGCTCTGGAGGATGTTCTTGCATATCCAACGCATGCTGGGTTCCCAAGGTTCTGACCACTGTACCAAACTAATCATGCACTGCCTGATGCATTTCTTGGCTCCATTCATATGTCATTATCTTGCTTCCTGAGCTAGGCTATATTTCAAAGACTCAGAATATGTCTTGCCTCCATTTCCTTCTCTGGTTCCTCTTCAGTGCTTACTGGATACATGGTCCCTGATTCATCCATCCACCCATGCTACACCTGTTAGAGTAAGCAGGTAAGATACATGAGCAGGAGGGAAGAAAGGAGGACAATGAATGAACAGTCAAAGGGACCACCTGGTGTCTACCCAGAGACCACGCCATCTCCCTTAGACCAACCCTTTTTGCAGTTCAACACAGACTGAGAAGCAGAAGACGGGGGCTACAGAGACTGCCCCAACTTTGGAGCATGCACACTTAAGAAAGACCACATCTGTGAGTAACCCCAAGGCTCTTATAATTATCATTATAATACCATTTGCATTGTGGTTTGTCTCCCCCACCCCCACCCCGTGGGTTGCACTTCAGCAGCTCATGGGAAGATGACTAACACAAACTTGCACAAAAGGTTCAAGGGGAAGAAATCCAGGCAGACCCATGGGGGGAACAATGATAACAAGATGGGAGGGAGGAGACCAAATAAACCACCATAAAATAACAATGAGAAGCTCAGCGCGCTGCCACCCATGCTCAGTCAGCCCGCTCCTCTTGTCTCTGGAGTGTACTGTCACTTTTTGCTAAATAAAAAACCTTTGCTACTTTATCGAGTCTTTCAACTGAGTTCTTTCTTTGGAGAAAACAAGGACCAAGGAATGCCACAACTCACTACCCCTGGAACACACTGGCTCATTATATATCAGAAGTACGTTCCTGGTCTCATGAATCTTATAGTCTTGTGAACATGTACAGAAAAACCTCCCTTTTGCTGCTTCCCTTTGCCTGTGTAGAATTTCCAGAAGGTATGGGGTAATATTAAACTCTAGGAAATTTGTTATCTCTATAGAAAGAATCAACTTACATGCTGGAGCAGCTCAAATCAGTCTTGGTTTGAACATACCACAAACCTCAAGGAGGCTCCTAAGCTTGACTGTTTCTCATGGCCACCATGCAAAGATGACATCATGTATGTGTAAGTACGTGTGTGCTCACATACATGGAAAATCAATGTGTTCATGAAGTGTCTAATTCCAATTTGTCTGCCAGGACGAGAGTGCTCTCATCTCTTTAGGCTGTGATAAAGATTCTTCTCCCTTCTTACTGCTCTATGGTGGGGAGTGTTTCATATTCCTGACTGTGTGTATGGGCATGAATGGGGCTATGATGGGGTGGAGTGGGAGTTAGGAAGCTCCACTCTAGGTTAGTGGGAGAACCTGGTCTTGAAAGTAGTCTCTGTAAAGGCCTTGCCCAGTTATTCTCAAAAGGGAATTCAATTTCCAATCCTTATAGCAGTGGAACTGGTTTAGGCTCTATATGTGACTCAGTGATTTATGGCCCCATAGGGGCCTCACGTTTGCCCTGCCTCTCCTTAACTGAGTAAGGTCTGAGAAAGGGAGAAGAATTCACAGCTCTAATTCTCTCCCGCTTGCTTCATCTTCTTTTTTTTTAAATTAGGTTCTTTTTTAAAAAAATTTATTTATTCATGAGAGACAGAGAGAGAGAGAGGCAGAGACCCAGGCAGAGGGAGAAGCAGGCTCCATGCAGGGAGCCTGACGCAGGACTCGATCCTGGGACTCCAGGATCATGCCCTGGGCTGAAGGCAGCGTTAAACCCCTGAGCCACCCGGGCCGCCCTCTCCTGCTTGCTTCTAAGTCAAGAGGGAAAGTGAAACAAACAAACAAACAAACAAACAAATAAACAAACCTACCAATGGTCTGGGAATAAATGGTTGCTGTCTTGAAGTTGATAAATCCTCTTTCTGGAAAAGCAATGAGCATAATCTACAAAATCATTTTATTTAAGTGTGCTCCCAGCATTGAAGAGAACAAATGACTGGTTATCTGATTCATAGTTTTGGAGATGTTGGGTCTCTCTGTCTTGCTTTCCCTCTCTGGTGGGCATCTCTTTTTTTTTTTTTCTCTTTATATTTTATTTATTTACTTAAGAGAGAAGAGGGCAAGTGCGTCCCCCCACATACACACTCACATGCAGGTTGGGGGGCAGGGGGAGAAGGAGAGCATCTCAAGCAGATTCTGTGCTGAGTGTGGAGACTGACATGGGGCTTAATCCCACAACTTTGAGACCATGACCTGAGCCAAATCAAGAGTCAGAAGCTCAACTGACTGAGCCACCCAGGCACCCCTGGACATCTCAGTTTTTAAGAATGACTGTGATCCAAGCAGAAAGGAAAGAAGACTATATTGTACAGACATGAAACTTCAGGCGCAAGAAAAACCTTCTAATAATTAGGAAGAGAGAGGGACCGGCTCCTAAGGACGTGAGTCAGATATTGTCAAAACTCCATACTTGCACCTTAATTTCCTGTCCACTAGAGCACTTATAAAGTCCATACTGCTG
Source organism: Canis lupus baileyi (assembly GCF_048164855.1). Taxonomy (NCBI): domain Eukaryota; kingdom Metazoa; phylum Chordata; class Mammalia; order Carnivora; family Canidae; genus Canis; species Canis lupus. The sequence continues at coordinate 45,286,376 of NC_132846.1, forward strand.
GTAGATAATTTCTAGAGATCCCAGTGAAAAGCAAGTTTGGGAAAGATTACCATCTCTGGGCTGGGTGGAGAAAATCTTCAATTAGAGACTTAACTACATAGAAGACTGGCTTATTCAAGAGGTCTTCTTGACTGAATCAATCAGGGACTAAACTAAGGCAGCATTGCTCAACGCAGTGGGTGACATGTTCACACACAAGTCACCAGGAATGCCACCCCCCTGGGGTTGGGCAGTGTTGCAGCGGCTCCGGATGAGAAAACAGCATCCAGGTCACATGTTAGCCATTGTCACCATTTGAGTGTATTATGTTGTGGGTCCCAAAGGATTTGTCAGAAATTTCTACCTGTGAGACTTCTGAATGAACTATTTTCCAGTTCTTGCCTTCTACCAGCCAAATGGTAAATTCTTGTTTTGTAGCATCTAGAGACAAAATGGGGCTCAGGCTGTCAACAGTTGGAGCCAGAGCACCTGAATCCTAGCCCCTTCTAGCTGCAGGAGTGCTGAGCACTGCGTCCCCTCTAACGTGACAACCTTGCCTACTGCTAGTTTCACAGAACTTGGCTATCTTATCAGGAACATAGTAGGCAAACTTCTTAGAGAATAGAGTCTAAAGGCAGAAGCTGAGATTTTCACAAGGGTGAGGGGAATAAAAATCCTCTTTGCTTTGTGTTTAAAGTTCTGATGTTCTGCTGATGGTTAATGGAAGAGGCTGAGATAGAATAGAGAGTAATGGATCCAGGGCCAGGACCAGGGTGAGGCAAGTGAGGCACAAGTGCAAAATTTAAGGTTATACCAAACAACTCAGTAATCCAGATAAGCAGTATTTTAAATATTTTTAAAAGTCAGAATTAATACAACAATCTATGATGAACAAAATATAACAGTTTTAAATAAAGACAGGGTCCAACCTTGATTTCCGGGGCTCACCTCCCCCTAATCCTAATCCACTCTAATGGTCATCTGGTGCCTTCTGGTGTGACAGAGAGAACATCAGGAAGCAAAAGACTGGAGTCTGAGTTCTGTGGCTTAAATTACCACCTTCCCCCGGTCATCCACTCTCTCTGGGTTTATACAAGGAAGGCAAGAGGCCTTATTTCTCTCTTGGGGTTTTTGTGGGTAATGATATGAGTAACACTATCCTTGTTTCAACCAGTAAGAGTGTGTGTGTGTGTGTGTGTGTGTGTGTGTGTGTGTGTGTGATTGAGAGAGAGGGAGTGAGAGATGTCAGTTAGGCTACTACTTCACTCTCCAGAGCTAACATCAGCCTTCCAGGAAGCCAGCCAACTTCCTCAGCCTTTCAGAGTCCATCCCCTCCTCATGGCTCTCCCTCACCTGTCCTTCCGTGGCTGAGAAAGCACCTGCCCTGTGGGACAGGCCAGATCTCCACAGTGTTCCCTATTTTTAGACAATAGGAACGGTTAGGGAAGGGTGGAATATCCTCTCTGAGAACATCACCTTTGAACTCTGCTCTGGACAGATGGTGGCTCTCTGTGGCCCTTGTCTCTGCCTCCCTGACCTTGTCAGTTCTGATCCACTTCTCTCTGCCATACCACCCTACCCAAACCACTGTCACATGTGGCTGGGGCCCTTGCAATAGCCACCCAACCCAGCTACCTGCTTCCATTCCTCTTCCCCTGTTGCTACCATCCATCACATCACCCTGGTTTGTTTTTTATCTTGTTTATTTATTTGTTTATCTGTGCATGGTCTGTTTCCTCCAACCTAATACAAGGTCCATAAGGGCAGAAACTGTGACTATCTCTTTGCCAGCACCTGAACTATCTCCGGCACAGAGATGGTACCCACTATATGCTTGTTCAGTGAATAAATGAATACTCCTGAGTAGGGGAGCCAGAATTTGGGCCAGGGCCTGATTGCAGAGCCTTATCCTGGTCTGAGATCTGTGGCAGAGCTGTGGCCTGGTCTCCTTGACCCCATTCTTGCCCATACAACTCAACTCCCATCAGAGGATGGTTACTGGGCTATTCCTTTTTTTTTTTTTTTTTAAGGAGGGGGAGGGGAAGAGGGAGAAGGAGGTAGAGAGGGGCAGATGGAGAGGGAAAGAGAATCTCAAGCAGGTTCCTTGTCCAGCACATGGCTGATACAGGGTTAGATCTCAGGACCTTGAAATCAAGACCTGATCCAAAAATCCTGAGTTGGATGCTTAACCGAATAAGCCAGCCAGGTACCCCTGGGCTACTTTCCTCCTCCAGAGAAGGAGGTCCATTGTTTAAGTAATAACCAGAGCAACCAGTAAAAAGATTCCTCCTTTCCTAGTCTTAGGAGCAGGTCATAAGAGGGTGAGATGGTTGGGAGTTTGACAAGGACTGGTGTGGGACCAGGCAGGCATTTTCTGAACTCCATGGTTGGCCTGAGGAACAATTCTAGACAAAGGCGTATGCCTGGGGAGGGCTCGCATCTCAACACCACTTCTCATTTCACAGCACTGCATATTGAGCTTAGCCTGTCTTAGGAAATCTGTAGATGGTGATCATCCCTCCCCAGCACCTGCTTCCCCAGTGTTAGCTGCATGCCTTTCAGAGAGTAAACTTTCCTACTGTCTGACCTTGCTCTTAGTTTTTCTCTGAGGCAAGAGTGCAGAGGGTGGCTAACCAGGCTGTTCATTTGGCTCTTTTCATCCCATCCAATGTTTCATGAAGAGACATTCTAAGGGTGGATAGGGCCATGTTGGTAGGGCCAATGTTGGATGGCCATGGAGGTTTGCGTGGAGGCACTAATTTGTCTTACTGAAGACTTCTCAACCTTGGAGAAGTTCTCCCCCAGAGGTCAAGTAAGTGGAGGCACCATTTGAATTCACTTCCACCTACCTGATCCAGGCTATTCTTAACAGACAAGCCCCCCCACCCCCCACCCATCCACACCCTTTTCTTTTATCAGAGATGCAAGATTTTTACTTTGTCATCCCAATCAGTGCCAATTTCTCAAGCTACTTTTCCACCCTGAGCTCCTCCCCCTCCCCCAGTCAATGACCTCTCCTGACTGTGTTCCCTCTCTCTGGTGGCCTGTCTGGATGGCCTAACTGGTCTTGGTGGTTGAAGAGGGTCTGTCTCCCTCTCATCATACATACATCTGTTCTTCCTCCAGTTGCCACCTCTCAACCCTATTCAGGACCAGAAGGTTTGCAGTCAGTACTCATTTTGAGCATGGCATGTGCACACTTCTGCCCTAGCAGTGGAAATAAAATAAGCTTGGGAAAGCCCGGGTTTCGCAGAGGGGCAAGGACCAGCTTCCAGGAGCCAGCCCAGAACACCCCTGGAACCCTCAGCTAAAAACATGTTTGTTTATACTGCACATCTGTGGGCTGCTGCCTTTCCGATGACATTCAGGGCATGCAACAGTCAGGCAGAGTTGTTCACCTGGAGCAGAAGGCAGTGACACTCTGGGGTGATAAAAGAAAACACAATGACAGTGACAGCAATATAATACATTTAAAATTCTACATCTGCCTGGAGGGCCTTTAATCAAGGATTTCAAAGCACACTCTCTAGATCTTGCCCATTCATCTGCACCACATCCCTGGGAAAGAGCTGGCAGGTAGGTAGCAGAGCACTATAAATAGAGTACTGTATCATTATCTTTGATGCGAACACTATGTATTTAGACAGCATTTCTCGGAAGAGCTAAAGGGCTCCACACACATTATATTATCTAATTCTAACTCATTCATACAGCAGCCCCCAGATTGGCTGCCTTGCAGGTAGTTTGGAAAGGCTTTGGATCCACAGAAATTCACTTTGATGCCTTCTCCCTCCCCTTCTTCCCCTGCTTAACACACAGGCACTTTCCCAGTGCTGCTCCCACAAACCTTCAGGAGCCAATACCACAGCTTGGCTCACCTCGTCTACATACTACACACTCAGTTTCATGCCAGTGATACTAAGGGCTGTAGAAGAAGATGTGATACATTTCCTTGCTGTCAGATTTCATCTGGGTCTAGTTTTTTGAGTTTTGAAAGCCTTGTTTGTATGGACTTCATGACTGTAATGAATATGCAAGGCAGGGAATGGGCCTGCAGGGTGTACTGACCACACAGGCCCATGGTCGAGGCTAAACCACTGGGATAGCCTCCCTGTTCACCTTGAAGATGCACATCACCTTTAAAAAGAATCAACTGGATTGTTCTTCCTCTGTAAGAGCTTCTGTATTTCCCTTCCACTGATACCATCAGGAAAGTGATGTTCTTCTGTTATGTACTCATTGTCCACGTCATAGTTGTAAAGAATCAATCAAGTGTGTAACTATTTCCATATTTGTCCTCTCCACTGTCCTGAGCCCCAGGAGGGCTGGGACTGTACCTGTTTTAATTGTGTCCATATCTCCAGAGTTGAGCACATATCAGGTGTATAATAAAAGTATTTGTCAAATGTCTGAATGAGTGATGGTGTGAGTCACAGTGAGCATTCTCTGGTTTATAGCTCCTAGTCATGCCCTCTGTTGGACTGGTTTAAAATCCATTTTAGGGCATCATGAAGGCCAACACTCCCACTCTGTGTCATCATGCACCTAGAAAATGCTGTCTCACCAACATTCCCTCCTGTTCCCCTCAGCCCTCAAGGAACACATAGGGACTGCTTGGGTAGAAGCTACATATCTTCCCTCTCTTCTCTGTTCCCATCACACTAAGTCTAATCTCAACGAATAAATTACTGGAGTTCTGGCCTCAGCTTAGTTATATGACCTTCCCCAAAAGTCCATTATACCTAGCAAGCTCTCTCACCTGCATCTGTTTATGTGATATGGCGGGAAAAACACATAAACTCTGGGGTCCCAGACACTTGAGTTAAAGTCTTAGCTCTAATGCTTACAGCTGTGTGACCTTGGCCAACTTGCTAAGCTCTTTGAGCTTCTGTGTCTTCAGCAGTAACACGGAGATGATAGCATCCACATCAGGTGGTGTGCAGCCTAAATGAGAAGACACAGGCAGCAGGCTCGGTAAATCACTGTTCCCTGCCCTTCTCTTCTATCCTCGACCCTTCTTTTGACTCATCCTCCCTCCTGGCTGCCACTCATCCTTTGGATGCCTCTAGCTGTCACCCCCTAGGTTTTAGGCTCCATGCTGGAAGTGTTGAGACTCAGACTATATTTAGATGTCTTAGCTCTTTTATCTTTTACACCACTGTGTTGCTATGGTGATGGCAGAGAGGGAAGGGGGAGGATAGCCTGAAAGGAAAGATGGAACTCAGCCATGATGATGGGTGGATCTAGCTGGGGACTGCTCCCAGTGAGCTGGCCCTCTTTAAGGACGCTTACCTGTGCATTTCATCATCAGGAGGTGCCCCAAGGATAAAGGACAAGGCACTGCCCAGTAAAGATTCTCAAGAAGAGGGGAGATAAAGAAGGATGACTGTTGAAAATTGTTCATCTGCTGGTCTAGTCATAGCCTTGGCTCCTAGAGCCTTCCTCAAATGGTTTCTTTATCAATCAAGTCCAGAGACAGAAAATGGGGCTGGGCAGTGGAATGATATGATGTTGGAGTTTGGAAGATACTCAGACCAGACTCCTTACCAAGAAAAAAGTTCCCTTTCTTGATGTTGAATGTGGGGAAACTCTTGTCCCACTCAGCTCTGTGGACTTGGAGAAAGAAACAGCAGAGTTTATTGGAGCCATACCACAGGCCAGGATTGTCATGGATTCAGTCCATAGGGTAAACCAAAGTCACACAAAGGCAGAAAAGAAGAGAAAGCTCCTTTGTTCATAAGGAAAACGCCATATAGTCAACTGGATTTGAATGTGAACATGGCAGGCTCCAAGCTGATGATTAAAAAAACTTGTACTGTAAGAATAAGCCAGTTTTCCTAAAGCTGCTACTCACACATCATTTCACTGGATCCTACAATGGCTTGGTAAAGTAGGATTACCTTTACATGAGGAAATCACACAGAGAGATTGGCAACTTGCCCAAGTCACACAGCTTGTAAATGGCAGAGCAGTGATTTGAACTCAGGGCATCTGGACTCCAAATCCAATGTTCTTTCCATACCAAAGGCTACAAAAACAATTTTGTAAAGCTGGAGAAAATCTGTGTGAAGAAGGAAGCCTACAGTGAAGTATAACCAAGCACAACAGGCAAAAGCAGGGGTGCCGGAGTTGAAGCAGAGGGTTCCTCTTGGACAACCTCTCTCTCCTTCCACCCTCACATGCAGGGAGAGAAAGATTTAGGCAGCCCTTCTCAGAGTATAGTTGTGGAAGCACCCATAACTGCAACATTTGGGGTAACTGCAAAACATCTGGGGTAACTACAAAAATGCTAATTCTCAGGTCCCAGTCCCAGATTCTGATTCAGTCCAGGAAAGTCTGATAAATACTAATTTATCAGGGGTAACATCTGGGGTAACTGCAAAAATGCTCATTCTCAGGTCCCAGTCCCAGATTCTGATTCAGTCCAGGAAAGTCTGATAAATACTAATTTAAGATAAACACTGGAGGTAAACTAATAAACTCTTGAGTCAAAAAATTAGGAGATGAGACATAACTGCTCTTTTCCTATCTGATCCCTCAAGCTCATTTATCATTAAACAATCAGGCTGGACTGTTTTTTTTGTTTTCTTGTTTGTTTCCAACTGCCCTCTGGGCCTCAGCCAGTTGCTAAGCCCTGGGCTCTAGCCTACAAACTGGTCATCAGGGCCTAGATGAAACCACAGCCATTGTCTGACCTTAGTAAGGTCATCATTGTGCCTAACAGAGCAGATATACATCCAATGAAGCTCTGGGTGGGGGTAGAGAGAGTGGATATCATACTCAAGATCATATTAGGAATGTTTATCAGGTGAAAAGTCCCAAGGAGTACGTGAGATCTGGACTGAAAATACACTTCCTGGCCAGGTACAAAGTCTGGAAAAATAGGCAGGGGCATGAAAGCTCATTCACTGATTTCCCACTCATCAAAGGGCTGCGAGAACTATATGACATAGGAAGGACATCTTGATGATGTGGTTGAAGGGGGCAATCAAGACCAAAGTAAGGTTTTAGTTCTCCTATATGCTGAAGACCTAATGATGCCCCCCCACCCCCCGCCTTAAGTAATAGCTTCCTCTGGGCCAGATACTGCGCTTTACACAAATAACTCATTTAATCCACCCCAGTATCCTGTGAGGTCCTGTTAGAATCTCTAGTCTGCAGGTGAGGAAATTGAGACTCTTAAAAGTTAGGTAATTTTGCCCAAGGCTGCTCAGCTAGTAAGTGATAGAACCAGGATTTGATCCCAGTGGTCTGATGCCAAGAAAGTAAATACTCTTACCCAAAACTAACTCATACAATAAGTAAGAACTCCAATTAAATTCTCATGATGAGGTTTTTTGCAATCTCAGATTATTTCAGTTCACCCCCCAATTTTGGGGGGTGAGGATGATCCCTACTTAGTTGATGTTTTGGGGTAATCCAATACTGGGTAAGTGAAGGGATATCTCCAAGAAGGTTATTTATCCAGTTTTCTCCCTTTCTGCTTCCTTATCTTTCAGCACATTGTATTCTTAAAGTCTTTATAAAAATGTATTTAATAAAAACCCCCAACAAAGGACTACAATCCGTTTATTATGTAAGTCCTGCCTCTAAGACACAGTGGCTGTCCCATCTGCTCCAGAAACTTTCCCCAGTGACTTGGCCTACAGGGCCGGTCCCTCTTCAAACCTGGTTCCATTTCCAGTTTGTAGCAACCACTTGGTGCTCAACACCCACAACCTCTGTCTTCTCCCATCCTTATTATCCTGTGAGCTCTATGGGGGCATGGCCATGCTGTACATCTCTCTGTTACTCCAGCACTTGGCACACTGAGGTTAACTTGAGCCACTGGGCATTCATACAGGAACAGGAAGTTGAAACAGGGAAACCAAAATTGAAGGAAGCCAAGGAATCATGGGTACAAGGTAAGTGATAATGGGCAGCCTGAATTCACCAGCCTCCTGTGCAATTTGAAGATAGGTGGAAACAATCTTGAACACATTCTTTCTTTTCCCATTTATGAGATTCCCTGGGAGCAGAGGGAAAAGCAGACTCCCCACAGAACAGGGAGCCTGACTTGGGGCTCCATCCCAGAACTCTAGGAGCATGACCTGAGCCGAAGGCAGATGCTTAACTGACTGAGCCAGCCACTCAGGCGCCCGTAGCCTTAACTCATGATCCCAGCTAATGGTCCAAAGGAAGTTGGCTGGTTCTAGTTCTAAAGTGTTCCTAAATTCAGATTCAACATGACTGTTTTCTGCTATGCCATTTTAGAAACTGACCTGGCTCCTCTCCCTAGCATGTCCCTCAGATTCTGGCCACGAATATACAATTATTCAGTGTCCAAGAATCCATCCCTCAGGCATAGAGCCCTCTGAGATTTCTTCTATCCGGATAGCCCTTTACAGTTTACAAAGTGCTCTTTCATGCATGACCATTTGTGAGTTTCCCAACTACCCTGTGGGGTAAGCAAGGCAATTATCAGGGACCCCATTCTATTTATTGCTTAAAATGAAATTATGGGGTTAGTTTGGGTCCATTTCCTATCTCCCAAAGGAAAACAAAATCCTATTGGAAAGGCAGCTGGAAAATGTCTTAAGTTTTGGAGAAGGATGAGAAGGAGAGGAGCCAAAATAATGATAATGCCAGACAGCAGACAACTGACCATGTTTTGAAATCTTAGCTGCCTAGCACCAACTTCTAATACCTGAACGGTAAGGAGAGCCAGAAATTCTTTGCACTTGCACTGGACACTTTTGTTTCCAGAGTTATTTCACTTAATCCTCACAACACCCTAATGAGATTCACGTAGTTACAATCACTCAGATTTGAGGGGTGTGGCAGTTGAGACCTAGAAGAATGAAGGGATGTATCCAAGGCCACACAGCTGGTAAGTGGCACTGCTTGGATTAGGCTCACATCTTCAGATAACAAGGCCAAGGTTTACTCACTCCATACCTGGGCATTCTGAAGGTAACAGAAGCAGTGTACTAGATGATCCACTTCAATGGAGAGAAGCTCAGAAATGTGGCTGTTAAATTGACCTATGTTTGAGTCACAGCCCTGGCACTTAGAGCTGGATAACACTGGGAAAATCATCTTTCAAAGCCTTAATTTTCTCATCTGTAAGGATGGCATGGGGATTAAGCGATACATCCACCTGCAAGTTGCTTAGCACAAATTGCTCAATATATATCCACTGCTGTTGGGATTGTTGACAGCAACAGTGACATTAATTGCTGAATCTGTTTTAATTAAATGATCCTGAATAAGGTCCTATCATCTTGGTTATTTTCCAAGATGGAGGTGGTATCCCACATGCTTAGGCATCTTCTCTATTTCACAAAACAAGTGGCTATGAAGTTACTTTTTAAGCATACCCTCCATTAGGAGTAGTTTCAATGCTTGTTGTTGCCAACCTTCTTGGGCTTGAGGATAGAAATCCTGTGGGTGGGTGGTTATCTTATCTTTTCACCCTGCTGGCCATTATTCAGCCAAGCTTAACACATTTCTGCCTTTTCATTTTTTTCCCTCACACTCTGTCAAGTTTCTAAAGAAGCAAACTAGCCACTGAAGCCATCAGAGAGAACACTTAACATTTTCCTCACATGCACACACTTTCAAAGTACTTTTCCACCTCTCTCCAGAGGGAATGTGGTGTCCAAGAGTGTGGCATTAAGAGAGTGGAACATGGAATATTTTCTGGAATTGCTAATGCCTAATTGGGACTCAGAAAATATTCACTGAGGAAGATAAGAAATGGAGTTGAGGAGAGACATTAGGGACCTGCCTCAGGACAGAAAACTGGATTGTAGGTTTTAAAGTGCCTTCGGACTCCCGATTTCTAGAATTCTGTTTCCCAAATGACATTTGAAGTGTTTGAAGTGGGAGACAAAGAGTAGTAGACATGTCAGAACAAGGATGGAGGAAGAAGATGCCTGGGAGATGCTCAAGTGCTTTATAAGGTGGATGATGGAAGGGAAGACATAACTAGACAAACTGTGGGGTGGGCATGGGGGAGTGAGAGCCCTCCTGGATTCCAGAAACTCAATCCATTTATACATGGCTGTTGAGCAGCTTCTGAGCAAGGTATGTGATAGGCGTTAGGGGCTGAAGGAGTTACGAACATGAGTAAGACATTGTTTTTTACCTCAAGGAGTTTGGCACAAAGTAGATTACAACTGTTGAGAAACAGTGATCTAGAAGACCTGGCCATATTCACAGTGGCAATTTTGCCCCGGCTCTAGTCTTGGAAAAGAGAGTAGATTGGCACTCCATTTTCCATGCACGAAATAAAGCATACAACACACACACACAAAACCATATAGTAGTAGTAGTAGTAGTAGTAGTAGTAGTAGTAGTAGTGGTAGTAGTAATAAAACACATAAAGCAGATTATAATTTTCTCTTTCCTTCCACACATTCTCCTTAGGCTCTTTTTGGTGTTGACACTGAAGGAGAAACATTGCTCCTGCATAACAATTTCTGTAGTTTGTGTTGGTGACTATTTAGTGTGATGTCCCTGAGGCCCTTCTCTCACCTTTAACCCACCCAACTCCCCACCCACACTGATCCACGTTGACCAAATCCCTACAATATGCCCAGTACTGTGTTTGGCACCCAGTCAGGCATCATAATAGAGATGGCAAGCTACACAGAGATAAATAAAAACAGTTTGCTTACTTTTCGAGAATTCACAGGCAGACATATAAGCAGATATTTACACTGCAAACTCAGTCTAACTTAAGAAGCTGGGAAGGACTTTGAAGTTCCTGTAGGTCTCAAGCCACACATCGCTTCATAATAACATCTATTACTTACATATCATATTAATAAGTTCCAGGCATGGTTTCAAGTGCCTCACATGTACTAACTTAACAAATCTCCTCAATCCAACAGGGTAGAAACTATTATTTTATTCATTATCTTTTTTTTTTTAGAGATAATAAAACTGAGGCATAGGACAGGTAAGTCACTTGCCTAAGATCACATAGCTAATAAATGACAGAGATAGAATTTGGGCTGAGATAGCCTAGCTCCACAGTCCCTTAACCACCATGCTATAGTGTCTTTTAAATGAGATAATAAAAGTTGCTTTCCAGTGAGACAGAAGGAGATAGTGGCCTCTGTCATCCACTATCACCTTTGGGCCTCTCTGGCTTCTTTTCGACCAACATTTATCGAGTGCTCCTTATGTGCCAGACACATGCTAAGTGCTTTCAACACATCTCACTTAACCCTCATTACAGCCGAATGAGGTAAGTACTAGCACTATGCCTTGTTATGGACTGAATGTATGTGTGTCTCCTCCACATTCCCTACCAAATTCTGGAGTTTCAAGAAGAGTAAGATTGGATTAAGACCATCCACACCAAGCCCTCACTCTGTGAATGTGTTTGTGTCCACATTTTGTTGAGAATGAATCAGAATGAAAAACCCAGACACTCAACTACACAGAGCCAGTGCCAAGTTAGCAGTGCCAGAGCCCCCTGTGGTTCCAAAGGTCCTGAGTGACTGGAGTCTAGGGCTGCTGCTGCTGTCACCTTCCACAAGTGTGCACTATCCAATACACAGGCCTCACCATATTCAATGATTATTTAAGAAAACAAAAATTCTCCAAGGATGCTAGCCATCTAACAAGTTTTTATTTTTATTTATTTGTTTTTATATATTTTTTATTGGAGTTCTATTTGCCAACATATAACACCCAGTGTTCATCCCAACAAGTTTTTAAAGTCATCACAATAACCCAAAGGAAAAAAGAATTCAGGTTCATTCTTATCTCCACATATCCTGGCCAAAGTCCAAACTAGAGCATTATTAGGATAACCATCATAAAAACGAGAAAAGGAAGACAGTTGAATAAAGAATAAGGAGTCAGCCAGCAGGCAAATGGCGTTCTGAAGGAGTATCACCTTCTTAAGAAGGCTCTTGGGTTGCTGTGCAATTCCCATTCATCTCCTGCCACCTCCTGGAACGACGGTTGCTGATGAACATAATCTATCAATGGCCCAGCAGTCATATAAACATGGTCCATCAGTGGCCACAGGGGCTTGTGCCCAACAGGTTCAGACACTTGCTGCTTAATTCATCTTCACTTTTTTTCCCCCCTCTGCTGTAAAAAATATCTTGAGTGCTACAATCTTCTCTTTTCCTCATCTTAAGCAGTTACTCTCTATCAAATACTCAATTCCATTTTCTGGATATATAGAAAAATCAGTTGAACTGCCATTCACAATTTTGGCTTTTGAGGCAAATCAAACAAATTCAAAACAATTGCTATAAGAGCTAAAAGGCAAAAATAATTCAGCACCAATGTTTTTGCCTCATGGCATTGGAGCTCTATGTACTGCCTGTCACCCCTACTTTATACACAAAACACCACGGCCAGAACTTTGCAACCCATGCAGTTTCCAAATGGGACATACTAACCAGTCTTCCAAATATTCATAGTTCATCCACATTCACAGGAAGGGGGCTGGAAACTGGCAAAGTATAAGTCAGATTTTGTGTCCACAAAGAGATTGTTATGTATGTAGTATTTGATAGTTATAGAACAGGTATGACAGGAATTGAGCAGTCAGTGGAGAGAATAATTACCTGGCATGTATTAAAATGTTTGTGGAAAAGCTGGGATGGAGCTGATCATTAGGAATACATAAGGTTCAGGTAGGTGAAGTGAAGAAAAAATTTACAAACAGGGTGGCATTCAAAGAGGAAAATGCAAAATGTATTCAGCAGACCATGGGCAGGCCATGTGGTCAGAGCAGAAGGGCTGTGGGAGCCAGTGGGTGATGACTTAACCATCTGGTTGGTGATGTTTTGAGAAGTAACAAAGCCCCTCATCTAGACAGGAGTCCCTTGGGAATAGAATCAATCTGGGCAAGTTTTCTTGGGATGCTAGTGCCTACCACTTCCTCCGGATACTGCTATTTCTTTCTCAAGGGTTGGCTGATAGGCACAACTGCTCAGAGCTACATCATCTGGGATAATTCTGTTCTCCCTGCTACCCTCACATAATGGACCCTTCCCCAGCAGGTTACAGACCTCTTTCCTGTTACTTCTTGCCCCTGTCTGCTGACATGGAGATCACTTGCCTTAACATTGGAGACCTTGGTACCTGGCTCACAATCTTCCCACCAGCATCCTGAGTGATGTTAATGGCCTCAAAAGATGACTAATCCTTGCCCCTCAATCCATTGATTTTGACATCTTTAATGACCTTCACCACCTGACTTCAGCCACTCATTCTCAAGCCTACACCTTGAGCTTTCTCATCCCCTACAATTCCTCCATCTCTGAAATAACAAGTTCATACATCCCAAAGTTGAACTTACCATCTTCTTTACGAAAGCCATTTCTCCTCCTTTCATTTCCATGCCAGTGAATCATATCCTTATGTATTCATTCCTGCAATCTGGTTCCGTCTCCAGACTACCCTCACTTCCTGTCAGACACCAGATCCTACTGTTTCTACCTTCCTATAGCTTGTGAATTCAATCTCTTCTTTCTATTCTCCTCCAAAACTTATTTACTGGCCATCTCTGGCCTGGATTCTGCTAACAGTCTCCTGACCCATCTCTGTGACCCGATTCATGCCCATTCAGTTTCATTCTTACAACACAGCTATAGCCATCTGTTCAAGCTGCAAATCTCATTAGGCCTCCCCCTTCTCTTTTTAATGATTCTTCACTGTCCTTCCAACTTCTTGGCATGCTGTAAAAGGCTCGTTTTTGGACTGCTGTTACTTGCCCTCTTTTTCCCCAGTTCCTATATATCCTCCTGATCTCAGACATCACCCTTTCTGAGATGCTTTTCCCAACCTCCCTAGACTGGGTTGGTGTGTTTCTCATGTTGTTGTCCCACAGCACCTGTGCTTGCTCTGTGATGATACCTCATCCACTCAGTTGAAATTTCTTATTTATGGACTGTCCCCAGCACCAAGCAGTTTCCAGAATGTAGCAGAAGCTCATGAATGCTTATGAAATAAACAAATAAACCAATGATTGAAGAAAAGATGCATGAGAAAAACATTTTTAATAAGAAATGAGAAGTAAGGCAAAATAAAAGATAAATTTAAGGTTTCACACTGGGTGACAGAGGTGGGGATGATGGCATACTGGACAGAAAGAGATTTTCCAGAAAAGGAGAAGGATTTAGTTTTGATGAATGAAAATGAAGCTTTCAATGTGGGCATGCTTTTTTTTTCCTTCAATATTTAATTAATTAATTAATTAATTAATGAAAGAATGCACAAGCAGGGCGGGTGGCAGGCAGAGGAGAGGAAGAAGCAGGCTTCCTAACTCGGACCTTAATCCCAGGACCCTGGGATCATGACCTGAGCCCAAGGCAAATGCTTAGCTGATTGAGCCACCCAGGCACCCCGAACTTGGGCATGCTGACTAGGAACAGGGTCCAGGAGTCACAGATTTGGGATTTATACACAAGAAGGCATCTCTGAAGCCACCTGCATAGATGGTATCTTCAATATCGAATTGAGAGAAAAGAGCAGCTGTCAGAGGCAGCTGACATGTAGGCAGTTTTTCCAATTATCCAGATAATTCAGGTCTAAGAGGTTTTTTCCCCTTAATTTTCTGAATAATTGTCCCCATTGTTTCTGACTTCAAAGATCTGCTATGTTTTTTTTCTCCTCCTAATGACTATTTCTCTTTTTTGAGCATATTTTGCTAACTCCAGCTGTTAATTGCCTCATCACACAATCAGGCCATTGTGACTTCTCTGGGCTGCTTTATGAGGCATGATGCTTATTTCTCAATTGGTTTCTACTGTTTTCCCCCAAAAGATAATTTCTTTGATCAACACATTGACTGGCTATTGATCCATCCACATCTTACCAAATATATTCTTGCTCACTCTCCTCCTACCTCCTTTAAGTTGATTTCCCATACAAAATCTGTGATCTGAATTTTTTTTAAAGATTTTATTTATTTATTTGACATGGAAAGAGAGAGCATAAGTAGGCAGAGCAGCAGGCAGAGAGGGAGAAGCAGGCTTGATCCCAGGACCCTGGGATCATGACCTGAGCCAAAGTCAGACACTTAACTGACTGAGCCACCAGGCACCTTTGTTCTGAATGTTCTTCTCCTCCATCTCCAAATCAGTGACTTTTTGTGAGTCCTTAAACACATCACATCCTATGGGCACATCCTTATGCCTATTTGTCAATTCCAAAAGCTCAGTCTTGTTAGTGGATGAATGAACAGTGCACTGGTACTACACGAGGACTACATTTTACCCCTAGGACCGCAAATCAGCTAACATTTTTCCAACTGAAGTCTAAAGGTTTTATTTAGTGAAAACACACTTATTTTTTTATGGTTGTAATATAAATACAGGGATCCCTGAGTGGCTCAGTGGCTAGTGCATGTCTTGGGCCCGGGCATGATTCTGGAGTTCTGGGATTGAGTCCCACATCGGGCTCCCTGCACAGAGCCTGCTTCTCCCTCTGCCTGTGTCTCTGCCTCTCTCTCTCTCTCTCTCTCTGTGTGTCTCTCATGCACAAATACATAAAATCTTTTTTTAAAAAGAAATATAAACACATGAGCACTTCATGGATCGAGAACATACTTTCCTATCCAGGACAGAATCTTTGGCCTTTTGAAAGTATTTGTATATAGTGATCCTTAGTCTAAATACACTCACTGCACTAAATTTTTGTTCCACATAGAATTACTCCAATATGTCCTTGATGAATTTATACATCAAGGAAGTAGACCTGCTATTGAAGTATGGAACTGAATCCCAGTCATATGAGTTGCTCTGGTCAATTCTGGAAGTCTGTATGTGTAGCAAAAACTTTCTTTGTTCTAGGGAAAGGGTCTTAGCCCTTTGGGGTCATGAACTGCTCTGATAATTCAAATGATTTTACTAGGAAAATGTACACACTCAGACACAATATTCTGTAACACAATTTCAGGGGGTTCACAAGACCCAGTGAAGAACTAGCATTGATCCCCTAAAGGTCCCGGGGCTCCAGGTTAATAACTCTTAGACTAAGGGCTAAAGCTCAGTTATTGATGGGTGAGGGATTTCAGTAACCACAGAATGTGCAGAAAACAGCTGCAATGAAAATGTGAACGGCTGGGCAGTAGCTACAACTCCCAGCAGGAGATGCATGGCTTGTGTACAATCATGCCCAGCATGGCATCGAGTGAGCTGCCATCTTTACTTCTGCAGGGTATCAAGCTTTCTACTCATCCTATTATGAGGTTTTATTTTGTGGCAGCAGAGCTCTGATTTGATGATGAAAGCACAAAATAGCTCCTTTTTTATTTTTTATTTTTTGTATTATTTTTTTTTATTGGAGTTCAATTTGCCGACATATAGCATATCACCCAGTGTTCATCCTGCCAAGTGCCGCCCTCAGTCACCCCAACCCCCCGCCTACCTCCCTTTCCACTACCCCTTGGTCGTTTCCCAGAGTTAGGAGTCTCTCATGTTCGGTCACCCTCTCTGATATTTCCCACTCATTTTCTCTCCTTTCCCCTATAATCCCTTTCACTATTTTTTATATTCCTCATATGAGTGAAGCCATATAATGATTGTCCTTCTCCGATTGACTTGCTTCACTCAGCATAGTACCTCCAGTTCCATCCACGTCGAAGCAAATGGTGGGTATTCGTCGTTCCTTTTTTTTTTAATTTATTTTAATTATTTATTTTTGTATATTTTTTTATTGGAGTTCGATTTGCTGACATACAGTATAACACCCAGTGCTCATCTCATCAAGTGACCCCTCAGTGCCCGTCAGCTCCTTTTTTAAAACAAAAATTTGCTTTACAGTCATTTCAGCTAAAACAAATGCACTTTTCAGCAAGAGGGAGGGGAAGGGAAGAGGAGGCTTCTGTGTTAAGAGAGCTGCCCCGTCTGCCACTCCCTCCTTGCTTCTCACAAATCTCTAGCTCCTCACTTTCTCTAATATCTTACACTCCCTTGACTTCTACTTGCCTTCATTAGATCTTATTTTATTTTGTTGAAGCTGGTGCTTGAAAATCCTAGATCAGTGCCAATCTTCTGAATGTCTGGTGTTTATCTCATTCCATATTGCTCTGCAGATATCTGATTTCTGAGTTGCACACCATTCCCTTGAATCCTAAGAACAGCTTGGTGCTTTTGATCATTTGAGTCAAAATCTCCTATGTTCCTTTTCAACTTGAGATGACATAACCTACTTCCTTCAATATTTTATCTTAACTGACCTTTAACTTATGAAGATATGTTTAAAAGTACAACTTGAAGGATACACCAACCTAGCAACCACTAGTTACAAACTGTACCATGATCTAGTTTAATCTATCTCACCATCACCTTCATAAATGCATTTAGTAAGATTTTATATGAACAGGGACGCTCATTAGTTACTGGGACGATTTGAGACTTTTCTCTACCTTCCCAAAGGAAAATCATCTAAAACAGAATCACATTAGAAAGTTTTCAAGCCAATGTCTCATCATGTTGCTTACTTTTCAATATCTCCAAGCCCAGGGCAGCCTGGGTGGCTCAGCAGTTTAGCGCTGCCTCCAGCCCAAGGCGTGATCCTGGAGACCCGGGACCCCCTTCAGGCTCCCTGCATGGAGCCGGCTTCTCCCTCTGCCTGTGTCTCTGCCTCTCTCTCTCTCTCTCTCTCTCTCTCTCTCTCTGTGTGTCTCTCATGAGTAAATAAATAAAATCTTAAAAAAAAAATATCTCCCAGCCCATATTCTTTGTTCAGGTTGTTCTTTGATTCTATTCTAAACATATCTCTTCAGAGTTCTTGTGGTCCTAATTCCACAAATATTTGCAAAGAACTTTATTCTTTAATCCTGAACATCAGGGCTTTACCCACCATCCCTTTCTGGATTTTTGCTAATGTGTTTGTTTCTGGCTAGAATTCTCTTCCTCTTTTGTACATCTGTGATTCCCCATCATCAAGTGCCCCTCAGCCTTCCTGATGTCCCTCCTCACTCCAGTGGAGACCCACATGGATGCCACTCCTCTGGCTCTCAAGGCTTTATGCCATAGAGCTTAGGACACTGTGTCACAGCTATTGACTCCTTTGTCCATGCCCACACTTCCCACTAGACTTAAGGTCAGGGAATGGGTATTATTTGTCACCTAGAGCATCAACCTCCTTCTTTCAACCTTCTGACTTGGGGTACGTTCATTCATCTAATTCTAACCATGTGGTTGAAATGGAAGCCACCATCTTCTTACATATCCTACCTCCCTGGCAGGGTAAATGGTCTAAGTGATATCTGTCCCCAATATTTAAGCTAAAGCTGTGAGCCAGATGGCTGCTTGCAGCTGTCTCCAGCCCAGTGAAGGGAGCCAGTCTGAAAGAAGAAAGCTGGCATGAACGGAGAAGAAAGAAAGAATATCCTGGAGGCATCTGAATGCCTGGTTGTGGTAATCTCTAAGACTGTCATTCTTATGCTTTGCCAATGAATCTCCTTCCTCCAGAGTGAGTGCAAGTTGGGTTTCTGCTATTTGCACCCAAAGAATCCTCTCAAGTAATGTTAACCGCCTTCTTCATGTCTCTTCCTCCAGTTGCTGACTCAGGGTTTGGCATTCAAAATAGGCTCCATAAACTTAGCTATTGTTAGCTCAAAGCCTGAAATCATATTTGTTGTCATGTGAAATCAAGGACCGAGGTAGGAGCGAACACATGTCATATTATGACAGGTGTATGAGGGTCACACATTAGAGCTATACAGGGATGACTCCATACACATTCTGAGCATCTATTTGGGGCTGAGTTTGTTCTGTTGGTATTTGATCAGCTGTCCTGAAGAAATGCTGACTTCTTATTTATTGTCTAACCAAGAATAATTAGCTTTTCTAGGATACAGCCCAAAAAGATAAAATGAAGAAGACTGCATGCAAACATACGCAATGATAGGCTACATGGCCGCCCAGTGGCTTTCCATCTGTATGGTGGGAGAGAAGACAGCTGAGATGGGAACCGTTTACCAGCTGTGTGGCTCTGGGAAAGCAACTTCAATTATCTGGGCCTTGCTTTCCCCATGTGCCAAGTAGAGGGACTTGTCTCACATACCTCATGGGCCTATTGAAAGGATGAAATGAGAAAACACATATGGAGGCATTTTGTTGTTGTCAAATTCTTTCTAGGGGAATCATGTTGGTTGGGCCCTTCTCTAAACACAGAGGCCACTGCAGGGCTGACAGGTCTGCTTTGATAAACACATGGCCTACGGCAGGGTCATAGCTTCAAGAACAAGTTGCTGAGGTGGGCCATCTCATGTCCACATTCACTCTCTTTCCTCTCTTCCTGGCTCAACTGTCAAACAAAGCTTCTAGACACTTCCCACTCTGCCACTGCTCAGAGTGCCTCTCAGCTCAGCCTTTGGCAATGCAAATGGATCCTGAGTCTCCTGCCTTCCTGTTCCATCCCTTGGAACATGCCCCTAGGTATCTGTCCTAGCTAACGAGTTGGGCTGAACCTCTGTGAAACCTGATAGACTGTTTCCTCACAGATTCCCACCAGCTTACGCAATGTTCAGGATGCCTCTGTAAAACACAGCCAGCCCTGTCTAAGGCCTGGTGATGACAGCTGGACAGACGGTGTAGGCCAGCATGGGCAAGCTGCCCAGGAGCCCCATCCAGCTCTGACTCTGCTTCCTTCCTTGCTGATCTCTGCATAAATAGCTTCCAGCAGCTTCCCAGTATGCTTGACTGGAAAGGGACACCTCTGACACCAATTCCATTGCCTTCCCTCCACTAGGAGGCAGTGGTAGAAAAACAGAGGCATTAGAGATCTGGATTCAAATCCTAGCCATGCCACCACTATGAGAACTAGTGCATGGAACACAATCTTTCTGGGTCATATTCCTAGTCTGTAAAATGGGAATAATATAGTCTACATTACACCACAAGAATGGCCAATAGTCACACAGGTGCTCAGTAACTGATGTTTCTTTTTCCAATCTTCATTTATAAAACAGTCCCCATCATTGGGAGATCTTGTATCTCTTGCAGAAACTTGCATGTAAACCTGAAACCGCAAGTAAAAATACCTCAAAAATAAATTTTTTGGGGGGGTGGGGGAAAATATCTCTCTTTATCTCCCTGACCTGCTGAGATCCAAATTCTAAGTTCTGCATTCTCCTGGCAATAAGGGAATAAACAGTATGAACTATGCTTTTCCAGACATGGGGAGGTGGTGATGCGGGAAGTAGGGCTCACTTTCTCAGCCTTGCTCAGGATGAAGACAGACCGCTACTGTTGGCAGGGAGGAGACCTGCGTTAGGTACAGCTCAGCAAAGCCCTGGGGGCTGGCAGTGTATGACAACAACAAAAATAATTCCCATCTGCAGAGGCTGCTTACATTTTTCAGAGCACTTTCTCTTTTATCTGTTTTTCCCCTACAATATCCATGTGACATGGGCATTATCATTCCCATCTGACAGATGAGGAAATGAAGCAGAGAGCAGAGGATCACAAGTGGCTCTTAGAAATCAGACCTATGCTCACATCCTGGCTCAGCTGTGTGACCTTGAACTAGCTGCTGACCCTCTGGGCCCCACCTGTTTGTCTATAATATGGATCAGAAAGCACCTGTGTCATAGGGTTGTTGTGAGGTTTATGAGAGTTTGTCACATGGTAGAAAGAATGGAGGCTTTGGAGACCTGTATTCAAATACAGAAACCCTGGACATTAGTTCCATGAGTGCACCAGCACACAACAGATTAGCAAAGATTTGGTCCCAAGACTCAGGTGTCCCGATTCCAGTGTCTGAGCTCTTCCAGAACTTTGCTAAGGATGCTTTTCTCCTGGGGCTCTTGAACTGAGTCTATCCTGACAGGGCCCAGGGCCCCCAGCCAGCGTGCTCTGTGGAGGCTGTAGGACCAAGTAGAGAAACCGTACATCCTGTCAGGATCAGACACCATGTCTGGGGGACGTAGCACTGACACATCCCCAGCCAGGCTCATTCTGCTCCTCAGTTTTCCATCTGGGAAAAGGATGTGACTTACTTCTGCCTTGACCATCTCACAGCTCCCTGGCCAGCTTCCCAATTGCTCAGAGGCCTGGCTACTGTGTCTTATTCTCCATTTCCCTGCTCTTCAGCTGGGGCCCTGACCCAAGCGTTGCCCCTACAATGCGGAGTTCTAAGGATACTATGGCTGCCTGACATGAGGATATATAAACTCGGGAGTGCTGATGCAGGTTTTTCCATGTACAAGATGAAGCAATGAACTAGTCTGCAAGACAGGGAGAGAAATGAGGCAAGATGTAGAGAAGCAGGTGAGAACCCATGGAATTCCAGAGGAAAAGAGAGGGAGGTACTGGTAACACCCAGTTCCTGTTTTCAGTACCTCAGAAGGCCCGTTTGCCCTAACTTGAGTTCTGCAAGATTCCTTTATCTATTTTGCATTTGACTTTTTCTTTTTTAATGCAAACTAGCTTTGGTGGGTTCCTGCTTCTTATAACCAAAAGAGAGTGACAAGGATAGGTGTGTGCCTTCCTAGCTTGCCCTTAAAGGGCTACATCCCTGATGAAATAGTGGTCATCTGTTATTCCTGGTGGTGCCCAGTTGTCATAACAGCTAGGCAAGACCATGGACTTCAGAGCCACTGACAATGAACAATCAGGCCAGTGTAGCTCCTGGACAGCTGGCCACTACTTTATTGTGCAAGAATATTGCAGGTGATCTATCTCAAACATTTCCTTGGACATTTTCAAGGGGGAAGCAATATGGAGTGGTGATTATAAGCATAGGCTCTGGAGTCAGACTGACCAGTTGTGCATCATGGTTCCAACCACCTGCTGGCTGTGTGACCTTGCGCAAGTTACGCTATCTCTTTGGCCTCAGCTTACTCATCTGTAAGATGGAGCATATCTACAGTACTTAGCTCATGGGATATTGTAAAGATTGAGGTGTACGGTAAGAAATAAATCCTCAGTACCTGTCCCCTTTGATTTTCAAGTCCTAAACAGAACAGGTAAAGTACTTGGAGGAGAGGCTATAGCAGGTGGGGCTGTGAATGGGTTTTGATTTTGTCTTTTTCACTTTGGTTTTATGAGGGACGTGGAGAGAAGTTGGTCACTGCAAAGAAGACAATCCACCAAGAGGGACAGGTTGAAAAAGAGACGCTCAAAGAGACTAGCTGGCTAAGAAGGGAAGCAACTTACCAAGTTCAAGGCAGGCCCTCAGAGCTCTCCTTCCAGGAAGCACCTGGAGAGGAAAGGAGATAAAATGCTGTCCTTGAACAAGAGAAGCAAGACTGTGGGGCCAGACAAAGAGAGAAACCCCCCCACTTTTGGAGTATGGAACAGGGCACAGTAACACAAGCAACATTAGGGAGCAATGAGAGCTCAAAAGAGACAACACAATAAAACCAGTTGGAAATTCAGGAAGAACAACAACACAGGAGAGGGAGAATGAAGCTCGTGGAAATCTTGATCGTAAAGATTTTTTATGAATTTGGATACCGCCCTCAGAAAACTTTTGGAAAAAAAAATAGAACCACCTCCATGAGGATGAATGAAATCCCAGCAGCACATCAGCAGACTACTTCCAGCTCATCAATACAAAGTTACTATAAATGGTTCTGTGCACAGAGAGTCGTTGAAAATGTATGACAGGCCCATGACACGTTACTGATTTAGGACTGCAGACTGTCACATCAGGTCGCTTGGGTACAAAACCTGGCTCTGCCTCTAATTAGCTGGATGGACTGGAGTAAGTTTGTCCACTTCTTGGTACCGCGTCTACAGAATGGGGATGGTAAATGTCTAATCCTTAGAATTAGGGAAAGGAAACATGAGGTCATATGTATACAGTCCCTAAAGCACCACACAGCCACAGAAAGGGCTCAGTAAACATCAGCTACCATCTTTGCCTGTGTTTTTTATCTCTCTATACATGGATATGCACAACATACATACCTACACACACACGCACCTATCACACACACACACACACACACACACCTCAACAAACTCCAGTTCAAACAACCAACACAGTTATCAAGAGACCTCTCAAGTGCAGGGAGATGGCTGAGAGCACAGTCTGGCCAAAGAGCAGAAGCAGAAGTTCCAAAAAATCTCCATAGCCAAGAAATGGATTTAATATCAGGTTCCAGCACCCATCACACAGTATGTCTTCTCTGACCCACGTCTTCGGGTGGAAACTAGCAATGAGTTAAGATGCCCTCTGTCCCCTGCTCTCCCTCTGAGGCCCTTCTACACTGAGGGCACCAGCCCTCCGCTCCACTGCTATTCCTTCTCTGTCCTCTTCACCCCATTCTCTGGGAGGGGAAGCCCATGAGTGGCATCTCAGTCAATCATTAACTCCCTGGCTGGGGCCAACTGAGCTCATGGAAAGGGAGATCAGAGGTTCCCCTGACATGTGACCAGGACAGCTGTCATGGCAAGCATCCACAGGCTTCCAGTGGGATAGAGCACGCCAGGAGCAGCAGCCCCTGCATCCAAGAGGAATATTCCATCCTTCCCACCTTTGGTGAAACCCTTTCCTTCTGAGATTTTCCTTCCCCTCCTGTTTTTTGTTTTGTTTTTTTGTTTTGTTTTGTTTTGTTTTTAAATCTCCTGTCCATACTGTCCCCTCTCCCTCCCTCCATCCCTATCTCATTACACAACTGCATGGGCTAAAAATACTTTTGGCAGCCGTGATCAAACCCAAACTGAGCAAGATGCAGATTTAATGAGGCTTCCATGGAAACAAGGTTCCTTTTGCCAGGCAGAAGAATGTGTCTGCGCCAGGGAAAGGGGGGGAGGGGGCAGGCAGGGAAGCTCATTGTGAGGAGACTGAGATGTTAGTTAGACAGGACAGTGGGGAGTCCAAGGAAGTTTCTTGGCCCCGCAGCCTTTTCTGGAAGGGATTCAGCCCATAGCAGGGGACTGCACCCACTGGAGATGGTCAGCTGTCCTGCTCAGCAGCTCTGGAAGAGCCACACTGTGTGAGCTCAGCAAAGGGAACCTCAGCTTCTTCTGGGCAGGAGATAAATATTTATCATGGGAGTCCCTTAAGCAGTCAAACACTTGGCAGCTGAAAAAAAAAAAAAAAAGAAATTAAAACATAAAAATAAAAGCTGCTGACTCAGGGTTCTTGATAGTGCTCTGATTATAATCAAGAAAATACAAAGGAGAAAAGTTGAGAAGGTTCAGATGTGAAGACAGTTTCTAGCCTGCACATTTCCTTCTCCCAAGAGGAGGCACTTCCCTCTGGCCTGTAGTTCTCTGTGCTGTTAGAGGCATGAAGTTTGTGAAAGAATCTCAAAGAGAAAACTCAATCCATGACACAGGTGCAAGGTGGTTAGGTGACCCATGTCTGCATCTCACCAGAGCAGGGGTAGCACCTAGTAATCCCTCTATCCCTTGTAGGCCCTTACCTTTTTTTTCCTCACTGTTTTCTACTGGAAACACTGAGTTTTCGTATGCCGAAAAGCAGTGTGTGCACTGATTAAAAGCAGGGGTCAGCAAACTATGGCTGCTGCCCAAATCTGGGCCAAATTTGGCTACTGACCTCTTTTTGTGTGGCTTGTGATTTCAAAATAGCTTTTACTCTTTTAAAGGGTTGTGAGAGGAAAAAAGAAGAATATGTGACAAAGACCATGTAATCCTTGCAAAGACTAAGATATTTACTATCTACTCTTTACAGAAACAATTTGCCAATCCCTGGTTAAGAGCAAAGACTATGGAATCAGACAGATAGACTTGGGTTCAAATCCGAGCTCCTCTACGGGCTAGCTCAATGAATTTATGGATTTTACCTCTTTGCCTCTCAGTTTTCCCAGTTGTAAAATAGGCTAAAAGGACCTATCTTATAGAGAATAAAGCTACCAGCCTAACACAATGTTGGCTGCATAGATGTTCATAGTGCCCCCTTGGTTTGCACTGAGTACCAGATATGTATCCTCATGATTGGTTCAGGAATTAGAATTCTCAGAGTTCCAAGGTGTTCCATATATGCAGGGATCCTGGGCTACAAGGAGTTTGACAAAGGCTCTGTTGATGTGTGTTTAAAGCCAGAATATTCTGCTCATCCAATCACTACCTTACGGACCATGCTCTAAATCTGGTCCCATTATGCACAAGACCTACTACAGCCATTGTCATCATGTTAAGAACTGTGTGCTGACCTATCTATGGTCTTTGGAACTGTGGAATAGCAGAAAG
The DNA here is from genome assembly GCF_048164855.1 of Canis lupus baileyi. Lineage (NCBI taxonomy): Eukaryota > Metazoa > Chordata > Mammalia > Carnivora > Canidae > Canis > Canis lupus. The sequence goes on from NC_132846.1 coordinate 45,311,488, forward strand.
GTGGCAAAGAACATGCAGTGAGAAGTCAGAGAATCTGTCATAGCATAAAACTTCTCTGGCCTTTTTCACCTCTTCATCTTTTATAAGAGATTGGATAGGTAAATGAGTTCAAAGCCCCCAAAGAAACATTAGCATTGCATTCAATCATCCTTTGGGATAAATAACGAAACTGCTGAGCCAGGGTGGTGCTGAGAAGGTAAAGCTGATAAGGTCAAGGTTAAACCTAGATCAGCCACTCAGCTTTGTGAGGTCAAAAATTCAGATGGAGCAGGCACCCAGATAAATGTCCTGTGAATATCCATGCTGGAAAGAGAAAGAAGCTAGATGGAGGATCAATACTTTCACTTTACCAAGGGACAAAAACACACAAATGACTGCAGTCTTTCTGGACTGATGGTTGACTTTTGGCACAGTCTTTATTCACTTTTTTTAAAAAGAGGCATTAGAATGTTTGAAATATATATTTGTAACAAAAAGGCCCAAGCAACTTTAAATTGTAAAGGGATGATAAAGAGCCTTACAAGGCCAAGAATGGAAATAGAGAAACTGCTCAGTGTGGAAATGGATACGAATAAAATAACCATAACCTACATGGAGCATCCTTTGTCCTCACTGATGTTTTGGAAGGGCCTGAAAAGCCAACATCATTCCCATCTGAAAAATTAAAGACCTATTTCAAAAAAAGGATTGTACTTTGTACATACTTTTCCCCTATAAAGTTGTAAAGAACTGAAGAATGGGAGACCAAAGGGTCTTATGAAAGAATTCCTGATTAGGTGCCAGGAGACCATTCTAGTCAGGTTTCCGTCTCTGGCAGTTTGAGCTTAGCATATTAGCTGGATTTTCTGCATCTCAAAATCTTTATCTGGTGACAGTCACAAACCTTCCTTATTGGATTTTATGAGGCTCAGAGGAGTCATGCAGGAACTCCCTCCTTAAAAGGAAAAAGAAAGACTATATGAATGTAAGGTATTATATTTATTATCAATGACAAAATGAGTAGAAGAGCTCACAGAAAGAGGCGGAGTCATTTACTCAACGAGTATATATTAAGTACCTACTGGGTGCCAAGCACTAATAAATACTGGGGATATGGAATAAATAAAAGACACAGGATCTCTGTGCTGCTGGATGATTATATATTATATAGGCACAGACAGACATTAAACAAATAACTACATAATTACAATTTTAATAAGTGCATTGAAGGGAAAATACAGGATGAAACAAGAACAAGGATGTAACCTAGACTGTCTGGGTCAGAAATAATCATCCTCAGGAAACAACATTTCTTAGATGAAATCTGAGGATGAGTTGCAGTGACTGAGGCAAAGAAATGGTAGATAATTTTTTTAAAGATGTATGTATGTATGTATGTATGTATGTATTTATTTATTTATTTATTTTTGAGAGATGGAGGGGAGGGAGAGCAAGAATCCCAAGATGGCTCCCCAGCAAGAGTGGAGCCTGATGCAGTGCTCAGTCTCAAGACCTGCAGATCACAACCTGAGCAAAAATCAAGAGTTGGATGCTCAACCGACTAAGCCACCCAGGTGCCCTGGTGATAGAGCTTTTTAAAGTGGAAAGAACAACATGTGAGAAGTGCTTGGGGTAGAATTCCAAAGACTAACAAGAGGATAATGTACTGGGGGGAGAGGTGGTGCAATAAGAAACTGAAGAAATAGGCAGAGTCCATGTCATGTAGGACCTTGAAGATGATGTTATGGATCACAAACGTATCCTAAGGGCAGCCCGGGTGGCTCAGCAGTTTAGCGCTGCCTTCAGCCCAGGGCCTGATCCTGGAGACCTGAGATTGAGTCCCACATTGGGCTCCCTGCATGGAGCCTGCTTTTCCCTCTGCCTGTGTCTCTGCCTCTCTCTCTCTCTGTCTGTCTCTCATGAATGAATGAATGAATGAATGAGTAAATAAATAAATAACAAAAACAAAAAAACAAATGTATCCTACGAGAAATGGAAAGCTACCAATGGGTTCTGAGCAGGAATGATAAGGCCCAATTTGTACTTAAAACAAGATGAGCATTAAGGAGGGCCTGTGATGTGATGAGCACTGGATGTTATACTAAACTGATAAATTGTTGAACATTACAACTGAGACTAATGATGTGCTATATGTTGATAAAGGCTAATTGAATTTAAGTTAAAAAACAAAACAAAAAGCCCCCACAAGATTTAAGTTAAACTTGTGCCTCCGGTTATGACAGAGTAACTGGTATTAGACTTGACTCCCATTGAAAGCCATAAAACTGGATAAAATATTTGAAGAAACTATCTTTACATGTTGAATAATAAGCAATATGGTACAGAACTGTCCTTGAGAGAGAAAGAAATACACAAATCAAGTACCACAATCACAACACAGTTGTCCAGCCTTCCTTCCTTGAAATACTCTTCTGTTGTGGACCATGAAGATGGAGTCCAAATACAGTGGAAGTTTAGCTCAGCTGAGGAGGTAGAGATTAGAGTTTTGGTTGCTGAGGTGGCCAAAATCTTCAGGGCAAAGTCCCTGGGAAGAGGGGACCAGATGCCTGCATGGAGGTTCCCTGCAGGTTCCTGGCTGAGAATTGGGCTGCACAAGGTGTGCAAGTTTCCATAAGGCCCTGAAGAGATCTCTTCCTGCAGGCCTGAGAGCTGAGCAATGAAAACCGGGATCAGGCCATGCTGGGAAACACTCAGTTCCAGCCCAGCCAGAGCAGTAAGACCTTACTGAGCATCTCAGACACTAGGAATAAGTGTGATAGAAGTAAGGACCATAACATAGATCCAGGGCCACACCCTTGGACTCAATTTAAAACTAAAATAGGCCCATCCTAACAAAGAATAAAACCAAGCTTGAGAGGAACAAAAATCATAGCAACATAACTACTTTCTAAACAAAACTCAAGACCCAGGACGCCTGGGTGGCTCAGTAGTTGAGCATCTGCCTTTGGCTCAGAGCATAATTCTGGTCTGGGGATCAAGTCCTGTATTGCGCTCCCTGCAGGGAGTCTGCTTCTCCCTGACTGTGTCTCTGCCTCTCTCAATGTCTCTCATGAATAAATAAGTAAAATCTTTAAAATAACAACAACTCAATACCCTCTAAAGGCAGATGCATTATAAAAACTAAAAAAGAACATAGTAGAAATTCTAGATCTGGAAGGTCTTGTTATCAGATTGGAAATGGCATAAGAAAGGATAAGTGAACTTTAAGATACAACAAGGTTATTTGTCCAATCTGAAGAACAAAGAGGAAAAACAGGAAGGAAGGAAGGAAGGAAGGAAGAAAGGAAAGGCAGAACTTCAGTGACCTGTGGGACAACACCAAACAATATAACCTATGTGTAATTGGAGTCCCAGGAAGACAGGATAGAGAAGAGAAGAAAAAACCATAAAATAATGTTTTAAAATTTCCCAAATTTACTGAAAAAATTCGTTTATAGAGCCTAGGGGTTCAGTGAACACCAAGTAAGATGAATGTAAAGAGCAACAACACTTAGGCACATCACACTCAAGGCATTATTAACTACAGATTTAAAAAAAAAAATCTTGATAGCAGCCAACGTAACATATTATATACAGAGAAGCAGAAAATAATGGATAACTTCTTTTCATAAGTAACAGAGATCAGAAAACAGCAGAACCCAAGGGAGGAGAAAAAAACTGATAACCTAGATTTCTATGCCCAATAAAAATATATTTCAGAAATGAAGGCAAAATAAAGGCATTTTAAGATAAATGAAAACAGGATATGTTGCCAGTGGTCCTGCACTAGAAATGCTAATGGAATTTTTTCAGATGGAAAGAAATGATACCAAATGGAAATACACCTACAGATAATTGTGAAAAACAGTAGAAATGGCGATATGTAGGTAAGAACAAAATACTATAGATCTTTTCTACTCATAAAATGTTTACAACTCACATGAGGGTTCAAAGCAAAAGTTACAACACCATATTGTGGGTTTTATAATGTATGTAGCTATAATATATGTCACAACAATAGTACAAAGGATGGAGGGATGTAGAGGGGCACAGACTGCTGCAAAATTTTTATATTTTAGGTAAAGTAGTGTAATATAAACTAGAAGTTGACTATAATAAGTTAAAGATGCATAGTTATTCCTACAGCAACCAATAAAAAATAATGTACAGAATAATTGCTTTAAAGTCAACAGAGGAATTCAAATGGAATACTTAAAATTTTTTAACTTAAAATAAGGGAATAAATGAGGAACAACAGCAAAAAAGATGAAAAGACAAATAACTTGGTAGATTTAAGTCCAATCATAGTAATAAGCATCTTAAATAAGAAGTCAGAAATGGTCAGGAATAAAAATAATCAAGAGACAGTAACTATATACTGTCTAAAGGACAAGCACTTTATTATTTTTTTAAAGATTTAATTTAGCATTAGCCAGTCTTATTAAAAACAAAAGAGAAAGACTCAAATTAATAAAATCACGAATTAAAAAGGAGAGATCACAGCCAATATCAAGGAAATAACAAACGATTTTAAAAACATATTTTGAGCAGCTATATGCCAATAAATTAGGTAATCTAGAAGAAATGGATGCATTTCTGGAAAACCACAAACTATCAAAACTGGAACAGGAAGAAACAGAAAATCTGAACAGGCCAATAATCAGGGGAGAAATGGAAGCAGTCATCAAAAACCTCCCAAGACACAAAAGTCCAGGGCCAGATGGCTTCCCAGGGGAATTCTATCAAACGTTTAAAGAAGAAACCATACCTATTCTACTAAAGCTGTTCTGAAAGATAGAAAGGGATGGAATACTTCCAAACTTGTTTTATGAGGCCAGCAACACCTTAATTCCAAAACCAGACAAAGACTCCACCAAAAAGGATAATTATAGACCAAGATCCCTGATGAACATGGATGCAAAAATTCTCAATAAGATACTAGCCAATAGGATCCAACAGTACATTAAGAAGATTATTCACCATGACCAAGTGGGATTTATCCCCAGATGCAAGGCTGGTTCAACACTCATAAAGCAATCAACATGATAGATCATATCAACAAGAGAAAAAACAAGAACAATATGATCCTCTCAATAGATGCAAAGAAAGCATTTGACACAATACAGCATCCATTCCTGATCAAGACTCTTCAGAGTGTAGGGATAGAGGGAACATACCTCAGCATCTTAAAAGCCATCTACGAAAAGCCCACAGCAAATATCATTCTCAATGGGGAAACACTGGGAGCCTTCCCCCTAAGATTAGGAACACAACAGGGATGTCCACTATCACCACTGCTATTCAACATAGTACTAGAAGTCCTATCCTCAGCAATCAGACAACAAAACGACATTAAAGGCATTCAAATTGGCAAAGAAGAAGTCAAACTCTCCCTCTTTGCAGATGACATGATACTGTACATAGAAAACCCAAAAGCCTCCACCCCAAGATTGCTAGAACTCCTACAGCAATTCAGCAGTGTGGCAGGATACAAAATCAATGCCCAGAAATCAGTGGTATTTCTATACACTAACAATGAGACTGAAGCAAGAGAAATTAAGGAGTCAATCCCATTTACAATTGCACCCAAAAGCATAAGATACCTAGGAATAAATCTAACCAAAGAGGTATAGGATCTATACCCTAAAAACTACAGACCAATTCTGAAAGACATTGAGGAAGACAAAAAGAGATGGAAAAATATTCCATGCTCATGGATTGGAAGAATTAATATTGTGAAAATGTCCATGCTACCCAGGGCAATTTACACATTTAATGCAATCCCTATCAAAATACCATGGACTTTCTTCAGAGGGCTGGAATAAATAATCTTAAGATTTGTGTGGAATCAGAAAAGACCCTGAATAGCCAGGGGAATATTGAAAAAGATATCACAATGCCGGATTTCAAGTTGTACTACAAAGCTGTAATCATCAAGACAGTGTGGCACTGGCACAAAACAGACACATAGATTAATGGAACAGAATAGAGAACCCAGGGCCCTCAACTCTATAGTCAACTAAAAATCAACAAAGCAGGAAAGACTATCCACTGGAAAAAAGGACAGTCTCTTCAATAAATGGTGCTGGGAAAATTGGACATCCACATGCAGAAGAATAAAACTAGAGCATTCTCTTACACCAGACACAAATATAAACTCAAAATGGATGAAAGATCTAAATGTGAGACAAGAATCCATCAAAATCCTAGAGGAGAAAACAGGCCACACCCCTTTTGAACTTGGCCACAGCAACTTCTTGCAAGATACTTCCATAAAGGCAAGGGAAACAAAAGCAAAACTGAATTGTTGGGACTTCATCAAGATAAAAAGCTTCTGCACAGCAAAAGAAACAGTCAACAAAACTAAAGACAACCTACAGAATGGGAGAAGATATTTGCAAATGACGTATCAGATAAAGGGCTAGTTTCCAAGATCTATAAAGAACTGATTAAACTCAACACCAAAGAAACAAACAATCCAATCATGAAATGGGCAAAAGACATGAACAGAAATCTCACAGAGGAAGACATAGACACGGCCAACAAGCACATGAGAAAATGCTCTGCATCACTGGCCATCAGGGAAATACAAATCAAAACCACAATGAGATACCACCTCACACCAGTGAGAATGGGGAACATTAACAAGGCAGGAAACCATAAATGTTGGAGAGGATGCGGAGAAAAGGGAACCCTCTTGCACTGTTGGTGGGAATGTGAACTGGTGCAGCCACTCTGTAAAACTGTGTGGAGGTTCCTCAAAGAGTTAAAAATAGACCTGCCCTACGACCCAACAATTGCACTGCTGGGGATTTACCCCAAAGATACAGATGCAGTGAAACGCCGGGACACCTGCACCCCGATGTTTATAGCAGCAATGGCCACAATAGCCAAACTGTGGAAGGAGCCTCAGTGTCCATCGAAAGATGAATGGATAAAGAAGATGTGGTTTATGTATACAATGGAATATTACTCAGCCATTAGAAATGACAAATACCTGCCTTTTGCTTCGATGTGGATGGAACTGGAGGGTATTATGCTGAGTGAAATAAGTCAATCGGAGAAGGACAAACATTATATGGTCTCATTCATTTGGAAAATATAAATAATAATGAAAGGGAATAGAGGGGAAGGGAGAAGAAATGGGTAGGAAATATCAGAAAGGGAGACAGAACATGAGAGACTCCTAACTCTGGGAAACGAACTAGGGGTGGTGGAAGGGGAGGAGAGCGGGGGGTTGGGGGGACTGGGTGGCAGGCACTTAGGGGGGCACTTGATGGGATGAGCACTGGGTATTATGCTATATGTTGGCAAATTGAACACCAATAAAAAATAAATTTATTATTTAAAAAAAGAAGGAGTTTGGAAGTAAAATAATAGAAAATATAAACTATGCAAATAATAAGCATAGGAAAGATGAAGTGACGATATTAATATCAGGCAAAGATTTCAAGACAAGGAATATTACTAGAGATAAAAAAGGACATTTCATAAATAATAGTCAATTCATCAAGAGATACAACAATCATAAATGCATGTGTATCTAATAACAAAATTTCAAATTACATGAAATAAAACTGTCAGCACTAAGGAGAGAAATGGCCAAATCCACAATCACAGATGTAGGTTTTTGACATCCTTATCTTAGTAATTCATGAAACAAAAAAAATTTTGTAAGAATATAGTTATCTATAGATTATAAATAATCCCACTGTCATTTATAGAATTCTACAACCAATAAAGATGGAATACACTTTCTTTTCAAGTGCACATGAAATGTTCACCAAGATAAAGCATCTGCTAGGCCAGAAACCAATTCTCAATAAATTTCAAAAGGCTGAAACTTTATGGAATATGTACACAGACTGCCACAGAAATAAACTAGATATCAATAATAAGGTATCTGTGAAAGCTCCCAAATAGTTGGAAATTAATGTCATGCTTCTAAATAGCCTATGAGTCAAGGAGGCTCATAAAGAAAATTAGAATATGTTGAATTTTTTTGAATATGTTGAATTTAATGATAATGAAAACACAACATCAAAATTTGTGAGAGGGAAATTTACAAGTTTAAATGTATTTAAAAAGTTTAAATGTACTTAGTAGAAAAGAGAGATTCAAAACCAATGATATAAGCTTCCACCTTAAGAAACTAATAAAAGGGGATGCGTGGCTGGCTCAGCAGTTGAGCATCTGCCTTCAGCCCAGGGCATGATCCTGGAGTCCTGGATAGAGTTCCACATCAGGTTCCCTGCATGGAGCCTACTTCTCCCTCTGCCTACGTCTCTGCCTCTCTCTTGTGTCTCTCTTGAATAAATAAATAAATAAAATTTATTTAAAAAATAATAATAAAATAAAATTTATTTTAAAAAGAAGGAAAGAAAGAAACTAGTAAAAGATGAACAAATTAAACCCAAAGTAAGTAGAAAGGAGAAAATAATAAAGAACAGAAATAAGCATATTGTAAAATAGACAAACAAAATGGAAAATGAATAAAGCCGAAAGCATTTCTTTGAAAAGATTAATAAAATTGGTAAGTCACTAGCACGAATTCTTGAAACTAAATGAGGGGACATCATTACAGATCCTACAGACAGTCAAAGGATAATATGAACATATTTTTTAAAATTTAACATTTTATATGACATGGACAAATTCTTTGAAAAACACTTCAAAAAAACCTGTCTCAAGATGATACAGAAAACATAAGTACTATGTATCAGAAAAACTGTATTCTTTATCAAAAGTTTTCCCACAAGGAAACTAAGTCCAAATTACTTCACTGGTATATTCTATCAACCACTCCAAGGAAAAAATTATTCAAATGCTACACAAATTTTTCCAGAAAATAAAGAGGAAGAATACTTCTTGACTCATTTGTGAGGCCTGCATAACCTTGACATCTCCTGTAAAACTTTACAAGTATAGAGCAGACCAATATCTACCATGCATATAGATACAAGAAAATCCTTAACAAAATAGTATTAGGGACGCTTGGGTGGCTCAGCAGTTGAGTGTCTGCCTTTGGCTCAGGGCGTGATCCTGTGATTCTAGGATCAAGTCCCACATAGGGCTCCCTGCAGGGAGCCTGGTTCTCCCTCTGCCTCAGTCTCTGCCTCTCTCTCTGTGTCTCTCATGAATAAATAAATAAAATCTTAAAAAAAGTATTATATTCAGTCCAGTATATATTTTCCATATGAAAGAGATAATATATCAATGACCAAGTATGACTTATGACCATAATATAAGGTTGGTGTACATTTGAAAATTCATCAATGTAATTAAACCACACTGACAGCTGTAAAGCACAACAATACGACCATCTCAATAGGTACAGGAAAAAAATGGACAAATTCTTAAAAACTGTAAATAGTTAAAAATAAATTATCAGTTAACAGAAACAGAAGAAAAAATCTTCAATTTAATAAAAGGAATTTATGAAAAACTTAGAGAAGACATCATATCGAAGATTGGGAACAAAGTTAGGATGTCCATTCTTAACACTTCTATTCAATATTATACTAAAAGTTCTGCCCAATGAAACAAAAAAGAAACAAAAGGCATGAAGATAGGAAAGAAGCAAAATTATTTGTAGACAACATAATTGTTTATATAAAAAACCCTAGGAATGGGATGCCTGGGTGGCTCAGTGGTTGAGTATCTGCCTTTGGCTCAGGGCATGATCCCGGGATCCCGGGAATCCTGAATCGGGTTCCCCCTCAGGGAGCCTGTTTCTCCCTTAGTCTCTCTCTGTGTCTCTCATGAATGAATAAATAAAATCTTTTTAAAAACCCCCAAAATCTAGGAACAATATAAAGCAACTATTAGGTGCTAATCAACGAATTTAGAAAGGTCGTAGAACACAAGCCGAATAGACAAAACTCAATTATATTTCCATATATGAGCAGCAAAAAATTGGAAAATGAAATTTTAAAAAACTTAAATTTTTATTTAGCACAGCATCAAAAGCAAAAATACTTTGAAATAAATTTGAGAATATATATGTAATACATTTACACTGAAAACTATAAAACATTCCTGAGGGAAAATAAAGATCTAAACAAATGTAGACACATATCATGCTTATAGATTAGAAGTCTCAATATTCTTAAGATTTTAATTCCTCTGAAATGGAATACATTCAACACCACATTTTCAATTATAATTACAACAATTTTTTAATAAAAATTAATAAGCTGACTCTAACATGTATATGGAGGTGCAAAGGACCTAGAATAATCTTTGAACAAGAAGAATAAAACTAGGAGATTCACACTTCTCACTAAAATGCCACAGTAATTAAGCCAGCATAGTACTGGCAAAATGATAGATCAATGTAACAGAATAGTGAGTTTCATTTCCACTAAGGACAAATGGATAGAAAAGAGATCATACTGAAAATTGTTCTAAGAAAATTAGGTTACCTGGAGTACAAGACGAAAACCTCTCATGCATGTGAACAGTTGGTACTCTGTGCAATAATTAATTGCTGCTTTTAATGCTACAAAGAACTGGAACATCAAAAGAGACATATCAATTGTATGGATGACAGAGATCATCACTATTTCTATTCTTAATGCATGTGCATCTGCATTTCATATCTGACTCCATAAAATGTATTTTCCAACTCCTTTGTGCTAATACTCTCACGTGCATTTTTAATTTTCTTTTACGAAATAAGAAATATTCATGAGAAAACAGGCTGTATTCAGTATCTGTAAACTGAACTCAAGTTTTATACCAGGAATTTTAGTATATAGAGATGCCTTTAGAAAATAAAGAATCATCTTTATAACACAAATAATCATCCCATATATTGTTGATTTGGAAAGTTCCCAGATTGTTAACTCTGTTTTAACATATTTATGATTATGATGGTGGTCAGGTTGGTTGCTGCTGATTGTGATGAGAGTGGTGATTACTTCATAGCAGTGTGGCCAATGTGCCTTGGATTGTGTGGCGGTGAGATCAAGACATCACTAGAGCAGACTGGGAAGTTCATAATGTCAGAAGATGCCTAAGTTTGATTTGATGCCATTCTTTCTTTGGTATTTCTTTTCTACCTCTGTTACAGGAAATTGTGTATGGTGTATCTCCTTGTGCTGCCTCCTTACCAGATTATGAGGATTTGAGACACAGATGCTAAGTTACTTGATTTTGAATCCCCAGTGCCAAGCACAGGGCTTGACCTATGAGAACCCAGAAGAAAGATTTCCACTAGGATAGCAAGAATATTCAGCAACACAGGTTTCAGCTGGGTCATAAGGGATAAGAGAAAATTCCCTGGAGCATTCCTGGTGAAAGGACCAGATTGAACAAAGTTGACAAGTTCAGGATGCCACAAGTAGTTTAGTTTGGAGGAGGAAGTACAACAAAGTCTGGGCAGGAGCTGAGGCTAGAAGGTTAAAGCTGGGACCAGTTGTTCTGGTATCAACAGAATACACTTTAATCTCATTGTTTTATATCTATTCCTATAGAAACCCAAATAACCATGTCCTGATGACTGGAAAGGAGCAGCATGTGGTGAGCAGCTTCTTGCTTCCTCCCCAGACTAAAAATGGTATAGAAATAGGAAATAAGGTAACTAATCAGTAACAGTGGAGCCATGTACCTTGTGCATCTACCACTGTGGCTGACAAATTTTATCAGGATCCTTGAATAGAATAGCATGTTTCGTACTCAGGTTGTAATAAGTGTTGCCAGCAGCCACTGAGTACTTGTAGACATGCTTCTATACATCAGATCTTATCAGCAAGGGCACCCAAGGCATTTTCATCTCAGTGTAGGGAGATACTTGGCTTGCCCTGTGCATAAAACCTTGGGACATTTCCAGTAGAAGTTAGCCTTTTGATGTGTAGAGATACTGCAGTAGTTTAATTCATGCCAACGCCGTTCAGCAGGGTCCTAACATTCTCACAACAGCTCAGAAGGCTGCAGCACATCCTTTTATACAAGCTGCATTTTTCTACAATAGGGATGGAGGATGGGAAGGTCTGCAAACTCAGGACAGAAATCATCACTTCCACTCATTTGCTTATTCCAGAAATGACTCTAGCAGGAGTTTCTCCTGACAATCCTTGGCAGATTTGGGGCTGGGGTAGAAACGGATTAGAGAGAGGACAAGGGACCATGGCAAACAAATTTTGCCACCTAGATAATTTCCCTTGTCCTTCCTCTCTATTTTCCTTTCCAAAATCCTGCTTTGCATCATTCAGGTCAGGTCTTAAAATTCCTCTCTCTCTCTTGCCTCTGATAGATGTTTGGCACCAATGGATGTGTTTGCCCTTAGCCTTCCTTCTTTTGGATGTGCTTACAATGACTTTCTAAAGGTCTGCTTTCCACCCGCTCATGTCCATTGCTATGGAGGCTCTCTGATGGCAAGAGGTTTGCCCGTCTGGTTCACTGTCATTTCCTCAGTGCCTGGTACAGCCTGGCATGTAATAGGCACGCCATAAAAATTCACTGAACACCTGGGTGAACAGCCTGAGTTATTTCTGAGATTTGCTTCCAAGTTCTCTCCAGCCATCACATCGAAGCAGTGAAGACAGGTGCTCCTCTGTGTGACCCAACTGAAGGTTGTGGATTAGGGGAGAGGGCTCAGCCCCTCCTTTTCTCTTTTCATCCTTACAAATCCCTATCCCAACGGGCTGTCTTCCCTTGTTGCCTGTATCCTTCTCTAGGCACATTGCTGGGTTCCTCCCAGAGAAGAAATGCCCCCTTTATGAATCAGAGTTCTGTCCCACACAGTGTTTGGCAGGAGGACCCACTCTGAATTAGAACAGCTGCTGCTTATGCTGGCATAGTCCAAGTATACAAGAGTTTATTTAAGAAGCTGCGATCCTTAGATGAATTACCTTGTAAATAGCAATCATATTATTTTAGAATGCAAAACTACCTTATAACTTCCCCTGGTTTCCTTGTGCATTGAGGAGAAAAATCTAAAATACTCACTGTGATCGAGTCGGCTCTGTCTAGCTCTGTACCTAAATCCTCGCCCTGCTATACTGGCCTTCCCTCATTTTCATTTCTTCTTCAGGCTCTTCTCCGCCTTGGGGCCTTTGCATTTGATGTTTCCTCCACCGGGTTGCTCTTTCCTCAATATCTGCCTGTGTAACTTCTACACTTTACATGCTATAAAGCATCATTACTGCCATCTTAGCACTATTTTATTTTTCTTTACAGAACTTTTCACAAATTGCAATTTATGTATCTATTTACTTATTACTTAAACCAGCCTTTCCCAGTGGTCTAGAAAGTCCTCAAGGGGAGGGACTTTGTTTTTACAACCACTGCAACTCTTACCATGCAGCACAGTGATGGGCACACAGATGATTCTTAAGGAAATGGGAAGTGGACAATCCAAGGCTGGGGGTGTCTGGCTCTTTTAGTTTGTTCTCACATGACTTCTCCAGATTGGATGTATCAATATCCCAAGGCTGCCTTAATAAAGTTCCACACACTGCATGGCTTGAACCAACAGAAATTTATCATCTCCTGGTTCTGGAGGCCCAGAAGTTTGAGATCAAGATGAGGTAGGGCCATGATCCCCAAAGGCTCTAGGGATATACTTCCTTGACTCTTCTCAGGTTCTGGGGGTTGTGGCCAGCAGTCCTCAGTGTGCCCTGGCTTGCAGATGCATCACTCCAATCTCTACGCCTGTCATCACATGATTTCATCTCCTGTCTGTATCTCTTCTCTTCTTACAAGGACATAAGTCAGATTGGACTTAGGACCTACCCTATTTTGATATAATCTCATCTAACTTATCACATTTACAAAGACCCTATTTCTTTTTCTTTTTTTAAAATTTTTTTAGTATTTAAATTCAATTTGCCAACATATAGTATAACACCCAGTGCTCAACCCATTAAGTGCCTTCTGTACTGCCTGTCACCCAGTTACTCCATTCCCCCCCTCCCCCCGCCCCACCTACCTCCCCTTCCACAACCCTTTGTTTCACAGGGTTAGGAGTGTCTCATGGTTTGTCTCCCTCTTTAATTTTTCCCCACTCAGTTTCCTTCCTTTCCCTTATGGTCCTTTCCACTATTTCTTATATTCCACATATGAGTGAAACCATATGATGATTGTCCTTCTCTGATGGACAAAGATCCTATTTCTAAATAAGGTTATATCGTGAGGTAGACATGAACTTTGGGGGAACACTTTTCAACTGAGTATACTGGTCTCTGTGCCCAGTAGGCCTTGAGCATGGGGATGTCCTGAAATGCAGCATCTAGAATTGCACTCATGAGGCCATGACTGGCCTATCCAGTACAGAGGGGAGAGCCTATGGCATCAGCCGATCATGAGAGACCTGAGAACCCTTCCTACTTCTTCCTTTTATAGTCTTGTATTTATAAAGTCATTTGTATTCCAGGAAGGACTGTTATTTAGCCATTCTTACCTCAATGTTAATCCCTCAACACAGAGAAAATGATCCTGCCAAAGGGAAAGGGAGATTAAAAATGAGGTGAATTACTAAATTGTTAGCGCTATAACCACAGGCTAAATCAACATGCACAGACAGAACCAGAATTGCTTAAAACTGGCTCAAAAATCCACCTCTGTGCTAAGGGAAGCAGCACAATTTAAAGCATGCCATTAGGTCATTGTCCATCTTGTCAGTTATGGCAAGTTCAAGGTCAAAACAGAATTCAGCGGTCTAATCTGACTGTGGCAGAGGGAACATCTTTTTTTTTTTTTCTTCTGATGTTGCCAAGTATTAGTGGAACTTTCCTCTCTGAAGACTTGATAGTAAGTCTCGTGAATTCCTAGCACTAGAATAACTCAAACTCTGCCCTTCCTAGATGGTGTCAGAACCCAGAGAAGTCTTTTACCTTTGTTAAAATCAAACACAACCAGAGGCTAGACGTAAAAATTTCCTGAGCAGATACAACCAGTTTAGTCATACAAGCAAAGCTTCATTTAGCTTATTTGGCAAGACAGTTGAGGCTAACTTGGCCTGGGTCACTTCCTGCAAGTGAAATTGAACTTGTTCCCCAAAACTGATATGAGGCAACCATTAACCAATTCCCTTCCATTTAAGAAAATTCTAATGTTAATCGATCATTGTAGAGAATAAATGCTCACTGCCTCCACAATATGTAAGCTGCCTTACAACAATATACCTCTGAGCCTCATTCCATGTTTTGGTTGGAGAGCTCCTAGTTAGCAAACTGCCTTTTCGGTGTGTGCACAATCAACTTTTCCTAATGACCATGTCAATGATTTACCTGTTCTACTTCTGGCTTTTTATCCCCCCTGAACTTTTGATACATTTTTCCCCAAGAAGTTTGTAAAGGCACCGCCCCCCCACCCCCACCCCGCCGTCCCAGGTTCCCCTAGGTTCTTGAATACTTGAGAGGATAGGTGAGGTTGTATCAACAAAGGCAATGGAGGAGTCTTGGGGGCAGGAAAGAATTTAAGCAGGAAGAACCCAACCCTTTGTGGACCAGATGACATTTCACAGTTGGGTGGCATAAGCACTGTTGACATCTGAAGATCATCTAAGATTTGAGAGCTGGAAGAGACATGAGGACCATTCAGTTCAACCTTCTCATTTTTCAGATGACGAAAGTGATAGGGGAGGGAATTAGCTCAAGGACACATTAAGGGCTGTTAGCTGAGCTGGGAATGAACACAGGTCCCTTGCCACCAGTCACCTTTCCACTACTTGCAACAGCATCCAAAAGAAAAATGTAGATGCAGAGAAGTGAACCCAGCTCTCACATCTATCTGCTATGATTGAATTGGCATTCTCTAATCCCCATCTCCCCCTCAGATCAAGTTAATTAGTGCAAAGACTAAAATTTTGGGAGACTTATTGGCTTGAAAAAGCATTCTCTAAACATCTCTTCTCCCTGCCCCCATCTCTACCATCCTTTGGCAATTCCATTAAAAATAGCTTTGACTTCAGATTGGCCTGGAGATCATCACTCTGCATTATATAAGCCCTCAACTGAATGTATTATCATACCAAGCAAAGCCCAGATGACTACAGTGGGGCTGTGCTGCCTGAGCCGAAAGCCAAATCCCTGCTGGGTCTGTGGACGCCATGAGAACTGCTAGACCTACAGACTCCTCACCTGGGCTGGAGTGTGTGTGTGTGTGCAAGTGTGAGGGGGATGCTCCAGAGTCCAAGAGGTGAAGCTTCCTTATCTCAGCCTTTATGTGTCATGGCCAGGCAGGGCTGATATGAAGTAGACTTTGCAGACTCTAGGTGGGACTGATAAATGTGATCTGGTTTCCTGTGGGATATGACCAGGAATTCCCTACACGGAGATAACTTGGAAGATAGAGCCACAGATTCTGAAGATGCTTGTGCTCTAAGAACACTCAAAGGTCTTCTTATCTGCATATGTCTGAGATGAAGGACCCATGACCCCATCAGATATAGTGATACCCAGGAAACACTAACAAGGCAGAGGTTGAATCTAGACACCAAAGCACTTCACTCCATGTGCAATCTACTTTCCCCATACCAAGCTTCTCTTCTTTCCCCACTCCTCCCCCTCCAAAATTTGAGAAAGGAGCCTCTTCCCCCAATAAGGTGCTAAAAAGTGAATTTTTGCAAAGAGTAATCCAGATACCAGCAGTTTCATTCACTCACTACTTGCCTAGGGTAGTGAACTGGTTGAAAGAAGGGATTTTTTTTTTTTTTTTTAAGAGAGAAAGGGCATGAGTGGGGGAAAGAACAGAGGGAGAAAGAGAATCTTAAACAGGCTCCATGCCCACCATGGAGCCCCATGAGGGGCTTGATCTCACAACCCTGAGATCATGACCTGAGCTAAAATCAAGAGTTGGACACTTAACCATCTGAGCCCTCCAGGTGCTCCACAGAAGGGATTCTTTTGATTTGAATCCCAGTGCCTCAGTCTCCCCATCTGCAGAATAGGTACAATAAGGGCTCTTCCTTTACAAAGTTCTTCTAAGGAGTACATGAATGAACTCATGTGAAGCACTTAGCACAATCCCTGGCACACAGCAGGTACTGATCACTTCAAGCTGCTATTATTACTCCTAAGCCTAGACACAAGGAGAAGGGAAACTAGAAGAGCAGCAATCAGGAACTCTATCAGGAGTTTGGGTCTCTCAAGAGGAACCTGCACTGGGGCCTAGGGTGCTGGGTGAGAGCCACAGGTTGATGCAGGTAGAAAGAACACATGCAGGTGCAAACACAAACAACACACATACACAAACACAAATACACAACCGGTCTCTTCCCACACAGTAAAATATTGCTTCACTGTATGCAGCCATTCAAAGATTATCCTTCCTTTAAATATTTGGACCTGGAATGAGTTTGGATGTAATCTCAAACCACGTGAAATCTCTAAGGGAAAGCAATGCTGGACAATTCATGTATCTTGAGTTTTCAAGAGCTATCAGTGCAGGAATCCTATGGTACATTGCTCAGTAAAGTCCTGCAGCTTCATTCTTTCATTTAAGTGCAAGTATTTTTGTTGGGAATTACTTGTTTCCATGTGACATCTTTGGCTTTTAGGAAATTGGCAACTTGGGCACAGAAGCATTGTTTTTCCCTCTATTCTAATGGCAAGAGCACTTGATAAAAAGTCCTTTTTCCAAGGAGATCTCTAAGTCACTCAGACCTTAGGGGTAAAAGCACTTTTTTTTTTCTGTATATTGATTCCTTCACTAGGTAAATGGGAATAATTTGACCTGCTTTCTCCTATATGGACACTATAAGTCTTCATGTTTCTATAGGGAATTAGGGAAGGGCCTCACTACTGTCAAGAAACTTTGGGGATCTTATTGTTATGGACTAGATTGTGTTCCCCCTCAAAATTCACATGTCGAAGCCCTAACACTCCCCTCCAAGTGATGATATTAGGAAGTGTGTATTGGGGGAGGGGTGGTAAATTGGGTTTCGACGAGGTCATGAGAGTAGAACACCCACTATAGGATCAGTGCCCATATAAGAAGGGGAAAAGACACCACAGCTTTCTCTCTCTACCATGCAAGAAATAGCAAGAAGACAGCTGTCTACACCTCTGGAACCATGCTCCCTCAAGACATCAAATCTGTCAGCACCTTCATCTTGGACTTCCCAGCCAGCAGAAATGTGAGAAATAAATGTCTATTGTTTAAACCATCCAGTCTAGTATATTTTGCTATAGCAATCCAAGCTAAGACACACACACATCTGATCTGTTCACTCCAAGAATCATATAGTAATGTCCCAGCTGGCAGGTTATTTCAGATCTCACCCAGTTTAACTTTATGGAGGATGAAACTAAGGTTTAGAGGGGGAAAAGTAAATTGCTAAAAGACACATAGTGGCTGATGAGAATTCTCATATTAGAAGCTCAAAACAGTAGAATGTAGCCATTATGAATGGGAGGCTCTAGAATTATGGCTTAAATTTTGGATTTGTCGCCTACTATAATGTAACCTTACACTAGTTATGTTCCTCCTCACAGTCAGTTTTTCACTGTACACTGAGGATTATAACCTTTATGAGGTGTTGTAAAGATTAAATGAAATAACCCTTAACACACTGCCTGGCAAAAAACAAGTGTTGTATCAATGCTAGCTACTAGTGGTAGAGACCAGTAAAGGCTTAGGGTCCCCTTCTATATAGTGTAGAGCCGTTGCTGGAACATGGCTGACGGCCTGGAGTTTCATTTCCCAGCTCCTCTTGCCTCTAGGGAGGACCACATGACTGAGGGATCACCAGAGGAGTGCAGGTAGAAGTGATGAGGGCCATTACTGGGCCAGGTAGCTAAGCAACAAGTGCAAAATCTGCCCTCCTCTACTGCTTGGATTATGCCAGAACAACTCGGCAGCCACAAAATGGTGGAGCTGCAAGATGGAAGCAGCCTACATCCCTGAGTAATGGCTTAGAGGAGAACTGCCCGTCCAGGACAGTAGACTTCGCATGAGTAAAAAATAAACTTTTACTGTGTAAGCCAATGAGATCTGGGGGCTATTATAGCAGCTAGCATGAAGCATCCTGACTAATATGCTATTGCTATTATGACTACAGTAGACATACATTCAGAAAATGACAGGGAAGTTGGAGTGTTTAACCAGTGTGACTCTTACCTATAACTTTTGAGTTTAAAGGTAGGATAAGTGTGTGTTTGCAACACCCCTACTTACACTTATCTTCATATTCAAAGGTCTACATTCTCCTCCTATTAAGTAGCAGAGGGCAAAGAGGCAGAGTCCAGGCTAGCTCTGTCTTCCCTGGGGGCTGACATAGCCTTCCTGATCAGTGATAAGAGGATTCTAAATGATCTCAGCCCCGGCAGTATGCTCTTGTAAAACCCCTTGCAAGACTGGTAAAAGAATTAGAAACACTGCAGGAAGGGCAACAGCAGGGGGGCATTGAAACAGCCTGGTCTTCCCTTCACTGTTAGCTGGCTTATAACCAGCCACATAATTGAGCCTTAGTTTCCTCATCTGTACAATAAAGACTAAAGAACAAAGGATCCTCTCAGCTTTAATGATCTGGGATTTTTACAAGTTCATCCATTCAACAAACATTTATTGAGCTCTGTGCTGGGTGCTGGATGTACAAAGATCTTTAAGATATGGTCTTTGACCTCAAAATGTTCACAGTCTGGAAAAGATGTGCCTGCTGTGGGGTCAGGCACAATGGAGGTGGCCTTAATGCAGTGTTCTCTGCCTATATGGCTGCTTACAGGCTTCATTTACTACCTGGAAATAAAATAGAGACAGAAGGGGATAAGGGCTATTCACAAGCAAGTATCCTAAGAGAGCTGTTCATTCTGGAACAGCCCAGAATCTGCAACATGGCAACAATTCAGAAAAGTCTCTCTTTTTTTCACCCTACCAACTCAAAAGCACTGTATTTTAGACCCCAAGAGGAGCCTCTCATCTCATACTCCCTCATGAAGTAAAACTAAGGCCTGGAGAGATGAAAGAGTTCATCTGAGGTCATTTACCTGAAGATGAGGTCTGGTCCAGGTCCTCTTTCCCCTGCATCTTGAGTCATGGCCTTGGAAAGGAGGGAAAATTTGAAAAAGTATCCCCACTCTACCATGTGGGTCCAGGGGAGTGTCTTCAAGAGCCATGCCACCCAGACTCCTTGCTTGGAAAACTTTTGGACTTCTTTACAGATGTCCACAGTTCTGATATATGGTTCCTGACAAAACTCTGGACCAGTTACCTCCTTTAGCCTTCTAGCCTCAGTTTTCACATATTATACCTCTTTCAATTATGTTCAAAACTCCAGACCTGCGAAACTAGTCATGCAGCCAAACAAGGGTAGGGAGTGGAGTGTGGATTGTGAGCAAGAGCCAACAGCCACCTTCTGGTTGAAAGATTCAACCTTCTCAGGAAAACAAAAAGCCCCTTCCTCTGTTGCCATGGGAACAGCTCAGCAATGCTGGGGATGCTCTGCAGGAGGCTCCCTTGGAGCAGAGCTGGGGAGAGGGCTTTCTTGCCAATGAGGCAGGAAGGCCCTTTGCAAAAAAGCATGATCCTGTCAGTGGTCCTGATTGTGCAGGGGAGCTGGGAGTGATTCCCCAGCCTCTACCCCTAGGGCATCTTTTTACCTAGCATTGCCCAGCTGGCAAAAAAAAGAGGCCATGACCCAGGGCTCACTTCAAATGATCATGCAGTAGAGTACTCTGTTTAAAGACTCAAAGACACTGAGAAGAGGCTTCCTCAGCACCACTGGTACAGCTGTATCCTTGTCTCACCAGGACAAGGTGACTAGGAGGCTCTCGTCTGAAGAAGCCAGAGCTAACCAGAAAGAGAGCCATATCAGAGAAGATTTGGTGAAGCCAGAGGTGGGGGAAGGAGGCATAAATGGAGACTGTGAGCAGCCACAAGCCTCCTGCGTGACTTTGGAATCCTTTGTGACTCCCACTCCCACACCACACATTGACACAATGGTTGACAATGATCATTGTCTCCTGACCCATATCTTCTTTTGCTCTGTTTCGTGGAAGACTCATTTCTCAGCCCACTGCCAGCTGTTTATGACTCAGACACACCCCTGGGGAGCACATCCCCCACCCAGCACTTAGGAAGAGCTCCAGCTTTCCGAGCCTCTATACCACTATATACCTTTCTGGTGGTATAGAGGCTAAACACATGTGCTCAAACGTTGGACAGGCCTAGCTCTATGACCTCAGTCAGGACGGTAAGCCTCAGAGTCTTAGCTTCCTCAACTGTAAATTGAGTGGTAATACCACCTATCCATGGGATTACTGGGAATATTACATATTGCATGAGAAGGATTTAGCCTAGAGCCTGGAGCATAACGCATATTTAATAAATATGGACTTCGAAAAAAAATTTAGGCTAAATGAACTTTACAGTTTTCCCAACTGTAGTAATCTGGTTTCTATCTCCACTTCTCTAAAAAAAAAAAAAAAAAGTACTATGACAACCCTCCCAGGTTAGGATCATTTCAATTATTTCTTTAATGTCTTCTTCATTCTCTCCTTTCCTTACTCATCCTTATTAATATTTATTTATGTGGAAAACAAAAAACATGGGAAGAACTACAAAAAAAGGTGTCTGGTGGTAAGACACCATGTGGAGGTTCACTTTTTATGATGGGAATAATATAAAATATTTTTAAAAGTGGGGTTATTCAACATTCTATGTAATCTTCACCTCTCTTCCTGACATCTATTTCAGACGTCTTAAACATTGTCTAACTTTAATGATCTTTCCCATAGAAAATTTATTTTCAAGTCTCCACCTCCAGGCCTGGCCTCCCTCCCAGACTCTCTGAGTCTCCTGGGCCCACATACATGCATGTGGATGAGCCAGAAGAATCCATAATTAATCAATTGCTCATGATGTATCACTGTTTACAAGGCCCTATCACACTCGTCTCATTTCATCCTCAAAATAACCCCGTGATAGGACTACTAACATCACCACCCCCATTTTACAGAAGAAATAACTGAGGCAAATTATAAAAGGCCTACCTACTCCATTGCCATTTCAGTCGGTAGATAAATGGGGGCACTAGGAATTTGAATCTCAGGGTGCTTATGCCACTTCAGAACAAGTTTCCCCCCAGGGTAAAACGTCTGGACGTCCACGTTAATTACCTCTCCACTACATCTAGGAGCTCCTCCAGCCTCCCTGCGGTGACAGTAATGCCATGTCCCCAGTCACCTGGTATATGTCTGACTTCTCCCGTGCTCCTCTTTGCTACTTCACTCCGTCAGTCTTGGAGCCATGTCACTTCTCTTTCAGTGTCTCTCAAGTTCCTTTCCCTACATTTCCACTGTGACTCTTCACATTCTGGCCCTGGTTGCCCATGCATATATACATATCCTGAGGACTCACCTATGTAGTAGCTTTCAAACTGGTGTCACTGTCTCCATCTCTAGGTCTATCACAGCAAACCAGGTTATCTTACCTACTGTCTCTAGTGCCAAAACCTCAATAGTTCTGGATGGCCTACAAAATGAAGTTCAAGATCACTGCCTGACAGACAAGAGCCTTCTCTGTCTCCTGAACCTATAATCCTTGCTTTAACTCTTATGACTCCTTTAAATCAGTCATTTGACTCTAGTCGTATACATATGACTTGTCCAAAAATAACAAATGGGTTTCTTTTCAGATGCCAACAGATCAAAAGGTGATGTCTGCCTAGAGCCCTGGGTTAGAGAGGCTTATTATAAGATATTTGGGTCAGAGAAAAAGGGTGTCAAAATTAATTAGCAATATGTGCCACTGTCAAAAGGATGGGGAAGAGGGGTGGAAGAATGTGGCATTCCATTTGTATCCCTTGTCCTTTCTATTAGTGTGAAGCTCATCCAGGCCATAACCTTTCTTTTCTTCCTGTCTAATTACCTTATAGCCACTTAATAGTATCTTCCATGCAGTTGATACTCAGTAAATATATATTTTAAAGATTTTATTTGTTTATCCATGAGAGACACACAGAGAGAGGCAGAGACACAGGCAGAGGGAGAAGCAGGCTCCCTGATGTGGGACCAGATCCCAGGATTCCAGGATCATGACCTGAGCCAAAGGCAGATGCTCTAACAAGCCAGGAAACAACAAATGTTGAAGAGGATGTGGAGAAAGGGGAACCCTCTTACACTGTTGGTGGGAATGTGAATTGGTGCAGCCGCTCTGGAAAACTGTGTGGAGGCTCCTCAAAGAGTTAAAAATAGACCTGCCCTATGACCCAGCAATTGCACTGCTGGGGATTTACCCCAAAGATACAGATGCAGTGACACGCTGGAATACCTGCACCCCAATGTTTATAGCAGCAATATCCACAATAGCCAAACTGTGGAAGGAGGGCAGCCCTGGTGGCTCAGTGGTTTAGTGCAGCCTACAGCCCAAGGTGTGATCCTGGAGACCTGGGATTGAGTCCCACATCAGGCTCCCTGCATGGAGCCTGCTTCTCCCTCTGCCTGGGTCTCTGCCTCTCTCTCTCTCTCTCTCTCTCTCTCTCTCTGTGTGTGTATCTCTCATGAATAAATAAAAAAAATCTTAAAAAATACTGTGGAAGGAGCCTCAGTGTCCATCGAAAGATGAGTGGATATAGCTGTGGTCTATATATACAATGGAATATTACTCAGCCATTAGAAACAACAAATACCCACCATTTGCTTCGAGGTGGATGGAACTGGAGGGTATTATGCTGAGTGAAGTAAGTCAATCAGAGGAGGACAAACATTATATGGTCTCACTCATACAGGGAATATAAAAAATAGTGGAAGGGATTAAAGGAGAAAGGAGAGAAAATGAGTGGGAAATATCAGTGAGGGTGACCGAACATGAGAGACTCCTAACTCTGGGAAACGAACAAGGGGTAGTGGAAAGGGAGGTGGGTGAGGAGTTGGGGTGACTGGGTGATGGGCACTGAGGGGGGCACTTGATGGGATGAGCACTGGGTGTTATGCTATATGTTGGCAAATCAAACTTCAATAAAAACATTTAAATTTAAAAATGGGAAAAAAAGGCAGATGCTCAACCATTGAGCCACCCAGATGCCCCCTTAGTAAATATTTTTTACTTGATCCAAAAATTTTTCTGAACTCATTTTGAGTTATAATAGCACAACCCTATAGGATAGAGCAGTGGTTCTCCACCCTGGGGAGCTATAAAAAAAAATACTGACATCTGGGAATCATCTCCATCGGGTTTTTTTTTTTTGTAAGATTTTATTTTGACTTATTTAGTTGGAGAGAGAGAGAGAGAGCACAAGTTGGGAGAGAAGCAGAAGGAGAGAATTTCGAGCTGACTCCCTCCTGAGCAGGGAGCCCAATTATGACAGGAGCCAAGACCAAAGTTGGACATTCAACTGACTAAGCCACTCAGGCAAACCCCCCAACCCAGTAGGTTCCGATTTAATTCATCTGGAAGGATTAAGCACTAGTAGCTTTTTAAAGCTCCCCTAGGTTGAGAACCACTGGTTTAAGGGAAGGGCAGTGGAGCTCAGAAATCCTGATTTTCCTGAACAGCATGGGATCATGAACAAATCACTGTACCTCACCAGGTCTCATTTGTTAGAAAATAAAGTAGTTGTACCACATTATACCTAAGGTGTGTTCATGTTCTCACAATTTTCTCTTCCACTTCCTAAAGAGTTTTTCTACTAGCAGAACCCAGCTTTTATGCCGGGGATCTAAAAGCCTCTATCAGACGTTCCTAGAATCAGAAAAAAATGGAAAGTCTAATGTATATTCTTCTTTATTCTCCATTTTTCCAGCCTGCTCTAGATATGGGAAACATTGCTTCTTAAATCAATCAACCAACCCAGTCAATTAATGACAATAAGTAATTTGGGAGCCCTTAAACCTCACCCATTCTTAGATGTGCACAGGTGACATTTTCTTATTTGTGAAAAATCCTTTAAGAGAAGCTCCTAAACTTCTTTTGCAACCAGGTTATTGCTTCTAAGACTTCCTGTGTAGAAAATTTAGAGCAGCCTAAATTAAGGACTTGAGTGAATCTCGATTATTGTTTAGAACCATGCAAGGAGCTGTGTAGAGAATACAAAGAAGTGCAAAAAAACTTTGTCCTGAGGAACTTAGACTATAACTGAGGATAGAAATTCACACAAACACACACACACAGTTTAGAACTAAATACAGCACCCTAGAAAAAGTGTTCAGATGGCGCCCAAGAAAGGGAAGGATCCATGTTCCTCCCACCATTTCCAGCTAGGTCTCTTTGACCTTAGAGTGCTGGTATCATCCCAAACCTACTATCAAGGTTTATTCACACCATGACTAATTCCTGGCAACAGGGAGGGGCTCCCAGAATACCTCCTAATTGCTGAACACAGCAGGAAGTAGCAAGAAACATCTTCTACCCTTCTCATCCTCTCTGCCTTCTATTCCCCTAGTAATGGCCACTAAATTCATTCCCAAGTAATTTACATGCAAATTAGATTCAAAGGAGGCAGAAAGGATTGGGCTGGGGGAGTAAATTGTATCCTGGACACCTACACTTGAGAACCAAACATTCTATTCCTTGAGAACAGAGTCTGGATGGTGTGGAGACTAGGTTCACAGAGGGACCTGGTAAAGGTCAGACAGCTGGGCACTGCGTGGTGAGACAGGCAGACTTTTTTGAACCTGTCTAATAGCACTTGATTGATGGGTCTTGCAAACCAGTATTCTTTGACCATCTCCCAAGGGTTAACTCTCAACTATAATTGTTTCTCTTCCTGTAAGTGTGATCAGTAGCAGCTGAAAGCTGCTGATTGTGATGACAATGAGTTACACTGAGTCCTGCTTCCCTGGGACCAGCACCAGAAAATGTCTTCCCCATGTTAGGTTTTCTTTGCTTAGTTCTGCCTCAGAATGTTCTTTTTTTTTTTTTTTTTTTAATTTTTATTTATTTATGATAGTCACACAGAGAGAGAGAGGCAGAGACACAGGCAGAGGGAGAAGCAGGCTCCATGCACCGGGAGCCTGACGTGGGATTCGATCCCGGGTCTCCAGGATCGCGCCCTGGGCCAAAGGCAGGCGCTAAACCGCTGCGCCACCCAGGGATCCCAGAATGTTCTTTTCTGATAGCATTTTTGTTATATTCTCTCCCAACATGGTTTCACAGAATGAACCATCCTGTCTAAACTCTGATGTTACAGATGAGGAATCAGGCCCTTCTAGAGAAGGAACTTGTCCATGTTTACCCACTAGGTGGTATGAAGGATCATGGCACTCTGATGGTTGGTGCTCAGGTCCAAAGGGTACCATAAAGAGGAAGGACAATACAGAGTTAGCCTTTGGACTTGTTTTTTTTTTTTTTTTAAGATTTTATTTATTTATTCATGAGAATACACAGAGAGGAGAGAGAGAGAGGCAGAGACACAGGCAGAGGGAGAAGCAGGCTCCATGCAGGGAGCCCGATGTGGGACTCGATCCCGGGTCCCCAGGATCACGCCCTGAGCTGCAGGTGGCGCTAAACTGCTGAGCCACCAGGGCTGCCCTGGACTTGTTTTTTCATTCTAAATTCTCCCCTTCAGTGATCCCATCTACCCCCCAGTTCTTCAATCTCACCTCTACTCTCATGACCTTCTAATCATCCCTTGCCCTGAACCTATCCTGAATGCCAGGACCATATTTCCATTTGCCTAAAATGTTTTCATGTGGGTGTCCCATTACCATCTCAAAAACAACACACCACAGTGGAATTCATCATTGACCTCCAAATACCTCACAAGCTTATTCCCCATTTTCAGATTCTCCACCTTATTAAAGGGTAATCCTATCCATTTTGTCATGCTGGATTGAAACTGGTAGAGTCATCTTTGACTCTACCTCCTTATTTTCCCTCCACACTGCCATTCAGTCTCCAAATCTATTGCTTTTCGTCATAAAATGCCATCTTACCCATCTCCTTCTATTTCAATGGACACAACTCAGGCGCCCATCATCCTTTACCTGTATTACTGTAATAATTATTTAATTGGTGGATCTGCTTCTGGATTTTCCCCATCTGCCACTCATCTGTCCTCCATATCCCTGTCAGACTAACCCTTCAAGAACACAGATCTGTCGTGTTATTCTCTTATTCAAATGAACTCCTATGGTCACTCTACTGTCTAGGGAGTAATGTCCAAATCCTTCAGCCTGTCATCAAAGCTCTCTACAATTTGGTTATACTCCACTCAATCTTATTGCCTTCTTCCATAGGTCCTGAAATTCCTTCTCTTGACAAGAAATGTCCTTCCTCCCATATTACCTTGACAAAACCCTACTTCTTCTTTAGGTCTCACCTCCCTTTTTATTTTTTAAGTTTTATTTATTTATTTATTTGTTTGTTTGTTTATTTATTTATTTATGAGAGAGAGAGAGAGTTTGAGTGGGCAGAGGAGTAGAGGGTGAGGGAGGAGGGGGAAATAATCTTAAGCAGACTCCACGCTGAGCATGGAGCCCAATGGGAGGCTCTATCTCATGACCTTGAGATCATGACCTGAGCCAAAACCACGAATCACACTTAATTGACTAAGCCCCACCAGGTGCCCCACGACTCACTTCTTTAATGAAACTATCTCCCATCCCACATACTCTCACAGAGTAGTGCCTTTAACAATTTAAAGTTAAACTGATGCAATGCTGGTCATTAAGACTTTGATACAAAGATGTTAGAAGAAGCAGTATAAAAGCAAAACCATGAAAAACCTGAAGCAGTTATTGGGTGACTTCTGTTAACATGTTTTATTTCCCTCAACCAAGGGCCAGGCTTCAGGTTAAAATCATTCTTCCACATCACTGTACCTTGTACTTCTGTCTTAGCTCTTACTATCTATCTCTCATGATACATGTTGGTATTAAGAGTTTTCCTTCCCAGTGTAAGAGCTCATACAGATCACTAAAGAGTCTGAACTTAGGGTGTCTTGGCATTTGTCAGTGCTATCACCACTTTAATTAGTCTCTGTTGCAGTTTTGGGCATAGTCATCACATGGTACTAGTAGGATGTGGCTGTGTGTATGAAGTGGGTCTCATTATTGGCTTGGGCTCTGGGCCTACATGCCCATGCATGACTCTTCTGCAGGGGGTCAGACAGATCTTGAGAAGGCACATTTTCCTACTTAGGGTAGACCTAAATAGAATTCCCTTCTATACTCAAACTCATCTCAGAAGATACCCTGCTCAAGATTGGGCAGCCACACTCAATGCCTGTAAAGGAAGGAAGGGAATTCAACAGAGCCTAGGAGGCATACTCCTAGAGAAGTATACTCCTAGAGAAGCGCCTACAAAGAAGCATACTCCTAGAGAAGCGCCTACAGAAAACTCGGTGTTCTGGAATCTGACCATTCTGATCTGAACTCCTTTAAAGGAAGAGTAAATAATGCTGAGAAAACTTCCCCTAAAGGCTACCATTACACAGTAACTCCATATCACTGTCAGTAGGGTTCCTATGCTAAGAACTTCATATACATCATCTCTCTTCATCTTACTGGGAATCCTATGTCAGTATTATTATAATTTTTATTAGTCCTTATTTTACAGAGGAAAAAAAGCACAGTTTAGGAAACCTCAAAAGCATTTAGTCAGCTTCATTAATGTTTTAATGCATTTATTGAGCATTGTACTATAGCTACTATGCTAGACATTGTGGGAGATACAGGGATAAATCAAATAGCCTCCCTGATCCAAGAAGTTCGCAGGCCAGTGGAGGAGATACTTAAGTATTTGAGGAAACCTGATTTGTTGGGGAGAGGTAGAAGCTGGCACTGTCTCAGTGGTCTTAATGAGAGAAAAGAATTTGGGCCAGTGGACTTGCAAAATAGGCCAGACTTCAAAAGGCGAAGATTGGAGGGCATGTGCCTTCTGTAAACGGAACAGTAAACTACCTGAGGGCAGAATCAATTTTTTGTGCATAATTCAATGTCAGAGGTATTTATCAAGCACCTTCTATGTACCTGCCAGTGTGGTATGTGTATGGAAGGAGGGATCTAGAGATAAATAACACAAAGCTATTGCCCTCAGACCCCTGGGCAAATTTGCTCTTCCTCACTAGTACTAAGTCTGCCTCTAGCCATCCACAGGCTCTCCCAACCCTCCTTCCCTCTATGAATACTTGACTGACTTATTTGTTGGACTATCCTCTGCTTTGTCTGGGTCAGACTACCCAGAACAACATCTGGGGCTGGAATTCTGATACCAGAAAGACTCTGGGAAAGAGCTTCACATTTGAAGGCATTGGAATGTCACTTACTGAGTTTGTTTATGCACATATTTCAGGGGAAATGTAATAAACTTCCTTAGTGATACTCAACTCACCTGAGGTTTGTTTACCTGGTGACCCACATGTGCTCACCATCAACAATGCTGATGACTGGGAGGCGGAGATGCTGTTTTCCTGTGTTTGCCTTTGGGGTGTGTGTGCACATTCTGAGTGTGTGCACATGTGAGCTTGTGTGTGTGTGTGTAATAACACATGTAGGTTCATGCGATACTTCTTAGGATCACCAACCACACTGGGGGCACCCAGGTCTGGTTTCCTGCAGTCTTCTGCAAGAGTGATGATACCTATACCCAGGAAACCACCCGCAAACCTGGCTAATTGACCTGAATGGCAAGGCAGGTCCTCTGGGGATCCTCAGGGGCTTGTCTGAGAAGAGCTATGAACATTCATAATAACAAAGGCAGAAAACATAACAACAGTCCATCTTGGCACCCTGGCTGTAAATGGCTCATTTACTCTGGCAAGAGGAATGGAGTTTTAATGACAAATCGTAATGCTACACAGCAGGCTTGGTTTTGTGCTGTAAATTATTTTTGAAAGAGGCACTATGGCTTAATAAAAAGAGGAGTGCTCTCTGCTGTGGAGTGAGGGTGCCTGGAGTACCCCTCTCCATTTCCATCCCCTTCAGGCGCTTCCCTGCTCCATCTGCAGGCCTACTCTTCCCTGCCTCTTGGCCAATGAAAACATGGCAGTGCATTTCACAGTGGGTTTCATAGCATGCACCCTGCCTCCTGGGAGTGCAAAAGAATAAAGCTGAATTTCACAAGACCCAGAACCAAAGGACACAGGGTTCAAAGGACATCTGCTAATTTGCTTTGCTGGGAATTCCTGGTCTTCCTTCCACACAGAATTCACTTTTACAAAGGAGGAAGGAGCTTGGAGAACTGTGTTGGAATGATTTAGAGGCAAGCCAGGACATCTGCACGTTCACACCATCAACATCTTTTAACAATGTGACATCCTTTAATAGCCTGTGGAAAGAAGAGGCAGACACCACTGAGACACTGTGGCAAAGCTCGAGTTCCCTCAGCAGCCACAATCTCTGCTAAATTTCCCAGACTCCCTTGTAGTTGGGTTGGGCCCGGTAACCAGTTTGGGTCAATGGACTATAATTGAAAGTGAAATGTGTCATTTCAAGGTGAAGGCAATTAAAAGCCTGTGTGACTCTTCCCATTCTCCTCCTCCACCGTCTTTCTCCATCCTTTCCAGATGGAGTGGCCATCAGCTGAAGGAGGGTAACAGGTCCTACCTTGGGTTTCGTGGTCCAGTGAACAAGAGATAAACTGCATGGTATGAAGGCTTTTTGTTACTGCAGTACACTCAAACTAGCCTGACCAATGTGGCACCATCTCAAGGGCTCATGCCTGGAACTGCATGTCATGGTACCAATTAGTTCATCCCCCATTCTGCTCCCAAACATTAGCCCTGCCTGCCCTGAGGCCCAGGTCAATGCCATCAGACAGGCCTGCATCCCACTCTGGCTCTGCCACTTCCTCAGCAATCCCAGACAGGTAACCTAGCCTTTCTGAGTTTCTCCATCTGTAAAATAAGAATACCTATTTTGTCTGGCGGTTGCAACAAGTAAGGTAATCTTTAGAAAACCTCAAGCACTTCTTGACACATCATAGGTGCTCAAAAAGTATCAATTTTTGGGATACCTGGGTGGCTCAGCAGTTGAGCATCTGCCTTTGGCTCAGGGCATGATCCTGGGATCCAGGATGGAGTCCCAGCATCAGGCTCCCCATGGGGAGCCTGCTTCTTCCTCTGCCTATGTCTCTGCCTCTCTGTGTGTGTCTCTCATGAATAAATAAAATCTTTTTAAAAAAATATCAGTTCTTAGCTTTTCTTTTCCTTTCTTCCTTCTCAAGATGGAATGTGGTTCTGAATGAAGTGAAGCTCACTGGCTCATGAAAACCTGCCTGCAGAATTGGTTCCACCAACACTTAATGCTATCCACATTTCCAAATATCTGCATGTGTCATTTATTGGTTGTGTTTCCTTGGACAAGTGACATAATTTCTCTGTACTCAGTTTCCTCATCTGCACAATGGGAGAGCAGAGGGACCTCACTCATCTGGTCATTCAGAGGATTAAACAAATTATATTAACTATATAATTTGCTTGATAAGAGTGCCTGGCACATGGAATCACTACCTATAAAGGTTATCTTTTAAAATTATTATTATCATCATTATTGTTATTATTATTATTATTACTCTGTCCCTTGACTAATCTCACTTTTAAAAAGCTATCTCTCAGGATAGTCTCATATATATATATATGAATTTGGGAAAACTTAAGATCCAGAGACGTTACTCACATGTAATGGAACAGGTGACATAATGTACCATGCCCTAATATGTTTTAAAGTACTCTTCATCACTTGGCTGGCTCTCCAGATTGTATGGTCTGGTCTTCTCGAGTATTTTGGCTTAATAGGAATGAGAGACAAAGGTTAAAAGAGGAGAAAGGAAAAGGAAACCATGTCCAGACATCTAAGACAAAATTTGCTCTGCACTTGATGCATCCACTCATTTATCCTTTATTCATTTATTCAGTGCCTGCTGAGTTCTAGGCATTGGGTCAAGCACCTGGGTGAATGAGTCATTGTCCTCACACTCTAACTGGGATGACAGACACATGAACAGACAGTTGTGCAGTAGTGTAAGTGGGAAGGTGGAGGTTTGTACAAAGTACTTTAGGGAAGACCAGGAAAGGATACCCAAAGCAGCCTGGTGTGTGTGTGTGTGTGTGTATGTGTGTGTGTGTGTATGTGTATGTGTATGTGTGTGAAGACTTCCCAGAGGAGGTGACCTACAGCTGGGTTTTATAGAGTACTTAAGATTTTCTGGGCAAGAAAAGGGAGAGGGCATTTAAGGCAGATGGACCAGCCCAAAGGCACAGAGATAAGAAATAGCCAGTTATGGGGGCGTGCCTGGGGGGCTCAGTCAGTTAAGCGTCTGACTCTTGGTTTTGGTTCTTGGCTCTGATCTCAGGGTCATGAGATTGAGCTCTGCCTTGGGCTCCACACTTAGCAGGGAGTCTGCCTGGGATTCTCTCTCCCTCTCTATCTCTGCCCCTCCCTCTGCTCACACATGTGTGTATGCTCTCTCTCTCTTTCTCTCAAATAAATAATCTTTTAGAAAAGAAAAGAAACAGCCAGCTATGGACAGGGACCAGAGGTCATGATATGCTGCTAAAGTATAATGCCTGAAGCAAAGTGAAGAGAGATGAGGTGGAAGAGGGAGACATGACCACATTACAGACAGTACCATTCTTCAGGATGAGAAGCCTGTGTCTTGTTCTGTTAGTGACGCTAGTGGGGGACCACTAAAGAATTTCAAGAGCATGGTTTACCTTGGTGACTGTGTGGAGGATGGACTTAGACAAGAACAGGCTAAAGACACAGACCATTTAGGAAGCTATGGCAGATGATGGAGGCCTGATGTAAGGGTAGTAACAGGCAGATGGAAAATAGAAGGGGTGGGGGGCTAACCTGAGACTTGTTTGTGAGAAAAAGTTGTTAGAAGGAAGGGCTTGGGGTTGGGTTGGATGCAGAGTAAAGCAAGAGTGGCTTCAAAGAATCCCAGGTGAGGGATGTTGTTAGCAGTTGAGGACGAGGTAGCTCCTTGGGGAACGTGACCATGTGGCACTCAGGTGAAGCACTCAGGCAGAGAGGTCCAGCAGGCCATGGGATACGTGGCTAATGACGTAGATTTGTGTCTCATCGGTCCAGAAATTGTGGACAGAACCTGAGTGGATGAAATAGATCAAGAAGACTAGACGCTTAGCTTCCATTTGATTGTGTGGCCTGGAGTAGATCGTTTGACCTCTAAGCCTGTTTTTTCATTAGAAAGGGAAACACAATAAAAACTAGACCACAGGGCATACAGTAGGTGCTCAATAAGTGGAATTGGAGGAGGACACAGGGAAATAGGAGAGGTATTCTAAAAGGTAGAACAGGGGTGATAGGAACAGACAGGCAGATTTAAACACTGGCCCTCACATCATCAAATTGTGTAATTCAAGGGCTGTTCATTTCTCTTGCCAAAACTGAGAGAAAACATGAATTTCCTAAGCTCTTGCACTTGATGATGGGATATGTGTTGGTTACTAAGTGTGACAGAGCCTGCAATTGTTTAGGAAGACACTGTGTCTGTGTAAAAATCAGGCTTTTCAGGGACAGTAGAAAGTAAGGCTCATGGTGACAGTTCAGAAGTGGTAAGTATGGCCAGACAACAATGGAAGAAACAGAAAGACCACCCATGATATAAGGTCCCAGGCAAGAACGGAGAGGCTGGGGCCATGGGCTGGCTCTAAATAGGAGGAGGGCCATGGGGCCCCACACAGCCTCCTGGGAAAGTTCCCAAGTGAGCAGATTCTCATCCCAGGTGGGGAAAGAGTGATTTGCCACCATCTGGTTGCCCATTTGCCATGGTTGCCCACTGGCATGCAATGGAAGAGCTGGAGTCTAGAATGGTTGATTTACATGTGGTTAATGGTAGAGCTAGAGCTAGACCCTGGATCCCTTGACTCTTTCCAGGGTATCTGTTGGGTTGAAATGAGTTAAAATGAAATAATAATTAGCTCATCTTGTTTTGGTGAGTCCCCTTTATGATAATTACTTCTTGCTGGACTGGAATAGGAATGAAAAACCAAACTAAAATAAAATGCCTCCAGTCAGAGAGAGTCGCAAAACTGATAAATGCTGCACGTTTTGTGTTCTATTTAGGGGACACCCCTTGCACTAGGCACTGTTCGAGTTTAACAGTGAGAATCCTAGTATGTTAGCTCTAAAAGCAAAAGCAAAAACAAAAACAGTTATGGAGGAGCCAACTAATTTTACAGATGAAGAAGTCAGTCCGCCAAGCACGCAGGGAACCCTGAGCCAAGCTGAGACTAGAATTGAGGTGTTCAGACTTCCAGCCACAGGAGCAGCATTGTACGGGTACAGCCTGGGCAAGTGAGTGGAGCTCTGGCGGCTGTCACCTGTTGCTCTAAGAGGCTCAGACGGCAAATGTGAAGGAGACAGGAAGCCCTTTGTCCCATTGTCTGGCTATGTCTCAGGGCAGCTTTGGAGGTGGCGATCCTGGGCAATGTGGTGTTCAGAGAAGGATATCTAGATTGACCAGATAAATTCAGCTCTTTGCTTTGCTGCTGAATACCTGGCCTCTGTGAGTGAGTGTGTGCTGTTTGTTAGGCCCAAGGGAGGTGAGATGAGACGCTAGACGTAGGAGTTCAGGTAATCACAGCCCATCCTCTGGTACCTAGGGATTCACCACATGACAGAATGAGACCTTCAAATCCTTTTTGTGAGGCCAGCCAGCAATTCGCCTCTCTGCTACCTGTCCCTGACTACACCCTTGGCCTCTGCTTAGCACTTACTGCTGTCTTCTGATTCTAATTCACTGCCAGGTTTGAGGCTCAATAAAAGCCACAAAAACATGAGTTAGTATATCATTCCTTCTTCGAGCTAAAGCCTGCCCCCTTCCAGTCTCCCAAACCAAACAGATGTCTTTTGAAATTATACAAGAACTGCCCTTGACCCAGCAATTGCACTGCTGGGGATTTACCCCAAAGGTACAGATGCAGTGAAACGTCAGGACACCTGCACCCCAATGTTTATAGCAGCAATGTCCACAATAGTCAAACTGTGGAGGGAGCCTCAGTGTCCATCGAAAGATGAACGGATAAAGAAGCTGTGGTCTATGTATACAATGGAATATTACTCAGCCATTAGAAATGATGAATACCCACCATTTGCTTCGACGTGGATGGAACTGAGGGTATTATGCTGCGTGAAGTAAGTCAGTCAGAGAAGGACAAATATTATATGGTCTCATTCATTTGGGGAATATAAAAAAATAGTGGAAGGGATTAAAGGGGAAAGGAGAGAAAATGAGGGAAATATCAGTGAGGGTGACTGAACATGAGAGACTCCTAACTCTGGGAAATGAACAAGGGGTAGTGGAAAGGGAGGTGAGTGGGGGGTTGGGGTGACTGGGTGACGGGCACTGAGGGGGCACTTGATGGGATGAGCACTGGTTGTTATGCTATATGTTGGCAAACCGAACTCCAATAAAAAAATATACAAAAACAAACAAACAAACAAACCCACCAATAAGGCCTTAAAGGGAAAGAGGAAAGAAACAATAAAATAGGATGTCAAGTGATGCTTAAAACTCTCTTGTGCTCCCAGTTCAAGCAGAATAACCTCCTCTCGACAGGCTGGATGAGTGGTTCCAATGCCATGTTCTCAGATGGTTGACCCGCAGCCACCCCTTCCTCCACTGTCACCCAGAAAAAGCGACAGAAGGGCTGGGGACTCCTTCCGATGAAGGACAAACGCCCTCATCTGCTCCTGGGTGGCAAGATCCTATTCAGGACAAGGTGCCCAGAGGCTGGAGAGGAGTGGACACTGAGTCTGTCTTTTGGTGAAGTCCCTACATGGGTGGGGAAACCCAGGACAGGGTGGCAGCACATTGGATGTTGGGGACCAGCAGGGCCCACCGGGCCAGGTACCAAAGCCAGGATGCCACTTTTGATGATTATCATCCTAAACGCTCAAATTTCATTGAACTGTCAGGAATTCAAACAAACAAAGGACAATTGAATATAAGCTTTAGGGGATGCTGTGATGGAAACTGCTCTGGTAGGGACCACGCCTCTGGGGGTTGGGCGCATTACTGCCTGGAATGCAGAAGCTGGGCTGTGGACAGTGAACAGGCAAGGGGACGCCTTGGTGGCTCAGTGGTTGAGGGTCTGCCTTCGGCCCAGGGCATGATCCCGGGGTCCTAGGATCGAGTCCCGCATCGGGCTCCCTGCATGGAGCCTGCTTCTCCCTCCGCCTACTTCTCTCTCTCTCTCTCCCTGTCTCTCATGAATAAATAACTAAAATCTCAAAAAAAAAAAAAAAAAAAGGAAAATAAACAGGTAGGAGAAGACCATGGACATGGCGGGGGGGGCGTCAAGCTCAGGGAACAGTTCTCTTTTAAAAGGCTGGCAGTTAGGGACACCTGGGTGGCTCAGTGGTTGAGCATCTGCCTTCAGCCCAGGGCGTGATCCTGGAGACCGGGATCGAGTCCCACGTCAGACTCCCTGCCTGGAGCCTGCTTCTCTCTGTGCCTGTGTCTCTGCCTCTCTCTCTGTCTCTCATGAATAAATAAATAAAATATTTTTTTTAAAGAAGGCTGGCACTTGGCCCACTTTTTACTCCAAGCCCCGTCTCTATCCTCAGATTTTGTACTCCTTTTACTGCCCCCTGCCCCCCATAACCCACCCATCTAATTCCCTCTGTTTTCCTTTCTTCCAGTTGGTCCTTGTGAAGGGAACTTGCTATTCCCTAACCCCATTTTGCTGGCATTTTTGGCTAGTTGCTTTTGGTTCTGCTCCAGCACTGAGATGGAATTAAATTAAGCACGCACTCCTACAGCTCGTCTAAGGAGCAACTGTGACATCAGGACACTTTGCCTTGGATTTTCATTGCTTCCTTTCCCGAACACGTTCTCTCTGCTCTCTTTATTTGCTGCCTTGTCTCAGCTCCCAATCAATAGGTACTTTTGGGAAAGGTGCTCTGGCCGACTGTGTTTTCCTCCCCAGGGATGTTTGCATTTTAACAAGAGATTGAGCTTTCTGACAAAAGAAGGCTTTTTTATTTATGATATATTTTTTAAGATTATTTATTTGAGAGAGGGCACGAGCAGGGGAAGGGGCAGAGGGAGAGGGAGAGGGGGAGGCAGATTCCCCACTGAGCAGGGAGCTTGATGCGGGGCTCAGTCTCAGGACCCCTAGATCATGACCTGAGCTAAAGGCAGACACTTAAGTGACTGAGCCAGCCAGGTGCCCCTACTTATGATATTTTAGACAGAAGCAAGATGATGGTGACTGGGAGTGGGTGGGTCTTTCTAATTTTCATTCCTGCATGTTTCCCATTCTGTGACTCCCATTCAAGCCACTTCCAGCCCCAAACCTGGTCCTCTCCAAGTATGCCCAACGAAAGTGAACAATACCATCATCCCCTTGCAATTGAGGTAAAAAGCCTTCACACCATCCCCATGACCTTCTTTTTCCTCATCTCACAACCAACCCATAGGCATGTCTTGTCATTCTTCCTATTCTCTGATGTCTAAGCTCCAATCACTGCTCCCACCCCACCGGCGTCACTTTGGTCCATGCCGTCATCACCTCTCATCCAGAACATCCCTTACGAGTCGCTCACTAGCCACCCACTTCTATCCTCTCCACCTTTCCACCACCACCACCAGCAGCTCATCCTCACACAGCACACATCGCATCACGTCATCCACCTGCTTGATACTACTCAGGACTTGCCTGTACAATAAAATTCAAATTTCTTACCACGGTGATATGGGTTAAACTGTATCCCACTAAGACTTCTATGTTGAAGTCCTGGACTCTGGCCCCACAGAATGTGGAAGTAGGGTCACCGCAGATGTAATTAATTAGTCAGGTTCTGATGAGGTCAGAGTGGAGCAGGCGGGGCCCCTAACCCAATATGACTGGTGTCCTTATAAGAAGATGGCCATGGGAAGACAGGGACAACAGGGAAAATGCCACCTGATGAGGAAGGCAGGTTGGAATGACCCATCTATAAGCCAAGGGATGTCAAAGATTGCCAGCAACCCACCAGAAGTGAGGAGTAGGCAAAGAAGGATCCCTTACAGTGGAAGCATGGCTCTGCCGACACCTTAATTCCAGAAAGCTGGCCTCCACACATATGAGACAGGAAATTTCAGTTGTTTGAAGCCATTGGGTCTACAAGACTTGCTATAGCAGCCCTGAGAAGCCAATACACTTGGCTTCTAAGAACCTGCATGATGAGGGGACGAGGGTTCTGTCCACTTCGCTGAACCATGTGATGCCCTTCCACCCTTATTCTAGCCACACTGGCTATTTCTTCAAGTTCTAGAACACAGGAGGCCCATACTGCCTCTGGGGCCTTTGAGTATACAAGTCCTTTGCCAGGGACATTTCTCTTCCACCTCTTCATGTCACTGGCATTCTCTTCTCTTTTTGGTTTTGCTTTAAACGTTGCCACTTCTGAGAGGCCTTTCCAGACCATCCGACTTATGTTACTTCAAAGCATCCTGCTTCTTTCCTTCATAGCATCCATCTCAACTTAAAATTATTTAATATGTTTAGCTATGCGTTTACCTTACTCTTCCACTAGAATATTAGCTGCATGAGGGCATGGGCCGTCAAAATGGGATTGCTGTTTTAGGCTAAGCTCACAGTCACTGTCTTGCAAGAGTTTGTTCACCACTATATCCTTCTCACAGTGCTTGGCACATGGAAGATGTTGAATAAACATGTTTTGAATGAATGAATGCTACACTTAGGGCACATCCGGTTATATCTCCCTTTACTGAAGGAAAGGGGGCCCACTACGAAGCCGCAGGGCTCATCAGTGTAGGGGACCACAGGCCTTTGTTGAAATTAGGAATAGAATTGGAAATCAGGCCTCCAAGACTTAAAACTCATGTTTTATTTTTTTTTAATTCTCATGCTAAGAATATCATGAAAATCTGTTTATATAAGTTTTTATGAATCAAGTCATATTTTTAAAGTACCGAGGGAGCTGGCCACTTAAAAGGAATCCCGAGGTAAACTAATTGGTAAAATGAGCAACAATTTCCCAAGCCATAATTTGTGAAAATTCAGCTCTGTGGTTATGGAGGTAGCTGGTGTCAAGGCATACCCATGATTCCTGCCTCTGGAAACACAGTGATGCTTATTTGTACCACCTGCTCAGAGTTGTATTTTTCATATAAAGTCCTCGCCTTCAGCCCACTTTCAGGCTTGGATGCCAAACACAATGATCTGCTCCACAAAACAATCCACTAGTCTATCTGGTTTGAAAGCTGGCAGTGACTTTTTTCTTTCCCCCATTTGGAAATCTCTCAGCTCCTCGCTGATTTCACTCTCTGAGGAAAGCGGGATCTTGTGTTTACCTCCACGGGGGAGAAGGGCCGATGACTTAGCATGGCCTGGCTTCGTTCTCCATGCTGGGCAATGATTCACATCCACAGTGCC
Source organism: Canis lupus baileyi (assembly GCF_048164855.1). NCBI lineage: Eukaryota > Metazoa > Chordata > Mammalia > Carnivora > Canidae > Canis > Canis lupus. The sequence goes on from NC_132846.1 coordinate 45,350,699, forward strand.
TCAACCCATCCAGCACACCTCACAGTCCCCTCGTATACCTTTCCTGGTGCTCTTCAGGGAGAGGGGGCAATGGGTGGCAGATGTTCCCTGGGATCTTGCTTTCAGGAGAGGGGAGGCAGCAGGGTAGGTGGTGTCCCTGCTCACACCGCCGGCAGCTGCAGCCCCTGCCTTGAGGGAGCCTGTGGCTGCAGAGCTTCCTGCTGGGCCGTGTGACTCTGTGGAGCAATCAGCTACAGGCCAGGAGGAGAACAGCCCATGGTTTCTCAAAGAAGAGAGAGAGCAACTGCTCAGAAAAGGGCTTTCATTCTCTAGAATGTACACTCCTTGGGGCAGGGATTTTACCTGCTTTGTCACTGTTGAGTCTTCAGTACTTAGAATAGGAAGACTTAGATATCTTTGCGGACCCAAGGAAGGAGAGAATGAACGATGGCATATGCCTCCCACCAGCCATAAAAAGTAGCTGAGAGGGGGTCCCTGGGTGGCTCAGTGGTTTAGCGCCTGCCTTTGGCCCAGGGTGCGATCCTGGAGTCCCAGGATCAAGTCCCACGTCGGGCTCCCGGCATGGAGCCTGCTTCTCCCTCTGCCTGTGTCTCTGCCTCTCTCTCTCTATGTCTATCATAAATAAATAAATAAATAAATAAAATATTTAAAAAAAAGAAAAGCAGCTGAGATGTGACGAACCCCTTTTAGTTTTTTGGGTTTTTAAAAAGATTTTATTTATTTCTTCATGAGAGACACACAGAGAGAGAGAGAGGCCAAGACACAGGCAGAGGGAGAAGCAGGCTCCATGCAGGGAGCCCGATGTGGGACTCGATCCCAGGTCTCCAGGATCATGCCCTGGGCTGAAGGCAGGCACTAAACCACTGAGCCACCCAGGGATCCCCTGAACCCTTCTTTGAATCAGTGGTTTCTTCCTGCTCGAGTACATGGTTCTGCCCACCGTATCACCCACCTAAATCAAGCAGATTGAATCTTGGTTCAAACCTCTCCCATCACTGCACTGATTGTAAGCTCCTGGAAGGTAGGGGCTTGGAGTTCTGCCTACATCAACCATCTTCTTCCTTGATCCTCAAACTTGAAGTTTACCCCACCACATGCCCTGCCTTGGAGTTCAGAAAAAAAAATGGTCTCTGTGGCTTAGTGCAGTACTTTGCATGGAGCAGGCTCCAGTAAACACTTGCAAATGAGTGTGTCTAGGCTTTGCCTTCCAGACTCCCAGGTGGGATAAGGACACAGAGCAGAGAGCACCACAGTCTCAGTGCACTGCCTGTCCTGCCACGTGGGGATAAATAAATAGCCACCTTGGAGGTTAAGCAAAGAGGAAAATAATACAGTCAACCTCCCATTGGCTACCACTTAGAAAACACCTGCCCCGTGCCAGGCACTGTGCTAATATGCATTACATATTTAACAGGATGTTGGACAGAACTTTCCCCGCTATCCCAACATTGGCAGCTGGAACACAGAGCTGAGGCAGAAAGGCCTTAAGTCTACCCAGACTCCAAGAGAGAGCCCACAGCTGAACCAGACACCCCCCTCAGGACTTTGCAAAAGGCCACTGAACTGGCTCTGCCCGCACCTTCTCTTCCTTGCCTCGCCTTGCTCCATCAACGCCCTGGCCAGTCCATAACACAGAGGAGGAGAAAAGGAGGGATGCCTGAGTTGTTGAGGAGTGGGATTTTCAGCCTCTTCCACTCCCTTCATGAAAGAAAAGAGAGAAGGCCTACCTCTCACCCCCCCTGCGCCAAGCCAAGGGTCCCAAGACAACTGCTTAGAAACATGAGGAGTGCATCTAAGAAGGGACATAGTTATTCCATTCCCAGATGACAATAGGCATGCCCTCCCTGGTGCTGCCATCAAAGTGAGCACAGCAGAGTACTGAGGGAGTCTTCCAGGGAGCTAGGGCAAAACCCCAAGGTTTTGGGAGCATACAAGAACACAGAGGTTCATGTCTGCTTCTTGCCTGGCAGGAGGCCTGTTGGACAGCTGGAACCAGCCAGGTGAGGAGGGACTGTAGTGCAATGTCTTGATGTCCCTCCCTTGCTTCCAGGTACCTCTGGGTCTTAGAGGGCATAAAAGAGGAACACAGAGACTCCCATGGCTACACAGAGGAGAACATAAAGGTAAAGGGCATGCAGGAGCCATGAGGTTGCCCAGGCAGCTTGAAGGTCAAATAAGAGGGGTTAGAGGAATAGGCCTGGCCTAAGGGAATGACAACTGCCTCTCTCAGAGGGTCCACAGAAACTACAGGCTATGTCAATAGGGTGAGTGGCAACCCCAGACATTTTTCCTCTTCTCCCTCCCTGACCCAAAATATCAGAGGAGTCAGAGTGTAGAAGTAGGCCAGGGTGGGCTTGTCCCAGAGGCAGACCACACATCCCCAATGGTACTCCCAAGAACCATGGTGGAACTCTGGGGTTGGAGCTTTAAACTAGATGGACAGAATAGTTTTAACAATAGAGGTTGCCAGGAAATCATGGATTCTGTTCAAGATATCAATCTGTTTAAGGCATATGCCCCAGAGAGAGGGGGCAGTCAATGAAAGGCTTTTGGAGGCAGTGAGTGGAGAACAATAAAGCTGCCCCATTTACCTTCTGAGTCCAGCCTGCCTAATGAAGAAGTTACACATATGTTCTATCACTGCAAACTTATGGCAGCCAGATAAGGTGTGATATACAATCCTCACTTAGCAGATGAAGAACTGAGGGTTAAGAAGGTAAAATAACTTGCCAAAAGTCACATAGGAGTAGGAATCGGTGCTCTTAACTTTTGCAGAGCACTGCCTCCCCCATTCCTCGCTGTGCAATGAGCTCTGGAAGTGTTTGCAGGTGGAAGCTGTGCAGGATTTAGAGCGTGGATACGGAGCAAGGCAGCAACCGATTTGTGTCATGGCACTGCCACCTCACACCTTAGGATTCTGGGCAAATGATTTCAGGAGCCTGGGCTGAGGCAGAGCACCTACCATCATGGTTCTAGAAAGATTTGATGGGAACACTTTTGCATAGGCCTGCCAGGTAACATAGATGTACCTTACTAATTCTTTCAGCCATGTCCTTGAAAGCCTAGCTCAGGTTCACCTTTCTCCCTTGATCGCCCATGGCATCAGCAAGATCTTGGCAAGGAGCCCTTTATCTGCAGCACATGGCACATCCCACTACCTGCTTCATGTGTGTTTCATTTCCTTTGTGTCAGATTACATCTCTCCCTAATTAGACTATAAGCTACTTAAGGGTGAAACCAAATCCATGCTTCCCTGTATGCTCTAGAGCATCTAGCCACACACACCCTAAGGGCCACATCCTAAATCAGGTCAATCCATGCTTCTACTGAAACCGTCACCTGTTACACAGCTGGGGAAAACAGGCCTATGGAAGAGAAAGAGGATGGTGATGATGATACTGAAAAGAAAAATGAGTTAGCGAGCATTTGATGTCAGATATGGCACCAGGTGCTTCAAATGGATTCTCTTGAGGACTCCCTCCATCAACCCTGGCTAATAGGGTTTTGATTGTGGCTGGGTTAGTTAATTGGCTTAATTAAGAGTTATTAAGAGCTTGCAGTAAGTGTAGACACTGTTCAAAGTGTGTACTACATGTATTATCCCATGTAGACCTTACTGCAAGGCTATATGATAGATGCTGGTATACCCAATTTATAGGTAGAAAACTAGAGGCATAGATAGGTTACATAGATTGCTTAAAGTCACATAGCTAGAAAATGAAAGCTCCAAGATTCAAATCCTGGAAGTTTGCCTCCAAAGCACAGTCTGAATCCCCATGCTCTAGTGTTAACAAGTTAGGTGATTTACCAAAGTACATGTAGCTAGTAAATGACAGTATGGAGATTTGATCCCTTTGGCTCTAGAGCTCAGTCAGGTCCAATGCATGGCAGTAAAAACGGGACTTCAAAGCAATAGCTCATAAATGTAGCCTTTGTTTGTTTCAGCATGTGGAGCTCTTCCATAGGACAAGATTTCATGGGGCCCTCTTCTTTTTTTTTTTTTTTTTAAAGATTTTATTTATTTATTCATGATAGTCACACAGAGAGAGACAGAGAGGCAGAGACACAGGCAGAGGGAAAAGCAGGCTCCATGCAGGGAGCCTGACGTGGGATTCGATCCCGGGTCTCCAGGATCACACCCCGGGCCAAAGGCAGGCGCCAAACCGCTGCACCACCCAGGGATCCCCATGGGGCCCTCTTCTAACCACGCGTACTTGTTAACAGGACAAGCTCTCCCCAGACTTAGTGGGAAGAAAGGTGAGGCTTTGGACATGACATCAGGAAAATATTCCCGGGGGATCCCTGGCCTGTGCTTATTTATGAGCTGGGGGATTATCCCATGTAAACCTCACAATAATCATTGTCCTCATTTTACAAATTAAGAATTTTGTAAACTTAAGGTAGTTTAGCAATTTGTCTAAGTAGTGGCTACTAAGTGGTAGCATAAAGTCTTAAGCCTGGGTGTGCTTGATTTCAGAGCCTTGGCCAGAACTCTCTCCATCTTCTACTGTAAAAAATCCTGTCCATTCATGAAAGGATGGGTTGGCATTGCCTCTGGAGTGCAGACAGGTAATCTAGAGCTGGAGTTCTCAACCCTAGCTACATATTAGAACCATCAGGATGCTTTTAAAATATACCGATGCCCAGGCCCCACCTCAGCCCAATGAAATCAGAATTTCTAGAGGTAGGATCCAGCTATCAGTATTCTTTTAAGATTTTACTTATTTATTTATTTGGGGGAGGGGGAAGAGAAGGAAGAGGGACAAGCAGAATCCACACTGAGCACAGAGGGCTTTGATCTTAGGACCCTGAGATCATGACCTGAGCTGAAACCAAGAGTCTGGCACTCAACCAGCTAAGCCACCCAGGCACCCATTATCAGTGTTTTTTTTTTTTTTTTTTTTTTTTTAAGCTCCCTGGGTAATTCTAATGAAGAGTCAGGCTTAGAAACACTCACCCACAGGAAAGGACTGAATTCATGCCTAAGAAAGTTTGGATTCTAGATCCCAGAGCTGATCTGAGTTCTCAGAGCAATAGCAACTTGGTGGTTTTGCTGCTGCTGTTCTAGAATCCCACACTTCTCTCTGCCCCCAGAAAGCCAGAAGCCTTCTCCCCTTCTATCTGGGTGCTGAAATGTAACATGGCTGTTAGCTTTGTACACATTCCACAGCACTTAGGTGCTTGCTTATCCTCTGTGAATTCTTTCCTGACATCCATGCCCCTCTCCTGGCCCCTCCCCCATGGTTCATCATTTCCTCTTGGAAGGTCTCACTACACCAGGATCATTCACCTCCTATAGGACTCATCTCATTGTATTCTAGTTTTCTGTCTGTATATCTGCCCCTCACCAGACTGTGAACAACACGGGGACAGAGGCTGTGTGTGGATTGTCCCTATATTCAACATGGAGCTTGGACTGGAACAAGGTTGGTTGAAAGAATACATTAATACCTGATATCAGAAAAATCTTTAGAGAAATCTTTCTCCTTCGGGAGCCACAGCCTCTCCTTCCATTCACCTCCGTTCGACACTAAGACTTTCTCTAGGAAGCAAAAAAACAGAAGTAATCCACCCTTCAAAATGTAGCTTAAAACCTACTTCCAAAAGGAAGTCTCTTGGATTGTCCCCAGCTCATAATGATCTCTTTTAGTGAATTTTTATAGTCATTAGAATCTGTATAATTCAGTTGTCAATTGCATTCTTCTGTTTCTGTCTTCAAAGGTTTTTGTTTTTGTTTTAATGCTCATAGGTTTATATTTTGCCTTCCTAACAAGAGTGTAAATTCCGTGAATTTAGGGACTATCTCTAAAATGGCAAATCATTTTGTTGGTTCACTTATTTGATGTCTCCTGACAAACAGTAAGTTCTTTAAGGCCCGACACTCTCTAACATTACTCTTCACCAGGCATAGCGCTGGCACAGGTTAGGAGCTCAGCAGGACTTTGTAAATGAAGACATTTGGTAACCCCTTTTAGCCCTGTGCCCTGAACTTACTAGGTACCCATTAATCACATTCTCTGACTGGGCAAGAAATGGAAAAGCATATTTCTTATTATAAGATGTGGTTTATATGAGGGATAGAAATTCTCAGATTAAATCCTATTCTGATTTCTCTTTTCCTTTTTGTAGATGCTTGATTATTTGGCTCCCAAATTGAATGAGAAGTCTCAGGGAAGAATCCCTCATCCACTTCCAAAGCCCTAATGTGTCAATTTCACACAAAGCCTCTAAACCTCCCATTCAATTCACTCTGGATTTCATACAGCCCCATTATGAAATTCAGCAAGTCACTACAGAGCAAAGGCAGTGGTGCCAGCTGGGTTGGTTGGTACGTGCACAATCACAGTTGCACCTAGGTGTGATTTCTAAATATAGAATCAAGTCTGCTGTTTAACTTCTTAATGAAGAAAATGGGTAGCCTGGCCCCTTCAGTAGAGATGCTGCTCTGCTGTATCAGTTGCAAAGCACAGGGCTCTGCTCTACTGCTTTGCCTACTGATGATACAGAAGGGCTCCCCACTGATGGCAGGTTTGGTACCCCAAAATAGCCACGTTGCCAAACAGATCATTGTTTTGTTTTCCTCTGGTTCAATAAAAGGGGTAGGGGAGGGGGAACAGAAGGACAAAAGGAACAAATGAGCTCGCCTGCCCCAGAAAACCACTGTACCACCCTGCTGCCCAACACTGAATCCCCAGCCCCACTTTTGGCTACACAGTGGTTGCTCTCCAGCATACACGGCTGTCACTACTGGGTTCTAATGAGCCATAGTTAGGGTAGGAAGAAGGGAAGGGTTCCAATGTCACCAATGAAGAAGTGGAAAGACAAGCATCAGCAAAGCTGGTTTTAAAGCAGAGGAGGGGGCAGCCCAGGTGGCTCAGCGGTTTAGCGCCGCCCTTGTCCCAGGGTGTGATCCTGGAGACCCGGGATCGAGTCCCACGTCGGGCTCCCTGCATGGAGCCTGCTTCTCCCTCTGCCTGTGTCTCTGCCTCTGTGTGTGTGTGTGTGTGTGTGTCTCATGAATAAATAAATAAAATCTTAAAAAAAAAAATAAAGCAGAGGAGGAAGGAAGGAAGGCAGAACCGAAAGCATGTCCCGAGTGTCCAAAGTAGAGGCTTGGTATAAGGTTTTCTCTGCAACACTATGCATGTGTCTCAAAGCCACAGCCAGCTGGGGCTGCTTGCAGGCCTTCACCACATGCAAAAAAGAGGAAAAGACGCTGTGGTTGGCTGACCCACACCCAGCCCTAGCCACTTGGGCATCACCTCTTCGATCTTCTTGGAAATGTACTGGCCACTGTGGGTGTCTTCCCACTCTGGGCAATGCAAGAGCCATAGCATCCACAATGCCATGTCCAGGAAGTTCAAGCCAAAGCACCTCTGGCAGGAATCTGGGTTTGCAGCAAAGCCCAGGGGCTAGTCCTTGTCTTCAAAAGGCTATCCAAACACATTTTGCCTCTTAGTACTAAGTGACAGGCAAATGAGGGTTTTTTTAAAAATCAGTAGTGACTCAGTTTCTCTCTTTTCATGGTACCTCAGAAGACCTGTGAAATGTATTGAGGGGATAAATGCTCTCCAAGGAGTCCCAGCAAGAGAAAGGGGGGAAAGGATGCTTGCTTCTGGCCTTACGTCCTGTGCCTGAATCTAGCCATGAAAAAATAAGCCACTTGTGTATATATACATATACATGTTTATAAAATCTGGGTCACCTGACTACATGCTCCCAGCTGGTTGACAAAGGTGATGCTCTGCCTTCTTGTTTCATCTCATATTGTAAACAAGTGTCTTTCTGTGGTCTATTTAATGTCAAGTTTTTCACATTGGTGATTTGTTTTGTTTTGTTTTGTTTTTGTATTTTGCTGTTTAAAATGACTCCCAAGCAGGGCACCTGACTGGCTCTAACAGTAGAGCATACAACTCTTGATCTCAGGGTCGTGAGTTTGAGCCTCGTGTTGAGCCTAGAGTTCACTTAAGAAAAACAAAAATTGGGGATCCCTGGGTGGCTCAGTGGTTTAGGGCCTGCCTTTGGCCCAAGGTGTGATCCTGGAGTCCTGGGATCGAGTCTCATGTTGGGCTCCCTGCATGGAGCCTGCTTCTCCCTCTGCCTGTGTCTCTGCCTTTCTCTCTCTCTCTCTCTCTTCCTCTCTCTCTCTGTGTGTGTGTGTGTTGTGAATAAATAAATAAAATCTTAAAAAAAAGAAAAATTACAAAAATTTTAAAAATAAATAAATGGCCCCCAGCATAGTGCTGAAGTGCCTTCTTGTGTTCCTAAGGGCAAGAAGGTTGCCATATGCCTTATGGAGAAAATCTCTGTATTAGATGAGCTTCATTCAAGTATGAGCTACAGGGCTGTCAAATGCAAGCTCATCAACAGTGTATATTAAATAAGGCATCCTTAAACAGAAATATACTTAACATAAAAGTAAAGTTTCACCAGTTAATGGAAATTCTGTGACCAGAGAGAGGCTGGAAGGAACCAGCTGCACTTCCCGGCCATGCAATCCTTTAGTATTCACTAATTCAGTATTTGCAATGACTCTGGAATGTAACTACCACAAATAAAAAGGATTAGTTATACTTTCTGGCATCATTCTGACTACTTGGAATAGTTTTCTACAGTATTTCAAATCACAGAGAAGGCAGGACAGATGAACAACAAAAGAAAGGAAATCGTGTTTGCGTCTACTGTCTGCCACTCTTTAAGACATATTATATGTCATTCAGTCTTTGTAATAACTCCATATGGCTGGTTTTATCATCCTTTTATTCCAGGTAAAGAAACTGAATCTTTGAGAGATTAGGCAATTTATCTGAGGTCATGGAGCATTCTAGCAGAAACCTAGAGTGGCCCTAAAATTCTTTCCCTTCCCTCCATACATGCTCTGCACAATCCCTCAAGTGTGAGTGGGATCTGTGGACATGGTAAAGGTTATGTGCCATGATTATATTACAAGGCACAGGTGAAAGGATTTTGCATATAGGGATATGAGGGTCCCTAGTTAATTGACTTCTAAGCCCTTGACTTGAAGGGAAATGATCCAGGGTGGGCCTGACTTCATCAGGAAAGCCTTTTAAAAGAGGTGAGAGTCTCTTTCTGGCTGGCCCTGAAGAAGCCAGCCATACAAGGAAATTAATTCTGCCAGCAACCCAAAAGGACACCAAGCCTCAGATAAGACAGCAGTCCTAGCCAACACCTTGACTTCAGCTAAGTTGTGTCTAGACTTTGATCCATGGAAACTGAGAGATAACTCATTATAAGCAATAGAAAACTTTTACACACAGCTAAGGAGTGGCAGAGTCAGGGTTCAAACATAGGTTCACTTGCCTCCAAAGCTAATGTTCTTGTAATTTATACTGTGTAATATCACATTTGGTTTGGTTTTTGTTTCTTGACTTCCTTGCTTTGTTGGCATGGGGGAAGGCATAGGCAGAAAGGGATATGAAAGACATTCAGACACCATAGCTAAGGTCTAAGCCCCAACACAAAGAAAGTCTCTTCAGCCTTGGGTGGTGGCAGTAACAGTGACCATTTAAAAAGTGGGGAACCTCCAAGTGTTGGGAGATGAAGGATGGGAACAGGCAGGCATTTTATCTCCTCTTGCTCAGGAAATAGCTTGCGGGAATTTTAGAGGCAGCAATGTTCATACAGAGACAAGCTAAGAACACTAGTGTTGGATGAGCCACATGAAGTGGCCAAAATGATTATTTTTGACAGACACAAATGGCAATTACATATGCTTCAACAAGTACATGCAAGGGCAAGATTTAACCAGCGGTTAGGAAGTGCCAGGTCGGAGAACAGAAGCGGGGGAGAAACCAAGAGTTCTGCAGGGAAGAGATGTGAATGGGGACATATCAAGGCAGGAATCAAACAACTAGGTGTTCGGAGCCAAGAGGAACAATGTCAGTGATCATCCTCATGCCCCAACCATGGGAAATTTTAGTTGAAGACTCTGCACAACTGTGGGAAGGACGAACACCTATAAAGCCCAAGCTTAATCTTCAAATGTCTGACTTCAATTTAGTAATAACCCTTGCCATGAACAATGAAGCACAAGCAGAGTGGTCAGGGCTGGGATGGGGTTATACCAATGTAGGATTGGTGGATCATAAATAATACATGTCACACACCTAGTATAACAGCTGGCACATGGCAAGTACTAAATAAATGGCAATCTTCTTACTTGGCACTTCATTAGGTGATGGAAAATTGCCTTGCTTACCTAAGATGAAGGCAAGGGTGAGTCACTTCCAAATACAAGGGTAAAAAGGAAATGTGTGAAGCCCTCATTGGGAAAACCAGAATCCGGCTGGAAAAGGTTTAATTCTTTGGTCAGTCAACTTCCTCTTCTGGGAGGCATGGGAGAGGGGCAGCACCTTGGACAGCACCCTGGGAGTGGCGCTCACCTTGCGCCAGACCACCTGGCCATCAAGAGCAGGGTTCTCCATCTGAAGAAGTTCAGGTCCATGGGTTTGTAGGTTTCATCACAGGAGCCCATAGATGGGACTCGACTCCAGAACAATAATTGTTCTGTGTAAGCTTCCTGATCAGCAACAAGCTCTGGGTGTAGCATGGGGCCTAGAGGGCAAGTCGAGTGAGACAGGATTCAACATTGCCTACATGATGCTCAGAGATACCCAAGAGTCCTCGGGAGCCTGCATTATCATTATTGTGTTGTCCCAGCCCCATCCTCCCACCGGCAAGCAATTTCATATGTAATTATCCTCCCAGCCCCTCCTCTCCTTTTATTCTCCTTCTCTCTCCATATTCCTTCTTGCTTTCCCTTCATCTCCCAACCAAGTTTCATAAAGTCCACACCAGAATGCAGAGGCATCAACCCCAAGGTCATCTCTCACCCCGGCCTGAAGCTGCTCTCTCCTTGGAGAGCAGCCTGTCATGTTCCCTGACATCGTCAAAGAAAGCCCGGATAATGATATTTCCCTCCACCTTCCTCCAGACAAGACTCTGGCTTTCTATCTTTAGATCAACTGTCTTCCTAAAAGCTCACCTTGGGCTCAGAGACGGAATATGATCACTAATGGGAGAACCTAGGAAAAATGCTGGCCCACATAGGTCAGGATGGTGGTGACATGGCCAAGATCCTATTCATTAATTACTTAATTAATGACTAGCATGATACACCTGATGAGTGATTTAGACTAGGCACTGTGTTAATTGTCTGACAGTCATTTTCAATCCTCACGCCAACCCTATGAGGGAGGTACTATTATTATCCACATTATACATATGAGTGAAGTGAAGTGAAAGGTTAGGTAACTTGCCCTAGCTCACATCACCAGTAAGTAGGCAAGCTAGGGCTGCCAACTTGGTCTGTGTGACACCTGGTCTATGCACTTAATCACCCTACTTTATTATCCTCCCATGTGTATATGGGCTTCTACCCACATTGTTGCTCTCACACTTCTGTCATTGGCAATCTCACTGGTGATAAAGCAAAATTCTGTCTTCTAGATCCCTGAAGCTCATCCAGTGTGTCCCCTACTCACCTGTGAGGGCTGTCCTCCTTTCATCATAATCATGGCTCCCTTGCTCTCTAGCTGTCATGTTCCAGCCAGGCCTGCCTCATCTTACAGAAGGGAGAAAGTAACATATCTGCATTTCAGGACAAGCAGGTAACACATTTGCATCTCAGAGCCAGCTGCAAGGCACTAGGGAACACCAAAGAGAGACAGGATCTGGAGAACAGGCCTTTGTGTTGCCTCCCAGTCACAAGATGGAAGACTCTTTACCACACAGTGGGATTGTTGTCAGTGGCTCAGGGTTTATCCATTGGAATAGTGGAAAGGGAGAAATGGTCATGTAGTTTAGGGAGCATCAGCGGGAGCCTCTGGGCAATTATTGAAGAACTACACTACCAATGGAGCAGAACCAAGGAGACCAGAAGACGAAAGAGGCCATTATAATAGCTGTAATAAAGTAACTAAACTGATTTGGGTTAAATGGCTTAAAGAAGGTGGACATTTTTTTTCTAGACCCTCATATAATTTATAAACAGGAATTTGAAAGGTTACCAATTACAGTCCATATATAACAAAGCTGTGAAATGAACTCTGGCCTGCCCTGCTCCGGGAAGCTGTGGGTCAGCATCCTGATGACAGTTAACCCCACCAGCAATGCTCTCCTCTGCCTCTGTCTTTTGACCGTGAGCATGAGGTCCCTTACTCACTGAAGTCTAGAGCAGGCATTATGCAGGGATGGGTATTAGCTTCCTACAGCTGCTACAATAAACTATCACAATGTTGTAGGCTTAAGGGTATGTATCAACAGAATTTGTTCTTTCACAGCTCTGAAATCAAGATCAGCAGAGTTGATTCCTTCTTTAGAGGTTCTAAGGGAGGATCTACTCCATGATTCTCTCCTAGCTCCTGGTGTTTGCCAGTAATCCTTGGGACTCCCTGGCTTATAGCTGCATTCTTCGCATCTTTGCCTCTGTCATCATTTGGCCTTCTGATAAAGATGCCAGCCATAGGATTTAGGGCCAACCCTAACTGAGTATGAGGCCACATTCTTAGGTTCTAGGTGGACACAAATCTGGGTGGATGAGGCAGGGGGGACTCTTTTCAACCCAGTACAGGTTGCCAGTGGCATTTTTGGCAGATCCCACATAACAGCAAGGAAAAGATCTGGGTTCCTTAAGAGGAGGGCTCAGGGTGCAGGCAGGGAGGTGGAAGGAGGAGGCCACTCTGAGCAGTTTCCACATCAGACTGAGGCACTTCCCCATCTAAAATATTTCACAGAAATCAAGCTCAACGGAGCAAAGAAATTCACCCACAGAGCTAAGGCAATTCTCCTACCGCTCAAAACATCAGGTGCAATGATGTTTGCAACGTTTGTATCATCCAGGCGAAACACCAGGTAACTCAATAGACCTAACACCCCTCTTCCCCCAAGCTAACATGGAAAACAGGCGAATGTCTTCAATCACCTTTCCTCTCCCTTCTAAACCCCAGGAGGGCTGGGGGACACCCAGGGGCTCTGACCATGAGAGGAGAATGGGCTTCTCAGCCTCCCACTCAGCCAAGAACAACCCTGGGAAGGAGGGCTCATGGCAAGAAGCAGAGCAGGGTGGAGTAAACCCTCAGGTCCCCTCCTTTCTGCTGGTGGGGACTCCTTCTGAGGCCGTCAGGGAAGTACTACGCAGAGCTGCATCCAATCTGGGCTAAGTAGATTAGTTCCCTCCCAGTGAAAGGTTCTGGGCAGCTGAGCAGGGCAGCTCCCTGCGCGGTGGCAGGGGGCTGTCATTACAAGGCCCAGATAGGACATAATTACATGCTCCCTGGAGGGAGCTCCTAATTGAATTACAGGGTGTCTCCTGAGCATGAGAGGCAGCCCGTACTCAGAGGTAGCTGAGCAGCCAAGGAACAGACCCTCTGAGGAGCTGGTGCCAGGCAGGGGTCAGGCTGTGCAGAAGTTCAGGGACACCCGAGCTCAGACAGTCCCATGGACCTCACTGAAACTGCGAGAGGAGAGGAGACATGCACGGAGAGCGGGGCATCCCTGGTCTTCATGCCTGAGGGGTGTGTTCCAGTCCCATGCCCCACTGGGCTTGCTATACACTGGAAGTGGTACAGAGCCAGAGGACATGCCAGGAATTCACTCTGTTCATTCATTCATTCATTCACTCATTCATTCAACAGCCATTTTTTGGTGTCTTTATGTTGTGTGGTAGGCATGGGGAAGAACTGAGTGCTGCTCTGGTCTGAGGACATGGTATTGCCTTCAGGTACTGTTTAATCCTGAAGCCAACTTGTACTTCGATCTATGGGTGCCCCACAAGCCAAGCCAATTAGCCATTTTTCTTAACAAGTCCTTCTGGGGTAACTGCACGAGGATGTCACCTCTAGTGCCTGCAAACTGAATCAACAAAGCCAGATGGCAGTACCTCTGTGTAGCCACAGCTTGAAGAGGCCTCCTCTTCTACAGCAACTCTTTCTTTAAGTTTTTATTTAAATTCTAGTTAGTTGACATTCAGGGTAATATTTGTTTCAGGTGTACAATACAGTGATTCAACACTTCCATACCACACCTGGTACACATCACAAGTGCCCTCCTTAATCCCCATCCCCTATTTCCCCCATCCCCCATCCCCTCCCCTCTGATCACCATCAATGTGTTCTCTTATAAAGAGTCTGTTTCTTGGCTTACCCTTCTCTTTCTCTGTTTTCCCTTTGCTTGTTCGTTTTGTTTCTTAAATTCCACATATGCAACTCTGTCAATATAGTTCTCTTCCTGCCAGCCTGGGAACTTCCTGAGGACCAGAACTGGGCCGCTTCTCACTGTGTCAGCTCACAGTAGGAGCCTAATGGTATCTACTGGCTGTATCCTGAGTGAAGGGCGTCTGTGTCCTACTTCCACTCTCCTGTTGCTTCTGGCCTCACTGACTGAGGCTCTCGTAGGCTCTTGGGGCAGGGGCGGGGGGGACCTCCAGCGGAGCCCCTCTTGCTCTCTCTTATCATCCCTTCCTCTAAGCCTTGATCCTGGATGCCCTCAGACACCTGATCTGATAGGCACAGCCTCAGAGGAGCCCCCTGCATCTGAACACATGGCCCTGCGCCAGCCTTGCCCTTTTCCCCAGGCAGTTGGCCAAAGCCTCATCTGTTGGTTGTTCCTGCTGGTGAAGTGGCACAAACAGGAATCCTCTGTGCACCAGCTTGGGCACAGGTGGGTCTGGGCCAGCAGTCAAGGGTGATGAATTCAGATTTCTGACCTGGGTGTTTTGGCCTTTGACAACTTCCCTGAGCCCAGTTGCCCCTGAATTCAAAGGAAAGCATCCAACTCTTGCTGTTAAGGGATGGGTGATGTGCCCTTAACTTCTTCCATCTGAGGAGAAAGTCTGCTGCTTTCAGCTTCATGACCTTACTCTGACATTAAAATATAAGACATAGTGGAAAGAATGTGTGATTTAGAATCAGAAGATCTAGGTTTTGATGCCTGCCCTTCAAAGCTCTGTGTTCCAGGGCAAATTTCTTAATATTTCTTAGGCTCTGTTACCTAATCCAAAAAAGTGATGATGTTAACCCTAAGGTATGACAAATCCTTATTTTTAAAAATATTTTCATGTAAATATTTAACGTTTTATTATATAAGAAAAAAAACAATAGTAGTCTTTCCCCCGAGGTCTGAACAATGGTAAAGCCTAGGTAACCAACACCCGGTTCTATAATCTGATATATTCTGATATATTCTCCAGTATACTGATCTCCCCATGGGGGTCACCTTCATCAAAATAACTTTAAACAATTAGTGCCTAATATTTCTAAAGCATTCCGCATCAGACAGTTGCCTTGAAAGTGAGCTCTTGGCTGTCTTCATTCTACTCACTCCCCAACCCGCCAAACTAGAAAGTCTATTTTCCTCCAGCAGTCCACATGGGTTAATTAAAATGTCATTTCTCTTTGCTTTGGCTAGAATTAGATTAACTCATTGTAGTAACACAAGTTATCTTTTGCTGTATTTTATGAAAATCTAATTAATTTTCAGTGAATCTTCTAAAATATGGGTTCCATGAGGAAGGGCAGATAATTAAAATGGACTGTGATAGGAACCACTGATCTAGTTTATGAAACCCACTAGCTTAGCAGGAATTCTGGAAGACTCTGGTCTGACAAGGAAATTATATGTTTCATATGTCCAGTGGGAATTTGTGGATTCATCCAGGGAATAAAAGAAAGTTCTGTGTTATGTACGATACAGAAGAGAGTGATTCAAGGGGTTTCTTCCCATTAAGATTGGCCTCATGACAGAGTGGCAACTTCACACTAACGCACCTCACTGAAATTGAGACTCTGAGTTTCTTTATCCCATCCCAGTTCCTTCCATCTGTCCTCCCAGTACTAGAGGAGGCGGTTATTTGGCCTTCCTTCTCATAGCCACAGATGAGGTCAGATACAGCTCCAAAGCCTTTCCCAGGATGGTCCCCTGGACAGCGGTTATGAACTAACCACAACCGACACATAGGAGTCCTATCTTACAGCCTAGCCCTGTGCCCGGGAACACGGGCAGCTGACAGAGTCACACACTATGCCACCTGGAGATGGGAATGCTCTAGCTTCCGGGGAGTTCCTGGAAGCGCATCAAGTTACAGCTCCAAAGACAAAGAGGGGGTGCCTGCTGGCTCTGGCTAAGTCCAGCTGACCAGCTGTCTGGCAGGGGAGGGGTGGTGAAGGAAAGCCTGTCACTCTGTCCCTGGCAAGCCTGGGAGGTAGAAAGCTTTCTGCCTCAGTCTGGAACAAAGGCTGGTCTGGAAACCCAAACCCAGGAAGAGGCTTTGAAAGTGACTCAGTACCCAAATAGCACAGTCAAAAATGACAGCAGTTCATCTTCTGACGCTAGTCTCCTGGAAAGGACAGACTAGAACAGAGTAAAGGGGAGAGAAGTGACTCTGGTAGCCTTGAGATTTGTGCCACTGAGCATCACCCACTAGGAATGTTTTCTGTTAATCTGAGCAGAGAGGCCAGTTTCATCTTGGTTGCATCAATCTTGGTCAGCTTGATGAATCTGAGCAGGCTGGGGCCTCCAGAGGAGGCTATTTCTGTCATTCTCCAGCCAATGGCCCCAGCACAGACCACAGTGAAATCAGTGCTCTCTCTGAGGCACTGCAGACCTTGTATGTGCCATCTGAGGTGACAGATGACTGGCTAAGCTGGTACTTTCTTCTAAGTGATGCTGCCACCACTTACAGACACCACAGCTTAGGTAGCTTACTGTGGAATCCTCACAGCAACTTCACTTTTCCACCCCACCATGTGGCATGGCATTAACTGTTGGGGTAAGGAGATCTTGGCTTGGGGCAGCCCGGGTGGCTCAGCGGTTTAGCACCACCTTTGGTCCAGGGCTTGATCCTGGAGACCCGGGATCGAGTCCCACATTGGGCTCCCTGCGTGGAGCCTGCTTCTCCCTCTGCCTGTGTCTCTGCCTGTGTGTGTGTGTGTGTGTGTGTGTGTGTGTGTGTGTGTCATGAATAAATAAATAAAATCTGGAAAAAATAAAAAGGAGATCTTGGCTTGACTCGGGGCAAACAAGACATATCTAGCCAGTGGACTTTAACATGGCCAAGTAGGGAAAGGGGGAAAAAAGAAAGGACCCATAAGATTCCCTCTCTTGAGAATTTGAGGTAAAAAGTCTTTCCAGGGAGGAGCCGAGAGCTAAATGGAAAGAGGACTCACGAACTAGAACAGTTGGTCTGTAAGGTATCACTGCAAGCTGGAAGCAATAAGGGAGCAAGCCACAGAGAGAAGCAGAGACGCCAGGAGACCGAGACCACATGGCCCAGCAGGGAGAGCATCCAACAGAGAAGGTGGTCCAGGGCTCTCTTGTCTGACAGCTTTCTGCTACCACCTCTGGTCTGTGCTGCTCCCTACAATTCAACCCTCTCATCTTGACATACAGTCAGGCAAAGACTTTGTGGTGAAGGGAAAAAGCACCACGGTGAGTGATTTGCTTCCTGAGGGATAGTGATCTTCTTGGTATGATGGTGAAGCTCTTTCTCTCTGTCCATGTGACAGGCTTTCCTAAGGCTGTTCCTGATCACTTGAAGAAGTCACAGGTCAGACAGTAGACACCAGGCAACACCAGTACAGATGCCAGCAGTGTGAGGGAAAAGGACGCAGGGACCAGGAGAGGAAAAACGAGCACAAGGACTCAAGGAAGCAGAGAGGAAGGCGTGCAGTGTGACAGAAGTAGAAACCACTGCTCTTGTGGTGACAGTGACTGGAGCATGACAGAAAGTAAAGCTGCAGCACTAAACATTTAGAAGAAACAGTGAGTGTGAGACAATAGTATTCAAACAGGAAGTAAGGTGTGAGCAGGGAAATAAAGCAAACACATGTGAAGATTTGCAGCTGGGGCCATGGTTAGCCCTAGCGATGGTGGCACGGGGCTCACCCCAGATCACCACCGCTCAGAGCCGGTCAGGTGGTAATAGGGTACACAAGCAAAAATCATGTGGGACTCACAAAGACAACACCTGAAGGCAGACAAATCAAGGCCAGTGGCTCTGGAAAGAGATGGACTACGAGGGTAACAGTGATATTAGTCATCTATAACCCAGCATTTGTTTTGTAGCCATATTCTTGGTATTGAGTTATTATCAAGATGTCACTCATTTTGGAAGCACCAACTAAAGAACCCACAATAGGGCATTGTTGGTACCATATGTAACTAGCTGATGAATCCCAACCAGCAAGTGATAACCAGACTGGGCTCATGCAAGGACAGGTTAACCAGGTTATGTCTATGCATGCTCTTAGCTAGGAGGGGTCAGGATGGCGCCACATCCATAGCTAAATTCAAGTGTATACACATATCTAGTGGAGGGTAATTCTGTTTTCAGAAGAACAAATTTCTCCATAACGAGTAAGTTCCACCTTCAATTCTATCTTCATTTCTGTATATGTAGATATTTCCTACTTGGGCACCTGGCAGGTTATAGGAATGGGAATATATGAATGGTAACTATCATGCCACCCGAGAATGTTTACCTAGCGCTTTCCTTCGTGGTCATTTAGCAAAACCCTCAAAGTATTTAGTTCCTGCAAAACACTTCTGGACTTGTGCAGAATTCATTAAGTATGAGGATTTTGCTCTATTTGCAGATCAAGGAGTTCTCTCCCTCCAGCTGTCAATTATATATGACCGCTTCTTTGCCAAGACTTCCTATTGCTTCTGGAAGCACAATTTAATTTCTCTTTTAAAAAACAAGAAAACAATACCTCGATTAAGCAGAAAACAATAGCTCTAAACTCTACTACCTTCTTCATGGAACTGACAGCGTCACCGCCAAAGGGGAGATAAGAAATTAGTGCTTGTCTACCACCCAGATTCAACTGGGAAGTTGATGAAAGGCTGGACAACAAGAAAGCCCTCCCCAACTCCTAACTCTGGGAAATGAACAAGGGGTGGTAGAAAGGGAGGTGGGCAGGGTGTGGGGGTGAATGGGTGACGGGCACTGAGGGGGGCACTTGATGGGATGAGCACTGGGTGTTACGCTATATGTTGGCAAATTAAACTCCAATAAATTTTTTTTAATGAACCTGGAAAAAAGAAAAAAAAATCCTCCCCACCCATCCACCTAGCTTTGTCCCTTTCTACCATTCTTGTGAATGAACACGGAAACTTTAACCTGAAGAACCAGAAGAGTCGAAACAAAATAAGCAGGGCAGGATCTCCATCAGTATCCCTTTTCTATTATTGCCTGAAGCCCAACTAGCTCCTCTCCAAGAAGGAAAGCCTCCTCTGAAGATAAGACTGGTTCTTTTCCTGACTGGCCAGTCATGTAATCATCTCCAATCACTATGCTCCTTTCTCTTCAACCTAACATTCTCCCTTGTAGAATCTCCAACCCTGCACCACTGAGTCACCAGAGGGCAAGCCAGTATGACAAGAGCAGGAGTAAGCTCTGCTGCATAGACTGCTCTGCTGCATAGGCTCTCTAATCAAGTCAGGCAAAGGGAATGTTGACCAATCCAAGGTTGCCAGGAGATCCTGCACCTCACACCCTAAAATTAACCAGGAAGGCTCTGGACTCGTGGAGATTTTTGTAGACATGTAAAGTTTAAGTAGGCTTGCGATGCTTTCTGGATCCTGGAGTTGGCATATGATCTTTTTTGATATAATCTGACAATTTCAGTAATTAAAATGAAAAAAATTATCAGAATGTAAGGCCTTTCTGGACACAATAGCCAAAGCTTCTGTTAAGAAGGCCACATAGCCTTTAATCATCCTGTGGGCCCAGAGGGAAAGAACTATAGTTGAACATCAATATTTGAAATGTTGCATCGTACTGTTAAATACCCCATTCCACAACTGGGTTAGATATGGATGCCCTTCTTCAGGATCACTCTGAGCCATGTACATAGCTCCACTGTGAGTTCCACAAAGCCATCGGTCCAGGTAAGTGACTGTTTACCTAAAGCCAGAGAGAAACCCCATTACTGGAATTCAGGCACTGAAGGCAGAAGAAAAGAGAAAGGGTGGGATGCCACCCGAGGGAGCATGACCATGACTTCCACCCTACTCTTACCCTCACTAACCTTACATGCAGCTTGTGACTTTTCTCAAGCACAGAAAAGGTGTTCTAGGGGCAAAGCATCTCCCTGATGGCAAGGGAAGAGACTATCCTAACACCTTGCTGAGCCAAAGAAAAAAGACAAGGCCTACTGTGTTTTAGTAATTTGGAGAAGGAGTAAATTATGTCCTGGAGCACTCCAGATTTCGATGGAAAAGATTCCCTGGGGTTGAAACTTCACAGAAAAAGAACACCTGGAAGAGAATGCCCGGCATAATTTTGAAAAAAATTATTTCATTGAACAAGCACTGCCTAAAAGATGTCCTAGCTCTACTTGTCATACCTTTTCTCAGTAAGAGATCATAAAGATAGTTTTTTTTTATTTCTATGGGCTCAATACTTTTTCTTCCTGAAAGTCTCAAGGTGAACTGAGAGATTAAAAATAGCCCATAGTATGCTATTTTTTAAGTTAAGATATTAGCCACATAATACTTTTGGATTTGTACTTCCAGAGCATCTTTCACCCAAGAATTTCTATAAGCTTTCCAAAGTTAACATTGTTCTGATGGATAAAAATAAGAAAGTCCAACTGGGAGGGAGCGACATTAAATCAGTAGCCTCTAACAAGATCTTGCCAGCTCTAACTTTCTATCCTATCTAGCTGTGCGATATTAGACAAGTCACTTTCCCTCTCTGAATCTCAGCTTCATAATTTGTAAAAGCAGGAGTTCAGATACTTTTGGGCTTTAACATTCTAATTTTGTTGGAAACTATGTGGCACAGCTAATACTCCATTCTTCTTCAAAGCAGGCCTATGCCATTTAATTATAGTAGGACTTGGCATTTGCCTATTTGACATCGGCGATTCTCAGAGATCCCAAAGGTTCATGAGCTGCCATTTTCTGTTATTTTGCAGAGGCATGCTGTGAGCCTGGGATACAGGAGCAGACGTGTGTTTATCGAGTGAGATTAATGTGCCAGCAGCATGCATATATATCTCCACAAGGTTTTTTTTTATTGTTTGCAGGAGGCTCAAAGGCCATAATTCTAAGGATGCACTGGGGTGATAGTCACAAAGGTGGGGATTCTTCTAGATCATGAAGATGTCAGTAGGATCTCTCTCAAATGTCAAGAGTTTATTGTAATGTGGGCTTAAGGTTATCATGTCCCCACCCCTGCTTCATCTGTTTCACTACTACGTCCTTAGCCAAGGTCGCTTTAGAAACTTCAGTGGTGTCACGCACACAGCAAAGAGCTTTCATTTCTTTTATTGAGCTTATCTCAACCAGAGCACTTCTCCCAGGTGTTTTGATTTGTCTGTATACCTAGTATCCACTTCACTGAAGAAGATTCTTGAGAGCTGAAATGCCAGCCTGTTCTATTCATTTATTTATCTCCAGTCCCTAGTAATGTATCTAGTATGTAGCAGACATTTAATAAATGTTTGTTGAATGACCGAGCACCTTCTCTGAGCAGGCACCATTCTGAAAGTGCCTTTTCTTCATATTTGTACCTAGTACTTATCACTCCCCTGCAGGATAGATACCACTATCCCTGTCATTCCAACAAAATACCTGGGGCTTGGACAGGTGAAATGACTTGTTCAAGTTACACAGTTGGTGAGTGACAGATTCACATCTGTTTGTCAGACTTCAAAGTTCAGGGTTTTCTATCTTACCCTGGTACTGAGGACATTTTTGAAGAAGTAAAGCATAAAACCAAATGAGTGAATGCACAACCTGATAGTATTGACAAAGCATAGGCCTGCCTTCAACCTGAATAGGTTTTTAGAAGAGTGTATTGAGGGCAAAACTGCCAATGCTCCCAGGCTTGTCGGCAAAGAAAGTTACACAGAGAGGGAAGGATTGGAAGATGGAACTGCTCCAGGCATCACACAGCTTCTGTCTAGGTACCCTGAGGGTTTCAATTTCAGTTTCCAGATTGGTACTGCAATTAACAAGGTCTCAGGGTAGGAGCTGGGTTCTAGCTAAGTTAGAATTGCAAGCTGGAACTGGAAAGCAAGGCTTCTTGAGTAAATTAAGCAAGGCTTTTGAAAGCCACTTTTCTTCCTGGGTCTTGTGGTTTGGCCAAGAGTTTTAGAGCATTTCAACTCTAAGTCGGGACCAACAGCATCAACAGCTGGTTAGAAACAGAATCTCAGGCCCTACTCAACCTTTCAAACTATAATCTGCTTCCTGGATGGTTCAGAAGCACATGAAAATTTGAGAAACACTACTCTAGAAGATATTCTGAGGTCTTTTCTGGCTCTGATATTTTAGGAGTTTTGATGAGGAATCTTCATGATAACCCCCAGACTAGCATGTTTTATTAATTTGGGTCACAGAGAGATCCAAGTAGCCCATATCACCTCAGCTGTGTCTTCTGAAGAATACTGTTAATTCAATGATATAATTATTAATGGCCTCATTTACTAAGCATATACCATATACAAACAACTGTATACAGTATCTTGAATCATCATGACAGCCTTGTGAGAAACGTATTATTATCCCTATTTTATCAGAGGAAATAATCTCATAATTAATAAAATTTCCCCAACTCTGCAGTTGAATCAGAACTATATCCAGACTCTTAAACCAGAGTACTCACAGTCCATGGTTTTTCTGCTATACCACACTGCCTCTAGTTGTAAAATTACAATCTAAAGTACCAAGGGTAGGGCTGTGGTGTGAAGACAGACAACTAACAGGCTATGGACTCATTCTTCTTCTGAAGGGAAGAAAACCAAGAGGTAGTCTAAAGTCTACTGAAGTCTAAAAAATGATGTAAAGAAATAGCAGGCAACAGAGCTTGTTCACCAAACCCAGGAATACTTGAACCCAAATCGCAAATGTGGGCAGCTTGATCTACATTTAAAATCAATATCAGAAGTGATCATTCATAAGCCCACTTACACCAAGATATTATTCAGGCTGAAAACACAAATAGGTTTCAGGAAGAGTTAGTCATACTCAGAGATCTAGAGTGCACAACTGATTGTTAATGGGACAAGGAAATTAGGTGCCAAGTCTTTGATCTGTCAAAAAGTACTTTTTAGTGCCCTTGGTAGATAGTACCGAATTGGAGAAACCACTAGTCCATTAAATCATAGCCAGTGCTGTAGTCTTGATGTCATTTAATGCCTGACAGTACTCCTATATACTTACGCTGCCATAAATGTGAGAAGTTGCACAGTTTGTCTACCCAACGAGGGCCTGTCCTTTATTTGTACGTATAAACTCTCTCTCCAGAGCACATATAAATGGACAGTATTCTCTAGAAGGCACAGGTTTTTACTTGGGCTAATGAATGATTACCCCTCCCGGTGAAATGACTAAACAGAGCTCTAATAAATCAACTTGTCAATGGCTATTTCACCTCAGGAGACAATATCCCTGTTTCATCTTCGGCCAGTGCAAATAGGACCTACACTGAGTGCCCATGTCTGTGGCTCAGTAAATCCTAGAGCAGGGAGGAACTGCAAAAAGAAAGACCTGACCCTGCCTCCAGGCAAGAAAAGTATTGTTCCCACTTTGCAGATGAGACAGTTCAGTTCTAGAGCTAAGACTAAACGTCTTGCCCAAAGTCACACCATTAGGAAAGGATTGAGGGAGGCCAAGAGCAGAGTCCTCCGGATGGCTCAACCAGCTCTGCTGTCAGCATCACCCAACCCATCGAGCCCTGTCCCACAAATGGGCCTAGAAGAAGCGCTGCTATGACATCTCTCCCTTGGTCCTATGGGCCCTCCTTTCCATGAGTTGGGTCCTTCACTCTCCTACAAGTTGTATGTTTTCATTTCTCACTCAGGGTGTTTTTAGCAGTGTCCTGGAGCAGTTTGACAACCCCCCTTCCTAGACACCCCCTTTTGTTCTTCATGCCCCCTCCTGCTGCTGCTTATTGCTTATGGACATGAGCAGGAATTCAGAGACAAGTTTCCCCCTTCTCAGTCACCCTGGAAAGTCTGCCCTCTCATAAGCTGCAATTCCTGGGGTAAGTCATTCTGTTTCTTCTTCAAAGCTATCCATCTGAGAAAAACAAAAACAGAAAACCAAAGCAAAGCAAAGCAAAGCAAAACCCAGAACACCCAGTATAAGAAGGCTCAATGGGGAGAGCCCTTACATTGCGATACACACAGTGTCTGAAGGGCTAAACAGGCCAGTAACCCAAGAAGTATTCTGGGACAATTCTAGACCATGAAAAGAAATGACCACACTGAAGATGTATTTTCTCCCCCAGTTCCTAAGAGGCATCTCCAACATTGCTCAGGCAATTTTTGAGCTCACACCTAGGACTAAAGACAGGTGGCCACCGCTCTGGGAATTCCGCTTCTGCAAGATGCCTCCAGTACCCAAGCTATATTGACTCATCTCACTAGACTGGGTAAGTCTCATACCATAAAATAGCTTACAGGCATTTAAAGAGATTGCCGAGTTTCAACCAACCTTGCAATTTCCAAATTGAAGGAGAGATGCCTGAAATCTGGTTATACAATATAGTCGCAATATGGCCCCAGGGGAAAAAAAAGCCACTGCCACTTGCTTCCCTGAGGATGCTCTGATTGGACTGGCACTGCCTCAGGATGGAAAGGATCAGCCTCAAGGCTCATATGAGCCTTTGGCCTGAGTAAAGGAGGAAGGAGAGACCCAGCCAGTTTCCTAGCTCCTGCGTCGTCACAAGAATTCTCCAAAATCGACATCAAAACTTCTGTCACCCGACACCTGCACCAGCTATCACTCCAGTGGATGGAATGCTCCGTGTCCTTAGATCCCGCCACAGGATTTCCTGCCCAGAGACAATTTAAAGTGAGAAAACCAAAGGAAGGTTTGGATGCGGAACCTGCCAGGGGTGCCTGCTGATCCTGCACACCTGTGCTGGGACTCGAGTTTGACAGTAACGCAATACGAGGGAGAATTTTAAGGACAGAAAGAGATGGCATGGGAGGGAGGGAGATAGAATATGGAAAGGCTACTTACACAGTTTCGTCATTCTTGAACTCCAGCTCCCCGTATACATCTTCAAAATCCTCACCACCACCCTTGGCTGTCCCCTCCACTGTCCTAAAAGGGACGATTACTGTGCCCCGGGCACCTGATGTCCGCAGAACCTTGACCTCCAGGACACCAATACTCTCGCTGACACGAATAGTGCCGCATTCAAAAGTGAAGATGCCTGCATGGTCATCATCCAAGATGGTGACTGTGGCCACATAAGGGGATGCCAGGATGGCCCGAGGCAATGGAAGACTATTGAGTACTATTGGAGGCTTCCCCTCCTCTGGTTGCTCCTCCTCTATGCGGACGTTGCTCAACCTCACGAAGAAGTGTTCATCCTCCTCAAAAATGTCATCATCAATGATGCCTACCGAGAACTCTTTCTGGGTCTCTCCTGGTTTCAGGACCACAGTGCCCTCTGTGAACTCATAGTCAGCCCCAGCATTGGCGGAACCATCCTCTGTTTTGTAGTCCACATACACGGTCTTAGACATGTCCCCCCCTTTCCTCACCACTGTCAGGAGCACAGCCCCACAGTTCTCCAGGCACTGGTAAGAGCATGGATCAAAGAAGACCTTCGAGACAAAGTCCTCAGGCTCATTGGTGTGCACCTCGTTTATGCTGGAGGTCTTTTTGGCTTGTTCTGCTGCATGCTTCTTCAGGATATTGCCTGCGCCGGTCATCATCCGGGTAGCTTGGATCCGGTAGAAGGCACGACTCTTCTGCTGATGGGAAAGAGCATAGTAATTGGCCATCTCTACCAGCTGATCTAAGTCCTTCTCTGGGTGTTTTTGCTTCAGATCCTTTAGAATCCGGATCATTTCTCTGCGGGACTCATCTACTTCCTTCCCTTCCAGGGGCACCAGGTTCCCATCCAGGAAGTGGGAATTCATCATTTTCCCATCCATCTCAATGCCCTTAGGATGATCACCCTCTGTCTCTATGATAACTCCTCGGTGTTTATCTGTGCGGTACTTTTTGTGCATGTATTTGTAGAAGAGTAGTCGCCTATCTGCCACCCAGGCCAGAAGGACACACACTGGAAAGAAGGAGAGAGTGAGAAGACCTTCCCAAACCTGAACCACACCAGGAGAGAAGACTGCCAGGATCATATAAAGCCAGATGTAAGCAAAGATGCTCCAAGCAGCCGTGATGAGGAAGACTCGTAGGTGCTTGATCTTTCGAGTCTCTCCATCAGGGATCACGTAGACGCAGATGCCAATGATGATGAACATGTTAAAGGCTGCGCTACCTACGATGGTGGAAGGTCCCAGGTCCCCGGCAATGAACCCGTGACCACACACCTCAATTAAAGAGAGAAGGATCTCAGGAGCAGAGGAACCCAGGGCCATCAGGGTCAGGTTGGAGACAGTTTCATTCCAGATCCGAATCGTTGTGGTGCTGGTCTCTCCATTGGGCTTTTTGATAGTCACCTCTCTCTCTTGAGAAGTGATGACTTCAATAGATGCCATGAAGCGGTCGGCAATGATGGACACCCCAAGGAACATGTATATCAGGGCCACAAAATAGACAATGACCCTGGCAATCTTGTCCCCAAGGGAAGGGTTCTCCGGGTACCAGATTGGTAGGATGACACCCTCCTTGCAGTCCGATGACTCTGAACAGGACTCATTGTTCTGCCCTGCACTGGGCACCTCCCCCGAGCTGCCAGCCTCTGCCCGAAGACCATTTAGGAAGAGCACAAAAGTAATCAGCCCAAAATGGAGGAAGGCAGAGGTGAGAGGCTGCAACCCTAACCACGCCATACACAAGACTTAGCCGCTGGCTTCCACTGCAGCACCAATGGTCCTCCTGACAGGCCAGAGACCTAGAAAAGACCAGAGAGGCAGGGAAAGGCATGAGCAAAAGGGGGACAGCAAATGGCAGGTTCCCACCAACACAAATTGATGTTTCACCTTGAGCGACATATTGTACTAACATATGGGGCAGTCTCTCACTCGGAAAAAAAGATGTCAATGGGAGGCACAAATAGTGGCTCTGTCCGCAGGACCATCTGGTGGAGACTCAGCTGAAGAATGGCTTAAAAGAGCTGGGAATATTGGTAATGAAAACATAAGTGATACCCTTCCAGTTCTGTCTCCAAACCCCACTGTTATCTGTGAGAGTTCTCAAGAATCAACTGAAAAGAGGCCAAGCATGACCTGAATCCTCATCCCTTGTACTGTTTCTAGGGTTTTCGGGCTCCTTTACCCACACTATTTTCATGCTTAAGAATTCTGCATCACATATGTGTGCAAGAGTACATACGGAATTGAACTTTTTTCATGGACTACTCCCCCAAAATAGAACACATCGCTCTGCATGCAATTGAGCCCACCTGAGAGGAACTCCCTCCCTGAATGCAAAATTTGTCCAGGCAAGCTGTAATTCTGACATTTCTTGGGAAATCAGGGTGGATAGTGTAGGGAAGCTCCCTGCAGGGGAGCTAAACGGAGGTCCCCATGAGCTGTACTACAGGCCCGGTCCACGGCCACCTCCGTCCTCCAGCAAAACATGCTTACAGACCGTTTGAGACAGTCAGTTACAGGAAGATGAAAATCAGTCAGCCACTCAATTCCAAACCCAGACGCTGAAAAGGCCAAGTGATAGAAATCACTATTAATAAAACATTCAAGTGGCTCTTGAATACATTTTTTTAAACTGTAGACAAGATTTGGGGGTGAAATGCAGCCCCATCTGCTGGCCTCAAACTGCTAAGAGGTGAGCATGAATTCAGGAGAATGGGAAGAAATTCAGCAGGATCTATGGATTCATCTTTGCACTCACCTCATTCAGATGCAATGAGAATGCAAATAACCATGCTACAGCTTTTTTAAAAAGAAGCTATTTGCCCATTTTCTACCTCTGCTACAGCCCTGTGCATTAACTTTAGTAACAGAAGAATGCTAGTTTCAGGGCACCTGGGTGGCTCAGTAGATTAAGCATCTGCCTTCAAATCAGGTCATGATCCCAGGGTCCTGGGATTGAGCCCCACATCAGGCTCCCTGCTTAGCAGGGTGCCTGCTTCTCCCTGTCTCCCTCTATCTGCTGTACCCTCTGCTTGTTCTGTCTCTCTCTCTCTCTGTCTCTCTGTCTCTCTCTCTCTCAAATAATCTTTTAAAAATGTTAATTTTATCTGTACTACACCTTACAGGGTTCCAAGTCCTGTCCCTGCTCTCCACTGCTTCCCATCTCAGAAAATGGCACTGCCATCCACCCAGTTACTCACACAAGACATCTGCAGGCCTTCCTCTTGTTCCTGTCCCTTGTCCATCCAGCACCAACACCTAGACTCTCCTTCCATCTCTCCTAGCACTGCCACAGCTGCCATTAGCCTTCACTTCATGAATCTACTGCAGTGACCTCCTAATTGAACTCCCCACTCCAATTCTTGCCTTTCCCCACTTCATTTCCTTACACAGCAATAGTCACCTTTTCTAAAAACTCCAAATCTACACTATCACTTCCCTATTTGAACTCCTTCAGTAGTTTCCTCTTATTCTTAATATAAAGACTCTTTACTGAGTGACCTGCAAAGTCTCACATAAGCTACCTTCTTCCTCCTCTCCCCCTTTATTTTTTGCCCCTCTCCTTCTAACCACATTTCAGCAACAATGGCCTTTATATCAGGCCCTGGATGACACCAAGTTATTTTCCACCTCAGGACCTTTGTACGTGACATCAGCCACGATGATGAAATGACTTGTACTTCTTGGCACCCACACTCTTAACAATGCTTTAGATCTCAGCTTAAGTGTCACTGTCCCAGAAAAAAATTACCCTCATTCCTAAAGATGGTCAACCTTCTCTGTTCCTCTCATCACACTCTACTTTTCCTTTATGGCATTTATTAAACTTTGAAATTACATGTTTGTTTGTGGGATTATATAATTAATGTCTAGCTCAGCCATTAAACCGTGAATGAAAGCAAAGAGGATAGTTATTCTGTTTATTGTGGTACCCTAAATAGTCAATTGGTAAGTGCTCAGTAAATGTCTGTTCTTAGAATAAATAAACATAGCCACTATGGAAGCTTCCTCGGGGCTGTGAACTGAATTGTGTCCCCTCCCCACAACTCATATGTTGAACCCCTAAACCCCAGTGTGACTGTATTGGGAGATAGGGCTTTTAGGAGATAATTAAAGTTAAATAAGGGTATAAGGGTGCGTCCTCCTCTGATAGGACTGATGGCTTTATAAGAAGAGGAAGAGAGAGAGTATTCTCCGTCTGCCACATGGTGAGAAAGTAGCCATAGGCAAGTGAGGAAAAGAGCTCTCACCAGAAAATGAATTGGCCAGCACTTTGATCTCAGACATTCCAGCCTCCAGAACCATGAGAAAATAAATTTCTATTGTTTAAACTACCCGGTCTGTGGTATTTTGTTATGGCCGCCTGAGCTGATTAATACACTCAGACATCAGCCTTCTTTAACGCCACTTTATGACCTGAATTACAGCCATTTCCTTCAGAAAAAAAAAAAAAATAGAGAGATCTCATAGACGAATCCTGACTAGATTTGAGAGGCTATGTATGACCTCTTTAAACCCCCAAGGCTTGTACCTAAAGAGAAATTCCCTCCAGGACACAGTATGCCTTGATGCATACTGTAATCATGAAGGCCTCCCTTCCAAAGAGCTGGATTAACTTGGTTTCATATTCCCCAGAATGGCAGCCAAGTGCTGAGGTCCACATTCCCCTTGGTCCAGGTACTGGGGGTCATCACAGCATGTGCTTGGGGCTTTGACCTCACTCAGAAAAGAAGAGGTTATGAGGATGTTGGAAGAGTGGGGCAGCTGAAGCTGTTCAGTATCCATGTTCAAAGGCTGAAATGTCTCATAATCTGCAATGAACAGAGACCTTCCCCCTTCACAGGTTTGGCATCGGAGAAATGTGGACAGAGAAGGATCTTGACACCTTGCCTTAACCTCTGAAAACCCTCCATTTTGTGGATTCCAATAAGCCCCATGCAGTAAGAGACAGAAGGTGGGCACAGCTGGAGCAGCTATTTGATCAGGAGCCAACATGGTGACACGAGGTGGCAGCTGCATGGATTAGCCAACCGGAAGGGGGTGGGCCATCCACAGGTTAGGGACAAGGGCTGGCTTTCTGAAGTCAAAGGACACAGAACACTTAGGTAGTAGAGTCATCCTGATCAACAGGGCACAGGGACTCCCGCTTATCTCACCCCACAGGAGAATTAGGATGATCGTGGTCTTCGCTCACCTAGATCTTGCAGACATCTATGGTAACAGGTATTTTGGGGAATATGTTGTCAGGTGGTCAGAATCAGGGGCCGCTTTAGAAAGACACAGAGAAAACAAATGAACTGAAGGAAAAGATGAAAGAAAACAAGGAAAGAAGGTGGCTAGTAAGTGCCTGCACTGAATTCTTGTAATTGAAGGTAGAAAATGGCCTGTGAATTCCAAGTTGTTCCTTCTGCCCCCGCCAGGCGATGGTTTCTGCCTGAGATGTTAGGAGGAGAGTGGACACTGCTGATGACCTGGCCAGTGGTCACTTTTTTGTGATGTTACCCTTTTCCCAGACAAAATTGAGGCAGATTCTAACCCACTTGGGATCCACCCAGCTCCTTTAAGACCCAAATGATCTTCTGTGGTTCCAGAAGGTTCGTAATCAGCCCTAAGGCATACTCAGGGATATGATTCAGCTTGAGAACCCCAACACCACCCCAAATAATGAAGACATTAATAATAGTCACTAACACATATAAGTGCTTGGTGTGTGCATCATGCTAGGTACTTCTTCATTTAACTTTCATAATGATCCTATAAGATTAGTACTATTTTTATCCCTGTTTTACGTTTTGGGGAACTAAGTCTTAATTAAGTCAGTTAATCAAAGTATAAAGCAAGGAAGTAGCAGAGCCGAAGCTCACATGCAGGTGACATAAAATTTATGGTTTTAACCACTCCATTTTACTAAGGTGTCCTACTTCGCTGTAGAATATCCATGGCCCCCTGTCAGCTTCCAGTTTTCTGTAGACTTAGAGGCAACATGACTGACCCATCCAGTCTGCCATGAAACATTAACCATTTGGTAGAGCTGCCTAGTTCCCAGCCTTCCTGGGGTGTCCCGGCTGCCTGATGCAGTCTGCCACCTGGACATTCTCCTTCCCATCAGTTCAGTTTGACAAAATTAGCAAAAACTGTTGGTTTGCCAGGCTTGGCACTAGATGTTGATGGGCAGAATGAAATGTAAGACACAGGCTTTGCCCTCAAAGATACAATCCAGCAGGGGTGGAGAACTGCACAAATAGGCATTTTTACTATAGTAAGTGAAGGTTCGGTCAGAATGGTTTGGGCACATGAGGAGGGCGCTGAGCCAGCCTGGGGATTCAGGGAGGCGTTCTGAAGGAAGTGATCCTTGAAATGAGTCTTCAAGCATGAGTGAGCTTTAGTCAAAAAGAAGGGAAGGAAGGAAGGAAGGAAGGAAGGAAGGAAGGAAGGAAGGAAGGAAGGAAGGAAGGAAGGAAGGAGGGAGGGAGGGAAGGGAGGGAGGGAGGGAGGGAGGAAGGGAGGGAGGAAGGGAGGAAAGGGAGGAAAGGGATGGTGGGAGAGTAGAGTAGGAATCTGGAGCCCTTATGTCAAGAACCTTAGGGTCCCAGAAACCTCTACCGCCTTTGGAAAACTTTCCTTGACAATGCCGTCTTCCTCTAGGGAAGATGAAAAGGGGAGGGAAGGGAAGGAAGGGGGAAGGAAGAGGAGGGAAGAGAAGGAAGGAAGACAGACTTTTGAGTCAAAAGGATAGGCCAAGCAAAGATATGGAGACATGCAAAAGCCTGCTGTGTGCCTGGGACTACAGGGAATTCAGCGCGAGGCAGGAGTGGTGAAGACTGGACATGTAGGGGGGACTCCATTCATGGCAAGTCTTATATGCCAGGCTGAGAAGATGGATTTTATCTGAAGGGCAGTGAAAAGCCAATGACAGGACTGTTAGCAGGGGAGTGACATGGTCTTATCTGTATTTCAGAAAAACCAGTTTGGATAAAGGGTTTAAGATGGCTATAAGAGGAACAAGACCAGAACAGGACGATCAGTTAGAGGTCTATTGGAAGCAGCACAGATACACCTAAAGAGAATGGGCCTGGGGTATTTGCTGCATATGATGACCCTCTGTCCCCATGTCACATTCCTCTTCCTCAGCTGAACCAATGCCCGGGCGCAGCCCATGGCTTCTCATCCCTTTCCCGGATTATTATCCGAACACCCCCAGGGGCCATCTGCAAGGTGTCTGTGTCCTCAGCAGTGGCTCCTGACATCTTTTAATATCACTGGCAAATTTAATTAAAGTCACTGTTCCTCTGCTCTTCCAGATCATTAATAAAACAGTGCCACCAGGCCAGACTGAGCAAATCTCCCTCCTGCTACGCCCTCACTTTCTCCAATGGGAACACTGCTCCAGGCCTGTCACCAGCCTGGGTAGAGCTGTCCTGCTCTGCTTCTAAATCTGGGCCCCTGCACAGGCGTCACAGCCAATTTACATGAAACTTTTTTGTGCAGCCAGGCTGCTCTGGATCCCACGTGTCTCGGGAGTACAAGACCACTGCATCTTCTCCTGCACTTCCCTACGGGGACATGCATCAGTGCAGAGTCCTCTCTGTGGCAGTACTCCCCAGACACACAGGAGCTAAAGCCCTCACACTCTCAATAGGAAAGATGTGACGTCAGCCACTTAGGTACTTTGACTCTCATGACAGGAACTTGGATCCAAGGAGGAAAACATAATGATGCTGGATTTTGTTCCTTATTACCTCTTTGAATCTTGATAGTGAAGGAGGTACTATTATCATCATGCTCTGTTTTTACAGATAAGCCAATTTGAGCTCATAAAGATTAAGTAATTTGCCTGAAATCACAGTAAGGGGCAGCTCAGGTGGCTCAGCAGTTTAGTGCCGCCTTCGGCCCAGGGCGTGATCCTGGAGTCCTGGGATCGAGTCCCACATCGGGCTCCCTGCATGGAGCCTGCTTCTCCCTCTGCCTGTGTCTCTGCCCCTCTCTCTCTCTCATGAATAAATAAATAAAACCTTAAAAAAAAAATCACAGTAAGTAGAAAGTGAAGCATTTGAGTACTGGCAGCCGAGCTCCAGGGCATACAGTTGTCAACCACTGGCTTAGTATGTACCCTGGGTTTGGGGGGTCCCCTTTGAGCAAGCGCCCAGGAAGGATGGGGTAAGCTTTTCTGGACGTGCAGTTCTCCCCATGAGCTTGGCGGCTCTCCATACCCCAAGGCAGCCTGGGGTATGAGTGATAGAGCCCCAAATTTGAAAGCAGGAGGTGAGAACATTTTTCACAAGCTGTAAGAACTTAGAGTCAGTGAGACTCTCAGGGGATTAGCTTCCTTGTCCAGAAAATTCACGTCGGGTTGGACCATCTCCATAGGTCCTTTGAGACAAAGATGCTCTGATTGCAGGCAGGCCTGTCTCTCCAAAGACAAGGAACAGAAGAGACACATTCAAGTTAGCTTGGCCCAGAACAGTGCGAGAAACAGGCACAGAATTCAGACTCCCAGGAGCCCTCTGCAGAAGAGGGTATGTTAAGGAAGGATGGAAGGAAAAGGGACCCAAGAAAAAGTCAAGGAGGGATGCCTGGGTGGCTCAGCGGTTAAGCGTCTGCCTTCAGCTCAGGGCATGATCCTGAAGACCCGGGATCGAGTCCCACATCAAGCTCCCTGCACGGAACCTGCTTCTCCCTCTGCCTATGTCTCGCCTCTCTCTCTCTGTCTCTCTGTCTGTCTCTCATGAATAAATAAAATTTTAAGAAGAAAGAAAGAAAGAAGAGAGAAAGAGAGAAAGAGAGAAAGAAAGAAAGAAAGAAAGAAAGAAAGAAAGAAGAGAGAAAGAGAGAGAAAGAAAGAAAGAAAGAAAGAAAGAAAGAAAGAAAGAAAGAAAGAAAGAAAGAAAGAAAGGAAGGAAGGAAGGAAAAAGTCAAGGAAAGCCTACCTTCCGGAGTTGCCAAATGCACACAGGATCAAATCCATTTTATAAACAACCACTCTTTGGATGCCCATCCGGAGCCAAGTATTTGCTAGTGATTAGGAGTATGGCCATGAATGAGCTACGCCACGTCCTCAACCTCACAGAGTTTATCTTCTGATAAGGGATAGAGACAAATAAGTAATTACAGGAATAATTGATGATAATGATGTCCCAGGAAGTAATATCTTTTTCTTGTGCTGCTCTGAGCTCTCAGGCCACTGCACAGGTGCTTCAAACCATGTGGGCAGGGCTGCAATGCAGCATGGCTTTATAATACAGAGAATCTTGCAGGAGTGCGTGAGATGGCATTTTACCGTTCTTGCTTCTCCTGTCTCATATTTGCCTTCCCTAGAAGTCCCTCAGATTCTTAATAACATCCAAACCATAGGGTAAGTTCATGGAACCCTGCTGACATTTTCCTAGGCACTATCATACCAGAAGAGGAAGCCCCCTGGTTAGTGTTGAGGAGCAGCAGGTCTTAGGCTCCTTGTGCTTTATATAAACCATTTTTTAAATGACAACAAAAACAATAACCATATCTATTCATCAAGCACCTACCCTATGGCCAGCATTGCAGTAAGCACTTTTATGGCTGCTATTATTTAATACCGAAGCACCCCACAATGAGACATATTATTATCTGTGTGAGAAATGAGGGTACTTGGGCTCAAAGATTAATAACCTACCCAAAGTCCACTAGATGAGCAAGTAGCACAGCTGAGCTATGAAATTTGGTCTGTCAAGTGCCAAAATCTGCTTTCCAACCTCAAGGGATGAAAGGGATGGGTGGGAGAGTAGAGTAGGAATCTGGAGCCCTTATGTCAAGAACCTTAGGGTCCCAGAAACCTCTACCGCCTTTGGAAAACTTTCCTTGACAATGCCATCTTCCTCTAGCTTCAAAATGACTCAGTTAGTCTTCTGTGTTCCTGTAGCACTCTGGCCACCACTGAAGCACTTTTACATTGACCTGGGCTTATCTGTGTATGTGTCCATCTTCCGCACTTTTATGGAAATTCCCAGAAGAATCTCAACTCAATATTGAGAAGCTTTATTTTTATTTTTATTTTAGGACAAGTGGTCACACTCAGTGAAACTCTATTGATAGGGCTATGAGGTTGGACCTGACCTCTGATATCCTCTCTGCCTCTAAAATTCTATGGCTCAAAAGCTCACTAATTCTACGATTCTAAGGCTTACCAGACTCTGTGGAGGCTCAAGGATTTTTGCTCTCTGCAAGTCTGTGACAGATCTAGGGAGTCACAAACAATGAGAGTGGGCCAGATAGGAAGAGGAGAAGCTCTGCCCACTTAACTTCTGCTCCTCCCACTGCTAGAACTACAACTGCCTCTAAGTAACCCCCCAAGCCAGAGGCAGGAATGAAACACTAGGATTACATGCTGGAGAGCACTGTGCATTAGAATAACTTTGGAGTTTTAAAAAAATACAGACACCTAAATCCTGCTCCAGACCTAAGTTTTGGACTCTCTGGGAGTGGAGTCCAGATATCTACATTTCTTAAAAGTTCCTTACCTGGTTTTGAGGTATAGCCAAGGTTGAAAATCCTAGAAGAGAAGAGAAGGGATGCAGCCTGACTATGATACTTGCATCTCAGTAATTCTAATCATTAGAGACTTTCTTTGGCTAGGAGAAGTCTTAGTGTATGGTGAGCTGACTCACAATGGGTACCAAAAAGTCTTTCTATGTTCTGGACAAATATCCCACACTCCTGGACTTTCGCTTTCAAATCTTGCCAAGGATATGCCGACTCATACAAGTAGATTTTTCCCTTTGTCTCTCCCTAAACCTGCTGTCTGCTTGGTTTACACTTTTACTAAGGAAATTTAAAAGATCCAGAGTTACCTTATCTTCATAGGAAAATGATGCTACTCATCCATTTCAGCAGAACAGGTTTCTAATTATTTTCCCTTCTAGTGATGAGAGCTTCTGTTGATTTGTCCACACTTTTCCTCCTTATCTCTTAGTCTGCTCATTCATTCATGCTGCATGCATTCGAATGAAACCCAGTCTATGTGTCACAGGTTGACTGCCACCCAGAATTAAGGTGAGGAAGTTACTCTGATTTGTACCCACTCCATTTTTTGCACACGTAAAAAAATAAAATAAAATAAAAGTTCCTAGAGGGTAGGAATTTTTATCAGTTTGGTATTTCTGTATCCCCAGTGCCTATCTCAGTGCCTGGCATATAGTACTCAGTATGTATTTACTGAATGAATAGATACATTGAAAAAATGGCAAAAATAGAAGGCATAATATCCAGTGATTTCTCCCACGCTTGGCAGTGTTCAAATGGAGCATCCCATCTGTCAGGGATGCTGTGAGCAAGGTTTTTCCAAGTTTGAGTAGTATGAACAAAAAATAATCCCCTTTGAGGAGTACCCACTTCACTGGGGAACAGTGACAGAAAATCAAATAATCACAACAAAACAAGTACTAGACATGGAAGTATGTGCAAGTTGCCAAGAGAGCACAGAGAAAGGAAGGCCTAAAGCTGTCTGCAATCGTCAGGGCCGGTTTCATGAACCAAGCCACTATAGATGTAGGATTTGAAGAACGAACAGTAGTTCACTGGGTGGGAGCCAATGCATCTCAAATAAATAACAGAAAGCCCATGCTAACGAGCATGGCAGCCTGAACGAGCAGTGTGTGCTCAAAGAAGGGAGAGCGGTGTGGCGGAAGGACAGGGCACTCGACAGAAGCTGCAGAGGTAAGTGAGGAATAGCTCATAAAAGGCCTCATACACCCAGCCAACGACTTAGAGCATCATTCTGGGGGCAGCCAGGAGACAGTGAAAGTGTGAATCATGAGAGGGACAAGACTGACATTTTTCCTTTGGATAGGAGACCTAGTGTGATGGCAACAGGGAAACCAGGTGGGTGAGTCAGAACAAGGCAAGACCAGAAGCAGGAAGACTAGTCCAGAGGCTCTCCCAGCATCTGAGTGTGATGGAACCGGAATCTGAACAGATAGATGCAGCGACAGTGGGCCAGCGGTGGAGGGTGCGGATTTGTGAGCTCTTTCAGAAGTAGAATTAATAGGTTTTGGAGACCAACCAAAAACAGCGGAGGATGGTGAAAGAAGAATGAAGAGGCACAGCAATGACCAAACCACATCAGGCACGTTGGTTCTCCCGCTGGCCCTGCAAAGGTCCTCCTGCATCAGGGATCTCCAGACCCAATGCCATGAAAGCCCAAGAATCAACATAAAACATGCTGAACTTAGATACATGTGTTGCTTTAGGGACATCCTGTAGTCAATGGGGTCATCGAGGGTTCTGGGCTCTCCAGGAAGAGAGCAGGAAAACCCTGGAATTCCACCAAAGCACCCAAGTACTCCCCAGTCTACTCAACATGATACCCATCTGTTGATTCAATTGTCCAGACTGTGATCAGCTCTGGAGATGCAGCGATGAAGCAGGTCTGGTCCCTGCCATGGACCAGTGCATCGAGAAGCACACCAGATCTGAATCTAGATGAGAGCAAAGGGTTTGGGGATTTCTGTGCTCTGGCTGAGAGCATCACAGAAGCAGTGGAGTTGATTTCTCGCGTCTATCCCAAAGGAGCTTATGCAGCGTCACAGAGGAAAAATGAACTCATGGACATATTGCCTCTCTGAAATACTGCTAGCTAAGATGATTCAAAGTATTTTTATTTTTACTTATTTGAGAGAGAGAGAGAGAGCACAAGCAAGGGAGGGGCGCAGACTCCCCGCTGAGCAGGGAGCCCAATGTGGGGCTCTACCTAGGATCCTGGGATCATGAATGGGGCCAAAGGCAGCCGCTTAACCAACTGAGCCACCCAGACTCTCAAATTAAGTCTTTTTAAAAGATCCAAAATATTGTGAGGAACTCATGCCCTAGAGTGACTACAAGAAAGCCAGATTCTGCTCATTGATTCACAAAAGAAGCATGTGTCGAGCATTTACTAGGTGCCTACGATTGTAAGTTTCACTTCTGCCCGGATGTGTTCTCAAATGTATTGAGTGGCAATTAGGTGTCACAGTGTGTTCTAGCTACTGGAGATTTCAATATGCTCTCTCTCTTGCCTGGAATCCTGCAACAGTTGCCAATCTTGCCCCTTCTCTTATAGTCTACTTTCCACAAGACAGCCAAAAATGTCTTTAAAAAAAAAAATCTAAATCAGACCCTGTCATCCTTAGCAACCTCCTCTTCCTGCAGAACTCCGCACCCCCTTACTGACTTCAGCTTCTAACTACTGCCCTGCACTCCCACCACTCTGTTTCGCCCCTGCCTAACTCCACTCTAGCTAAGGTGGCGCTCTCTAAAGTTCCTAGAACACACCAAGCACGCACCTGCCCTAGGACTTTTGCATTTACTCTTCTCTTGGCTTGGAACACCCTTACCCTAAAGATCCCCATAGGTCACTTTCTCATTTCAATCAGGTCTCAGATGCCAGCTTCTCAGAGGCTTGCCCCCTCATCTTACCTGAGCATGATCCCAGCCCTCCCCGTCAGCACTCTCTGGCACACTGCTGTTCATTTTCTTTAGAATACACATCACTTGCTGAAGTTATCGTTGTTTCTGTTTGTCTGTTTACTGGTTTATCATAGACCATAAACCCCATGGTAGCTGGAACCTTGTCCTTCCGGTTCACCTTCTTGATCATAGTATTCTCAGGACCTCGACAAGTGCCTGGCAGGGTGAGTGTCATATTCGCTGAGTGGATCCATGCTGCCTCTACAGGATTAAGTGATATGGGACAGAGGTACCAGTGAGGGGGACTACCAACTTCCTGGGAAGCCGGCTGGTAGAGAGGTAAATGGTTAAAGCCACTGACCTCAGAGAGCAGTCTGTTTCCTCCCTGCAGAAGAACAAGAGCACGCAGTGTTTAGACAGCAGTCCCAACGTTGCTTCTAACATGATTCCTTCTCCGTGCCATGGCCCCCTCATTGGCACCCTACCCACAGTGTGCGGCATAATAATTAGCAACATTTAGAGTGCATCATTCATTCAACAAATCTTAAGCAATACTATGTGCCAATAGTCTACAAAGCCTCCCTCCTCACTCACCTGGACTCATGTAATCCTTTTGTGAGGATGTTCATACAGATGAAACCATGTGGCTCACTCAGTTAAATGCCAAGAATCTCTCTGCCAATTGATAATGGAGCCAGAACCAAACCTTAGTCCTAGGGCTGCCAGAGGTCTCCTTCCACCAAGCCTAAAGGACTATCATTTCAGAAATGAGCAAGAGAAAACGCCCCCTGTCAGGGCTGGGTCAAGGGAATGAGGAGCCCAGGGAGCCCTGAGGGGGTATTGCTCCTGCCCCTCTCTGTTTCCCAGAGAAAGCCACCTGGGCCTTATCTTTCAGGTCACCCACAGAGAGGGCTGCCATCCCCCTGCCCTGTTACCTGCCCATCAAGAGAAAGCTGGTGATTAGCTGCCTTTATGTACCTTTGCCTCGGCTCCTTCTCCAGGAGCCTGATTTATTTTAATGCCATTTAATTTCTCTTAATTTTCCAATGTTGAAATGTGGAATTAAATCATATCATTGCCTGAATAGAGAACAAAGGGGCTCTGGCAAACAGTCAAAGTCATCTCTCTGAGCTATGACTGGGGGATTCTCTTGTACAATCAGCAATAGGACACCGTGGGCCCTCCTTCAACAAGAGGGTGCCAGGGGCAGACTCAGGACTGGGGGCAGCTGTGCACTCTCCTCACTCCTCTAAGGATTCCCCTAGAGGATGACTCCCCCATTAGGTCTTCCTGAGGGGCTCAACATGATTCTTCCAGTCTCACAGGGGAGAGAAAATGCTTGTGTGGCAGGGGGTGGGCACAGGCTCTGGAAAGCTGCTGAGCAAAGTAGTCCCCCATAGATTCTCAACAGAGTCTACATGGCTCTAAATAAGGGGAGCAGTGCGAGGGCTGAGACTAGACTGGCTGAAGTACGTGGGGTCTAGAGCAGTACCAGTCATTCTGTGAATGCCCTGGAGTGTTGTAGTGGGAGGTGACTCTAAGCAGGAGTGCCAACCCAGGGCCACCAGGGCACTCCACCAGCTCAGGGTACTGTGTAGGCCACGCATCCAGAGTTGAGTTGGCTGGCCGGCCATGCTGATCTCTAGAAACCCCATGTGATAAGACACACTGGAGGCTTCAACTTGTAACTAGAAGGTTCTGAAACGAAAGATACTGTCAGAACTAAAAGTATTCTCAGTAGGAGGCGATCTATAGGGTGTGGAACAAGCCTCACAGGATATAGAATTGTCAGGCCAAGGGGGTAGCTTAAAAGTCAACACATCCAACATAACCCTTTCTGATGGATAAGGAATTGAAGGCCCACAGAGCGGAGTGGGTCTTGTCTGCAGTCGTCAGATAAGAACTAACACCTAAACTTCTACAGTTCAGTGCTTCTTCTGTTACACCACATTGCCTGCTCCTAGTTTGGTTTTTGACTCCACCGCTGGCCTCTTTAATGATAAATGGTGCAGATCCCCTTTCTTGACCTTGTTTCACCGACCTCAAAAATGAGGAAGGTTATTCATTTATTCACTCCTTCATTTTTCACTGAACACCCACTGTGTCTCAAGTATCACATGACAGAGACTAAATGAAAGAAAGCACTTGGTCCCAGAGGGGTGGCAAGACCATGTGCAAAAACAAAGCAACAGGGCAGCCCAGGTGGCTCAGCGGTTTAGCGCCACCTTCAGCCCAGGGCATGATCCTGGGGTCCCAGGATCGAGTCCCACATCAGGCTCCCTGCATGGAGCATGCTTCTCCCTCTGCCTGTGTCTCTGCCTCTCTCTCTCTCTCTCTCTCTTTCTCTCTCTCTGTGTCTCTCATTAATAAATAAATAAAGTCTTTTTAAAAAAAAGCAACACACTTCCATTTTAGTAAGTCTAAGGGCCTCACGAAAAACAGAGACCGTGTTATCAAAATTCAGAGGAAGGGGTGGCTCTCCATTGAAGCTCCCCTCAGAAAGAAGCACTTGAATTGAACACCGAGGGGCGGGTAGGCTTCTCAGTGAAAGGTAAACTGTGAACAAAGGCACAGAAGAGGAAAGGACAAGTTTATGGAGGTGCCTACACAGGACCCATAAGATGTGAACCTTGGCTCAGGCCACGGAGGGCTCTGAGTGCAGGCAGGGAGACAGCTGCCAAACATGGGAGGCCCTGCAAGGTTTCTGTGAAGGAAAATGACAGGCCCAGAAGGGTGTTTTAGCGGGGGGATCTTGTACCCGTCTTAACATGAATTGAAGGACCAAGAGGTTGAAGCCGGGAAGACATTAGAAAGCTAATTTATTCAGGATGACAATAATAGCAACTACTTGATAGGGCGATGGTAAAGACTGAATGAGAAAATCAATGAAAAGCACTTTGCAACAGGGTAGCTAACAGGTGGTAAAGGCACAAATGTTGGCTGCTGTTAACAACAACTATTACTGTTATCATGATGATTTTTTAAGAGGTGATCAAATGCACTCAGGTGCTGGTGGGAGGAATAGAGAAGGTGGGGGTGGACTTAATCGACAGCAACAATATTCAGGGATGAAGCAGAGGAGTCAAAGATAAACTCGGGGATTTTTGCCCAAGTGACCAGAAGTTGACTGGAGCCATCCACAGAAAGTGAGAAGTCAAGAGAAGTAGCTCCTAGGGACAAAGGCGATGTCAGTTTAGTAGAAACTCCACTTGAGGAGCTGAGGGGACATCTTGTCAGAGATATTGTGTGAGTGGCTGGAAACAAGACACGGGGCTTGGAGAGCTACAGTGACGGAGGAGTCGCAGGCATGGCACAAACCACGAGGCAGTGCGCCAAGGGGCAGTGGAGAAGGGGACAGCAGGAGGGAGGAGAGACTCCTGGAGAGGAGGTAGAAGGGGGGGACCACGTGGAGAGCTGTGGGTCCCGGAGAGCCAAGAGGGGGAAAGTTTCTGGAGCTAACAGTCAATCTTCTCTGGCAGGGGGCAGGGGGGCAGGGGAGGGATCAGAAACCAAATATTACATTCAGGGAGATGAGATGTCCTTGGTGGGTGACAGTTGGGCAGAAGGTAGAGAAACGTGGGAAAGCTTGGGGCTAAAGGAATGCATGAGTGGTGGCAAAACGGAGACAGATGTTTACTCTAGAAGCTCAAGAGTTTGGTGAAAGCTGCATGGAAAGGGAGCGTGAAGGCGTAGGAGTTAGACAGAGGACATCCTTTTTAGGCTGGGGCCTGCTGAGCCTGCTTACAGTTGGGGGGGGGGGGATCCAGTGCTGGAGGGGAAAGCATGAAAGGCTGGACGATGATGACCACAGAGCCGGGGTTGCCCCTGGGCTCTGTGCCCAAGGGGAACAGAGATCTTTTTTACTCTGACACCAGTGCCAGGAGAGGAGGAGGAACAAAGTGGGGGGAGATCAGGGTGCACGCTGTTTGGCTTCATTCTCTAAGGGGAGCATTACCCTGCATTACCCTGCGGTCCTCTCCTCGCAAGCGATGAGGAAATTACCACGGGGAAGCCAGGGCAGGATTATAGTTTCCAGTCCCACTTCCAGATTCAGGCCCCACATGACCCAGCCCTCCTGCCATACAACCAGGAAAGCATTATTTGTCATTCCAAGTATCAAAGCAGAAAATTTCATCCAGGATGAAATAGAACTGTTGCCTCAGTAGACGTGACTCTGTGTAGCATATCCAAATATCCTTGATTCTGGAATTAGCCTTTATTCACTCTCCACATTATCAAAAACTACACATATGCATATACAAACACATGTGATTCGTCCTGTCTAAATGTCTTGCTCGATAATCGCTATGGATCCAAACATGGATCTAAATCCATTCTTACCCATCCGGGCTCCTTCTTGAGACCTTCCCCAATCTTTGGAGTCTCAGATCTTTGGGGGTTTACCTTTCTCTGCAGCTCAGTAGGCCAGGAAGTGTGTCTTACACCTGCTGGAGCCATTTTTTCCTTTTCCCTTTTAGACAGGTACCCTGTCTAGCACTGGGTTTAGAGTGCCCATTCAAAACACAGACAACCAAACTCAAGCCAATCTCATTTTAAAAAATGGTGGAACATCTTCCTAAAAGAGCAGCTCTGGTATCTACACTTAAACTGAAAGAGGAACCCACTCTCTTAGGCCACCCAGAGGATGCACTGGGCTTCACGGCCTCCCAACTCTTCACCTCCATCTCTCTCCCTATATTCCAGTCTCAGCATATCTTCTCAAATGCAAATCTGACTGTGCATTTCCTAAACCCCCAGTGGAAACAGTGAAAATCCTTGGCATGGAGTACCAGCCCTTGTAGGTTTGGCCCCTAGAGTCCTCCAGACTTCTTCCCTGGAACTGTACCCTATGTCTTCAATCATTTGGAAGAGCCTTTATCCACGTTATGTTTGCATGTGGATCCCTTCTGTCCCAACCCTTTCTCCCCACTCCCCCTCCCCACTTCCACCAAAGCCAACCCCTACTCATCCTTTCTTGGTAGGATTAGCTGTCCCTAGAAGTCCTCTTGAAGCCCCTATGGAGAGGTGATCTCTCTACATGCTTCCACTGTACCCGGGATTTACCCTCCACTGAAAGGAATCACTAGTTGATTGTCCCCGCTGGAATGCATGTATGTTTGAGGAAAAGGACCATTCTATTTTATTTGCCTCTATACCCAGCAAATGCCTGGCACAGTAGGCTGTTGTGGAATATTATTGAATAAATAGCTGACTGAGCCTCACCCGATATTTGAGCCTCTAATGCAAAACAACCAGGCTGAGTGAAAAGGAGGTTACCCTCTCTTCTTACCCAATCATGGTAGCTTAAAGAGAAGCCAAGATTCGGGACATGTTCCCCCAAATCCAGATTGTGAGCCGTGACTGGACCACTCAGGCCAAGGAACAATGCCCCCAGTCACTACCCATGGACAATCCCAGCAACCATGCCCAGAGACTATACAAGGTGCCACCTGGCACAGGAACGGGGCAGGGATGGGGCAAGAGCACACTCCCTCAGCCTCAGCATTCCAGATCAGGAAGGAGCTGAAAGGAAGGAAATGGTTTTTACAGGGTCCGTTTGATAACTCCGTTCTTTCTTCTCTGACTGGAAGGCAGTACAGCAGATGCCAAAGTGGAGATCAGAGGAGCAGAGCGGAGAGGATGAATAACTTGGCCCTTCCGAGTTCATTCTTCATCCAGTATTTACTGAGCACTGGTGCTAGGCCCCGCGGATACACTGTGAAAGGACAACAGCTATGTTCCCTCCTTCCATGGAGCTGACTGTCTAGAGGTGGGACTAGCATTACTCGATCACATAAGTAAATTTAATATGCATCTTTAAATTACTTCAAAACAATAGGTTCAGGTTATAAGTGCCCAGAGGTTCTGGCCCAGTCAGAGAAGGTATGGAAGGCTTCCTTGAGGAAGTAACCAATGACCTAAGAGCTGGAAGGAGAACAGGACTACATTTGACAAGAATGGGGTTGGAGTTTAGAGGTGTTGGAAGAACAAGAAAGCATTCCAAGTACAGAAAACTGCATGAATAGCCTTTCCGTCTCCATGAAGTTCAAGAATGATTTCAAGTTCAGATCTGTAGGCCCCATCTGCTTCTTCTCAATCCAACATCCATATTTTATTTTAGAAAAAAGGTTAGGGAGTGGACATGTGTGTGGGGACTGCGTAAAGGAATCGTAGATTCGTAGATGGCAATGAAGAGCTGGGGTGATCAGCCCACACCACGCACGGCACCCTAAGCTCTGGGATCAACCATGCCCCCCTCCCCTGAGGGACCGCAAGGCATGAAAAAGGCAGGTTCCTCTCAAACTTGCCAGCCGGTTAAAAAGAAGAAGCCAGCAGGAGGCCGGCGCCCCTATGGAGTGCTCGGATCCCCTATTTCAGGAAGAGCATGGCGCAGCAGCTATATTTGAAAATCGAGGTAAACAAGAGCTCAGCTCAAGTGGATGGGGCACAACAGCTGTGGAAGATTAATCACAGGCGGCTGCAAGT
This sequence comes from Canis lupus baileyi, assembly GCF_048164855.1. Lineage (NCBI taxonomy): Eukaryota > Metazoa > Chordata > Mammalia > Carnivora > Canidae > Canis > Canis lupus. The sequence continues at coordinate 45,395,644 of NC_132846.1, forward strand.
CACCAGGTCGCCGGAGGCCCGGAGGCTTCCCTTTCGGTGCCCCACCAGTAGGCCGGCGGCGTGCCCATCACGTACCCACAAGTCCCTCCGCTCGGGGTGTTTCTTGACCACCGGGGAGCTCAGGGCTTCGCAGCCTGCCTTTCTGAGAACCTGCCCCAATTTCAACCCTCTGCCCAGGAGACTGAACCAGCAAACGTTTAGGGTTTTTTAGTCGCCAGAAAAGATAAGTGAGTGAGAGACAGAGAGAGGGAGGGAGGGAGGGAGGGAGAGAGAGAGAGAGAGGCGGGCAGCAAGCGGGTAAATTTATGGCACCGCATTAAAGACATTTGTTCTATCTAACCACCCCCCCTCCACTCCCTCCGCGGTTAAAAATAAAACTCAATGAATAAAGACGAAAAACCGCTTCCTCCCCCCCCCCCCACCCCCCGGAGCAAATCGCTTTCTTCATCTTCCCCGGGGGCTCGGGTCCTGGGGGCAGGTCAGGCAGGGTCTGCAGAGCAGCGCTAAGCCTCCGAGTGGGGGCCTGTGTGCGTCCGTGAGTGTGTGTGCGTGTGTGTGCTGGGGAGGGTGGCGGGGATGGGTTAGTTATGCACCTCGCGTCTCCCCACCCGGCCGAGGCCCGCCCGGACCCCCGCGGTCCGGAGGGCGCGGGCCCCGAGAACCCCTCCCTCTCCCCGCCCCCTGGGCCACGGCGGGCCGGTGCGCCTGGGCTGCAGTTCCCGACCCGCCGCGCCGGAGTCCCGGGCTTGGGCGCGCGCCCGCGTGTGTGCGTGTGTGTGTGTGTGTGTGTGTGTGTGTGTGCGCGCGGGCGGGCGGGCGGGCGCGCGCCGCGGGGTAACGCGCTCGGCTCCGAGCCCCCGACCCCCGCGGGCACTCGCAGCCCCGGGAGCACGGCCCGCACCCAGGCCCCCGCCCGCCCGCCCGCCCGCCCGCGCCGCAGCGTCAGCCTCCCGGGTGCGCACCCGCCGCCCGAGCGCACACACATGCCCGGCGCCTGGGTCTGCGCCCCCCCGCGATCCCCCCCAGACACTCTGCCACCATGCCCCCCCCAGCTCCGCAGACAAAACGTCCACTTTCCGAGGCGCCCTCCCCCCACCTCTTGGGGCACTGAACCCACGGGAAGGCAGCTCGTGGGAATGGTCTTGAGAAATAACTTAATCAGCACCAGCATTCGCCAGCGGGAGCCCTCGGGGGGCATCCCAAGCCCCCAGCCCCGGCCGCCCGCTGCGGGGGAGGGGCAGGAGGCTCACCCCATTACTCACCGTTTCCTCCCGGTCTCCCGAGCGGAGTGGCCAAGCGGGGGGGGGGGGGGGGGGAAGGTGCGCGACGCCCCGCCGCCCGGCTGCTCAGCGGCCGCAGAGGCTCATCGCCCCCGCGGGCTGCCCGCCGGCCGCAGCCGCGTCCGGGGCATGTCAGTCGGCAGCCGCCGCCGCCCGCGGGGCTCCCGGGCTCGCAGCCCTCAGCGGGGGGGGCCTGGGGAGGACCGGGGAGAGCCCCCCCCGAGGACCCCCGCAGGAGCCCGGGCCGGAGCGGGGGCTCGGGACTGAGCCCGGGGAGGCCCGGAGTCCCGGGCACCGGCAGCGCGGGGGGGGATCCCTGCCGGGAGGGGCGGGCAGGCGGGCGGCCCGGCGCGCCCTGGCGGCTCGGAGGGACCCCGGCTCGCGGCCGCGTCGCCGGGGCTTTCCCGGGGCTGGGCGCGCGCTCCGGCTCTCCGCCCGGCACCCGTCACCGCGGAGGGGACGCGCCGAGGGGCTGGTTTCTGGGCGAGCCGCGAGCTTTGCCCATTAAGCTGCAGCAAGAAGCCAAATCAAAAAGCCAATCTCCAAGCCTCCCAACCGAACGTCGCCCTATCAGCTGGGAGCCAGGGAGCCGCGCCGAATGACAAGCCGCGCATATTTATCCTCGCGCGCCGAGGGGGGATTTTCAGATCGCGTCCCGAGCAGCCGCGGGGAAGTGGACCTGGCCTCGCGGCCCCGGGGCCCCGGGGCCCACGGCACCAGCCCGCCCGCCCGCCCGCCCTCGCCCGCGGCCACGCACCCGGTCGCCGGCGCCCCGCGGCGCTCCCGACTCGGCGGCCGGTCCTGACCTGGATTCCGCGGAGCCCGGGGCTCCGGGCGGCGGGCGGCGGGCGGCGGGCGGGGAGGGCGGCCAGGCGGGCGCGCGGCACCGGCTTTCCCCTTGTCCTCAGGAGACGCCGCCTGCAATTCCGAAATTAAGTCTCCACCAACACATCTGTGGTTTTTAAATATAGCAGGGGACGATTACCCAGGCAGGGTCCACCCAGGCCTAAGGGAGGAGTTGAGGGGGATGGAGGTTGGCGGGGGAGGGAAAATAAAACTCCTTTTCCACCGCCGCCACCACCACCTCCACCACCACCACCCCTCTCTTTTTTTCTTCTGTTCTTGGTGCAGAACTCAGCCTGTCATTTTCTCAACCCAAATCAAACAACAGCTTGCGAGAGACGCTTGGGTGAGCGCTGGTATGTTGGCTTTTGGGTTTTCAAGGCTAAAAATAAGAGGGGGGCTGCCTCCCAAATTGCTGCTTACTCTGGGCCCGGAGCCTGGAGGAGAGATGGTCTTTTGATGCAGCAGCAGAACTAGGGTTTGGGGCTTGGCTCAGACAAAGTGTACACACGTAGCCTGAAATCAGATGCCTGTAATTTCTTCTATATTTGTCAGGCGTGGTCCTGGAGGCATGAGGGGTGGGCAGGCCTCCCCTAAGAATGAGGTTTCATCTAGGGTATGGATGGCATTAGGCAGATCTAAAATGAGGACGGTGGCTGGCTGGCCCTTTGCAGAGGCAGCACTATGGATTCTGGGGCAGAATTTTAAGGCTGGGAGGTTGTTCCTCTCAGGCCTCTCTGCTGCCTGAGGCAAGTATGAGGGACCAGTGAGGAAGACTAATGCTAAGCAAGAATCAGCACCTCCTTAGGGCAGAGGCTCTTGCTAATGAATTTGATTGTATTATTTCATGTCATCCTCCTAAAGCTCCATGAGATTAAGTACAATTGCTAACTCTGTGTTTCTGTTGAGGAAGTGGAGCCCTGGAGAGGCTAACCATCCCAAGGCCACAAACAGCAGAACCAAGGATTAGGATAAGGTGGAGCCAACTGGAGTTTCACTGATAATCACAACTGTATGCGCAGCTTGCAGGATCCCTGAGGGACTGTTCTGGAAGAAGGTGTGGTGTGATGAGACAAGCGGGCATGGGAATTAGAAAGGGCCTGAGCCTGGGACTACGGGAGTTCTTTCCTGATCCCCTGACTTAGTGCTCCTTCAGGAAATCATGTGGTGGTTTCCATGCTGAGTTTGAGTCCTTGGATGTGCTCCTAACTGAGCTTTGTGATCTCAGACCCCTGAACCCTCATGGCCCTGGAGTTCTTGTTAAGGTTAGGACTGAAACACTAACTCTGTAAGATTTCAATAACTTCCAAAGTTTGGGGATTTTCAGGATATGTCATTGATGGCATTTTCCTTATATCTGTTTCCATGGAGATCCTCAAGCTCACTGGCCTACAGGCAAGACCCAGAGATGGCTCTGGGTGCGTAAATTGGTATCGCTTTTAGAGAGGGCATTTTTTTTTAAAGATTTTATTTATTTATTCGTGAGAGACACACAGAGAGAGGCAGAGACACAGGCAGAGGGGGAAGCAGGCTCCATGCAGGAAGCTCAACATGGGACTCCATCCGGGGTCTCCAGGATCACATCCTGGGCTGAAGGCAGGCGCTAAACCGCTGAGCCACCCGGGCTGCCCTAGGCAGGGCACTTTTGAAAGGTATGTCAAATTCCTTAAAAAATATGAACCTCTTTTTTTGAAGATTTTATTTATTTATTCATGAGAGACACACAGAGAGAGGCAGAGATACAGGCAGAGGGAGAAGCAGGCTCCCTATGGGGTGCTGGATGTGGCCCTCAATCCCAGGACCCTGGGATCATGCACTGAGCTAAAGGCAGATGCTCAACCACTGAGCCACCCAGGCATCCCTATGACCTCTTTTGACTCAGTGATTTTACTGGTAGAAATTTATTCTATGGCAATAATTAAGAATGTGTTCAAATACTTAGTTACAAGAATATTCGTAGCAGTGTTTAGCGAAAAATTGGAAACATCTTAATTTTCAAACAGAATTGGTGGGGTAGATTGTGTTGTGTGATGTAATGGTGTAGTCTACCATTATAAAAATGCTGGTGCAGCATTCCATGTATTGACATGGAAAGGTTTCCATGATATGTTATTGAGAGAGAAGAAAAAACAGAATATAGAATGTGACAGTGTGTGTGTGTGTCTGTGTGTGTGTGTGTGTGTGTGTGTCCCCTAGCAGCATAAAAACACCAGAATGGTAATGGTGGTTATCTTTGAGTGGTGGGATTCCTAGTGACTTGTTTTTCTATTGAAATCAACTTTATTCAGGCATGATTTACATAAAATAAAATTCACCTGTTTTAAGTGTACAAGTTGATGGGTGTCTTTTTCAAAAGTTTTATTTATTTATTTCACAGAGTGAGAGTTAGCATGAGTGGGATGGGGAGTGGAGCAGAGAGAGAGGCAGAAGCAGGGGATCCCAGGACCCCAGGATCATGACCTGAGCTGAAGGCAGATGCTTAACCCACTGAGTCACTCAGGCGCCCCAGGTTAATGGATTTTGACAACAGTCCACACAAGTATAACAACCACAATCAAGATACAGAACAGTTACATCTCCCCCCACCCGCAAAGGTTCCTAGCCCCTTTGTGGTTATCCTCCCCTCAAGCAACCATCGATCTGCTTTCTGTCACTGTAGATTAGTTTTGCTTTTTCTAGAATTTTCTTCTTTGTGTCTATTTATAGCTCTCGCTCTTTCTTCAAGGAACATTACCCATTCACTAAAACAACAACAGTGACGACACACACAGAATTGGTCTTGTCCTTTTCTGGAAGTACCAAAAAACCGACAGGAGTGTCATCTTCTTTTTACACGCAGCAGGGTGTGGCTGGGCAGGAAGGTGGGAGGTGAGGGTAGTAGCTCGACACGTCCAGCCATTGCTATAGGCACAGTGACTCTCGGGGGTTATCTGACTGCCAGGTAGACTGAGATAACAAATGCCAGTTCTGCATTCTGAGCCTCTGCGTCCTCACCAGTAGCATGGGAGAAAAAATAATAGCAACGGTAATATCCACTCATGCGGTTGGTGTGTGGATTCAGGGAGATGACAGTTTCTGACATTGAGTAATCCCCAAATGTGTGTTAATTCGCTCTTGCTCCCCCTTACCCTGCTTACCCTCATCTGTAAGCTCTACAACCAACTTTCTCCTCTCAACACTGGATGGAGTCCCACTCTTTTCCTCTCTCTACTACATGCATCCAGGGTTAAAACAAAACAAAACACCAGTAATTCTGATGACAATCCGCCTTCAGTTTCTGCCATCGTATATTCCCTAATTTCTGGTTGTGATAGGACTCAAGGAAATGTTCACAGGAGAGCCAGCAAGGAGCCTCTTTCTTGTCAGCAGCAGGAGCAAGAGCCACAGGCTTCATTTTCAAGTCTGGGGCCCCAAGAAACCAGGAGGGATTCAGCCCAATTACTGAGCTCACACCACAAGGACCAGTTGGAGTCTGTTACAGGCTTATTTGTGACCCCCTGTCCCCAAATGTGTAGGTTGAACTGGTAACCTCCTTGTACTTCAGAATGTGAGGGCAACGAGATAATGAAGTTAAATGAGGTCATTCGGGTGGGCCCTAGTTGGATGACTGGTGTTCCTCTAAGAAAAGGACGAGGACACAGATAGGCAGTGGGGAGATCACGTAGAGACAAGCAAGGAGGCCGTCATCCGCAAGCCGAGGAGAGAGGCTTCAGAAGAAATCCAATCTTCTGCCACCTTGATCTAGGACTTGCAGCCTCCAGCCTGTGAGAAAATAGATCTCCGTTGTTTGAGCCACCCAGTCTGTGGTATTTTGTTATGGCAGCCAGAGCAGACTAATACAGAATCAAGTATTCTGGTGGATTCTATGAGGGTTTGCTATATTCCAACTTCAAGGAGCTGATTCAGGTTATTTGGAACCTTGAAACAACCTGGATTTTGGAATTTAACAAAAAGGGAGGAAGCCAGCTTTTCCTGAATGCCTGCTGTGACACTGTGCTGTGCACCTTTGTGTGTGTTATTTCACTCAGGAAGTTATTTGTGGAACACCTTCTCTGTGCCAGATGCTATTCTAAGTGCTGGGGATACAGCTATGGACAATGAAGGTAAAATCCCTGCCCTCATAGAACCTACATCCTAAAGGAAAGAGACGGATGATAAAAATGAATGAACAAAATACATGGGCTGTGGAGAAAAAAAAAAAAAAGCAAAGGAGAAGGATAAGGAACTGCTGAGGGAAGGCGGGGGGAAAATCGTTAGGCTTTTTAATTGAAGAGAGTTGGGGAATTTGTCCTGGAACCTCTATTGATGAAGAGACAGTTGAGTGAGAACTCAAAGGAGGAGGGGGAAGGTGTCACACTAATGCTTGAGGGAGGAAGTTTCCAGAACCAGCAAACTCCAAGACTCCTAAGTAGGAGTTTGTCAGACCTGTTCAGGAAAAATTATGTTAGCTAGCTCTCACCTCCACATCGGGAGGTGCATAGCAGACCTTTCTAGAGAAGAAGAACGTTCAAATGGCAGAAATCACTCCCATGAGGTCACCTAGACAAGAGCAGGTAATGCCCTTCTTTCTCCAGAGTGTAGCAGCACAATGGGGCAGACGAGGTGAGTATTGAGAACCCTCCATGTGGCTACTCTACTATGCCCCATTATTTACCATTGTGCCTCAGGGCCCACGGGTTGATGCCTCTCCAGACATGGGGCCCCAGGCACTTCACAAGGAGCAGCCCTGCCTCCCCTTCAGCTCTGCTTGTCACAGACACCCTTATGCCCAGGTGCCAGCCTTCCACAGCACTGGGACTATAAAATCTGATAGCAGTTGAGGAGAGGCAGAAGCAGACAATCAAGTTGAAGCTTGAAGTATGCTCTGGAGGAGCTTTGTGGGAGAGAAAAGTTTCCCAAGGAATGTTTGATAATAGGGTAGTTTCCTCCCTGTGGGTTATATCATTCTTTTTGTCTTAGGATTGATGTATTTATTCTAGAGAGAGACAGAGTGTGGGGGAGGGGAAGAACAGAGGGAGAGAGAGAGAGAGAATCTCAAGCTAACTCCGAGCTGAGCACGGAGCCTGATGCAGGGCTCCATCCCAGGACCCTGAAATCATGACTTGAGCCAAAACCAAGAGTCAGGTGCTCAACCAAATGAGCCACCCAAGTGCCCATATAATTCTTAACCTTCTTATAACTTATACTCCTAAAACTTTTCACTTAATTATGTTTCTATCTTTTCCTTTATTTAAACTGCCTATTGAAGTAGAACACACATATAGACAAGTACACAAGTCATAAGTATAAGCTCAAAGAATTTTCATAAAGTGTCTATATTTCATTGAATCATCACCCAGAACAATAAACATTACAGGTTTCCCAGGTACTCCTCACATGCTATGCCCAGTGACACTGCCTCCTTCTCTTCAAAGGTAGCTCTCTCCTGACTTCTGAAATGCTACATGAATTTTATGTGATTTTTGAACTTTGTATAAATGGAAGCATAAAATGTACTACTGCGTCTGCTCACAGTGTGTCTGTAAGGTTTATTCATAGTGTGTGTAGCAGCAGGTTGTTGCTTTTCTTTGCCGTGTTTCCATTGGGTGAATATGCCACAATTTAATTTTTTATTCTCTGCATGATTGATGTCTGTGTTGTTTCCAGTTATATTTTTTTACTATTTTGAATAATGCTGCTATGAACATTTGCATGCATGTGTTTTGGTTCACGTATGTACTCGCTTCTCTTGAGTATGTATATGCCTCGGAATAGACTTGCTAGCTCGTGCAGCATGTGAATATGCAGCTTTAATTGATAATGATAGTTTTCAGTTGGTTGTACCAATAGACACCTTCCCCTCCCCAGCATTGTTGCATCACATTGTTGGCAGTGCTTAGTATTCTCCATCTATTTAATTTTAGCCATTCTGGTGAGTGTGTATTTAATTGTGGCTTTCATTTACATTATCCTAGTGACTATAAAGTGGGAGCTTTTGCATATATGTATTCGCCTTTGGATATCCTCATTTGTTAATCTTGTCTCATCAAGTCTGTTGCTTATTTTTCTAGAGGATTGTCTGTCTGTTTCTTATTGACCCATGAGAGTTCTTTACATATTCTAGATATGAGTCCTCTGTCATTACATGCATTGCAAATATCTCCTCCCAGTCTGTGTCTTGCCTTTTAATTCTCTTAATTGTATCTTTTGATGAGTAAAATTTTTTAGTTTTAACATAGCACATTTATCATTTGTTTTCTTTATCCTAAGTGCTCTGTGATCCTTTGTCTATCCAAGGCCATCAAGATATTTTTCTGTGTTATCTTCTAGAATTCTTATTTTTTGTATCTTTCAAATTTAGATATATAATTCTATATATTGAATTATAATATATAATATATAATAACATTATAATATATAATATATAATAAAATTCTAGAAGGAATTTTATTTTTTTAATGTTTTTATTTGAGTACAGTTGACACACAATGTTACATTAGTTTTAGGTGTACAATATAGTGATTCAACTTCTGTATATGTTATGCTATGTTCCCCACAAGTGTAGCTCCCGTCTGTCACCATACATCCCTATCACAATATCATTGACTACATTCCCTATGCTGTGTCTTTTATTCCCATCGCTTATTCATTCCATAACTGGAAGCCTGGATCTCCCATTCTTCTTGACCTATTTTTGCCCATCCTCCCCCCACCCCCTGCCCTTCCCTCTAGCAACCATCAGCTTCTTCTCTGTATTTTTGGTCTGTAGAATTATCTTTTTTTATTTAATGCAAAGAAAGGGTGAAATTTCTTTTTTTTTTCCCATATAGACATACAAATGACCCAGAACAATTTGTTGAAAAGAGATAATTTCACCTGCAGTGTCACCTTTTGATACAAACCAAGTATTTATGTACGTATGAGTCTGTTTATGGACTCTCTACTCTGTTTTATTGGTTTATTTTTCTATTCTTTTATTCATGTCATATGTCTTAATTGCCATAGCTTATAATAAACCTTGATATTTAAGAGAGTGAGCGTTTTTGCTTTGTTCTTTTCATGAGTATCTTGGTTATTCTTGGCCCTTTCCAATTATATATAAATTTTAGAATTGGGGCACCTGGGTAGCTCAGTCAGTTAAGCATCTGCCTTTGGTTCAGGTCATGGTCCCAGGGCTCTGGGATCAAGCCCCACATTGGACTCCCTGCTCAGCGGGGAGTCTGCTTCTCCCTCTTCCTCTGATCCTCCTCCCTACTTGTGCTCTCTTTCTCTGTCTCAAATAAATCAATAAAATCTTTTAATAAATAAATAAATTTTAGAATCGGTTCATCAGTTTTCACCAAAAATGCCTGCTGGAATATTAATTAAGATGGCACCAAATCAATAGATCAATTTAAAGAGAACTGACATCTTTATAATATTGAGTCTTTTGACCCATGAATATGGATTAACTATTTATTTAAGCCATCTTTAAATTCTCCCAGTAATGTTTTAAACTTTTCAATGTATAGGACTCACATATATTTCTTTAGATTTATTCCTTGGTATTTAGGTTTCGTGATACCAAGTAAATGGTATTGTTTTCTTTTTGTAGTTAAAAAATTTTTATATTAAATTGTTTTTATGGAAGTAAAACATAACCGATTTTTGTGCACTTACTTTGTATACAGTGACAGTGGTAAAATGAGTAGTTCTCATAGTTGTAGATTTTGCTTTTTTATTCATTTTCCTTATATATAACCATGTTTACAAATTTCTTCCTTTCAAATCTTTCATTTTTACACTGGGTAGGATATCAAATACAATGGTAAATAGAAGTGGACATAGTGGGAATCTGTTTTTTTCTTTATCTTAACGGAAATGGTTTCAATATTTTCCCATTAAGTATGAGGTTTGCTATATGTTCTTCATAGAAAATCTTTATGATATTAAAGAAGGTCCCTTTAGTTCCTAGTTTCTTAAAGTTTTGTGAAAAATCGTAAACTTGTGTTGACTGATATCAAATGCTTTCTTTACATCTATTGTGATGATTGTATGAAATCTTTCCTTAACCTGTTAAAGTGGTAAATTATATGGACTTATTTTTTTAAGGTGTTATTTTTTTTATTTTGAGAGAGGGAGAGTAAGAAAGCACATTTGTGCGCAGGTGGTAAAGGGGCAGAGGGAGAGGTAGAGAGAGAATCCAGAGGAGACTCCACAGGAAGCCAGACACAGGAGTGGATCCACCACCCTGCGATCATGACCTGAGCTGAAAGCAGGAGTCGGATGTTTAACTGACAGAGCCATGCAGGCACCCTTATGGACTCATTTTCTTTTTATTTTTTAAAAGATTTTATTTATTTATTTATTCATGAGAGACACACAGAGAGAGGCAGAGACAGGCAGAGGGAGAAGCAGGCTCCAGGCAGGGAGCCCAATGTGGGACTCAGTCCCGGGACCCCGGATCACACCCTGAGCCAAAGGCAGACGCTCAACCACTGAGCCACCCAGGAATTCCTTTTTATTTTATTTATTTTTTTATTTTAAGGATTTTGGACTCACCTTATAATGTTAAACCAACTTTATATTCCTGAAATAAAGGACTTGGTTGTGATGTATTATCCTTTTATGTGTATTATTGGGTTTAGTTTGCTTACAATTTGTTAAGGATTTCTGTAACTATATGTATGGTAAAGATTGGTCTGCAATTTTCCACTCTTAAAATATCCTTGTCTGATGTTTTTCACAAATTTGTCTTTTCACAGAACCATATATAGACTGTTCTTGGTCATTAGGATTCTTATTCATCCAGGTTCCTTGGTCTCAGTTCAGTGTTCACAACTTCTATCTTCCCTCCCAGGGCACCATGACCTTGAGAATACTCAAAGGGATAGAAGAACTTTGTTCATCTTCTATGCAAGAGAACAGGTCCCTTGAAGAGAAGCCCCTGATTTTCATGCCTTTGAAGTTTCTGTCTCTCACTGTGTTCTTCCATCCCAGATGGGCCTCCCTAAATGTCCATAGGAGGCACCATAGACATTTAGGCTCCTCTTGGACGCTGTTTCTGCCAATGGCAGGTAGACAGTGGTTAGTGTGGAATAAAAAGAATAGCATGTCAATCAGCATTAAAGCATTCTCTTTGCTCTCTCCCCTTAGACACTTACACCTTCTTTTCTAGCCATAGGTTACAATAATTTCCTTGGTATTTAGCCGTCTTCTTAAGAAGCTAGAAGCACCTCATCTAATATCCACCAACACATCCTCTTACCTCTTACATAATTTCTGCATTTGTTTATGAAGGTTTTATTACTAGGCTGTGAGTTGTTTGAGAGAAAATATTTCCATGGTGGAATAAGCAGGCCTCATTTGCTGACTAACTAAACATATCATGGAGAAAGGGTATCTAAGTACGATTTCCAGGTGTCTGGCTTGAGAAACTAGATGGATGGCAGCCCTGGCTTAGAAACATGAAAGGGGAGGGACACCTGGGTGGTTCTGTGGTTGAGAGTCTGCCTTCGGTTCAGGGTTCAGGGCATGATCCCAAGGTCCCAGGATCAAGTCCCACATAGGGCTCCCTGCATTGGGCTCCCCTACCTTTCCCTCTGCCTATGTCTCTGCCTCTCTGTGTCTCTCATGAATAAATAAATAAAATATTTTTTTAAAAAAGGAACTATGAAAGGGAGCAGAGAAGAAGATGTCATTTTTCACCTGATAAACCTGAAGGATGTTCAAATAAGAAACCTCAGGGGCAGTTGCAGAGACAGATCTGAAGCTTTGGAGGCAGGTCTGACTGGACAGAGATTTGGGAGCCCTGAGCACACAGGTGGTGATCGAGGCCATGGGAACAGATGAGAGCACCCCAGGAGAATGCGTAGAGCTAGTTACACACTCTTCTACTCCTTTTTAAATGATCATCCTAGAGCAGGGGTTAGCAATCTCTGGCCTGTGGCCTGTTTTGCAAGTATAAGTTTACTGGAACACAGCCATGCCTGTTTGTGTATGTATCGTCTGCAATTGCTCAGAGGGGTAGAGTGGTGGCCACAGAGACTGTACACCTGTAAAGCGGGATATAGTTACTATTTGGCCTTTACAGAAAAGTTTGCTAATCCCTGGCCTAGAGGTTATAACATGTACCCATGCTTTATTAAATTTAATATAAATTAGGCAGCTGGGGAGTCAGTTGTCAGTTTATTGCTGCTCTTTTGCAGCTAATGGATCTGCTTGTTCTGTTGCTCTTAAATTTTTCTCTGCCTTTAGTTCTTATCAGTTTCACTATGATGTGCCTAGGTATGGCTTTTATTCAATTTACCTTGTTTGGATTTTGTGGAAAAAAAAAATTTTTTTTAAGCACACTCCACACCCAGCCTCAGCCCAGTAAAGGGCTTGAACTCACTATCCTGAGATCAAGACCTGAGCTGAGATCAAGAGTCAGATGCTTAACTGACTGAGCCACTCAGCTGCTTCTTTTAGAAATTCTTGAGCATATCCCTTAATGTGCTTAAATAATTTTGGAAATGTTGTAGCAACTATCCTTTTAAATAAAATTTCTGTCCTGTTGTCTGTCTCCTCTTCTTTTAGGACCCCATTTATAGGGATGTTCAACTGCATTAGTATGCCCCCACATTACTTTTATGCCCTTGTCTGGGTTTTCTATTCTTTTCATCTCTATGTTATTGTGTAGGTATTTTATACTGACCTATCTTTCAGTTCATTCATTTCCATCTGCCTTTTTTAAATAGATTCCAGGTTTTTGCTGAAAACTGCTATCTTATTATCTATTAATCATGGCTCTTTTACAGTCTGGACATGGTACCTCCAAAATCTAGATCTCCTGTGAGTCTATTTCTAGATCTTGTTCTCCCTCCTCCTTCCTCCCCTACTCCCCTCCCTTTCTTCTTCTCTCCCCTCACTCTTGTTTTTCTTGTCTCTGGGAATGCCTGGTATTTTGGGGGGGGGGGTGCTGAATACTAACATTATTTATGAAGAATTGTACACATTTTAAGTATACAATTTGAGTCTTTGGATAATATTAGCTTTTTTAGAGAGGAATTACTTTTCTTTTGAGTGGGCTTTTATGATAGAGATGAATTATCTTAATCTTGTCTGCATGTGAGTTTATTTGAGACTGTTTCATGCTGTTGTGAGCAGTGGTTTATTTCTGGTCACTTCTGTTTCCCAAGGCTCACCTCTGTGGTAAGCCACAACTCCAATTTTTTTGTCTCTATATAGATAGACCAGCCAAAAATCTACTTAATACCTCCATCTATTAGCTGCTACATTCTGGTTAGCTTTTCGGTTGACCAGAGTTTATGGGTCTGCAGGTGCTTTGAGGAATAATGCACTAGAGAATTTCAGCTCTCTCCTCAGTGCTTTCCTTTTCTCTGGTGTTTTAATGCTTCAAGCCCTTACTGCCTTGGTAGCTTTGTTATCATCAAATAATAGCTAGAAGTGCAGATTGCTTAATTGTATTTTTAAATGCAAAGAAATATACGCTTATTCCATCAAATTAAATAATACAGACATATACAAGGAATAGTTTAATAAATCCCTTTTCCCAATCCATCTCCTTTATTGAAGTAACTAATGTTAAGTTTTGCTGTGTAATCTTTCCATTCTTTTTTTATACTCATGTATACCAATATAGAAGTTGCTAAAGACAATTAGTTTGGGTTTGTTTTGCAAAAATGGTATCACGCATACACACAATTCTACAATTTGCTTTTTACTTAGAACTCCATCAATGCATAAAAAATTTATTTAGAAAAATAAGTGCATAATATTCCATACATATATGTCATATTTATTAAATCATTCTCCTGTTATTAGACATTCAAATGGTTTCTATTTTTTTCCAACCACATATATATATTACTACTTTCTCAATTTTTGCCCATCTACTATGTGAAATACGTATTTAATTTCACTCCAAAATAGTTAAAGAATTTTTTAAATTATGTTTCTTGGTCATGCACATACACTCCTTTGAAAATTCTTGTGCACATCCTCTGCCCATTTTCCTACTGTTACCAAATTTGTAAGAGTTCTCAATAGAATTCATGTCATAAACCCCTCATTTGTCACATATGTTGCAAATATTTTCCCAAATGTTACTTATGGTGTCTTTTCTTATGTGAAAGTTTTCATTTTTACATGCATAAAATGCCCATGTTTTCGTTATGGCTTCTGGACCTTATGTTTTAAGGCTTCTCCATTTCAAGCTTATACAAATGCTTTCCTAAAGTCGATTTCCTAGAATATTCCTGTAGGGATGTGATGGTATGATGCACAGGTCTAACCTATTTTCCCCAGATGTCAATTCTGCCAGTATAATTTATTAACTACCCTTTTCCTTGGTCAAATATTAAGACTCATATCTACTTGAACCAATTCTGGGTTCTGTTTCATTGATTTCTTTGTCTGTTGTGCCAAGTCCATCAGGGTTTTTTTTTTTTTTTTTTACCTATTTATTTATTTATTTATTTATTTATGTTAAATAAATTATCTTTTAGAGCAATTTTAGGTTCACAACCAAACTGGGTAGAAAGTACAGAGAATTTCTATATACATCCTATCCCCATACACTGTATTTTTTATTACATTAAATGTACAGCAAATTGTTATATCATCCAACCATCTTTCTGTAAGAATTTACTTGACTATTCACAGTTATTCCTCCATTGATCTTTAAAATCATCACATCCAGTGTAAAAAATACCAAACTAGGATTCTGGTTGACATTTCATTGACTATATAAATTAATTTGGGAAGAGCAGGCACTGTTATGACATTTTCTAGCATTCTTAGTTTTTAATTTTTTTTTAAAGATTTATTTATTTGAGAGAGAGTGTGTGTGTGTGCAAGCATGGGGGGGGTGCAAAGGGAGCAGGAAAAGGAGAGAAAACAGACTCCCCACTGAGCGGAAGCTGGACTGGTGCTCAATGGTGGGCTTGATCCCATGACCCTGAGATCATGACCCCAGTGGAAATCAGGAGTCATAGTCAACTGACTAAGCTACCCAGACGCCTCTCTATCATTCTTAGTAAGTTGTCACCCCACTTAGCTATCTTTTTTTTTACATTTTAATAAGGTTTTATGGTTATTTAGGTCTTTTGCCTTTCTTGTGCATTTTATTTCTAGGTATTTTATACTTTGATTTTTTTATTAAAAATGGGATTTCCTCCCTTCTGACATTCAAATTTCTGTTGATTAAAAGTAAAACTAAAAAAATAATAAAATAAAGTAAACTACTAATTTTTGTATTTTAATTTTCTGTCCAGTTACCTTACTCTTTTTTTTTTTTTTTTTTTTTGAGAAAGAGAGTGTGTTCGAGTTGTGGGGAGGGGCAGAGGAGGGACCAGGAGAGAGAGGGAATCTCAAGCAGTTTCCATGCCCAGTGTGGAGACTAATGTGGGGCTCCATCTCATGGCCCTGAGATCATGGCCTCAGTCAAAATCAAGAGACAGATGCTTAAGTGACTGAGTCACCCAGGCGTACCACCTTATTCAATTGTTTTAATAACAAGCAAAAGGACTACCAATGGGCTAGGCATTATCTAAGTTTTTTATGTGAATTAGCTCATTAAATCCTCAATATTTCTAAAAGCTAGATGCTATTATATCAGTTTTATAGGTGAGGAAATTGAGACCTAAGGTAAAATTTCTTAGTCTTTCTAGGAAAACAATCTTCAAATTTGAAAATTAAAATTTTACTATTTACCAATATTTAAAGTAATTATTTCATTTTATTTCCTTATTGTATTGGCTAAAACTTATAAAACACTGTGGAATAACAAAAGAAATAATAACCACTTTTTCTTATTCCTGATTTTAATAGGACTGATATAAACAGAAATTACAGGTAAACCCAAATGTAAACTGGTAATTTGATAAAGAATTATCTGTTTGCAAATAATGATATAATAATAATAATGTAACAGAAGAAAAAATAAAGGGATTTATATGTGCAAGTTATCTTCCAAACTTAAAGAAACCCTTGATCAATCCCACACCCTGTTATGATTTTTCCCTCCATAAGTAATAGAGTACCCACCCAACACAGCTTAAACCATAAGAAATCCAAAAGAAAGTGAATCACATGGTAGTTTAGCAGCTCAGTCACATCATTAAAAAAGCAAGAATTTTCTTTAATTTCTGTCTAATGGTCCTTAGCATGTTTGACTTTTCCCATGATGTTTGTAACTTCAGGATCATGAGATGGTAGCCAAAGGTCCACAGTTGGTAAGAGGATTTGATTCAGGACTATCTATTCCATTTTGTTATGGGAGAAAAGTTGTCACATCACCAAATTGTCAGAAATGAATTGGGCCTCACAAGATCTTCTGCAGCCACAAGGTTGCCATTGTGGGCTTACCTGGGTCATTGCCCTTGGACACTAGTTATGGTCTCTGAGGTTCAGAGGCTAGGTCTAGATGGGAAAGAACATGTTTCTGTTATGATAAAGAGGGAAAGGAAAAGAAATCCTGCCATTTGCCACAACATAGATGAACCTGGAAGGCATTATACTAAGTGAAATAAGCCAGACACAAGGGCGAATACTGTATGATCTCACTTATATGTAAAAATCTAAAAAAGTGGAACTCACAGAACCGAAGAGTAGAATGGTGGTTCGTGGGAGCCAGGGGATATCAGGAAACATTGGTCAAAGAGTGCAAACTCAGTTATAAGAAGAATAACTTCTGGGGATCTAATGTCTAGTATAGTGACTGCAGTAAATAATACTGCATTGTATTCCTGAAATTTGCTAAGAGTAGATCCTAAGTGTTCTCATCCCTGGAAAACTTACACATATATGAAGTCACACATTGTATATCTTTTAAAGAATCACATTGTACAATGTAAATATATGCAATTCCTATTTGCCAATTCCACCTTAAAGGTGGCCTAAAAAATTTTTTTAATTAAAAGAGCACAAGGTGAGACATGCGGAAAAAGGCTGAGGCTCTAAAGCAATTCCCCAGAGGAAAGGTTGAAGGAAAGAAGTAGACAGGGTAAAAGTGGCAACGAGTGAGGTAAACGGGATGCTGGGCAGTGACCACGGTGATGGGCCAGGGTGACCAAAGGGAAAAGCAGTCACACCAGACTCAGAGTTAGGGTACCCGAGTGAGGGGCGGCCCAGCTGCCATGACATCAAGAGTTCACAGGCCAGGTGAGGGCCATGATGCATCCATTCCTTCACAGATGGCACAGTTCTTTACAGAAAGCCGTTGAAACCCCACAGCATTCTAGGTGGAGCCAGCCTCGAGTCCCCGGAGCCTTTAGCCTGGTTCCGTCTTCTCTCAATATTCCTAGCTGAGATACCAAGCCATGCTTCCCCTGGGGGAGAGCGGTCCTCTTCCCGCAGCAGGGCTGCTGCCCTCTGCCAGGGCTCCCTTGCCCACCTGCAGGGTACTTAGGCCAGTGCACGGTTGTTTGCCTATTGCCTACCGTGGAGAAGTCAACAAAGCTAAAAATAACAGAGTCTGGGATGGAGCACAGTGATTAATCTGCTAAATTCTGCAGAGAGCCAGGAGCAGCAGGGAGACAGACGGAACAGGCCCCCAAAGCACCCTGGGCAGTCTCTTCCCTGAGAAATCATCATAAAACTTCTGGTCTTGATCTATCGACTATTCTCCCTTCACCAGTGAGAAATGCACTTCTTGAGGTAAAGAAAACAGCTCTTTGAAAGGTTTGCTCCTTCTCAAGATGGCGACAGCACCAGCTGTTATAACGTCTTCTTCTGCGACGCTGATTAAAAAAGAGAGAGAAGAAAAACAATGATGTTTACCTAACTGTGAGAACAATATTTGTGGTTGGGAAATTATACATACAGAAAAGGATGAGGAAAATTCACCCAAATATCACCACCTAGAGATAACTATTATTAAGGTTACTAATTCTATAAAATTTTACTAATTTTATATAACTATATAGTTCATATATATTTGGGTCTACCTGAGGTCATTTGGTAGCTACATTTCTGTATCCTAATTTTAAATTTATCATTAGTTAGCAGTCATTTTCCCAATGACAGTATCTTTTGTAATTCCCCACACTGGGCTCTAGGCTCCAGCCATACCAAGAGAAGTAAGGCAGAGAGAGGTTGGGTGGGCAAAAGTCCAAATTATGTCCCATGTGGTTGTTTTCTGAGGTAAACACTGTTGTATTATGACCTTGGCGGTTTCCTGGCTTTCCACTCCAATTCATAAGAGGATGTCATAGAAAGAGGACAAGAGAGACTCAGAGACCCAGGGACTGGTTTTTAGAGCAGATGATTTTCTTTGATGTGTAGCGGCCACACAGACTTGCTGCGATGCCAGATACATTGCTGAGGAACGTACACACACACACACACACACACACACACACACACACAAATGGCATTAAAAATTTTTTTGGCCACCCGTATCATGTCACACGTCCTGACTTTTGCCTTAGTAAGTAGGCCCTTTAACCAGGGAACTGGGCCAATTAGTAGTCATAAGAGATGAGGAGAGCTGTCTCTGGCGAAGATACTATCAAAGATGAACTGTTCTCTGCCTGACTCAGAACCATAACTTCAGCTTCATTTTAGGTTCACATGAGTCTCTTAATGGCATTTGTAATGAATTCGCCCTATGGAAAATTTTAATCAGCTTTTGTAGTCTTACAATGTGGGTGTCTTTGTTATCTTTTTTATTCTTACTGTGGCGAGGTGAAAGCAGGAGCCAAACATAAACCCAACCCACTTCTTGACCAGCCTTAATCATAGCATATTTTTAACTTTATTGTCTTTCTTACTTATCAGACTGCAGAGGGTCACATGAGGAGCCATTATCACATGAGGAACAGGCACTGTTAGCTGCCCATCCAACAGTCATTTCCTCCTTCTTTAGCCTTGACCACAATAAGAGAAAAAGAGTTTAAAAAGCACTGCAAAGGTGGGAGTAAAAAGACTGAATAAATATAGATTTATTTATACTTATGCCAGTCATGAGAATCGTAAACCCCTTTGCCAGATACTCACTTTTCAGCCTGCCTTGCTGTTTGAGATGGCCATGTGATCCAGTTCCCATGATGGGCATAGGAAAAAATCTGGAAAATACTTCCTTCCTGATGAATAGGAAAGGTGTTTTTCCTTTGCTTCCTTTTTCTCATCTTTGAATGTAGTATGAAGACCTAATGCCTAGAGCTGTGGTAGCCTAGCCATCTGGTGACCCTGAGCTGACAGCATGAGGGTAAAAAGCCACCAGGCTCAGGATGCTCTTGCTGAAGTGTGAAAAGGAACTGGATCTTTAATGACATTTTTGAGTTACGTAGAACTGTCCACCTAGGGAATCTTTTTTAAGAAACAAGAAAATTTCTTATAATTTAAGGTACTCTTTCTTGCAGATGAACCTAATTGATACGTGCCAAGGATGGCCAATGCATGAGAGGCTCAACTCTTCTGGAAGGCAGTGTCAATGTTGTAGTAACTGCTAAACTACAAATCAACAAATTCAGTGTCGGGAGTTGACCAGTTGGGTGAATAAGATGTATTTTTCTTTCTAATTTCCAGAAGATGGACAGATTAAGATGAAGGAGTGGGCAGAAAGGAATCATCCAGAATTTAGATTCCACAATCCTGAAGTACAATTAACGTGGCATACTCTTTAAACGTGTTTTTTGTTAAGCCTAAAGTATGTTGGTATTAGTATGTACGTTTTTTACAACAACTAACAGAGAAAAGTTAACCTAGGTAGTATAAGAACAGGGAGTCAGACTCACAAATAGAGACCTCTCAGAGAGCTTTGGTGGGAGCTAAGGAACAGCATGGGATTTAGCTTGAGCATGCATCCATCCCAGAGCAGATGGTACAAAGTAATATGTATTTAGGATCAAAGGAAATTAGAAATACCTCTTGACTTCAGCTACTTTGTAACA
This sequence comes from Canis lupus baileyi, assembly GCF_048164855.1. Classification (NCBI taxonomy): domain Eukaryota; kingdom Metazoa; phylum Chordata; class Mammalia; order Carnivora; family Canidae; genus Canis; species Canis lupus. The sequence continues at coordinate 45,415,622 of NC_132846.1, forward strand.
AAACATTCAGTTTTTATCAGTTTTTAGTGAGTGGTTATTCATTTTGCAAATTCATTCACTGACAGTCTTAAATGGTCATCTTCCTCACAGCATCTAAAATATTGTTGGGTCTATACAAAAATTGAATTATGAAATCTTTTCAGGAATATGGTGTTAAGGAAAGTCCCTGAACTTTTAAGTCAGACCAACAAGAATTCAAATTTTCTGCTATTAACTAGCTGAGACCTTGGACATTACTCCTTTGAGCCTCATTTCTTAAATGAGGATAATAATGCCCATTGCAAAAGGCTGTTGGGTGATTTAAGTAAAAAATGAAAGTACAGAACACATAGTAGATGAAGAACTAAGAGCTTCTCTGTCGGTTAGGGTCTAACAGGAAGTAGATGGAATGTCCAAATTAGGATGTTTTAACATTTTGTTACTCCTTACAAGCAGATTTTCACAGGTGAGCATTACTTAGAGGAACATACTAAAATTCCCAGGTTAAACAAATGAAGTTGCTGTCCAAATTTTATTCATGAGGGTGTTTATCACCTCATTGTTGTCTTAGCGAAAATCAGGGAATAGTCCAGATGTCTGAGAATAGAGAATTGATTACATTTGCACAGCTGGATACCATAAAACCAATAAAAATAACATTGTAAGAGTAAATGCAGTGACACCAAATATATTAGTAATATAGTGCTAAGTGAAAGAACAGATATTAAGGGTTAAATATGTAGAGTAGAATGTATTTTGTTAAAATTATATTTATAATCTAAATTAATATCTACATATAACCAGTTAAAGCCAGATCTTTAAGATTCTTTAGGAATCTTTTATAAATTGCCAGCATTTTATCAGTCCTCAAAGAGGTAGAGAGTTGATTTCACATCTTGGGGGGTGGATTTGAGGGGCATCACCCTTAACATGATTCAGATGATTAGATGGAGTGGCCGGTATTGTGTTTAGTAATAGGCCCTCTTGAGTGTGTTTGCATCAGAGCTGTCTCTGAGACTCTAACTTCCTTGGGGAGGGGTTCAAGGTGAAGGTGGAAAAAATGCTGTTGCTTGCCTGTGTGAATTTAGTGAGCACTACCTTGCCAAGTGTTGCTTCTTCCTTTTTGGTTAATCATGTGGAGGGTATCTAGAGCTGGGAAGCTGAAAACAGCAGGAAGGACATGAGGCAGGATCTTCCCTTTAGAATAGGGACTATTAAATTGAATTTAAATTTAAAAAAGAAGTAATTTGGCTCTGGTTTACCTCAATGTGTGCCGGATGAGTGATGTCCATGTGTGTGGAATTACTTAGGACGGACTAACCCAGAAAGCACAGCTGCTGGACTATTGTGATCTGTTCTCATTGTGTGGCTGGGGCTGTACCTCTGACGGCAGAGGGAAGAGGTTTCCTTTACAGCAGGGGATGCAAACTGAAGTGGTTACCAGATGACAGGCAGTAATAACAGTAATAGGAAACATGCCAAAGCATGCCAAAGAGTGTTCTAAGGGTTTTACTTGAATTATCACTTCAAATCCTCAAAAAAAAAACCTATGGAGAAGATGCTAATATTAGTGTAATTTTATTACGCTATTTTTACTGAAGAAACCTATACACAGGATAGGTTACGCAACTTGTCCAAAGTTAAAGAGCCTATAAAATAGCAGAGATGGGATTTGAACCCCCGTCTGGCTGCAGAGCCAGACTCTTTATCGTTATCATCTGCTGCCACTTTGAAGTGAGTGTAATGTCCTTGAATGAAGCTGGATGGACACAAACCAAAGGGAGAGGGGAAACTGGGCAAACTGGAGATGAATGTCCCGCCTGAACAGCCAGCTACCGGTCAGCAACAGCTACTGCGGAGGTATGTGGGCTCAGGGTCTTCAGACCATCCGAGTTTTCCAGAGAAAACAGAAACCTGGGTTCCTCATTTTAGAGTATACTGCTGGCCAAACCACACACACACACACACACACACACTCACACACACATGCAAACATGTGTGCATGCACACTCATATTACTGTGGACTAGTAAGTCCTGAACCCTGTATTAATTAAGGAGAATGGGCATTTCCATGTGCAATCAACCCCTAAAAAGGAGAGAGCTAAGTAGATGAACCTTAATGGAAGAGAGGGAAAAAAATCCTCCATTTATTATGTTGTCATTTTAGGCAAGTTAATTTATGTCTCTGAGCCTCTGTTTTCTCATCCATAAGTTGGTGGAGAAAACCATATTATCTCGTAGACTTTAGATGGGGATTAACTGGGTTAACTCACAAACTTTTTAAAGTCCCAACCTGGAGCACCCAGACATTCTAGATTTCATATATAATATACGTTATATTATAAATGCATAGAATACATTTATTATACACAATATATAGTTATAATTAACATAATTATATTTTATTGCTTTAACAAAAAATAGGTGTTTATTTTTAATTAGACATCATTCTGTATTATTCACTTTCAAATACTTTTAAGCAATGGCATGTTATTGCTATTAACATAATTATGTTGATTAGAACAATAATAAGCTGTCCCAGCAGCATTTATTCAAAAGACTACTCTTCCCCCCCAATTGAACAGTCTTGGCACCCTTGTTGAAAATCAGTTGCCCATAGATGCCTTAGTTTATTGTGTATTCTAAGACATATAAATGTAAGACTTTTTAAAAGAAGTGTGTAAACTGGAGCACCGGGATGGCTTAGCCTATTAAGTGTCTGCCTTTGGCTCAGGTCATGATCCCAAGGTCTTGGGACAGAGAACCATGTCCAGTTCCCTGCTCAGCAGGGAGTTTGTTTCTCCCTCCTCCCTCTGCCCGTTCCCCCTTACCTGTTCATGCTCTCTCTCTCTCAAATGAACAAGTAAATTTAATTAAAAAAAAAAGAAGCATGTAAACCAATAAGACTAATTAGACAGGTATTACCTGTATTTAATTAAAATAATAATGACCTTTATCCTTATGTCCCATATTTTTAGTATGTGTTCCTTTTCCAATAATAGTTCGTTTAGAACACACAACCTTTAGAACACACTTCTTTTTTTTAATGTAATAGTAAAACTGAGCAGTTAAACATAAAATTCAGTTGACTTGCAGTTTTGCTTTTATCAGGCCCACATGACTCAGTCTAAGTATCAGTCCAATGTGATGACATCAAGCTAAATATCATCTTAATAAAAGCATGTGGACATGGAACACTGAGGATTTTACTTCCAACCAGTAGATTTTTTGATTTGTAGAAGTTTGTTTCCAGCTCTCCAAAAAATGTCTATACACTTGTTTCCATGGGGTCGTTTTGACAAATTAGCCCTTTGTCAATTAATTAGGTCCTTTGTATCTCTTGATTCATCATATAGACAATCCAGGTCTTAAAAACCCATATTTTAAAAGTATTCTAAAACACATTAAATGCCATCATAATTTCAACCTTTCTCAGGAAAAATAGTTTTAAAGCACAGAGGTAGTTGAGATTTATGAAACTGAAGTTGGAGTCCAAGTAAGTTACAATGTAGTAAAGAAATTAAGAAGTCCAGGTTAACTTGGTGTCTTTTTCTGGCAGCAGGTTTTTTTTTTTTTTCCCTTTGGAGTTCTGGAGCAGTCTTTATCTCTAAAAAATGAGTCATTTCTCACTATATGAGTTTTTATCACAACTTACAAATCCCATCAAACTCAAGTGCAATCAGTTCATCCTTTTTTTTTTTTTTTAGTTCTTTTTTTTTTTTAGTTCATTCTTTTCTATGCCTCTTCTAGCCTCTTCAGAGATCGTCAATTTTAGAGAAACGCATATACATTTCTACTTTATTGTAATCCTGTTCATTCTTCAACGTATTTCCAAGTTACAGAAGGATATTCTTCTTATCCCACACTCTGAAAAGTTTATTTTTATGGTAGGCCTACATTTTAACCTCTTTTATATGGAAGGCAGCAATGACAGCTATCTTGTAGGCACATGTATAACGAGGCTATCTCCTTCCATTCTGTAAAATCAAAACTTTCATTAAATGCTTTTGTACATTTTGAGAACACTGAAAATGACTAAAATTTATCATTATGAAAGCCTCAATTTCACAGGTAAGTCAGTCACCTCTTGTTAGCAGCGTTATATACAAAATGTGCAGGCTACTTAGAAGCTACAACATATTCGTTTTCTTTGGTAAGATATTTATGAACTGAATGGAACTTGTCAAACCTTAAATTTGCACCGTCTGCTGAATATGTAGCTGGATGAGTCGAGTCTAGTTTGTATTTGTATTTGAGTAAGATATTAACAATCTTTTGTCTTATATTTTCTGTGCTTCCATTTAAATCTTAGTAGAAATCAAGAAGACAATTTGAAACTAGTTTTGAAATCAAAGTACCTAAGACTTGAAGGGGGCATTTTTAAATTTCAGTGATTTGAAGCACCATCTGATAGTCCCTTCTTGCAGGATCATTTCTAAAAACTGACCAGATTGGCTCTATACTTTAAGGAGCCAACACGTCTGTTATCAAACTTTTGTTTGCCCGTAGGACTTTGCAGGCGCAACTTTGAATCAGGAAATGTAACTTCACTCAATTTCGTGGAGCAATCACAGGAACTATAATGATAATGTATTTGTTTTTTCCCTGTGGTATACTCAGAATAATTTTGCAGCTATACTTTTCAAGTTAGCGTTAGTGTCTTTTGGGGAGATGAAAAACTTTTTATTGATTTAGAAGTACTTGCCTGTCTCATCCCAGATTTGTGAGATTCAGTTTGTATATATGCTTTTACTTCCCAGCTCCACCATGTTCAATTCCAAATACTGTACAGTATGTTCTGTTCTGGGTGCATATTTTCCTAATCCGGTTGTATGTCTTTCCATTTATTATTTAAATAACACATTTTGCCCTATTCAGTGAAGTTTGGGTCATGCTAGCATTGACATTGTTATCATTCTCATTACTTGAACTCTTAGAAAACATAGTCACATGTTAACAATGTGAAAAAATAAACGAGTGCTACCTTGATAAAAAGCAAAACAATCCAAGGGCAGTCAGGTATAAAATATTAACTATTAACAGTTATGACCACAATGCACTTAAGATGCATACTTCAGCTGCATCCCTGGGAGTGATGCAACAATGGGTGATCCATCACTGTGGAGTGCAATTCATGGTTGTCAATATTGGTGGACAAGGGGAAATTAGCAGTAGCTACAAAAGATGGATCTCCTATGCTGCATCCATTTGACCACTAAAAAGCAATAATGTTGCCTTCAGCCTCTATTCTTTGGGCCACTCTGTGATGTTTGTACTTTTCTTCCAACCTTCAACATCCATCAATGAAAATCAGGCCTTTTTTCCCCAGGGAGGGGGTCTCCTGGGACCAGAATTTGCAGTACTAAAACTGGGATAGTCGTCAGCAAACCAGGATGGCTGGTCTCTCTAGCCACTTAAATAAGATAATATATAGGGATCCCTGGGTGGCGCAGCGGTTTGGCGCCTGCCTTTGGCCCAGGGCGCGATCCTGGAGACCGGGGATCGAATCCCACGTCGGGCTCCTGGTGCATGGAGCCTGCTTCTCCCTCTGCCTGTGTCTCTGCCTCTCTCTCTCCCTGTGTGACTATCATAAATAAATAAAAATTAAAAAAAAAGATAATATATATAAAGCACTTAGCATGATGCCAAGGACAGAAGGGTTCATTAGGGCCTTAAGGAAGTTAGGTCTGGACTTAGGGCACAGAGATGCTCAAAGTTTTCCTAATAATGGGAATGAATTGGTCCTACCATGTGGAGGCAAGTAAGGAATTTGGGAAAGAGGTCCACAATAAGGATTCTGAGATGAGTTTAAGCTTGTAGCACTATTGTATTTGTTGTTTATTATTCTCCAACAAGCTGTATATATAGTTTTAGCTAGGTTTTTTTTTTAATGAGGACCATCAGTCAGGGAGATAGCTAGATAGCATGGGGCAGCTAGATGTCAGAGAAAGCTGGAGCTGTACCTTGACACATGAAACAGAAAAAAATGGGGCACACTTTGAGTGTATTAAGTCCTTGCATGGTAGAAGTGCCAAATAAAATTCAGGAAACCCAGTTAAATATGAATTTCAGACAAACAGTAGTTTTTAAATATAAGTACTTCTAAAATACTGCATGGGAAATACTTATAATAAGCAATTTTTGTTGTTTATTTGCAATTCAAATTTAACTAGAGATCTTGCATTTTTATTTGCTAAATCTGACAACTCTACTGTATAGGCAAGTAGAAAATTAAGAAATGTAACTGATTTTTTAATCACAATGTGGCAAAGCCCAGAGATAGAATGATCAACCGACAAGACAACTGAAAAGGTTGAAATCAAAATGTTAACAATGGTTATCATTAAATACCGGTACTACAATGATTGTAGTATACTTTTCCTAATTTCTACTTTTTCTAAATATTGTTATATTAGTGCATAATTCAAATAGTATAGTTTCTGTGGAGAGATGTGGAGAACCACATAAAGGATGCATTACTGAGAACTGCTAGTTGTTATAATACACAGTTCCCAATTTCAGTAGCTTAACCCAATGAAAATGTATTCCTTCTTCACATAAAGTCAAAATGGGTGTTTTAGATCAGGGCAGCTTTCTTCCAAATAGGATTCAGGGAGCCTGGTTATTCCATATTGCGTTGCCTCCATCTTTAATCCAAAGTTGCCATGGGGTTGTTTCTACTTCCATTCCAACCAGGTCAACTGGTTGAAGCATGAAGGATTTTAGGTTCACATAGCAGTTTATGCCACCAAAGACATAAATGAAAGACTTGAAGTGAAGTAATGGTATGTTTCTAAAATGCTTTATGAAAAAAAAAAACAAAAAAATAAAATAAATGCTTTATGTTTTTTATGACTACTTGATAAAATTATTCTGAAAGTTATCTAGAAGGAAAAATAATGGTGAAAACAGTCAAAAATTTCTCAAAAGAAAAATGATAGGGGCACCTGGGTGACTTAGTCGGTTAAGCATCCAACTCTTGGTTTCAGCTCAGGTCATGATTTCAGGGTTGTGAGTTCCAGCTCCACATCAGCTCCAGGCTTGGTGCAGAGTCTCCTTGAGATTCTCTTCCTCCTCCTCTACCTCTGTCCCTCTCCTACTCATGTTTTTTTTCCTCTTTCTCTTTCTTTCAAATAAATAAATAAAATCTTTTTTAAAACGTTGAAAAACATTGAAAAAGTGAGAATGATGAATATGTGGAGGGGGTACTTTCAGTAATATAAGAGTATATTAAAAGTTTACAATATTGAAATCAGAATGAAACCCATATTAAAAATACACACACACACACACAAAAAATAGACACACACAGAGAGAATAGAGTTCAGCAAGTGACTTAAGTATGAATTAGAGGTTGCTTTGAGTAGAATAAATGGGCTTTCTTTCCAAAGCTAATATGCAACATCCATTCCCTTTAAAGGGCCCTACATGGAGGTTGCACTGACTTCAGCCTCAATGAATTGTTCATGTTTTTCATTATCTGTTAGCCAACACCTCCATCCAGCCCTTATTGCCCTTTTATTTAACAATAGGAAGAAGCCACCTGCTTAAGCTTGGAAGAAACATTGTTCCATGTCTTGATCTAGGTAATAGTTACACAAATATTCACCCATGTAAAAATCCATCAGGCTTTATATTTAAGATTTATTCACTTTATTTTATATAAATCATAACTCAAAGACAAATTTTTAAAGAAAGAAAAAATAATAGAATGACCTTTGAGTATTTATGCCCAAGGAATCTGATTAAGCCTGGGTAATTATGAAGGCTTTTTTAAGGAAAAGTAACATATGAGCTAGATTTTGAAGGGTGAGCTGCTGTGAAGCAGGCAGAAGGCAAGACAGACTGTTCTGGACAGAAGGACCAGCATATATAAAGGCCCTGTCTCATAAAGTGTTGTGTAAAGGCACTCATCTATATTGTCTTTTAGAACTTTTATAGAGTTGTCTTTGACATTTGGATTCCCACTTGATATTAAATTTTATGTATAATGTGAGGTATGGGTATAATTTTCTTTTTCTTCATTATATGTAACCAATCATCCCAGCCCTGTTTATTAAAGAATTTATCCTTTTCTACTGATCTGCTATGCCAACACTATTATACAGCAAGTTTCAATATTTATGTGAGTCTTTTTCTGGGCTTTCATTCTATTCATCTAGATTGTTTGTCTACATCTCCAACAATGGCACTATCCTTTATTACTGGAGCTGTATAAAGACTCTTCATATCTTGTAGGTATGTCTCCCCATCTTGAAGTTTTTCTACAAGAGTGTCTTGGCTGTTCTTGACCCTTCCCTAAACATTTTAGAATTAGCTTTTAGGATAGAAAAATATTTATTGGATTTTTTTATTTATTGGATTTTGATTAGAATTACATTGAATAAATATTTCTATTTGGGAGACAACTGACATCTTTATGATATTGTCTTCCCATCCATGAACATGGTCTATCTCTTCTTTTATTTGGGTAACTTTAGTTCATTAAAGGTTTATAATTTTTTTCAGTGAAGGTGTTGTGTGTCCTTTACTAGCTTTTCTGAGGTATTTAGATTTTTGAAGTATCTATAAATGTTATTTTTACTGGTTCTTGTTGCTAAATAAAAGTGTAATAATTTGTGTAATTACATTTCTCCAACAGACGTGCTAAGTGCTCTTTAATATATTGTCTCTAGATTATTTTGGATTTTCTACAAAGAAAAGCATGTCGTTTACGAATTATGACAATTTTATTTACTTCTTTACACTACTTATACATTTATTTATTTCCTTGTCTTACTGTATTGGCCTGAGACTCCAGAACAATGATTAATGGAAGTAGTAATAGATAACCTGTGTCTTATAATACATCTTAAGAAGAATCCTTCATTATTTATGTATTTTTTTACAATATTTATTTATTTATTTATTTGAGAGAGAGTGAGAGAGTGAGAGTGAGAGAGATCATAGAGGTAGAGGGAAAGGGAGAGGGAGAAGCAGATTCTCTACTGAGCAAGGAGCCTGATGTAGGGTTCCATCCCAGGACCCCAAGATCATGACCTGACCAAAGACAGATGCTTAATCGACTAAGCAGGTGTCGACTTAATTGACTAAGCTTAATCGACTCCCAGGTGCCCTATGATATATATTTTAATAATATGATATTTGTTATAAGTTTATTTTTGTTAGAGCAAGAATTTTCCTTCTACTTTTAGTTTGCTAACAAGGTTTTTTAAGTCATGAATGAGTGTGGAAATTTAACCAAGGAACTGTATAATTTGACCTAGTTATATGGTCTTCTTTAATCTGTTAATGCTTTGAATTATATCAATTGATTTTCAAACGTTGAACAAATGTTGCATTACCTGAATAAATTAAACTTAGTCATAATGTAGTATCTTTTTTATATGTTGCTAAATCCAGTTTGCTGATATTTTATTTAAAATTTTTAAATCCATATTCATTATTGAGCATTACCTATAATTTTCTTTCTTGTATTCTCCTTCTTGGGTTTAATTATCATAATTATACCAGTCTCTTAAAATAAATTGAAGAGTATTCTCTCTTTTGTAAGTTTCTGGAAGAGTTGGTTTAAGATGAGATTATCTATTTCTTGATTGCTAGGTAGAATTCAACACAATTATTCATTAGGATCTTGTTGATTTTCTGTCTAGTAGTTCTATCAATTTATGAGAAGGGCTGTTTAAGTCCCTTGCTGTAATTGTGGTTTGTCTATTTCTCCTTTCAGCTAGGTCAGTTTTTGCTTCACGTAATTTGAAGCTCTGTTGTTGGGTCCATACATATTTAAGATAATTATATCTTCTGTTGTGTTGAATTGTGTCTCCCCAAAAGGTATGTTGAAATCATAACCCCTGGAATCTGTGACCTCACTTAGAAATAGATGTAATTAGGTTATAATGAGGTCATACTGGATTAGGGAAGGCTTTATTAAAGAAAAAAAAATTGGACACAGACAGACATAGGGGGAAGAGAACCATGTGATGACAGAAGCAGAAATTGGAGTGATACATATACAAGCCAAGGAATGCTGAAGATTGCTGGCAAACACCAGAAGCTAGAAGATGAAAAGGAGGGTTCTCCTCCTTCTCCTACAAGTTTCAGAGGGAGCGTGGCTTCGCCAACACCTTACTTTCAGACTTTTACCCTTCAGAACTGTGAAATAATAAATTTATATTGTTTTAACCCACCCAGATTGTGGTACTTTGTTATAGCAGTCCAAGAAAACTAATATATCTTCCTAGTGAATTGATCCCTTATCATTGTGTAATATTCCTCTCTTTCACCATACACAAAGATAAACTCAAAATGGATGAAAGATCTAAATGTGAGACAAGATTCCATCAAAATCCTAGAGGAGAACACAGGCAACACCCTTTTTGAACTCGGCCACAGTAACTTCATGCAAGATACATCCATGAAGGCAAAAGAAACAAAAGCAAAAATGAACTATTGGGACTTCATCAAGATAAGAAGCTTTTGCACAGCAAAGGATACAGTCAACAAAACTAAAAGACAACCTACAGAATGGGAGAAGATATTTGCAAATGACATATCAGATAAAGGGCTAGTTTCCAAGATCTATAAAGAACTTCTTAAACTCAACACCAAAGAAACAAACAATCCAATCATGAAATGGGCAAAAGACATGAACAGAAATCTCACAGAGGAAGACATAGACATGGCCAACACACACATGAGAAAATGCTCTGCATCACTTGCCATCAGGGAAATATAAATCAAAACCACAATGAGATACCACCTCACACCAGTTAGAATGATGAAAATGAACAAGACAGGAAACAATTGTTGGAGAGGATGTGGAGAAAAGGGAACCCTCTTACACTGTTGGTGGGAATGTGAACTGGTGCAGCCACTCTGGAAAACTGTGTGGAGGTTCCTCAAAGAGTTAAAAATAGACCTGCCCTATGACCCAGCAATTGCACCGTTGGGGATTTACCCCAGATACAGATGCAATGAAACGCCGGGACACCTGCACCCCGATGTTTCTAGCAGCAATGTCCACAATAGCCAAACTGTGGAAGGAGCCTCGGTGTCCATCGAAAGATGAATGGATAAAGAAGATGTGGTTTATGTATACAATGGAATATTACTCAGCCATTAGAAATGACAAATACCCACCATTTACTTCAACGTGGATGGAACTGGAGGGTATTATGCTGAGTGAAGTAAGTCAATCGGAGAAGGACAAACATTATATGTTCTCATTTATTTGGGGAATATAAATAATAGTGAAAGGGAATAGAAGGGAAGGGAGAAGAAATGGGTAGGAAATATCAGAAAGGGAGACAGAACATAAAGACTCCTAACTCTGGGAAACGAACTAGGGGTGGTGGAAGGGGAGGAAGGCGGGGGGTGGGGGTGAATGGGTGACGGGCACTTAGGGGGGCACTTGACGGGATGAGCATTGGGTGTTATTCTGTATGTTGGCAAATTGAACACCAATAAAAAATAAATTTATTATTAAAAAAATATTCCTCTTTGTTTCTAGTAATATTCTTTGCTTTGAAATCAAATTTATCAGATATTAATGTAGCCACACCTGGTTTTAGATCAATATGTGCAAGACAAATCTTTTTCAGTCCTTTTATTTTCAATCTATCTCTTTCATTGAATTTGAAATGAATTTCTTGTACACAGCATATTTTTGAGTCATTTTTATTTATCCATTCCACTTATCTCTGTCTTTTCATTGGTGTATTTAGACCATTTACATTTAAGGTGATTATAGTTAATGCTTAAGTCTGCAATTTTATTTTTCGTTTCTGTTTTCTCTAGTTTTCATTCATTTGTTTCCTTTTGTTGCATTTCTGTGGGTTATTTGAACACTTTTTAGGACTCAATCTTATTTATAGTGAGTTTGAGTGTGTCTTTTTGTGTACTTTTCATAGTGGTTGCTCTCAGTATAAATATGTGACTTATTATGTTCTACTGGTATCAACATTTGAGCATTTCAAGTGAAGTTTGGAAACTACTTCTCTTTAGGTCCCTTTACCTTCTCCACTTTCAATTATCATTGTCTTACGTATCAGATGGCGTTACAATTTTGCTCCAGTCATCAAATATGATTTCTAAAACTCATGAAGAGTACAGTCTACTATATGTACCCATATTTACACACTTTCTATTGTTCTTTCTTCCTTCCTGATGTCCAAGATTCCTTTATTATTATTATTTCTTATGTCCTTGAAGAAATTCCTTTAGCTAATCTTTAAGGGTAGTTCTGCTAGAGGCAAATTCTTACAGTTTTCCTTCCTTGAGAGTGTCTTTATTTCCTCTTCATTCCTGACGAGTAGTTTCACAAGACATAGAATTCATGGTTGACAGTTCTGTTCTTTCACCACTTGAAAAATTCATCACTTCCTTCTGGGCCTGCGTGTTTTTTATGAAGCATCTGCTGTCATTGGAATTAGTGTTCTTTATAGATAATGCATTATACTGAAGCCACTTTGGCCCCTCTGGCCAACCTAGTGGTTTTCAAGCAGGCACCCTTAGCCCCCGTAATTAACTAAACCTTTCTTTGTATATCTATAGATCATGCATTCTTTCCTACAAAAGAACAGAGTCCTTCTGCATATCACCAAATTATCTTGTACCACACCCTTCCCCAACTGCCCCAGACACCAAGAAACCAGACCTCCTTGCACAACCTCCAAGCACTGAGATAATGTCTGTCACTGGCACTGAGTCTGCACATAATCAAGAAATGTTATGGATCACTGCACTCCCTTTACTGATTAACTGCCCTAAACTCCTTTAAAAACCCCTGAGCCAGGCAGAAACCTTGGAGCTGGCCTTAGGACAAAAGTCTGTCTTTTTCCCAAGTGGCCGGCCTCCTGAATAAAGCCCATATTCATTTCCAATCAAAACTCACCCTTGAGGGATCCCTGGGTGGCGCAGCGGTTTGGCGCCTGCCTTTGGCCCAGGGCGCGATCCTGGAGACCCGGGATCTGGAGTCCCACATCGGGCTCCCGGTGCATGGAGCCTGCTTCTTCCTCTGCCTGTGTCTCTGCGCCTCTCTCTCTCTCTCTCTCTGTGACTATCATAAATAAATAAAAAATTAAAAAAAAAACTCATCCTTGAGTATTAGCTTTTTGAGTGATAGGAAGTTGAACTTGGATTTTGTAACAATTTCTCTATATTTTCATGACTTTTTTTTCTTTTTATTCAGTTTCTAGAAGTTTAATTATGCTGTGTGCTGGAGTAGACCTCGTTGGATTTTCTTTGTTTGGGATTTGCTCAGCTTCTTGAATATGTAGGTTTGTGTCTTTTGCCAAATTTGAGACATTTTTCAGCTGCTGTTTATTTGAATACTCTTTCTGTCCCACTCTCTCTCCTATTCCTCGGGGACTCTGACAATATGAATGTTTACATTGTTGCAGAGGTCCCTGAACCCCTGAGGCTCTATTCTTTTTCTCTCAGTCTGTTTTACCTTCTGTCATACTGGGTAAATTCTATTGTTTTGTGCTTCAGTTCACTGCTTCTATCCTCTGTCATCTCCATTCTACTATTTAATCTAGCAATATAAAAGAATTATTTTATTGCATTTTTCAGTTCTATAATTTCAATGTTTCTTTTTTAATGACTTCTATTTCTTTGCTCTGATTTTTTTCTTGTTTGGAAAGAATTCATAATGATTGTTAAAGCATTTTACAATGGCCTCTTTAAAAATCCTTGTCAGATAATTCCAACATCTGATTCATTTCCATATTGGTATTAGATGATCGTCTTTCCTCACTGAAGTTGTGATTTTCTTGGTTCTTGGTATGATGCATGATTTTCAATTATACCTGGAAATTTTGGCTATTATGTTAAAAAAAAATCCTGGTTCCTATTTAAGCCTTATTTTAGCAGGCATTTACCTTGTTTAGGTTTAGAGTGAAAGTTCTACCCGACTTTTGTGGGATGTAGTTCCAATCACAGTTTAATTTTCAGAGCCATTATGTTATTATTTTGGTCTATTTTCTTTATCAGTTGACACTAGGGTTCCCAACATGTTCCAGCTGTCGCTGCCTGAGAAAACAGAAGGATTTCTGCAGCCTGTACCACCTAGTGTCCTCCAGCAATGAGAAGGGAATCTTAGGTCTGCAGAGACAAAGAAGCTTCCTTAGCTGAGCAGTTTGTTGTATTGGGGTTTCTCTTGTTGATCACGTCTCCTCCCACGCTCCATCCTGGCCACCCTAGTGTCTCTGGATGGAAAAGGGAAATCTCAGGCCCATGGAGAAAAAAGGCTTGCCATGCCTTGCTACTGTTGTGATAGTGTCTCTCCTGTTCATGTTATGTGGACTCTCTAGTGTCTCTGACTAGAAGAGAGGAGTCTCAGACCCACAAGGAGAGAGGCTCTCCTACTTGGGATGCATATTGTGATGGGGGCCAGGGGTCTAGTACTGCTCAGCTGTCCCAGTATCTCTTGATGGAGGATGTGAATCTCAGGTCCAGAAAAGAACTATTCCTAAACACTAATCATTAGCAGGGCTCCTTGCCAGTGATGCCAGGCTCACTTGGCAGTGTTTTTATGTCTGATATCAGAAGGGGGGATGGGAAGTGGTGAATGAGCCAACCTAGGCCACTTTCTGTTGCTAAGCTGGGTGTTGGGAAATACTGGGTCTGAGTTGCTTTCTTTTGTTAAGTGAGATGTATATAAAATGCTCCTGCTGCTGGGTCTTGAGATTCCAAACCAGTTTGCTTTCTTTTTACAACATTTTAGAGTTCTCTTTCAGTTACCTTTTGTGTTATTTCCAGAGTATATAGTTGTACTTAGTGGAAGGAACTGGGAGAAACAAATCTATACCATTTTATGTGAACTGGAAATTATCTACTCATTCTGTTTTCTTATCATTTTTAGACTACTCAAGTTTTCTATTTATTCTGAAGTCAATTTTGGTAAATTAAATTTTCTAGGACTTCATTAATTTCATCTAAGTTTTCCAATGTGCTATCAAAAAGTTTTCATTTTGTTGTCTTTTTGATCCCTGTAGTTATAGTTTTTTAATTTCTTATTTTGTTTATTCTCTTTTTTCCCCAGTAATCTTCCTAAAGAGTTATCTTTTCTTTTCTTCTTCTTTTTTTTTTTTTAAGATTTTTAAGTAATCTCCACAGCCAACATAAGGTTTGAACTCACAACCCTGAGCTCAAGAGTCACATATTCCCCCAACTGAGCCAGCCAGGGGCCCTAAGAGTTACTTGTTTTATAAGTCTTTTTGAATGACCAGTTTTTAACCTTTGAGGAGTCTTTCAATTCTATATTCATTTATTATATTTATTTATTAATTTCCTCCACTCTGCCTTTTTTTTTTTTAAAGATTTTATTTATTTATTTGAGAGAGAAGGAGCATGAGCAGAGAGAGAACAAAGGGAGAGGGAGAAGAAGCCCCAGACCTGGGGCTCAATCCCAGCACCCTGAGATCATGACCGGAGCTGAAGGCAGATACTTAGGACTGAGCCACCAGGTACCTCTCCATTTTTAAAAAATATTTTATTTATTTATTCATAAGGGATACAGAGAGAGAGCCAGAGACATAGGCAGAGGAGAAGCAGGTTCCCTTGGGTGAGCCTGATGTGTGACTCGATCCCAGGACCCCGGGATCACAACGTGAGCCAAAGGCTCAACCATGGAGCCACCCAGGTATCCCAGTGCCTCACCATTCAGCCTTTCTTTGGGATTGTTCTCAATTATTTTCCTAACTTATTATTTTTTAAAAGATTTTATTTATTTATTTGACAGAGAGAGAGGGCACAATCAATGCAGCTACAGGGGGAGATGGAGAAGCAAACTCTCCACTGAGCAGGGAGCCTCACACAGGGCTTGATCCCAGGACCCTGGGATCATGACCCCAGACAAAGGCACATAAATGCTTAACTGACTGAGCCACCCAGGCAGGAGTTCCCCCTAACTTCTTAAATTGGATACTTAGCTTATTAATTGCCAACCTTTCTTCTTTTCCAATATATGTATCTTTTAAGACTATAAATATCCCTGTAAGCCCAGCAGTACTTACATAGAAAGCTTTGATATGTAGTACCAAACATGTAGCCCCCTACAGTGAAGGGATGCAAAACTAAATTTGGTTTTGATGTTGAGACTGATGACACCACACATGTACTAAGAGAATATGAAAAGGTTTATTACTCATATAATCAGGTTTTCTGGGGAGTAAGACAAGCCTCAAAGGTGCTCCAAAGATAGCTGGAGAGAGCAGGAAGGGGCAACTGGCGTGGGATTTTATGGTAGTTAAGGGGTGGGGTTGAGGTAAGAGCTTCCTCTTGTAGACTGGAGCTTATGTGGCTTCAATGTCTTATTAGTACCAGAGGAGGGAGGGAACATCCAAGTTTTCTTATCTGTTTGCCCAGGAGTTAAACAGAAGGGAAGGTTTGGTGGGGCCTGCAAATTGTCAGCGAACATTACCAATGGAATCAGACTCTTTACTGCATATATTACCATTATAATTTATTTCTAAATATTTTTATTACCATCATGACTTCTTTGACTAATGAGTTGTTTAGAAGTATGTATGTAAATTCTAAAATATCTAAATACGTGGTGTTTTTGTTATATTTAAAATATTCCAGCTAAATTGTATTGTGGTTGGAGAATGTGGTAGTATGGTTAATTTTCATATAAGTTTCATGTGAATTTGAAAGAAATTTTAATTCGCCAAATTTGGAGTGCAACATTTGATATATATCCATGTCCTCAAATATTTTGAGTTGTTTCTCTCTGCTTGTTCTAAAGGTTATCTTTTTCTTTATTGTCTACAGTTTCACCATGATTTGTCAAGGTATAAGCTTTCTTTTATTTATTCTACTTGTGATGCATTGGGTTTTGTGTTTCTCATAAAATCTGAAAAATTCCCTGTCATTACTTCTTTGAAGATTGTCTCTTTCTTTTTCTCTGCTATTTCCGTATTAGCCTTTGTGTAGATGCTTGTTAGAACTTGTAGCTGTAGCTTTCTTGTCTAATATTTTTCATTTTTCCATTTTCTGGATAACTAGAGTTCTGAATAAGTTTTTTGTTTTTGTTTTTGGGGGGTTTTTTGAGTAAGTTTTTTGAATGTATACTTCAGTACACCAGTTTTCTCTAAACTGTTCTAACTTGCTCCACTGAATTTTATCAGTCTAATTATCATGTTTTTCATTTCTAGAAATTCTTGCTGGTTATTTTCCAAGTCTTAGTGGAGTTTCTCTTCAAATTCTTTTATTCTTTAAACATATTTTAATCTTTTAAAAATTTCTTGAAATATAATAAGCATGCTTACATTATAATCTATACATGACAACTTGAATATTTTAAGTCATTGGGGGCCTAATACTATAGTTGTTTCTTTGGCTGTCACTTACGGGGCCTTATTTCTGCTCTATGATCTATTTTTCCAGGAGCTGTTTATTTGCTCATTAGTTTGTTCATTCATTCATTTATTCATTCATTCATTTACTTTGGAATCTTTAAGAATGCTCTGGGATTTGGTTGAAGTTGCATTCCTGCAAAGATTTGCTTTAGTCTCTATTAGTTGTCTAAGGGGCACTATACCAACCTGGATGACTTTAAATTCTCTACTGGAAGTTTTTAGAGATTGCTAGGGGTCACACAGATTGTATGAATTTGGCCTCAAATCTACTTTGGGCATGCCTGTTTTTATAACTTTTTATGGGAGATTACCCACCTCTCCTTTGTTACAAGTTTGAGATTATCCCATCTCTCTTCTTTTAACAGGTTTGTTTCTCATTTTCCCTTTGGGGTCTGGCTTTATGAAGAGATCTTCTGTTAGACTTCTGAGGTCCAAGACGTTACCTCCTATTCCCTTGCATAATACAGACATTCAAGCCCCTAAAGATTAAAATCTCCAGGGATTAGGAGAAACCATTAGGAGGAAAGCAGACCTCGGTTCTCTCTTACTTCTTGGGAGTTCCTTCTAGCATTATTTTTGGCCTTGTGAATCCTTTAACTTGTCTCAACTCAGAAAAGCTTTAAATAGAAAATGTTTAATATACTTTTTTTCAGAGTAGTTTTAAGTTCACAGCAAAATTGAGCATCCAGGACAGGGAGTTCCCCACATACCTTCTGCCCCCCTCCCCCTCCCCCAATACACACAACCTCTCATTTCTCTAATGAATCTAAGAGAAGTTTGTTCAGCTTTTTGTTCAGCTTCTTCCTTCTTGTTGGGACAAAATGAAACTTCCAGGCTCTTCACATGCTGGACCAGAGTTTTTCTTTTCTATTTTATGGCTTCTCAATGGTCTCCCCACAACTACTGTCAACAATTCTTTTAAAAAAAAATATTTTATTTATCATTTTAATTATTTCTATCTGAAAGGATTATTCCAGGTATCTTTTTGGCCAAACTGTCCAAAGTGTAAATCTTCCTTATTATTTTCTTTTGAAATAGAATTGCTAGCTTTCCAATTTGGCAATTTATATATAATATACGCATTTAACAAGTGTTAACCACTACTCCTTCTCTTTTGTACTGCGCTATATATTTTAACTTTTAAAACTTTTTCAGGGGGTGTCTAGGTAGCTGAGTTACGTAAGCATCTGACTTTGGCTCAGGTCATGATCCCGGGGTCCTGGGATCTAGCCCTGCATTGGGCTCACAGCTCAGTGGGGAGTCTGCTTCGCCCTCTCTCTCTGTCTCTGCCCCCTCTCCCCTGTTCGCGCTCTCTCAAATAAATAAATAAATAAAAACTTTTTTTAAAAAAAGTAAAGCTTTTTCAGGCGTATGATCACATATGGGAAATTCAATAAAAGAAAAGTTCTATTCTTTTTTCCTTTTTTGAAATGGAATTTTTACTTTATTTACTTTTACTGACATGACGTATTATGACATCGAATAAAAGAAAATGTTCACTGTTTACATTTTTTCCTGGCCATTATTATTTACTTCATTTCATGAGTATTCCTAAAAACAACTTTGTCATAAAGAGGAAAAAATGTTAAAAAAAAAAAAAATCTACTCCAGCTGTCAATACACTAGATAGAACACGGTGTTTGATCCAAAAGTAAGTGGAGTCTACTTCCAGGGCAGTCCAGTTAAATTTTTCCCATCAAGCATCAGGGTTTTTGCCTCTCCCTCCCCTCTCCTTTCTGCTCATTCTTCTTTCTCTTCTCTTCTTCCTCAAGGTCTCACCCAGCTCTGAAGTACTATTTTAATATGATGGATCCAGTGATAGTGCAAGTGACTCTGTGGTGAGTTCATCAGAACAGGCTGCACAGGAAACTGAGTGAAAGCCTGTGAATCACAAACCAAAAGATCAGAAAAGGTCAGAAAAGTACACTTTATCAGGTAGCAGAGTGCTGGGCTCAATTTCCTGTCGTGAGGACTCTGAATGGGGCGGATCTAGATGTCTTGGCAAACTCTTTAAAGGAGCAGCCCTGTGATGGGGAAATTGATGGTGGGGTGGAGACTGGGGAAGGTTAATGATGTGGGAGAGGGAAGGAGAGCCTAAACAAAATGCAATATCAGAAATGTAAGTACTTTTACAAAAACACAATGATACAAATTACTTTGTTTTTTGCCAGTGCTTTCTTGTCCTGGGAATTGACAGGGGTGAACATAACCAAACCAGACCGAAATGACAGAAAGACTAAGTATATCTGAATCAAAGATACTCATGGAATATTCAAAAAAATAAATTTAAAAAGCAATAAATAATAAAAATAAATAAATAAATAAATAAATAAATAAATAAATAAATAAAATGTCATAATGCTAATAAAATGAAATATTCACCTCATTACTATTTAAGAAATAGGAATAAGGGGTCCCTGGGTGGCTCAGTGGTTTAGCGCCTGCCTTTGGCCCAGGGCGTGATCCTGGAGTCCCGGGATCGAGTCTCCCATTCGCCTTCCTGCATGGAGCCTGCTTCTCCCTCTGCCTCTCTCCCTCTTTTCTCTCTCTCTGCCTCTCATAAATAAATAAATAAATAAATAAATAAATAAATAAATAAAATAGGAATAAACAGAGAATCAACTTGGCAAAGATTTTAAAAGTCACCAAGTGTTGGCATGGTAAAGACAGAGAAATAAATAACTAATATGTTATTTGTGGAGTATAAATTGGTATACGCTTCCTGAAGAGTTTAGCAATATTTAGCCTCAAAAATCTATATTCATTTTAACCCAGCATTTTCATGTATATAATTTGTACAGAGGAAATAACTAGAATTTTTATAATGATTTAAACCTACATAAATTAATTACACCATTATTATTTATACTACAGAAAATCTGGACATAGGGACACTTGAGTGGCTCTGTGTCTGAGCGTCTGCCTTCAACTCAGGGAGTGATCCCGGGGCCCAGGATCCAGTCCCACATCAGCCTCCCTGCAAGGAGTCTGCTCCTCCTTCTGCCTGTGTCTCTGCCTCTCTCTGTGTCCCTCATGAATAAATAAACAACAACAACAACAACAACAAATCTTAAATAAAATAGAAAAGAAAAAATAAAATCTGGAAATACCTCAACTATCCAAAAATAGTGGTTTGGTCAGGTATATTATATCCTTGGTTTTTTAAAGATTTTATTTATTTATTCATGAGAGACAGAGAGAGAGAGGAGACAGGCAGAGACAGAGGCAGAGGGAGAAGCAGACTCCATCAGGGAGCCCGATGGGGGACTCCATCCTAGGACTCCAGGATCATGCCCTGGGCATAAGGCAGACACTCAACCACTGAGCCACCCACGCGTCCCGGTATATTATATCCTCTGACTGGAAATTTATCCAAAAATTGAAAATTATGTGCTATCAGATATTTAAGGACATGAAAAATATACTCTTAAGTAAAAATTACTAAACAACATTATCCCCTATGCTTAGAAAAATAATTGGAAAAATTTATATTGAAGTTGAAAAAAAATCTTTATTTCATTCTTTCACACTCCCTTCCTGTTCTTCCCTAAGTCATCCCAATCCTGAGGAGGAGTTGCTAATATTTTGTCAAATTCTGGGATTTGGGGGGGCCAGTTACTGTTTGGTAGCCATGGTGTATTGAGAGGTCTTGTGTGTAGCTTCTTCTTTCTTGCTTCCTATTGCCCCCATGTGGTAGAATTGGTAAGTTGAACCAAGGTAGGCTTGAACTAACCAATTTGCTAGTTCACCTAATTCTTCTCCTTCTCCTTCTCCATCTCCTTCTCCTTCTTCTTCTTCTTCATTATTTAAATTCAATTCAATTAACACATACTGTATTACTAATTTTGGGGTAGAATTCAGTGATTCATCAGTTGTATACAACACCCAGTGTTCATTACTTCAAGTACCCTTCCTTAAGTCTCGTCTTTATACTCACCATTGCTTAGGCCCTCTGTACCTTGTGGTGACCTAGAGAATGGATGATCCCAAGGAATGGAATTCAGCTTGTGAAGAAGTGGAAACTCTGCTAGGTTTATAGGGAACAGGTGCTACCTGGCTACCCTTCAGGTACTCAAGGTCCAGGCTGCCTGTCTAAACTACAAAGCAAAGGAGAGAATTAAGAGATGCAATCACTTATTCAAAGGCATAGGAAAAGAAAGCTCAAGGAGTGGAGGGTCTTTCTACATATCTTTTTGTAGTCAGACTTTGCCCAACCCACAAGTAATAAATGGTAGTAAACATCTGGGTTTCTTTCTTTCTTTCTTTCTTTCTTTCTTTCTTTCTTTCTTTCTTTTTGTTCTGCATCCATATTTTCTTATTCTTTTTTTTTTTTTGAAGATTGTATTTATATGAGAGAGAGAACAAGTCGGGGGAGGAACAGAGGGAGAAGCAGACTCCCCACTGATCAGGGAGCCAGATGTGGTACTTGATTCCAGGACCCTGTGATCATGACCTGAGCCAAAGGCAGGCGGTTAACCCACTGAGCCACCCAGACCCCCTCATCTTTTCTTATTCTGATAAGAGTACCATGCATGACTTCTTTCCACTCTAAGGTTTTTGGCCTGCATAAAGCTGAACCCGTTCCTGGATTTGGGAGTTTTCACATGATACCAACCTGGCTGAGAACAATGCATTCCTCTGTCCACAGTACTTTATTTAGAGATGAAAATGTGCACACCAAAGGAAGATGTTTCCTTGGAACTAGATGCCATGTTTGGAACACTGAAATGAACCACAACTCTAAAGCCCAAAAAATCTGTGTGAATAAAAAAACCTATGAACAAGCCACCCAGGAAAAGTAGAAAACACTTGCCAAACATGAGGTCAACAAATCAATACCTGGAACATGAGATATGCCATCATATTAATACCAACCCAGCCAATAGTAAAACACAAAATCTTAGAGTATATTTGGTTTAAATACCCAAGTTTGATCACTGTCAGAAGAGTGGTCAGAGGTGGAACTATCTTTTCCTTCCTGACTGTTCTTTTTTGAATAGGGACACACTTTTCCAGGGTACAAGTCAGGTGGCTAATAACAGAGTAGGATGCTTCCTGCAGGATCTAGCCAAGTCTAACAGTTCAGTTATGACAGTAAAAAAGCAGAAAGGGCAATGATGTGAACCAAGACAAATTCTAGGAAGTATGAAGATATAAAAACTCAGAAGGCTAAATTTGTATTCATGTCTAAAAGATCAACTTTGGGTTTAAAATGAAATATAAAGACAAAGGTCAGAACCTGAGTATACTCTGGATTCAAGTAAGAAGTAAAAACAAGGAAATGGACAAAATAGGGAAGGACTAAGGTAACTGCCTGGAATAGAAAATGCTGAAAATTCTACATATGGGATGGAGGTCAGTGATAGGTCATTGTAGTTTAAAGGGTCATAAACAAACACCAGTTCTCTTAATGGCCTTTTGAGTGTACCTGTTTAAAAGTAACAGAATTAAGAAAGAATTAAAAAATACAAGTAACAAATAAGAAAGCAAAAAAAAAAAAAAAAGGAAAATTCAATTCCATACTTGACAGTATGGTAAACTATAGATCTAGTTCCATGCTCACGTAGCAAAATAATTTAAACACTTGGATAGTTTTTATATGCATATAGGTATCCTTATATGCATATAGGTATCCTAACAAGAAAGTAAGAGAAATTATCCAAGACCAAAGTAGAGTAAAAGACAAAAAATAAATACTACAAGGTAGGTGAAAAATCCCCAGACATTAGAGTAAGAGGACCTATCTTATATCTAATCAGAATTTCAAGGCAGAATTGTAAAAGGAATATTCTTGGAGATACAGTCTCCAAGTTTTCCAAACTGATGAAAGATAAGAGCTCTCAGATTAAAAAAAAGACGAACTCTCAGATTAAGATTTCCAAATCCCTAGCTGGATAAATTAGACTTCCACACTGAGACACATCATAGTGCATTTACAGCAGAACAAAGAAAAGAAGACTGTAAAAGAAGCTAGAAAGAAAGATGATTAGATACAAAATAATGGCAGTTTTACAAATACTGAATTCTCAACAACAATGGTACTGGCCATAGGACAGAGGAATCACACCTTCAAAAATCTGAAAAGAAAGCCTAGTATAGAGTACCCAAGAGAATTCTCACGTAGAAGAAAAGAGGTGAAATATAACTTTTTCAGACAAACAAAAATAATTTTCTACTAATAGACTCAGTTGAAGGACTCTAAAGGCTTTATGTCACACACACAAAAAGAAACTGAATTTAATAAGAAAATGTGATGTGGGAAAATAAGTGGTAAATATATGAATGAATCTAAAGAAACACTGACTGTAGAAAATGACATTAAAATAATATCTAATTTGGGAGAATATTTTTTAAATACCCTGGGAGGTATAAAAGTTCAGAAAATCAGATTTAATGTTTTCTAATGCCCTTATTATTGTTTTAGAAGAGACTAAAGATAACAACTTTGTATTTTGTTGCAGAAAGTAATGCTACTCCTTAGTATGTATGATTCTCCTCTCCTCTGGGGAATGTTGGGAGCCTGTACCTCCTTGCCTACTGAAAATTAGCCTTGGCCATGAATCTAACTTTGATCAATGAAATATGGATGAAGTGTTACTTCCAAGAAGAAGTATTTGAGTTAGAGTATCCATTCTCTGTCCCCTTGCTGCTGTGACCAGTGACTAGACTATTCCTGTTGAACCTTCAACAGCCTGTAACCCAGAATGAGGATGAAATCTTGATTCTTTCTGAAAAGTTGGGGTTGTTCATATAACAATATACTTAATCCCAACAGAAACAAGCACTGGTACTTAAAGCAATGAGGAAAATCTGTATTGAAGATGAGCAACATGTAATGCCAAGATGTTTGGTAAAAAGTCATCTGCCCTAAGTTGGGAAACATATCAGGTGCCTAATAAAGTTATATGTGGCTCTAAGGAAAGAAGTTGGAAAACAAACTTCATGAGGGAGTGTTGGTACTTAGCTGCATTTGACCATTTCCTGAGTTGAAGAAAGAATTTGTATGATTATGAACAGGAATAAAAGGGAGTAGAGAGAATATGAAAATTCATGAACTTTCAGAGATGGAAAAGAAAACTTCCTCACCATCCCAAAATGTCAAAGCTAAATATAATAAAATCTTTGAGCAACAAAGGCTAATTATAACTCAGCCTTGAAGCAAAGGTCAAATTAAAGGAGTGTTCCTTATAACTGTGAAAACCACTGGATGGATTAAGAACAGTTTTTTTTTTTAAGGCTTAAAACGTATTTTAATAAGTTGATGCTGCATTACTGTTCCATTTCTCAGGAAAACTCCAAAGACATGAGGGACAAATCAAACATGGTACACCAATTTTAAAAAATGCACAGCATAACTATCTAAGATAGGCAAGGCTCAGAGCTACTGTCTGACCTGTAGCATACAGCTATCCTGTTCCCAAGATTGTACTAGGCCCATCAAGAAAAGCTGTGAACAGCATCATAGAGATAAAAGGGCCATACCTGGGTTGTCCTTACCCCCCCCCCCAAAAAAAAAAGATGGAGGCAACTTAACACAGGATTTTTTAAAGGTACACTAAAATGAAAATCTCTAAGAGAAAGGTCTTCCTTAGGACATGAAGGGGTAATATATGGGATATAACAGAATCATATGTTTTCTGTGACCTCTGTGGACATTTGCCTGAATTCCCATCTGTGAGTGAATGGAATGGGGCTAAGGTCACTGGGGGGGAATGTTTGTTTTTGTGGTGTATGCGGCAGTGTCTATGGGGTTAGAGGATATAAGAATGAGAAAGTAAAAAGAACAGGATGGACAAGAATGGAATGACCAAGATTAATGGGGGCTCTAACTGGATCCATTTTGCCATGGTTCCACCCCCCAAGACCCTCAACAATCACATGAGACTTCAGGAATGCACCACACAGAATCAATTAGTTAAACGATATACCACACAGAACTGATTTGTTAAATATCGCCCCTCCCTTGCCCTCAGCCTCCAGTAAACTCCCTCAGAGTAGTACAGGCAAGGAAGACCTAACTACTGGGAGGAATCCCTAACACTTTCCCAGGGCAGAATTCTGGCTAGTCCAAAAAGGGTCCTGCTTTTAAGGGTTTTTGGGAAACAAGACATTGAAATTTTTATTAGTGTCGGCAACGTTTGTTTGGAGCAAATCCAGCTCCAGGAGCTGCACGGTTGAATGCAGGAGGGGTTCCACCAATTGCCCCAATTCCTTCCATTGTAGCAGCCAGGCCAAAGCATTCAGTTGCTGGTGGGGTCAATCCCAAGGTCCCATCTGGCACGATAGTGGCAGGTCCTGGAGGAGCTGGGGTACCATCTGGCACTGGAGCAGGGGGCATGGCACCTCTATTGTTCATGCCCATAGAACCTCCCATAGCCATCTGGCCCATCCGTATCTCCTGTTCTCTTGCATCAGGGAATGTTCCCTTGAATCCTTCCTGCTGTTGCTGCATCATTTCTTCCTGTTGCTGCCGCATCTCTTCCTCTTGGTGCCTGCTCACTCCTCCTCCTGCCTGCGCTCCAGTTGCTTTCGTTTCTGCACTCTTGGTTGTGCAGCTCTTCCATCCTCCTAAGTTCTTCTTGACACCTCATCAAATCCTGTCTCATTAGCATGACCTGGTGCTCATGGCGAGCAGCCTCCATCTCCACCTCCAGCTTCTCATGAGCTTCCTTGATGTTGCGGTCCACTTGGTCCTGCTGCTACTTCTCCATCTCAATCAGTGCCTTCCAGTGCATGGCATACTCATACTCAAAGGAGCCAATCTGGGTGACTGCTCTTGCTACCTGTGAAACTGCTAATAACCAGTTTCTCTGGAAGTCCCTCTTCATCATCCAACTGGTCCATGGGCTCCACAGTCACAGGCTGAGGAAATGTGGTTAGCAGGAAGGAGTCTTCCCTGCACCTGTCCAGAGCTTTCTGTTGAGTTCCCTGGGAATTCAACAATGCCTTTTCCTGAGGGCCTTCCTCGATCATCCACGATGACTACAGCCCTCCCCACCTGGCCAAACAGAAAAGGTTTCCTCCAGCAGTTCACTGGAAACATACTGAGGAAAGTTTTGGACTGTAAGGATGCACTATGGCAGGCAAAGCACACATGCAGCTGCTTTCCACAAAGTGGCATGTTGTCCAATTCTACTTTGGCAATCTCTGCTAGGGTTTATATTTCCAAGCGGATAAAGCCAAAGCCCTTATCCTTATGAATGAAGACTTTGCCTGCTTTCCCATATTTCTCAAATACTTTCCTCATCTCCTCCTCAGTGATATCGGGAGGAAGATTGCCCACAAAGAGTTGGCTACATTGGGTGAAGGTCTCCTCTCCTGGTTTCCTAAAATTCTTCAGGTCAATGGTCAACCCTTCATTTTGGCTGCTGGCTTTTTGCCCATTTGCAGGTATTGGTGGCGGTGGTGGCTGCTGCTGTTGCTGCTGGTGGTGCTGCTGGTGGTGGTGCTGCTGCTGCTTCCTTGGAGTATGGTCTTGCTTCTCCAAGTTAAAGGTTTTATTGCTCTGCATTTTTGCACCCTGCTACTGACTGTTCTCTCCTCAGAGTAATGGCGATGCTACACAGCCTCTACTGTCCTGAGAAATGGATTAAGAACTTCAAAGCAAAAAGCAAATTAAGAGGGTGGTATCCAGCAAATTGATCATTTATACAAAGTAACTCAGTAAATAGCTAGAGTATGTGTTCTTCCCAGTGACATCTAATAGACTCAATTTATCTGATATTAAAGGGAGTGAGGATGTAGGAATATATGTGTCAAAGATAAGAAATAGAACACTGTAAGAAAGCACACTTATAAATAAATGAAAATATGGATACTGGCACATACAGCTGATTGAAATAAAATAGACTGCAAGTCTATTAAGTTTGAGGGAGTTTTATTGCCAGAAAAAGTAGAGCAACCAAAGTCAGAAAACTGCATGGCCCACAAGGAGGTCCTATTGCCTTCTATTTCACATGGGGCCAAGAAGAATAATACAAAAGGAAGAAATTTCCAGAAGGTCAAGTCAGGGCCACAAAGAACAATGGAAAAAGAAGTCCCTTCGATCTGTAGAGTATATTTAATCAAAAAATATTTCCCACCTCAAAGATGGAGGGCCTTAACCATATGTGCCCACCAGAATTTCAAAACTGCTATGGACCAGTGATTGCTATGTATCATAGAGTCTTCCAAATGGAAGTACTTTTCTATTTATGCTGTGCCTGTTACTTCATTATATACTGGAATCATGTAACAAAACCAATTTTTCTGTTGGGGAGAAAAGGAATGAAAAAATTAAAAATCAAGAAGAAAGCACAATAGAAGACAAAAAAGAATACACAGAGCAATAGAGGGTAGCAAATAAAATGGTAGAAATAAGTTTAAGTGTACAGTTGTCTCTTTTTAAACAACATGGGTCTGAACTACATGTGTCCACTTATATACAGATTTCTTACAGTACAATAGTGTAAATGTATTTTCTCTTCCTTATGATTTTCTTAATATTTTTTCTCTAGCTTACTTCATTGTGAGAATATAGTATGTAATACATATAACATATACAATATGTGTTAATTGCCTGTTTATGTTATTGATAAGGCTTCTTGTCAACAGTAGTCTATTAGTATTAAGTTTTAGGGGAGTCAAAGCTATAGCAGATTTTTGACTGTGTGGGGGTCAGTGCCCCCAACCCCTTTGTTGTTCAAGGGTCATCTGTATTAATCAGATCTTGTAAAGTTATCCTGCATTAATAAATAATCCCCAAATCTCAGTGACTTAGAGAATCTGTTTCTCTCTCAAATTGCATGCCAGTCTTTGGCTGTCCTTAGCTATTCAATCTGAAACCCAGACTGAAGGAATGGCTTCAGTCTGAAACCCACAGGTATGGTGACAGAGAACGACTCAGAATAGCATAGTGACTCTACAAGCTTCTACTCAGAAGTAGTACATTTATTTCTACTCACTTCTAATTAGAAAAAAAAATCATCATCATAATTAAGACCACATCTCTTAATAGACTTAGATATCAATGGGGTTATAATACTTCAATAGAGATAACCTTAGAAGAGACACGGCTTGTAAGGAAAGGCTGTTAGGAGGTGTCTGGGTGGCTTAGTTGGTTAAGAATATGCCTTTGGCTCAGGTCATGATCCCAGGATCCTGGGATCAAGCCCCACAACAGGCTTCTTGCTCAGCAGGGAGCTTGCTTCTCCTGTTCCCTCTGCCTGCAGCCCCTACTGCTTGTACTCTCTCTTCCTGTCAAATAAATCTTTAAAAAATAAATAAATAAATAAATAAATAAATAAATAAATAAATAAATAAATAAATAAAGGAGGGGCTGTTAGGAAGAGTCAGTGACTATTTTGATGATATCTACCATACCAAATATAAAACTCATCCAAATAAATGGAAATTATCTAAGCTATCCAATTCAAAGTCAATGATTGTCAGACTGGATTAAAAATAATCCAATTCTCTGCTCTTTATAAGTGAAAACACAAGGACAAAAAAAGTGTGAAAGTCAAAGCAGGGGAAAAATAGACTAGGAAAATATTAAAGAAATCTGGTGTGGTGATACTAATACTATAAAATAAGACTTTAGAGCAAAAAAGCATTTCTAAAGATAAAGATGATCACTATATAATGATCAAAGTTTCAATTTATCATGAAAATAAAACAATTCTACACTTTATGTACTTAATAACATAGTCTCAAAATATATAGACAATTTCACTATCACAGAGGAAGATTTTAACTAATTTATCATAGTAAATTAAATAGACCAAAAAATAAGGATATAAGGAATCTGAGCAAAATAATTAACAAGTTTAATGAAAAGCACATATATACATATATATAGATATAGATACAGATTACTGCACTCAACAGCTACAGAATATACATTCTTTCCAAGCACACAATATGATAGTCCATAAGACTAATGTCAGCAATTTTTAAAAATCAGTGAATTCACTCCTCAATTCACTGGAATTCACTCCTCAATTCACTCCTCATACAGAACACTTACTTGACAACCATAAAATTAAGTTACAAATCAATAACAGACAAGTAGAAATACTTCCAAGTGTTTGGAAATTTTAAAATTTATTTATGCATCCAAAAAAGTCATAAAGGAAATCAGAAAATTCTCAGAACTGACTGATAAAGAATGTCATATTCAATACTTGTGACATGCTGTTAAAGGCTTACTTTGAAGAAAATGGATAATTGTATATTCCTAAGGAAACACAAAAGACTCAAAATTAATGAACTAAGCATTCCAACCTTAGACATTAGGGGGGAAAATACAGAACAAACTTTACCAAGCAGAAAATATATAATCGAGTTATTTATTAAGAGAGAAATTACATAATTACATGAGAAATTTTGAGCCAAACATACCCCCAGGCTGCCTGTTTTAAACCAACCCACTTATCAACAGCATCTTTTAAGGTCCAAACTCAAAATTATAAGAAAAAGGAAAAAATCTGTAAGGGAGTGAGGGGTAACAGAAGAGGCCAACAGAAGAAACAAAGCAAGACTGTGGTTTTAGCTGGGTCTAGCCTCAGGCTGAAATCTCCAGGAGCTCTGATGCACACACCACATCACATCTTTTCCACAGTAGAGCTGGGGAGTGAGGTTTTAGGCAGT
Organism: Canis lupus baileyi; assembly: GCF_048164855.1. Lineage (NCBI taxonomy): Eukaryota > Metazoa > Chordata > Mammalia > Carnivora > Canidae > Canis > Canis lupus. The sequence continues at coordinate 45,445,595 of NC_132846.1, forward strand.
CACTGTTTACAGACTGTTAAAGGGATATGTAGTACATAACTTCCAGAGATATCTCCTGGTGATGTTGCTCCAACCTACCAAAAGCAAGCCTCTTACAAATGTTGCAGGTGCATTAGTAGCAACATATGCAGCCTTTGAAGAAGAATGAGTTCACCACGCCAACAAAAGGACAGAGCACCGACACTGTCTGCTGTGCTCCATCCCTTGACCACCCAGGCCCACTTGCTTTACACATTAGGTTTATTCCATTCTTTTGCAACTTCTCCAGGATTCTGGTTGATCATAATTTCTATGACAACTTAAAAGAGAAGTTAGTGGGATAAACTATAGCCTCCACAGCTGCAGTTGGTTCTGAGGTCAGAAGTGATATTGATCATTTCCTTTCTTTACTACCCATTCTATGTTCCCCTCACTTCGTGCCAGCAATTTTGCTGGTCTAGGTGACTTGCATGGTACTGACTGTCACCTGATGGGTCTGAGACTTTGGTTACCATGCTGTTGTCTGGCCACAGTTGAGCTCTACTTGCCAATTGACAATGAAAACTGAGGTTCAGATTACCAAGAAATGCCCCAGAAGTTCACATGGGTCCTAAATATATTCTTCTCTGCTACCATTACATACTAGCAACCCCAGATCCTCAGGATTATCAAAGTCAGTTACCCCTTCAAGTATGGTAACTCTTGCTAGTCTACTGGCAACAATGAGCATAAAATGATCAATAGCAGCCACAGCCTGAAGGTTAGTGAAACTATTAATGTGTCCCCTAATGGAAGTGTCCAGGACCTCTATAACCAGGACCTCTAGTTCTTCAACTAAAGAATCTGAAGTTTCAGAAACTGGAAGTAAAAGTTTCCCAAGTGTGTTGGCTGGAACAGAGCCATTCTTCCCACTCCTTGGTTCCCAGCAGTAACACAGAACCATACAATCATCAGTTTTAAGGAAAAAGTGGCAAATTTTTTCTGTAAGTGCCAGACAGTAACTATTTTAGACTTTGTGGACCATACAGTCTCTGACACAACTACTTAATTCTGCTGATGTAGCATGAGAGAAGCCAGACAATACATAAATGATGAGTGTGGTCGTGTTCCAATATTATATTTGTAAAACAGCACCAAGCCCGATTTGGCCTTGGAACCAGTTTGCCAACCTCTGCTTTGATCTATATACTGCATCCTGAAGGAATACCTTTGTAGGATATAACCTCCAAACTTGCTTCAGCTGTTTCTTTGAGGCCATTTCACTGCTCTATCAGGCTAGCAGCTTACAGATGATGTGGGATGTAGCAGGGCGGGTGAATCACACAGGCATGTACCCACTGCAGAACCTCTTTTTTCATAAATTGGGTCCTTTCATCAGAAATGACAGTATGTGGAATATCCCAAATCAGTAAATCGTATACTCTGTGAGTCCTTGAATAGAAGTGCTAACCAAGTCACTATAGCCAGGAAAAGTAAATGCACACTTAGAACACATGTCAAAATGAATTGCTGCCCCTTCCAGGGCAGAAGGGTCTTGTGTAATCAAGTGCCACTAAGTGACTGTTGGTCTCCTCAAAGATTCACTCCTCAAAGGGCTCAGCATTAGTGTCTGTAGCTAACTTGCAGGGTGGAAGCAGTAGCAAGGTCAGCTTTGATGAGGGACGCATGCTTTTGTGCCCATACAAAGCCTTCATCTGTGCCACCATGGCTACTACACTCATGAGTGCATTCCCTCAGTACTGTGGTGGCCAATGAGTATGACCAGTTGATAACTGCACTATAATCTGGGTAGACAGCAACTATTCAGTGATTTGTTTGCAATGGTCTCCTGCCCCTTTACTATCCTACCTTCCATGAAAGCATCAGAGCAGCTTTGTATGCAGGGAATAATCAGTCAGGACCTAGACACCAAGTGGTCTAGGTTTAGATGCCAGTCAGATTATTGTCATGGAACATCAGCTGCTTTTATAGTTGTTTTGTTTTTTTAAGCAGCCGCACTGAGATATAATTTACATGCCATAAAATTCACCCATTTTAAGTGTATAATTAAATTAATTTTCTTATATTTATAGTTGTACAACCATCATCACAACTTAATTTTAGAACATTTCCATTACCCTAAAAAACCCTCATGTCCATTTACAGACATTCTCCATTCTCATTCCCAGCAGTAGGTAGCCACTAATTTGCTTCTACCTCTTTAGATTTGCTCTTTTTGGATATTTAACATAAATGGATTCATGCACTATGCATTCTTTTGTGACTGGCTTTTTTCACCCGAGTATAATGATTTTGTAGCTCATCCATCTTGTGGCATGTGTCAACACTTCATCCCTTCTTATTGCCAAATAATATTCCATTGTATGACTATACCATATTGTGTTTACCCATTTACTAGTTGGTGGACATTTAAGTTGCTTCCACTTTTTGGCTACTGTGAGAAATACTGCCATGAATATTCATGTTCAAGTCTTTGTATGGTCATATGTTTTCATTTTTACTGAAGATCTTAATGAAACTGGACTCAGGCACCTCAAGGAGAGAAAGCCTCCAGTCGTATGTAAAGTTAGGCTTAGGCTTATCCCCTGCTACTGAGCTGAAAAAGCAGTAACCCCAGTCCCAGTTACTTCATTATTGGGCAACCAAGGAGCACTCCCAGGATAACCATCAGTCAGCATAGGGCATCTGCAGTCTACATACCTACTTAATGATGAAATTTTTTACAATCAGGAACAAAACATTTCTACACAACATTGTATGGGACATTCTAGCCAGTGAAAGGTAAGAAAAAGATTTATTTTTTTTTAAAGGCTTGGCATTATTTTTTTTTTCAATTTTTATTTATTTATGATAGTCACAGAGAGATAGAGAGAGAGGCAGAGACACAGGCAGAGGGAGAAGCAGGCTCCATGCACCGGGAGCCCGACGTGGGATTTGATCCCGGGTCTCCAGGATCGCGCCCTGGGCCAAAGGCAGGCGCCAAACCGCTGCGCCACCCAGGGATCCCAGAAAAAGATTTAAAAGTTACAAGGACTGGAAAGGAAGAATCAGAACTGTTACTATTCAGAGATGCAGAGAAAAAAAAAACAAAATAACTTGTAGATAAATTATTGGAATGACAATGTTGTATGGTTACTGTATTTGGAATCAAAATCAAGGCATACAAGTCAAGCTCTTTTATACACACCATCAAAACACAGCTTTTAAAATACAAAACCGGGCAGCGCCGGTGGCGCAGCGGTTTGGTGCCGCCTGCAGCCCAGGGCGTGATCCTGGAGGCCCTGAATCGAGTCCTGTGTCAGGCTCTCGGTATGATGCCTGCTTCTCCCTCTGCCTGTGTCTCTGCCTCTCTCTCTCTCCCTGTCTATATGAATAAATAAATAAAATCTTTAAAAAAATAAAATATAAAACCTAATTTAGAAAAAAGATTTACATTTACAATAATACATAAAAATGAGGTGGCTACGAATAAACCTAACCAAAAATGTGTAAGACCTTCATGAGGAAAATCATAATACATTCTTGAAGGACACTGAAGAAGACTTCTATAAATGGGGAGTTATGTTTATAAATACGTAGACTCAACACTACAAAGATTTTGATTTATAGATTCAATTCGATCCCAGTCAAAAACTTAAGAAGTTTTGTTTTGTTTTCTTGGCTGGTGGCTCAATAAGCTGTTCCTAAAACTTCTATGGAAGAACAAAGGCCAAAGAATAGTGAGGACACTCCTAAAGAAAAAGAATAAAGTAGGAATCTTGTTTTATTAGATACCAAGGCTTATAACTAAACTATCTTCATAAGTCTGATTGTACCTGTATGGAAATAAACAAAAACAGACTGATAGATCAGAACCAAGAACTCAGACTATATATATATATATATATATAATATACACACACAAACTTGATTTGTGATGGAATAGATAACATGGATCAGTAGGTTAAGAGCCTTTCAGTAAATAGTGCTAGAAAAATTGTTTATCCAAATAGATATGAAATTGGAAATCAACTTGTCATTATTAAATAGAGTTAAAACTGTGGATATTGTATGATGCAGAAATTCCACTCCTAGGCATACATGCTGGAGAAATTCTTGCACAGTTTCACCAGATCTTATGTACAAGAATGTTTAATGTAATATTATACATGAGATCAAAAGATAGGGGAGAATCAATAAATTACTTGTACTATGTTCACACTACAGACATACAATACAGTAGAGAAAACGCATGCCTGCAGCTCTATGAATCCAAACTTCCAAATACAATATCAACAAGAAAAAGTACTCACATAGTTTATACAACATGATGTCATCTATATTGAGTTAATAAACACGTAATACCAAACAATATGTAACTTAACAATATGTACACCTGTAGCTTAAATGTAAAAAATAAAATTAGGGGATTGATAAACAATCAAATACCCAAAATGCCTTGATAAGCTGGGATAGGGAACTGGTTTGTGTAGGGTGAGGCACAGAATCAGGGAAAAGCACTTCAAATACAGTGGTGGTAATGTTCCGTTTCTTAGGTTGGGTGATAGGTCCAGAGATTTTTATTTTTTTTATTTTTTAAACATTTTATTTATTTATTCATGAGAGATGCAGAGAGAGAGAGAGAGAGAGAGAGGCAGAGACACAGGCAGAGGGAGAAGCAGGCTCCATGCAGGAAGCCTAAAGTGGGACTTGATTCCGGGACTCCAGAATCATGTCCTAAGCCAACGGCAGATGCTTAACCGCTGAGCCACCCAGGCATCCCATGGTCCAGAGCTTTTTAAAACTGCATTTATACTTTAAACATATAAACATTCCTTTGTATGCATTAAATATTTTGTAAAATTGTTGCACATACATTATAGAGTCCGGATGGACTCCTATTCAAATCTGACTTAAATGTGCACACACAAAACAGGAAGGTGTGAAAAGACTTATTAGTTATATAATAAGGTTTTCTGGGGAGAACAGGGTGGCTCCCAAACAGGTCCAAAAATGGCTTGAGAGAGCAGGAAAAGATTGGTTTGAGGTTTTCAGAGTGACTAAGGAGGGTGACTAGAGCAAGGGTTCCCATGCATAGGTTTGAAGTTCCACAGGTACAAAGAAAAGATCTCTTGGACTTTCTTATCAGCTTTCCCATATGTGGGACAATGGCCAAGAGGGAGAGATGAGGCTTAAAAGATGTCAATTAAACATCAAAAAATATAGTCATACTCTTTATTACAAAAAATATTTTAAACAAAACTGTATAGGAAACAAAAGTGGTATTTGCCATGCTGGAAGTAATATGTCTGCAGAGAAAAGAATGTTACTTCTACTTTTTAGATACCACTTCTCTCATTCTTCTCCCAAGAGTACCCTACTACAGGAAGAACTATGGTAAACTGTTAAACTTAGTAGAAAATTTAAATTCTTTACTATTTCACAGAAGAAACTCAATATCAAGAGGAATTATTACAGTGACATAAAGTTAGATATCAAGTCCTGTGGAGTGAAAAGAATGAGAATTGCTCATGATGCTTAAAAAGTTCCTGGGATTATGCAGTAGTGTATCAGCTGGGTCTCTATGGTACCTAAGCTATGGTACCTAAGCTGAGCCCAAAAGGAATCATTTACTTTACCACCATGGTAGTGAAGAAATTTTGCAACCTTATACCCACTAACTGCAAATGAGTACCAGGCTTGAAGCTTTCTCCACACGTAAGTATTTCATTCCTACTGAAAAGATATAGACAATGAATTATAAAGTGTACATCAATTTTTGAGACACCCACTGGGTACTGCTGCAGACATAAAGATGAAAAAGATTTAATCTGTGCTCTTTAGGGGCTCACAGTTTCTTGTATTACTTTCAAAGCCTAAGGTGTGAAAGTGTGAATTTACAGAAAACCTACAGCCAGACCGATGGCTCAAATGATAAAAGAATTCATAGGATTGCTTTCAACATACTTCAATATTAAAGAATACATGAGAACCATTAGAAACTGTATCTACTGCGTGATAAATGCTCACAGAAGAAGGAAATACCTATCCTTAATAAAATTCCTAATCAGTAGGTCAAAGGTGAATGATAAAACCCTGAGACCACAAGTCAGTAGAGCTAAAGGTGAAAAAACAGCTCAATTTCTCTACATTCATAAAGATGAAAAGTGTGAGATGAGCAGAGAATGAGAGGAGAGTAAATTTAAACTGGAAATGTTTGAGAAACTTTTAGGAACAGAACTATATACCCTGAAATTGAAAGTTGTTGGCACAAATGAAATGCAAATTCCTCCATTACCCTAATCTTTAGTAAAGCCTTCTACACACACACACACACACACACACACACACACCTCTTAAGTAGCGTGTTTTGGGGCTGGAAGAAAAGAAGAGAGCCTGAGCTCAACATTGGGTTTGATCCATAGTATCAGGTGAGTATAATTATAATATTGTAAAAATACTTCATATGGACCAAATGGTGTTCTAAGCTCTCTAAATACTAATATATTTAAGTGTTTTACAGTAATTAATTAATAATACTCAGCACAAACCTAGAAGGTAAGCAGTAATATTTTTACCATTTTCTTTTTTTCCTTTTTTTGCATTTTTTACCATTTTCTAAGTGGGTATCAAAAGCACGGAGAAGTTAAGTAATCTGTCCATAGTCTCAGCAGCAGCTAAGAGCCAACTTGGCTCCAGCAGCATCAATATGGAGAGCCGGTGCCCAAGTCATAACCAGAGTTGGAGGAAAAGCCAGCTCCACCACAACAGGAATGTGAGGAGAGCTGGCCAACTGAGGACCACAAATATGCAGAGAAGAGGTAAGAGGTGACAGATTCAAGATGACCACAGAACAGAAGTGCAGAGCAAAGGCTCCATGTGCCCAGAGTCTAAAGTGAGTCCTGCAGAACAGAGGGCACGTTCTGTTCATGGGTACCATGGCCCTGCCTTGTTGGGAACACCTATGAGACATGAATGAGGAAAGCCGGGCAGCCCAGGGGTGGCTCAGCGGTTTAGCGCTGCCTTCGGCCCAGGGCCTGATTCTGGAGACTTGGGATCAAGTCCCATGTCGGGCTCCCTACATGGAGCCTGCTTCTCCCTCTGCCTATGCCTCTGCCTCTTTCTGTGTGTCTCTCAAGAATAAATAAATAAAATCTTTTTTAAAAAATGAATGAGGAAAGCCAAAGGTCCTACCATTTGCCAGATGGGGCTGTTGAAGACCAAGGAGCAAACTGTATAAATGATCTTACCCAGAACCCCTAGCTGGGGTGTCCTCAGGTACATTTTATATTCTCAATGCATAAATATATGTGTGTACATTTAATATAATTTCCTTTCATGTAAGATATATGCTTTAACTCCCTTCTTAGGTGTTACTTTCCTTTTCTATAAAGATTAGATTCCTCTCAGATTCCTTTCAGTTCCATTCTTTTGTCTCTCTAAGTAAGTGATTTGGGCACTATTCTTCTCTTTTTTTTTTTTTTTTTTTAGATTTTTATTTATTCATGATAGTCATACAGAGAGAGAGAGAGAGGCAGAGACACAGGCAGAGGGAGAAGCAGGCTCCATGCACCGGGAGCCCGACGTGGGATTCGATCCCGGGTCTCCAGGATCGCGCCCTGGGCCAAAGGCAGGCGCCAAACCGCTGCGCCACCCAGGGATCCCGGGCACTATTCTTCTAAAATAGCCCTCATTTATGGGGTACCTGCATGACTCCATTAAGCGTCTGACTCTTGGTTTCAGCTCAGGTCATGATCTCAGGGTCATGAGATCAAGCCCCACATTGAGCCCCACACTCAGCATAGAGTCTGCTTGTGCCTCTCCCTTTGCTCTTCCCCCAGCTCAAGCACATGCTCTCTCTCTCTCTCTCTCTCTCAAATAAATCAATAAAATCTTAAAATAAAATGGACCTCATGTCTGCTTATTCATTTCCAACCTGGTGGCCACCACCCAGGTCCATATCTTTATTCCTTTATTCCTGGACTATTACTTACTGGTCTATCAACTTCACCCTCTCCAAGTTACTACTGCCCCTTCCACCCTGCACATTCACTGAATTTTCTGATTCTGAAATCTTCAAGGGTTTCCATTGCCAACATGAAAAACATTCTCCACAATATGACCTTAACCAATTTAGTCTTCTCTCTCTAGTGACCACTCCATTCTCTAACTCCCTAAACTGCAAAAATACTTCTCAGAAGTTTTCCACATTACCTGTTTTCACTTCCTTACTTTCCATTCCCTCTTAGATCCACTCCAACTCCGCTTTATCCCCACTTTTCCTCTGAAATGACTTTCATAAACCCTGATGACCTTCATGTGGCCAAACTCAATAATCAGTCCTCTAGTCTCTTCTCACATAAAGTCTCAAGCATCTGATGCAGGCGGACAGTCTCTTCTTGAAAAATTTTCTTCCCTTGACCTCCATGTATGATGCCATTCTGGGTTTTGCTTTTACTCTGATTTTTCTACCTGGCTTCCTTTGAAGCATATACTCATTTGTTGTCTATCCTCTTCATACTGACACCTTCTTAATAATAGATATTGATTTTGCCTTATATATCAACATAATCAGCTACTTACTAGTACAACCATGTGAACAGCAAAATCTCAGAAAGTTTCCTGAAACACAAGACTGTTCTGGATACTACACAAGATAATAGCTTAGTTAGAGCTATTATCTTTCCTGACTACCTGCTCAATTGTCCTAAAAGCAACAGTCCCACTTTTCAAGATTAAATCCCAACAGAATTGACCACTTCCTCCTCTGTGCTCACTATGCCATACCCTTACACCTCTCAAAGCCCCCAAACCCTCCATTTCCCTCACTGGCTTATAGATCTGCCTTTATCTACAAGATTGAGAGTTTTGAGAGTTCCCTAAGGCCACAGAATGTGTCTGGGTTTGTGTGTGTGTGTGTGTGTGTGTGTGTGTGTTTCTGATAACTTGTTCAGTGTCTACCACTTAGTAGCTATCCAAATAGTAAATGGAAAATATTTGAATCAAGGTTTAAATGAATCTGGCCAGGAGAAGGAGTAATAAAAGTTGATGATGCTTATTGCTACAGAAGTCCATGGAACAGGAGAGCTAGCTGGTCACCCCATAACCCTGGCTGGCTACAGTGAACATAATCATGTGCTTTGCGTGTCTGGTTGTTGCAAGTACCTCTGGGGTGGGGAAACATGCTCCTCTGAGGCCTCACACACCTCACCTCACTAGGCTGAAGAAAAAGCACTGAGGCAAAAAGCTTCAGTTGACTCTCAGATTCACCATTAACTATGTGGACATTTTAGAGTTACAAAAGCCCGTCTGTCCAATGTAAACGATTACCTGGGTTCAAAATACTATAAAGCTAAAATGAAGACTCAGCTGACTGTGCACTCTTACTCAACATTTGTATTTCAAGATCCTAGCAAAGTGCCTAGGATATAAATGGTGCCCAGTAATATTTGTTAAATGAATAAAAAGAGATCAACCCATTCTGTCTTCTATTTCCCCCATCCTGGTGACCAGCACAACTCAGAGATCTTGGGACCTCACTCACTGAGGTTTCTCCCTCTTCCTCATTGCCCCTTCTAATCTGTCATCCTATCTGGTTAGTTTCCTTTTCAAATCTTACTTCTCTCTCTCCCTCTGTTCTGATCTGGCTCCACCTGCTTCAGAATCCTCTCTTTCTCACATATTCTTCCTCCTACTGATAATGTACTTTTTGGCTGATTTTAGTTTTTTACTGCTATGAACTATGCTATTATGTGGCTATGAACAATCTTATGCATGTATCTTGATGTACAGGCACACATTTGTTTCCAAATTAATTGTGCCAATTTATACCCCACCAGCAGTGTGTGAGATTTCTAGTTATTTCACATCCTTGCCAACTCCTACTATTTTCTTTTTTAAAAAATATTTTAGCCATTCTGCTAGATGTGCAGTGGTATCTCATTGTGGGTTTAATTTGCATTTCTTTCTCTGATTAATGAGGCTAGGCCCTTTTCACATTTGTATCGGGAATTTGGATATCCTCCTTTGTGAAGGCTTTGCCCTTTTTACCTTTGATTCATAAGAAGTTCATTTTATATTCTGGACACAAGCCCTTTATTGACTTTGTGTGTGGCAATTATCTTCTCCCAGTTTAAAGCCTGTCTTTTCTCTTTCTTAATGTTATCTTTTGATGAACCTAAGTTCTTCATTTTAATATTGTCTGATTTATCAGTATTTTCCTTTATAGTATATTATTTTATATCCCATTTAATAATTATTTTTCTGCTCTGAATTAATATATTATCTAATATTACCTAAAATTTTAAGAATCTCTTACATGGAGATATATATAGCTAACGGAATACTGATTTTACGTGATATGGGTTAGGAATCAAGATGCTATTTTTTTTTTGGCATGTGCATATTTCTCTGTCCAAGCACTATATATCTAAATCTTCCTTTACCTTGTGCTCTGTAGGTTTTTTTCATAAATCAGGTATTGTTATTTACAGGTCTTCTTTTTTCCATCTCTCTTTTTACTTTGTCTATTCATCTATCATTGCAGACACACCTTAACTGTCTTGGGCAAATCTTGGCCCTTTGAATTTCCAACATAGGCTTTAGAATTATCTTCTCAAATTTCACAAAATAGTTGTTGGAACTGTAACTGGAGTGAATTAAATTTATAGATCATGCTGGATTGAGATAACATCAGCGTGATTTTGAATCTGATAATCCATGAAATGGTATATCATTACGTTTATTTTAGGTCACTTTTAACCTCAATAATATTTCCTATTTTTCTGTGAAGAATTTTTTAGTACTTTTTGTTTGATGCAAAATATTAGGTTGCAATATGCAAAATATTATAAATGGTACTGTTTCAAAAACTTTCAGTTTTTTCACCCTGCTTTACAGAAATACAATTCATTTTTGTCTATTGATCTTGAATCACAAGCTTGTTGAAGTCATTAATTCTAAAAACTCATGTGGACCTTTTCAGGTTTTTTACACAATCACATTCAAATAGTGACATTTTAAATTTTCTTTCCAATATTTCACCAATTACTTTCATCTTCTTGCCCCCACAAGTTTCCAGTACATTGTTGGATATAAGTGGTAATAGTAAGGATAGGGTAGGCATCCTTGATCTAATCTCAAAGGGAATTATATCATTTCACCACTAAGTCTGACATGTTATAGCCTTTTTATAGATAAACTTGCATCAGAATAACAAATTTCCCTTCCATTTTTAGTACTATCAGCATAAGAGACAACCTAAAGATATTCCCCCTCACTGTTTTTATAGTTTTTTACTTATCATTGGTTTTCAGCAAATTTTTATAATATGCATTTGTTATATTTCTATTACTATTCTACATATAGTTTATAAAAATTCTTTTTAGTTTATAACAATTCTTGAATTTGCAGCTTCATCTCTTTCATGAGATTTGACAAATTTTCAACCATTCGTATGTTCAAACATTTCTTCTGCCCCATTCATTTCATACTTGCTTCTAGAACTTTGATTATGTGTATGTTAGACCTTCCCATGGCATCTTCTTTGTATTTATCTTCTCATCACATTTTTCATCGTTTTGTATCTCTGTATTTTATTCTGGATGTTTTTTCTCAGAACTTCCTTTCAGTTTTATAATTCTCTATTCAGTTTTGCTTTGTTTTACTCTTATTTTACTGAGTTTTAAATATTTATTATATTTCTCATTTTAAAATATCTTTTGGTTCTTTTTCAAATTCATTATGTCTTCCATAGTTTCTAGTTCTTTGCCAAAATTAAAAATCTTGTCTTTTATCATTGTAAATCTATTAAGCACAGTTTTCTAAGTCTCTGTCTGGTAACTCCAATAGCTAGAGTCTTTATAATCTTAATATTTATTGTTTCTGCTGGTTCTTATTTATGTTATCTTGTCCCTTTGTGTGCCTAGCTATTTCTTTTAAAATTGTGTTTAAAATTATATTTGTAAAATTAGAATTAATTTGTGGCCTATGACAATCTTCATTCTCCAGAGAGAATTTCACTTTTTTTGTTTGTTTGTTTGTTTTGTTTTGTTTTTCTGCCAGTGCCTAAAGGCAACAGCAATCCAAAATACCTTGATCCAAATTCAGGGACTGAGATAAAGGTTTTTTTAAAGAAGAGTGTTTCTGAGACATGATTTACATATCACGAAATTCATTTGTTTACTGTGTACAGTTCAAAAGTTTTTGATATATTCATAGAGCTCTGTAACCTTTACCACAATCCAAACTTAGAACATTCTCATTATTCCAAAAAGAAACCTCCTATCAATTAGTACTCACTGTCCATTCCCTACCCAACCCTACACAACTGCTTATCTACTTTTAGTCTCCAAAGCTTTGCATTTTCCAGACATTTCATACAAAAAGAATCATATAGGGGTGCCTGGATGGCTCAGTCAGTTAAGCATCTCTTTGTCTTGGGTTGTGATTCCAGGGTCCTGGGATTAAGCCCCACCTAAGGCTCCCTGCTCAGCAACAGAGTCTGCTTCTCCCTCTGCACCCCTGTCTGCACATTGTCTCTCTCTTTCCTCCTCTCTTTTTCCAATAAATAAATAAAATATAAAAAAAGGAATCATACAATATGTGGCAATTTATGACTGAATTCTTTCATTTAGCATAATGTTCTCAAGGTTCATCCACATTGTAGCATGCACCAGTACTTCATTCCTTTTTATTGAATAATATTCTATTATATGTATATACAATTTTGCTTATCCATTCATCAGCTGATGCACTTTGGATTATTTCCACTTTTGATTATTATAAATACTACTAGTATGAATATCTGTATAGAAGTTTCTTCTTCTATAGAAGTTTCGAAGTGGATATGTTTTTTAAAGATTTATTTGAGAAAAAGAATGAGCACAAGGTGGGGGAGGGGCAGAGGGTGATGCAGACTCCACACTGAGTGCAGAGCTCAATGAAGGGCTCAATCCCAGGACCCTGAGATCATGACCTGAGCTGAAGTCAGATGCTTAACTGACTGAGCCATACAGGCACCCCTAGTGGATCTATGTTTTTATTTCTCTAGGGTATATGAATTGCTAGGTCATATGGCAACTCTATGTTTAACATTTTAAGGAACGGGCAACCTATTTTCAAGGTGACTGGATTCTGGGCTAAGGTTTCTTTAAGTGTCAGTCAGTGAAGCTCTCCACCCATTCAATCCAAAACCATGATAGTTTACTAGGTACCCCTTTTGGTGGGCCCTGGATTCCAATTTTTTCATTCTTATATCTGCAACAACATGTCATAAGTATTGCATAATCATATAGCATCTCAGCTACCACTTCTAAAATTAGAAACTGACTTAGTCCACTCAGGCTGTTATAACAGAATACCATACTCTGGGTGGCTTATACACACTAAACATTTATTTCTCACAGTTTTGGAGGCTGGAGTCCAAGATCAAGGTACCAAGAGATTCAGTGTCTGGTAAGAAACCACTTCCTTGTTCATAGTCTTCTGGCTGTAACCTCATGTGGCAGGACGAGTGACAGAGCTCTGTGGAACCTCCTTTATAAGGGCACCGATCCCATTTATGATGGCTCTACCCTCATGACCTAATCATCTCTCAAAAGCCAAACCAACATATATCACATGAGTATTAGGTTTCAAAATGAATCTGGGGGGACATACAAATACTCAGCTTATGGCAGAAACACTCCCATGGGAAAAATAACACCAAATTTCATATTTAGCTCTCTAGATTTCTTTCTTCTCTCCCTTCTCCACCTGATAATTATTCTCTATCTTATTTTATCCTTATACATTCAAGTAGGTTTTTATTGTAAATTTTACTTAGATTTTCTGGTTTTCTCAGAATTTGATCAGAATTACCTTGTCTACTGCTATTGATAGCAGGTAGACAAAATGAGAAATGTCATTCATCTGCTGAAGCCTTCTCTTAACCTAACCACATTATAGCAAACTGAGGTTAACCAGAATGAGGCACCTTTCTCTCCTTGGCCCTAGGCCCACATTACAGACCACCACACTAATTCCAAAGTCCTTGTGTTAAATTCAGAATTGCACCTGACTACTATCAATATAATTTTAAGCATGTGACAGGAATGTTCCTCCAATGGTGAAGAGCACATGGGTGTGGTTATTCATTGAAATTCTGGATATAAGTCACGATAAAAAAAGGATTGGTAATCTGCTAATGGGCTCTAGGGAGATCACAGTGAATTCGGATTATATGTATCACAACCAAATTCCAGGGAGAAAAATGATACTTTGTTCTTTTTTTTTGTGATTAGTGATGAGGGCTGAGAAGCCACAATACTTTCCTCTTTATAAAGGTTGACTTACTAAAGGTAAAGAGCTAAGTAGACCTCCTAATTCAAGCATTTAAAGTGGCAACTGTCATTTTGCCCGCAAGTGGTTACCTGGTCTAAAGGTATATTTTTGTGTATAGTAGCCATGTACAGTACTACAAAAGTAACAGGGAGGAAAGAAGGAAGTGACACTGATATACATTGATTGCCACAATTTAACAGAAAAAAAGTTTAGACTAATTTACTAATATTATTGTTCTTTGGGGGAAAAAACTACCTCTGTGTGTATATACAAGTACACGCACAAATATATACACATGTGTTACATATATCTGACAGATAATATTTTCTCAAGGTATCTTCCACCCCACGTTCTCTTATGCCAGGTGACCTTGCCATTCTGCAATCAAGAGATGAGTCTAAGTCTTCTCCCCTTGAATCTGGGCTCAGCTGGCCTTAGTGGTTTGCATGCAACTAACAGAATGCAACAATAATGAACTTGAGTTATTTCCAAGTCTAGATAGGTAGATAAGAGGAAAGTAATAGTAGTAGTAGAAGTTTCTACCTGATTCACTTGGAACTCAGTCTCTAGATATTCTCTTTCAGAACACTCCCTTAGGAGAGTGTTCTATGCTATGAGAACCACGGAGAGCCCACATGGACAGGCCATGAGTACATCCTATGACAGCCATTCCAGGCTAGAAGCTAAAATGTGCATGAAGAAGCCTCAGGATAATCCTAATTCCTGGGCACTCACACTTCCTGCCCAATGAGTAGGAAATATGAGAATCTGAGTAGGAATATAAGACACAATTGAAGACTAAAGCAATGTAGTGGAAAAAATTATTAGGTGATAGAATAGGGATGTTTAAGAGACAGACTAAATAAGACCTTGGTGAATTTTGGTAGTGGGGGCTAAGGAAGATTGAATATATACATATATATACATATGAATATTATATATTATGTTGTAGAGTGAAGAACAAAGCTTGAAAAGGAAGTCAAGTGTGGTTCTGGACATGTAGAATTAGAAGTATGTAGCAGGGAGTAGTGAAAAATACAGATTAATGGAGAGACAAAAACAAAAACAAAAACCACGAAGGAAAATGAGAAAGGACTGCAACCTAACAAAAAAGAAGGGAGGTGGGGAGAAGAAAGCAAGCACAATGGGTTTACTAAGACAACATGGCTTTCAAAAAGCAGGAAGTTAGCACTGCTACATATACTATAAAACAGTCAGAGTGAATAAAGATGAAAAAATATTAGATTTGGAAAGTAGTGGGTCCCTGATGCTGCCAGCAAAAGAAATTAAGGGAACGGATAGAGAAGAGGCTGAAGCATCAAATTCATTTTTTTTTTTCCAAGAGCATTATCTGAGGAGAAAATTACTTAGTAGATCCCTGTTACTTGAAAACCCTCTTCTGGGGCACCCAGGTGGCTCAGTGGTTGAGCATCTGCCTTCAGGTCATGATCCTGGAGTCCTGGGATCGAATCCTGCATCAGGTTCCCCACAGGGAGCCTGCTTCTCCCTCTGCCTATGTTTCTGCCTCTCTCTGTGTGTCTCTCGTGAATAAATAAAATCTTTTTTTTTAATATTTATTTATTTATGATAGTCACACACACAGAGAGAGAGAGGCAGAGACACAGGCAGAGGGAGAAGCAGGCTCCATGCACCGGGAGCCCGATGTGGGATTCGATCCCGGGTCTCCAGGATCACGCCCTGGGCCAAAGGCAGGCGCTAAACCGCTGCGCCACCCAGGGATCCCTAAAATCTTTTTTAAAACCCTGAATATTTTCCCATAAAGACTAGTAATATTTATCAGGAGATATAATCCACCTTGAAGATGTTATAGTAATTACAGGATATATATCAATATGCTATTCTTTACATAACATTGCTACAAGAAAAAGAGGATGCATTACTTGAGTTTGTTCCAATAATTTTGCTGGGTTTAAGAGCACTGAATCCAACATTTTCTGTCTGCCTGACTCCATCTGTGCCAACAGGGCAATTAGTATACTTCACAGGCCACCAGAGATAAATTTTATAATCCCTCCCAAACACAGACCACCTTGTGTTTACAATCATGTGGCCTTTGTCCGTGGCCTCATTTAGTAGATTGGGACTTAACTAGGATGGGAAGGCCTACCTCCCAGTCCGTGGCTTCATCCACATCATTGTGTTTATGGACAAGACTGAGGACTGCAAAAGCAAACAACCTGCCCAAGGTCACTCAGCACAATCAGAGGACTGGTCTGGATTCCAAGGGAGGTCTAAGCGGTTGCGAGGCCTAGCCCTTCCCCGGGAACACCAACGTCAACGTGCACCGCCCTGAGCCGTGGAACAGAAGCCTCTTTCTCAGGGCACTCGGTGTAGAAGGGAACGCACAAGGATGTCATGTGAGAGTCCTGTACTCGCGTGACGTAAAAGAGCTGTAAGAACACAAAGAGGGGCAGCCCGGGTGCGCAGCGGCTTAGCGCCGCCTTCCGCCCAGGGCGTGACCCTGGAGCCCCGGGATAGAGTCCCACGTTAGGCTCCCTGCGTGGAGCCTGCTTCTCCCTCTGCCTGTGTCTCTGCCTCTCTCTCCCTCTCTCTCTCTCTCTCTCTCTGTCTCTCATGAATAAATAAATGAAATATTTTTAAAAAAGCATCTGGCTCTGACCTCTGGCCGGGGTGCCCCCCCCGCGAGGACTCCCGCCCCACGGCCCCGCCCCCACGCGGCCTCAGCTCTCCGCGCTCACCTCTCCAGCTCCGTCGCCCACAAGCCCCCTGCACCGCGCGTGCAAACCCCCCTGAACCCTGCGCCCCGCCTGCCCCCCAGCAGGGCCCCCGCAGCCTGGGCGCCCTCAGCAGCTGGAGCGCCTGCCTGCCCCGCGGCCGGGTCCGCGGTCCTCCCCCGACACAGGTCCGCCAGGCCAGAGGGGTCGCCGCCGACCCGCGCCTCCGCCCGGAAATCCAGGCGTCCACGCTTTGGCTCCGGCGCCAGGGCCAGCAACGGCGCGTTTAGAGACCTGCGTTGGGTTCGCTGTCACCTTCAAACTGATGTGAAACCGATACCTCCCATGTTCTCGGCTAATGTCTTCCTAGAACACTCCCTTGCACATAGCCGCTGGTTAAGAGCAGCTAAGGAAAAAATACACACTAGGCTCTGTGGCTACTTGTGGGATGCGGGGCTTGCCAGCTTAATAAAAATAAAAAAAATAAAAAAAATGGGGGGATCCCTGGGTGGCTCAGCGGTTTAGCGCCGCCTTCAGTCCAGGGCGTGATCCTGGAGACCCAGGATCGAGTCCTGCATCGGGCTCCCTGCATGGAGCCGATGAGAGAGCTTCTCCCTCCTCTCTCTGTCTCTCTCTCTCTCTCTCTCATGAATAAATAAATGTAAAAAATCTTTTTAAAAAAACAAACAAAAAATTAAGTGCTATGAGTGGTTAGGTCGAATGGTAATCAGTGTAGTATCTTGTTACCATTGGACCTTTAATGGTAGTGCTTTTGCTGCCAGGCGGGCTGTAATCCAGTCATTTATGAATATCTATTTTCTACTCATTCAGTAACCACCACCACCACCCCCAGAGCACATCTTTTTGTGGGTCATTGAAAGGCTAAAAAGAACACAGAGATGAAAAGATTAACAAAACCTGGCAGTTCAACCTGCACACAAATGAACCTGTGCATTTGGTAGTTTAGGGCACAGGGGCCACATGTGCCATTTGCCGGGGTGAGTCAGAGGAAGCCTCACCTATCAAGTAGTACTATTTGAGATGACATAATAGTATGGAGTGAAGGTGACACAGAGTAACATTTCTCATGCTATCCCTGAAACCTCCCCATCTGTGCTTGCCTCTCTTTTGCCACTGAAATGGGCCTGGTTTAATCCCTTATTATCTTTCCACCTATTAAAGTAGCTCCTAAGTAGTCTCCAAAGGAGAAAGTCCTGACCTTCTGTTCTTAAGGCTGTTCCAATAACATTCATGTCCACAAGACTACAGGGTTAAAAACAGGGTGGAGGAGAGGAAAGAAACTTCACTGTGATTTTCAAGTCCATCTTTGACATTGCTGGAAGTTCACCAAAAGATATAAAAGACAGTGGGATTCTCTTGCCCTTGCCTATAGTGTTCATTCTGAGTTTCTTAACATGCAATTTCAAGCCTTTTGCACTATGACTTTGAGGTCAAAGGCTGCCTTCCTGCCTCTATATCCTATTCACTCCATGTTCCATCTAGAGGGAGACACCATCCCCTGAGTATTCTCTGAACTTTCACAAGTACAAAATGTACCTCCAGGGAAACCAGATTCATGAAGCCTCCAGACTCTGCAGGTGGTGCTAAGTCAATCTGTCCACAGAACCCTGTGACTCATACATATCACAAAGCACTTATCATCATCTATTATCTTTAATGTATAAAGTCAATGCCTTCACTATACAGTTGACCTTTGAACAACACAGGGGTTAGGGGTGCTGACCTCATGGAGTCAAAAATCTGCATGTAGTTTTTTACACCACCACCCCAAAATTAACTATTAGTAGTCTACTGTTAACTGGAAGAGTTACCAGTAACATAAAGTCAATTAATACATATTTTCTATGCTATATGTATTATGTGCTGTATTCTTACAATAGAAAAAATTAAGAAAAGCATAAGAAAATATTTACAGTACTATATTGTAAAAAATCAACATATAAGTGGACCCATACAGTTCAAACCCGTGTTGTTCAAGGATCAACATATATAAAGATATAACAAGCATGAAAAGAGGAGAACCTTACTGTTTGAATATCCAGCATTTATACAAGTCCCTAGTGTATGGCAAATGCTTAATAAATGTTCATTAAATTAATGATGATGTAGATTATTTTAATAAAAGTCTTCTATGCTGGTGCCTTGATCAAGTTGGTGCTGTGAAGGAGTTTTGTGGCATACTTTGTTCAAAGGCAAGTTTCTTCCTTGGTTGGGAAAAAAGAAGCTGGAGGGGGCCAAAGAAGGTGAGCTAAGGTTTTAAAGCTTATGGCTCTGTTCTGCCCACTAGAGGAGCCTGTTGAACATTCTTCATTCAATAAACATTTTTTAGCATGTGTTCACCTAGCACTGTTATAAATGTCAAAAACATTGTACCTACTTTCAGGAGCTTGTATCTTCACCCACATTCAAAAATGGAGACATGCAGGCTTTATCACCTTTAGAAAAAAATAACAGTTCCCACCCAACTCTTTAAACTGAGAGTTAACAGGAGGATTTCTTTAACTGGTAGTCAGGATAACTAAATTTCAGCCCAGAATCTTCTAGTAACCAGCTGTGTGACCTGAAGCAAGCCATCTTTTTTCTCTGGCCTCATCTTCCACTTCTGTAAAGTAAGGATTTTATTCAAAGATGAGTGATCTTTAATCCACTTTCTCAATTTCACATTCTCTAACCCTGCCAATTGAATAAATGCAGACCCTGTATCAGTTGTAGGATAGCTGAGGTTATTAGCTGGGGTAAACTGATGAAGAGCCTAGATTTTTTTTTCTAGTGAAGAGTAGGGGATACTATTTTCTGGGGCTACATCAGAAACTGTGGCCTGAGCACATGGAATGTACTGGCACTTGGCTACCTATAGGCCTCTCTTCTTTACATATAGAACTTCAGAGAAAGATCATGGTAAGAGCAATTAACAGAGCGAAGCAAAGGAAAGGGGGGAAAGGGGTGACAACTGGGTGCTTCTTGCCTTCCTCAATGGAAAAGGAAGGAAGCAGATAGGTGACAGAAGTCTGCCCATGGAGCCTTCACAGTATTGTAAAGTCCAAAGAACTGCTCAGTAGGCACCTTTACCAGGGTTTTTAAAGATGTTTTTCCTGTGTGCTTAAAAAGGGTCATACTCTAATATGTTTAGTCTGCTCACCCAGGATTTCTGGGATTTCTGAAAGTTGGATGTTTCCTTATATAGTGTCCAGCGTAGGATTTGGAGTTTCTTTTCCTGTTTTCCCAATGCCTGAGGAAAACTTTGATTCTGCCAAAAGAGACTTTCCAGGTCAAGGAAAATGTGATTTGCAAGGACATCAACCTTTCACAGCAAAGGAGTGAACATGCCCCCTGGTGATATAATACAGCCTGGCAACCTATGCTGAGGGCAGGCTTCAGAGCTACCTTCCAGGGCCACAGTCCCAGGTGGTCCCTTATCACTCAGGTTCCTCACCTTGTGGGCATCAGCTGATGGACCTCGGTGTATACGCATGTGTGTGTGTGTGTGTGTGTGTGTGTGTGTTTGTGTGCGTGTGTATGTTTGTGGAACGGCAGGTTCAACGGACCAGGAGGAAGCTCTGATTATTACTGCCTAAAGGCAGCTGATGCTCAGGAGCCCTAGTTTCTTTTATTTTTTTAATTTTTTTATTGGAGTTCAATTTGCCAACATATAGCATAGCACCCAGTGCTCAGCCCGTCAAGTGCCCCCTCAGTGCCCATCACCCAGTCACCCCAACCCCCTGCCTGCCTCCCTTTCCACTACCCTTTGTTCGTTTCCCAGAGTTAGGTGTCTCTCATGTTTTGTCACCCTCACTGATATTTTCACTCATTTTCTCTCCTTTCCCTTTTATTCCCTTTCACTATTTTTTATATTCCCCAAATGAATGAGACCATATAATGTTTGTCCTTCTCCCATTGACTCATTTCACTCAGCATAATACCCCCAGTTCCATCCACGTTGAAGCAAATGGTGGGTATTTGTCATTTCTAGTGGCTGAGTAATATTCCATTGTATACATAGACCACAGCTTCTTTATCCATTCATCTTTCGATGGATACTGAGGCTCCTTCCACAGTTTGGCTATTGGGGACATTGCTGCTATAAACATCGGGGTGCAGGTGTCCCGGCGTTTCACTGCATCTGTATCTTTGGGGTAAATCCCCAGCAGTGCAATTGCTGGGTCGTAGCGCAGGTCTATTTTTAACTCTTTGAGGAACCTCCACACAGTTTTCCAGAGTGGCTGCACCAGTTCACATTCCCACCAACAGTGCAAGAGGGTTCCCTTTTCTCTGCATCTTCTCCAACATTTGTGGTTTCCTGCCTTGTTAATGTTCCCCATTCTCACTGGTGTGAGGTGGTATCTCATTGTGGTTTTGATTTGTATTTCCCTGATGGCAAGGGATGCGGAGCATTTTCTCATGTGTGTGTTGGCCATGTCTATGTCTTCCTCTGTGAGATTTCTGTTCATGTCTTTTGCCCATTTCATGATTGGATTGTTTGTTTCTTTGGTGTTGAGTTTAATAAGTTCTTTATAGATCTTGGAAACTAGCCCTTTATCTGAAATGTCATTTGCAAATATCTTCTCCCATTTTGTAGGTTGTCTTTTAGTTTTATTGACTGTTTCTTTGGCTGTGCAGAAGCTTCTTATCTTGATGAAGTCCAAACAATTCACTTTTGCTTTTGTTTCCCTTGCCTTTATGGATGTATCTTGCAAGAAGTTGCTGTGGCCAAGTTCAAAAAGGGTGTGGCCTGTGTTCTCCTCTAGGATTTTGATGGATTCTTGTCTCACGTTTAGATCTTTCATCCATTTTGAGTTTATATTTGTGTATGGTGTAAGAGAATGCTCTAGTTTCATTCTTCTGCATGTGGATGTCCAGTTTCCCAGCACCATGTATTGAAGAGACTGTCCTTTTTCCAGTGGATAGTCTTTCCTGCTTTGTTGAATATTAGTTGACCATAAAGTTCAGGGTCCACTTCTGGATTCTCTATTCTGTTCCATTGATCTATGTTTTTGTGCCAGTACCACACTGTCTTGATGACCACAGCTTTGTAGTACAACCTGAAATCTGGCATTGTGATCCCCCCAGCTATGGTTTTCTTTTTAATATTCCTCTGGCTATTTGGGGTCTTTTCTGATTCCACATAAATCTTAAGATTATTTGTTCCAGCTCTCTGAAGAAAGTCCATGGTAATTTTTAAATACTTATTTTTTTTATTTATTCATGAGAGAGAGAGAGAGAGAGGCAGAGACATAGTCAGAGGGAGAAGCAAGCTCCATGCATGGAGCCTGATATGGGACTTGATTCTGGGTCTCCAGGATCATGCCCTGGGCTAAAGGCTGCACTAAACCGCTGAGCCACCCGGGCTGTCCCAAGTCCACGGTATTTTGATACAGATTGCATTAAATGTGTAAATTGCCCTAGGTAACATTGACATTTTCACAATATTAATTCTGCCAATCCATGAGCATGGAATATTTTTCCATCTCTTTGTGTCTTCCTCAATTTCTTTCAGAAGTGTTCTGTAGTTTTTAGGGTATAGATTCTTTACCTCTTTGGTTAGGTTTATTCCTAGGTATATTATGCTTTTGGGTGCAATTGGTAAATGGGACTGACTCCTTAATTTCTTTCTTCAGTCTCATTGTTAGTGTATAGAAATGCCACTGATTTCTGGGCATTGATTTTGTATCCTGCCACACTGCTGAATTGCTGATGAGTTCTGGCACTCTTGGGGTGGAGTATTTTGTTTTTTTCTGGAGCCCTAGTTTCTTGTGGTTAATCCGCGGTGGCAAGGAAAAGGGAGGTGGGGAAAAAGAAATAAATAAATAAACAGGAGAAAGCTGAGCACTAAGCAGGAAGACAGAGGAAATAGCTGAAGAGAGAAGAGCCTCGCTGGCTGGTAGCTCCTTAAAGCACCAGATGTGGAAGATATTCTCCTCTGTGGTTTGTTGTGTGTTCTTGTTGTGGAGTAAAGGGTTTATATGGTTCGGCTGGGCTAAAGGCATCTGCCAGTCCTTTGAGAGGCAGCCTTGCACAAAGAGGATGCAGTAGCTGCAGTAGATGAGAGGATTCACCCAGTCTGGAATCTCCTGGCCCCACAGTATCTAAAGGGAGACTCCAGAGAGAGACAGCTCAGGATTCATGATTCAGGATCCCCGGTACATAGTGCAGTCCTACACCAGAGCTGGATTTCACTGGGGGAGGGGGGGGCGGAGGCAAATTCAGTCTTGTGTGGTCTTCGCACGCCCTCTGGTGGTGGTAGGCAGTAATTCTAAGGCTTTCTGTTAGAAGGATCACAGATCAGTTAATGTCTCAGGCCTTTGGTCCTCGAGTGGCCCAGTAGTTCAGCATCTGCCTTTGGTTCACGGCGTGATCCCGGGGTCCCGGGATTGAGCCCCACATCAGGCTCCCTGCATGGAGCCTGCTTCTCCCTCTGCCTATGTCTCACCTCTCTCTCTCTCAAAATAAATAAATAAAATGTTAAAAAAAAAAAAGTCTAATCTCCACTTTCACAGTCTAGAGGAAATAATATATCCCACTGCAGAAATCTCTTGTCTATGTTCCCCTATCATGTGTTGAGGCATCCAGCAGGTTAAACATTGTTTAAGTGTCAAAAGGCAGAAAACAAACCAGGGAAATTTTTTTTAAGATTTTATTTATTTTGAGAGAGAGAGATAGCATGAGCAGGAGGAGAGGCAGAGGGAGAAGCAGACTGTCTGCTCAGTGAGGAACTTAATGTGGGGCTTGCCCCCGGGCCCCTGGGATCATGACCTGAGCCAAAGGCAGGTGCTTAACTGGCTGAGCCACCCCGGTGTCCAGGAAAAAAGATTTTTTAATGAATTATTTGAAGTAATGATTTAGGTCAGAATGTCTATTATCTGTAAGCAAATTATTTTTTACCTCAAAGATAGTAACAAAGATAGTAACAGCCATTCCTTTATCATCTATCTTCTTTGCCTATTTATTTACTGTGTGCCTCACCTAGGTTAACTGACAGATGCCCAATTCACAACTCCCAATTCACAAGTGAGTTAACGGAGACTGAAGTATGTTATGTAATTTGTGTTAGATTACACGGTTTGTAATCTGACAAAATGACAAGATTCCAACTTGGTCTATCAATTTGTGTCTCTTCCCACTGAACTTTGCTGTTTGCAGAGGAGACATATAAGATCATACAGACAGAGCTTTCACACAGGATTAATTGCTATCAATAGACAGCTGTGCAATGTCATTAAAATACTATTTTAGATATGACTTTTTAAAAAAATATTTTACTTGAGAGGGTTCGGGGGAGTAGGAGAGAGAGTGAGAGAATCCAAAGCAGACTCAAGCCAAGTGCAGAGCCCAACATGGGGCTGGATCCCATGACCATAAGATCACAACCTAAATCGAAACCAAGAAGCTCAACCAACTAAGCCACCCAGGTGTAAAGTTTAGAACAATGTCATTTGATAAAAATTTTGTTGTCATTAATAATTCTTACCTGGGATCCCTGGGTGGCTCAGCGGTTTAGTGCCTGCCTTTGGCCCAGGGCATGATCCTGGAATCCTGGATGAGTCCCACATTGGGCTCCCTGCATGGAGCCTGCTTCTCCCTCTGCCGGTGTCTCTGCCTGCCTCTCTCTCTCTCTGTGTCTCTCATGAATAAATAAATATTTTTAAAAATAATAATTCTTACCTATTGAATAATAATAGCTACCATCTGCCAAGTACTTTCTGTATGCCATTGTTCTAAACTTAACATAATTAACTCACATCAACTCTGCTACATTGCTACCATTATCCCTATTTTCCACATGAGGAAATTGAGCCACCAAATAGTTAAATAATTTCCCCAAGATAATACATGTGTATTTAATTTGTGTAGAATGTAATGTTCCTCACTATGGTTCCTCATTATTTCCCTGTGACAGAAAAGAGCTTATTTACAGAGGATCTGGGGATGGGTGTGCAGGTTTGCACAAGCTGGGGGAAAGCTAACTTGCTGCGTATATGAAAGTAATGAGTTTGGTTGGGGGGCAGAGAGAAGGGGAAGGATTTGGGAGGGTACTGCTTAAGAGCAAGAGAAGATCCAGAAACAAAAAAAGGATCTATCAAAGCTGGGCCCTATATAGGGAAATGGCCAAGTGAAAAAAGGATGGGGTGCCCATCATGGATTTTGTGGAAAAGAGAAATTTAATAAGGAATTTCTCTCTTCTCTATGAAATCTTCAGTAAATTCAGTAAATTTTACATAGATTACTAATACTTGGTGTCCCTACTATAGGGAAAACTCAAGGACAATGATAGAACATAACCAATCAACTGAATTGTAAATTGAAATGTTTACATGAAAACATCAAGGTCTTAAATTCATTCCTTACCAGGAAAGACATAAGGTCAGTTCATAAAGCACTGTCTTTGGAGTTGTGGAGAGATCAGGCAAGATACTTAAAAGGAAACATTCCCTATAACTAATAATGTCATTCCTATAACTAATAATCCTTTGTCATTCCTATAACTAATAATCCTTTGAGTGCCAAACTCATTTATAATAGTTTTTAGTGGATTCCTTATAAGGTACTCCATATAAGATCATGTCATCTACAAAGATTGATGGTTTTCCTTCTTCCTTTCCAATCTGGATGCTCATTTTCTTTTGTTCCCTCCTAACTGTCCTGGCTAAAAACCTCCAAGTTCAATGTCAAAGCGGTGGTGAAAGCAGACTTTTTTTTTTTTAAAGATTTTATTTATCTATTAATGAGAAACACACAGAGAGAGGCAGAGACACAAGTGGAAGGAGAAGTAGACTCCCCATGGGAACCCAGATGTGGGACACAATCCCAGGACCCCAGGATCATGACCTGAGCCAAAGGCAGACGCTCGTCCACTGAACCACCAGGTGCCCCGAGAGCAGACATTCTTGCCTTCTTTCTGAGTTTAGGAAGAAAGCACTCATTCTTTGCCTTTTAAGTATGTTAGCTGTGAGGTGTTTCTGTTGGTGACTTGTCAAGTTGAACATGTTTCTTCCTATTCCTACTTTGTTGAGTGCTTTCATCGTGAAGAGGCGTTGAATTCTGACAATTATTTTTCTGCATCTTGATATGATTATGTGGTTTTTATCTTAATTCTATTGATGGAATATATTACATAATAATTTTTGAATGTTAAATCAGTCTTGCATTCCTGAGGTAAATCTCACTTGATCGTGATGTATAACCTTCTCTATACATTATGGATTTAGCTTATTAGTATTTTGTTGAGGATTTTTGCGTCTATATTCATAGGAGATATTAATCCTTAACTTTCTTATTGTTTTTCCTAGTTTTTGTATCAGGATAACACTAGCCTGATGGAATGAGTTGGGAAGGGTTTCAATCTTTTCTACTTTTTTGGAAAAGTCTGTAAAGAATGATATTAATTCTTCTTTTGAATATTTGGTAGAATTCACAATGAAGCCATCCGGGTCCAGGGTTTTTTCTTTGTGGGTATATTTTTCTTTTCTTTTTTTTTTTTTGTGGGTATATTTTTCTTAACACCAATTCAATTTCTTGTTATAGGTCTATTATTCAGATTTATATTTCTTCTTGAATCAGTTTTGGTAGTTTGTCTTTCTAAGAATTTGTTTATTTAACCTAAATTACCTAATTTATTGGCACAGAATTGTTTATAGCATTCCCCTATAGGTTTTTTATTTTAATTACTATAAGTTTGCTAGTAATGTCCCTTTTCATTCCTGATTTTAATAATTTGTCGTTTCTTTTTTTTTTATTTTAGTCAATCTAGCTAAAGACTTGTCAAGTTGCTGACCTTTTAAAAAAAAAGAACCTTTGGTTTCACTGATTTCTCTATTGTCTTTCTGTTCTCCTTCATTTACTTCGTTCTAATCTTTATTTACTTTCTTCTGTTTACTTTAGGTTTTGTTCTTTTTTTCAAGTGCATTAAGGTGAAAGGTTAAGCCACTAAATTTGAGAGTTTTTTTTTTTAAGATTTTTAAGTTTATTTATTCATGAGAGACACAGAGAGAGAGGCACAGATATAGGCAGAGGGAGAAGCAGGCTCCCTGCTGGGGAGCCTGATGTGGGACTCAATCCCAAGACTCTGAGCCAAAGGCAGATGCTCAACCACTGAGCCATCCAGGTGCCCTTGAGATCTTTCCTTGATATAGGTATTTATAGCTACACATTTTCAACTAGCTACTGTTTTGATGCATCCCATAGTTTTGGTCTGTTGTATCTTCATTTTGATTCATCTCAAAGTATTTATTATACTTTCTTCTCTGACCAGTTGGATACTCAATTACATTTTCACATAACTTGTAAATTTCCAAAATTTCCTCTATAGTTGATTTCTTTTTTTAGTTTTAATTTTTTTAATTTTTCCACAGAAAGCTGAAAAATAATTTATTCCATTAGATGGCAGAAATAAGAAAGTCATCCTGAAAATATACTTTGGTGTAATTCTGTTGGGACAGATATTCCCTCTGAACATGCTCTCCTACTGACTGCCTTGTCTTGTGACAGTTTTTAAACACTTTGCTGATTCCCATGTTGTGACCAGGCAGGAGTCATCTTCAAATTCACTGGTTCCAAGGAGAGAGCAATGTATTTCTCAGAAGAATAGCACCCTCTATCTCAGAAGAGTGCATAAACATTTTATGGAGTCAGCACAGTTTAGGTTAAGTAGGCACATAATTCATCAAAATGTAAAAAAAAAAGGCAACAGGAAAAAATACTGCATTGTAGAATAAGATATTCAAATATGGTGTGAATGTTTAAGGCAGCTGATGGCCAAAATAGGCAAGTCAAAGAAGGCGGTCTGGGTTTGGAGTTGATTTTGCATCTAGAGGAATTCTCTTCGTGACCTCAATGACTGAGCGCTGGAGAGCAGGTCTTCCTCCTCAAGGCCAATGATACTTGAGGTACCAGATGGTTTCATTTTTCAACTGTGGTCCAAAGAGAGGGTTGAGTTGGGCCAGAATTGCAATCAGCCAAAAGAGATAGCAGCAAACTGAACAGGTTACCAACATGGTGATGATAACTCCCCGGTTGGGACCCTTAGGGATAAACCAGGGCACGCAGAAGCCGACAAAGCCCCAGAACACGCTTATCATGATGAGAGGCACCGTGAGGCCATTGTACGCCATGGCTGCCCAGCCGCCTCTCTTCGGTCCCACCTGGAAGTGTCCTAAAGATTTTATTTTTATTTATTTATGAGAGAGAGAGAGAGAGAGAGAGAGAGGCAGAGACACAGGCAGAGGGAGAAGCAGGCTCCATGCTGGGAGCTAGACGCAGGACTCGATCCCGGGACTCCAGGATCATGCCCTGGGCTGAAGGCAGGCGCCAAACCGCTGAGCCACTCAAGGATCCCCTATAGCTGATTTCTTACAGTCCTAGAACATGTTTGAGATTAATATGATTGAAATCCTTTTAAATTTATTGAGGTTTGTTTTATGGTCTAGCATAAGGTGTATCCTAAAAAATGTTCCATGTTCAGTTGAGAAGAATGTGTTTTCTGCTGTTGTTGGGCAGAGTAACCCACAGATGTCAGGTCTAGTTGGCTGACAGTATTGTTCAAGTTTTCTGTTTAAGTAGACAATCTGCTACTTGTTAAAACTGAGGTTCTGAAGTCTCCCATACTATTGTAAAATTGCCTTTTTCTAAGTTTTTGCTTCTTGTATTATTGGGCTGTATTATTAGTTGCATATGTTTTATAACAGTTATGTTTTCTTGACTATTGACCATTTATCATTATAAAATGTTCCACTTTGTCTCTTGTAACAATTTTTTGCCTCAAAGTATACTTTCTCTGATATTAGAAGCCGAAGCCCCTCTCTTTGGTTACTATTTGCATGGCATCAATTTTTCTACCCTTATGCTTTCAACTTAGTGTGTTTGAATCTTATAGACAGCATAGGGTTGGATTGTGGTTTTTATCCATTCCGTCAATCTCTGCCTTTTAATTAGTGAATATAATTCTTTTATATATTTAATTCAAAATGATAAGTAGGACTTCCATCTGCTATTTTTACTATTTTCTACATGTGTTTTGTAGTGTTCTCTAATCCTTAACTGCCTTATTTTGTATTAGGCAGGTATTTTCTAGTGTAACATTTAATTCCTTTAATGATTTTTAACTACATTTTTGAGTGACTTTCTTAAAGTTTACCCTAGGGCTTACAACATACACATTACTTAACAGAATCTACTTCAGAATCATACTGATTTAGTATCAGTAAGATATAGAAACTTTCTTCCTACTTAGCTTAATCCTTCCCTACTTTTTTGTCTTATTGTTATACATATTACATCTATGCATGTCATAAACCCAATAAACCTTTTATAATTACTGATTTATGCTCTTCGATGTGTTTTTTAAAAGTTTTTTTTTTAAGATTTATTTATTGAGAGAGAATATGTGTCCTCACATGTGTGGGGTTGGGGGCACATGGCAGAGGGAGTGTGAGAGAATCTCCAGCATACTCCTGACTGAGCAGAGCCCGAGGCTAGGCTTGATCTCATAACCGTGAGATCATGAACTGAGCTGAAATCAAGAGTTGGATCCTTAACCAACTGAGTCACCCAGGCATTCCTAAAGAAGTTGTTTAATTATTTAAAATTTTAAATATCAACCTTCTTATCAAGTTTGGTTCTCTTCTTTGCTTCCTATGGATTCAATTATCATCTGGTGTCATTTCCCTGCTCCAATAAAACTTCATTACCACCTCCTTTTTTTGTTCTATTATTACTCTATTATATTATTACTCTATTATATTATATTACATTTCTATATGTAGACCTCAAAATACATTTTATAGAAAGTGTTTTATATGTTCTTAAATGAATTAAGAAAGGGAAAAAATTGTAATTGTACTTAAAAAAAATAACTACCTAAATATCTTTATTAGTGCTCCTTATCTTTTCTTGTGTATTTAAATTACTGTCTGGTATCATTTCTCTCTTGTTCTCTTTCCTCAATCATGCCCACTCTATTGATGACTCCATCAAAAGCATTTCTGTTATACTGTTTTTGAAATCTAGAATTTCCCTTTGATTCTTAAAATTTCCATCTCTCTGCTTACTTTATCCATCTACTCTTACATTTGTGTACTTTTTCCATTAGAGCTCTAAACATATAAATTATAGTTATTTTAAATTCTTAGTCTGGTAAGTCCAACTTCTCTTCTACTTCACAGATTCCATGAATCTGATTTTGATGCTTGGTCTTTCCAAGCTGTGCTTTTTATATTTTAGCATGCCTTGTAGTTTCTTTGTTCAAAGTTGGACATGATACCCAGTTGGATTGGGTAAAAGAAACTCCAGTGAATAACCTTTAGTAATGTGGTAGTAATAGAATGTGGTAGATATGGTAGTAATGTGAAGGGGGGAGGAAATATTCTATAGTCTTATGATTAGGTCTTGTAGTCTTGTAGTGATCGTGGTCCTACATGACTTTCACTACTACCTCTCAGTCTTCCTCCCCTCACCCCCACTCCATTTAGGTGAAACAAGAGGCTAGAAGGGACTCAAGTTGGGTATTTCCCCTGCCCCAGAGTTGGTTAAACTTTGCTAAAATCCAGTGTGATTAGTCTATAGTAAAATCTTCCTTGGATGACAGGCTTTTTGTTAAGAAGAACAAAATTTAGGAGACATTTTGGAATGGTTAATTTTTCCTCCCTCTGCTGACACCATAAGATTTTTCTTTAATATTCACAGTGAGAACCTGGTGGGACTCTGGGAACTAAAACACAAAAACGTGCCCCTGGCCTAGTCTCCAAGAGTTTTTTTTAACTCAAGTTAGTCCATGCTCACTCTCTAGTAATTAGTCAATTGCCCTTCAAGCATTCCTATCTGATGCTGGCTCCAACAGTGGCTTCAAGGTCGTTTCTCCTCCAGGTACCTGTGATCCCCTCTATTTGTCTTTCTCACGTTTTCAGGTGGTGGTTTTGTTCTGTGTCCTCCTCAATTCTCCCATGGATCAAAAGATAGTTGTTGATTTTCAGGTTTTCAGCTTTTCCTTTGTGTTAGGATGGGAGGTGTGACTTCCAAGGTTCCTACATGTTGGACCAGAAACTGAAGTACCTGTGCTGTTTTTAAAGAAACTGCCAAACAATTCTCTAAACCAATTGTACCATTTTATATTATGCTAGCAGCATGTGAGAGGTCTAGTTTCTCTATATCCTTCCCAGCATTTAGAATTGTCACTTTTTTATTCCAGCTATTCTAGTAAGTGCGTAGTGATTTCTCAATGTAGTCCCAATTTGTATTTCCCTCATGGTTAGTCATGTCGACCATTCTCTTCATGTGCTTATTTGATATACTCATTTACACTCCTCAGTGAAATGTCACTTTGTGTCTTCAGGCCATTTTCTAATGAGACTGTTTGCTTTTCAATTATTGAGTTTTCAGAATTCTTCATATAGTCTAGATAGTAGTCTTTTAGCAGATAAGTGGTTTCCAAATATTTTCTCTCAGTCTGGATTATCTTTTCACCTTTTAATGGGGTCTTTGGAAAACAAAAGTTTTAAAATTTGTTAAGATCCAATATATCAAGTTCTTCTTTTATGAATGTTTTGTTAAGAACTATTCATCAAGAACTATACACTAAATCCTGAAGACTTTCTGCCTTCTTTTCCCAAAAGTTTTAAGTTTTTCATTTAAATTAGATCTACTTTGAGTTACTTTTTATATAAGGAGCAATGTTTAAATGGAGGTCTATTACTTTTTTGGGCCCATGAAATTCAATTTTCTTTCAGATCTCTATCTCTATCATCATTTCTCATCACTAGATAATCAGCCTAGCTTCTTTTTTGCTAAAACTAGCCACTGAAAATAGTGTTCTTGATTGGACAAGAGGTAGGTCGATTTATAATTTTTTTGGCAACATAAAGGGGAGTATTTCAGTTGAGACTTTAGGCATCTGGAAATTAATGTAAAAATATCAGAGGGTGGGGCAACAAGGCTGGCTAAGATAGGGGTAAAAAGAAGAAAATAAGTTAAAAAAACCCAACTTCTCTCAATTCTATCCTTTTGCCTAGCATTTAGATCACAGCAAACCTTAAGTTAAGAAAATAAGAACAAAACTACAGTTAACTGTAAATTATGCTGAGGCATAAAGCATACCTTAAATCAGTATTTCCAAACTGTAGTCATTTATGGAATACTTGAATAAATGTTCCATATCTATATATAATATGTACTACATCATAATTTTTGCCTTAATCAGGAGCAATATAATTTTCTTAACATGTTTTAATAGTATCAATACAATCATCAGGTGATACTTTGGAGACTGATTTTATACCATGTGAGGGACTATAAGTAAAACCAAAACTCTCATCAGCCTGTGATCGATATTATTTTCCCACATAGGTTTGACATAAAATCACTGCCTGAGGTTACTGCGACTTTTTATCAAGATTATCTGTCATCACATTACTCATAACCGGGCTTCTGCAGTTCTGAAATTTTCTTCCCATTGAATATGTAGTGGGTATTCCGATTGATAGGTAACATTTTTGTTTAAAAAAAAAAAAAAAAAGAATCAATTTAGTCAAGTTGTCTTAGTCTTAAGGATTTCTGGATCTCGTCCTTGGAGGAAGTCAGGATCTTCCCAAGGCCTGGGTCCTCGAATATTCTTCCAGTCATCAAAAGTGGAGTCCTTCATTTTCTGTAGGGTCACAAAAATTAAAGTATATATATTAGGGTAAAATCCCTGTGACTTTTATTAGGACATTACTGAATGAATGAATAAATAAGTGAGTGGAAAAAATCCAATAGGCCCTCAATTGTAATTTTAACAAGTCAACTGCATATCATACATAATAACTGAAGTAATGGCATATCTCTTAGGATTTAGAATTTCTCTTGTTTGCTATTGATATTAACTAGACTATCTTTCATACTTTCCCCTTCCCCATCAGAATAAAATTACCAAATTAGAGAAAGAGTCTACATACTTTATTTTTGAGAGCACAAAGAAAGGCAAGAAGCCGGGAAAACAAGAGTCCAACTTTAAAGGCTGTTTCTCCATAATAATGACTAGCATGGGTTAGCATCGGTGAGAGTAGTAAAAGAGAGGAAAAGAACAAAGGTGGAGACCCTACAATCTGCTAAAACAAAGAAATGATGATTTATCCTGCACCTGAGAAATAAGCCTGAGCCTGCAAATGAAAGGACATTCCCCACAGATGCCGGGAGTAAATCCCTTTCTGTCAATAAAACCTAGCTTCAACTACAGTTTGGATCATTGTACCTTCACAGTTAGTGTGAAATGCCTCTCAGCACAGAAATGAAGGTAAGATAAAGGATAGAATATAAATGTTTCTTCATCCTTCGACACCACTCTGACACTAAATTTCCTGTATCTGCTTTGATTATTCTGAACTTATTGAGTAAATAAAATGGAAAAAGAAGCTCAGATAACACAGAATAGCTTATATCCAGATATAGGGAAAATGATACAAATTTACATTGACACTTGGATAATAAGCATTTCTCTTTTACTAACAAGCTATATAACCTTGGGCAAGTGATTTAAGTCATCTGGGCATTAATTCCCTCATAAGTAATAATAAAATGGCTCAACCAAATGGTCTACATGGTGTCTTCAATTCTTAAATTCTATGGTTTTCAAAATAACTAAAGTAAAATTTACTCCCAAACCTTCCTTAGCATCACTACATCACAAAGTGCTTACAGATTGAGAAGTAATAAGTTACAAGTTTGGACAAAATAATGGGGAAGTAGGGAACTGAAACCATTCCCTAAAGGTCACTTAGAATTTTGCTAGGAGTCTGTATTAAATATATGTGGATAGGGGATCCCTGGGTGGCGCAGCGGTTTAGCGCCTGCCTTTGGCCCAGGGCGCGATCCTGGAGACCCGGGATCGAATCCCATGTCGGGCTCCCGGTGCATGGAGCCTGCTTTTCCCTCTGCCTATGTCTCTGCCTCTCTCTCTCTCTGTGTGTGACTATCATAAATAAATAAAAATTAAAAAAAAAAGATTTAAAAAATAAATATATGTGGATAAACAAAGTTCTACGAATTTAATGTGCAAGGGAGTAAATTATTTTCAAGTATAGTTATGAAATTATCCAAAGTTATTAAAAGGCTTAAAGAAAGAATGACCTTTACCCAGATAACATAAGATATATATGTTCAAGAGAACTTAAGAATTATTCTTAGACGGGATGCAAGGCTGACAGAACAACTTCACATAAAAGT
This sequence comes from Canis lupus baileyi, assembly GCF_048164855.1. Taxonomy (NCBI): domain Eukaryota; kingdom Metazoa; phylum Chordata; class Mammalia; order Carnivora; family Canidae; genus Canis; species Canis lupus. The sequence continues at coordinate 45,479,776 of NC_132846.1, forward strand.
GTTTCAGTCTTCAAAGATGCAAGGCTGCAAGGCTGACAGAACAACTTCACATAAAAGTGTTTCAGTCTTCAAAGATCTTTAGTAATTGAAAGAGTCTCTGTGGAATTTTGTAAAACATGTAGTCATTGAAGACTATCCCGTACGTGTGTTGGGCAAGACCATCTAAGGCTTACCACTTAGCAACCAACTGCTACAGAATTGGGCATGATACAGAATCAAGAAGTGCTGATGAAAAGCAGTGTTACTGTTGGATTTTCAGCCCTGCTACACTGGAGACCTCTCTTTACTATCAGGTAAAGATAGTATCTAGCTGCTACTTTAACATACACCTGAGACACCAAAAACGCTACTCTTTAGGAATAAGGATTATGCCCAGAGTAATACCTACTTTAGACTCACACCAACAGAGCTTAAAGCCAACCTCTGACAAGATCCTCTAGGGAGACAATTTGGAGAATGAGTCCCATAGAGTTACAGAACTTTAGGAAACACCAAAGCCTTTCACAGATCTTCCCTTAAAAAGATAAAGCCAAGCTCAAAATGATTAGCCAATAATGGAACTGCCTGCTAAAATGAGAATCAACAATCTTCACAGGTCTCTTCAATGTACTATTCACAATGTTCACCTTTCAAGGAAAAATACCAAAACATACAAAGAAAGAGGAAAATATGATCCACAGCCAAAAAATCAACAAACTATAAGAAATGGAGAACATCTTCCCTCACCACATGCGTAATACCATGTGCTATTAAACACTTTCATTTTTGCTAATCAGATGGGTGGACAGTAACACCCCATTATAATTTTAACTAACTTTCCTATAAGTTTAGTATCTTGTCATATGTTTAAGAATGGTATTTTTTCCTTTTCTCTGAAGCTTTACATTCTTTGCCCATGTTCCACTGACCAACTAAAATATTAAACTTTTCCATATTGATCTGTAGATGCTTTTCATATTTAAATAAGTTAATTCATCATGATAAAATATACAATATTTTTAGGACTCCCCATCTAACTAGTGACTTTATATATATTATTTTTTTAGGTTAAACTTTTGAGTTTTTATATATACATTCCTCAATCTTTACTTTTAAAAGCTTTTGAATTTTGTATCACATTTAAATCAGCTTTTCTGACTCAAGACCACCAAAAAGAATCTCTATTTTTTCTCCTAGTATTTTTAGCCTTTTTGTACTTTTAAATTCTTGTTCCACCTAGAATTTATTCATTCTGATATATGAAATACAGATCCATCTTTATTTTGTTTTCAAATGACCACACAGTTGTCCCAATACTATATTGTTTAAGGTAAATAATTTTTTCTGCACTAGTAATAATTTAAGTTCACCTTAAGACAGAATTAGTCACTGACTTGGAAAACTGTTACAAAAGAGAGATTACATTAACATATAACATGTTAACATATGTACCTCATACTCTGATTCCAGTGACACTTTATTCATTTTCAGTTTTTTTTCTAATTCTGGATCAATCTGTAGAAAAGAAAGAAGAGCCATAAGTTGTTTAAGTCTGTTAGATCCAATTTTGAATTTAAAAAGTCATATAAGGGATGGTTGGGATTGTATGGCAGATCACAAACATATGATAAAATCTCTACCATCAGATGAATCATATAGTGATAACTAGCATACTGCTACCACTACTACTACAGCTATCAGCAGCTAATTTTTACTGAGCACTTTTTACATGCCAGGCATTTTGACATATATTATCTTTTAGTACTCACAAAAATATACAAGATAATTATTATGATAATGATCACAAGTAAAGATAATGGGACATAGAGTTTTAATTACTTGTTGAAGAGGAAGAAATTGGCTTTGAGCCTTGGCCTTGTGCCCCCACAGTCCATGCTGTTAACCATCCCCTAAATGATGTTATTACATATAAGTAATATAAAAAGTGCAAAAAATATAACGCTGCTCTTGAAAACAAAAAAGGATACCTTCAATACACCTGAAATAAAGAAGTATCTAAGAAAAAATTGGACAGGATTCCATTGTGGTAAATAGGAGCTGATGCCATGTTACCTGTATGTGGCAAAGTGTTTGGGAAAGAAGAATGTGATTGCTAAAATCCATAAACAACAAAACCCAAATTAAAATAAATGCAATAGCAGAATCGTGACTGAACACAGCTTAAGACCAAATTAATACACTACAAATACAACCTGAGGATTCCATTAGAATGATGCACAAGAGTTGAGATGAATGAAAGAAAAAGTATATTATGAAAGCTAGACTCAAAAATTCCAACACACATCTATGAGGGGTTTCAGAATTAGATAACAAAAAGAATGGAAGAAGGGATATAATTAAATAATTGACCAGTGATTAATTAACATTTAGAAAAACATGAGTCCCCAGATTGAAACAACACAATAAAAAATAACTGCAACAAAATAAAAACAACCCATTCTTAAGTAACAGTAAAACTTTAGAATACTAAGGATAAAAAAAGAAAATCTCAAAATCAAAAAAGAGTGTAAAGACTGTATACTTACAAAGGAGCATGGATTAGAAAAAAGACTGCTCATTAGCAACTTTGTACACTAAAAGATGATAGAATTATATCTTCCAGTATTGCTATTGAGGGAGGATTACTTTCAAACTCAGTTTTATTTTTACTATTTTATCTTTTTTCTTTTTTCTTGACTTCTGTTTGATTTTTTTCTCACTCAGTTTTGAGTGGTAGAAATATATACAAACATCAATAATTATAGTAAATATTGAACTCATCTATTAACTACGAGAGATTTTCTGAACTCTGAAAAATAATCCAGCTATACACTACTTATAAGAAATGCACGTAGAAAAGAATGAAAGCACAGGCTGACAGTAGAGGGTTATAAAAATTATAGCAAAAAACAAAACAAAACAAAACTGTGGGGACAGTGATCAATAAATAGCAGTATTTACAATGAACAAAACAGAGTTCAAGGCAAACAGTATCAAAAAGGAACATTTTACATTGATAAATGGAACTTTTCAAAAATATCTAAGAATTATAAAATACATTTTAAAAAAGAATTATAAAATATAGGGGTGCCTAGGTGGCTCAGTTGGTTAAGCATCTGCCTTTGGCTCAGGTCATGATTCCAGGGTCCTGGGATTGAGTCCTACATCAGGCACCCTACGCATATTTTATAATTCTCTCTCTCCCTCTGCTCTCCCTCACCCTGTGCTATCTCTCACTCTCTCTTGCTCTCTCAAATATATAAATAAAACCTTTAAAAAGAAAGAATTATAAGATATGTGACTACACTACTTTAAAATATACGCAGTGAAATGGATAAAAATGTAAGAAATAAACACAAACATTCTAGAAGAGTTTAACATAACTTTTGCAGAATCTAATAGATCAAGCAGATTATAATGTGATTATTGAAGATATGAATAAAATAATAGGATTTTTCTAATAGGCATATAAAGAATTTTGAGCCCAGAAAATTTAGATTGCCATTTCCCCTCAAATACACACAAGATATTTATAAGAATAGAACTTGTTCTAGGGGGATGCCTGGGCGGCTCAGTGGTTGAGCATCTGCCTTTGGCTCAGGGCCTGATCTCAGGATCCAGGATGGAGTCTCACATTGGGCTCCCTGTGGGGAGCCTGTTTCTCTAACTGCCTATGTCTGTGCCTCTCTCTCAATGTCTCTCATGAATAAATAAATTAATTAATTTAAAAAAAAGTGAAGAGTCACCTTGTTGAACCATCTTTTTCATTCTAATAGTCTTAATCTTCTTGGGCGGACAAATTTCTTGGCAGGCAACATTTCATCTGCACATAATCACATTTTCAATTCTTTCTAAACTTCATACCACTTATTTCTTTTTGCTGTTTGACTATCCATGCTATGAGGCTATACCTCTAAAATAGTACTAAAAAAGTAGCTATAATTATGGATATTCTTTTCTTATTCTTAGCTTTAATTTTAATTTTAATTAAATTTAAATGAGAATACTTCTAATGTTTCTTTATTAAGAATATTTACGATGATTACAGTTAATAGAATTCAACAAAGTGGCTAGATTGACACACAAAAATCAATCAACGTGCATGGATCTACTTACAAAATCAATAGGGTTTCTTTACTCAAGTGAAAACCAATTAGGAAATGTCAGAAAAAAGAATCCATAACCAGAATAGTCTTATCTATTTAAAAAAATTAAATCCATAGCTAAATGCATTTTTAAAAAGAAAGACTGAAGCACAGGAGGTGTCACTGGTAAATTCTATAAAATATTTAAGGAAGTAACACCAATTTTACACAATCTGTTCCAGAAAATAAAAAAGGAGGCAACCCAACTCGTGTTATGAAGCCAGCTTTGTTACCCTGACACCAAAACCTGACTGTTGGGGAGGAATTTTTCCTTCTTCCCTTCTAGGTTCATTGGCTGGCCTAATAATTAACTGACATAAAATAGAGGAATAGGAGAAAAACTAATTTAATTATGTATGTATGGAGGCCCACAAAGACATGACACTCACAGGTAGCCAGGCAATTGAGTCAGGCAATTACATATCATTCTGAGCTAAGGAAAATGAGATACGGAACTGGGACTTAAAAAGGTAAGAAGACGGGATCCCTGGGTGGCGCAGCGGTTTGGCGCCTGCCTTTGGCTCAGGCGTGATCCTGGAGACCCGGGATCGAGTCCCACGTCGGGCTCCCGGTGCATGGAGCCTGCTTCTCCCTCTGCCTGTCTCTCTCTCTCTCTCTCTCTCTCTGTGACTATCATAAATAAATAAAAATAAAAGGGTAAGAAGCCAATTCACAGGAAGATGAAAAGAGCATATGTTTGGTAAACAAATGTCTACCATGCCACACAGGTAGGTCTTTCTGATATAAAAAGTTACATCTGGTAATAGGTCTCTTCCTAGTATAGGCCCTCCATCTAAGTTGCTTTAGGCAGTTAAAGGAGAGATAAAAAGCTTTCCCACAGTCTCCTGGGTTTTAACTTCAGCTGAAAACAATTCACATGCCCAAATGGCTCATTTTGGGACAGCATATCCTTCCTCCCCTCAAGACCACATAGTAGGAGGAAAAAGCAAAAACTAAAACCCACAAAAATCTCTGGAGGAATCTCTAGTGGAAGAGTAAAAATAGCTTTCAAACTAACAGAACAGTAAATTAATAAAATATTATTAATCTAAAAGAGAACTAAAAAACGGCAAAAAGAAATAATTGTAACAAATAGCACACCAAAAGAAAGCATATTTAAACCCAAATATATAAAAAATTACATTTAATGTAAATGGATTTAATGATCCATTAAAAATAAGACTATTAAAAACATATATTCTGTTTATAAAAGATCTACTTAAAACTTAAGTTTATAGAACGGTTAAGATTAAATAGAAAGCTAATGAAGTCAGGCTTTAAGGGAAAAAAAAGCATTATTAGCAAGCCAAGTATTAAGAAAAAGACAAGAGAGGGACGTCTGGGTGGCTCAGCAGTTGAGCATCTGCCTTCAGCTCAGGGCATGATCCTGGAGTTCTGGGATCGAGTCCCATGTCAGGCTCCCTGCATGGAGCATGCTTCTCCCTCTGCCTCTGTCTCTGCCTCTCTCTATGTGTCTCTCATGAATAAATAAATGAAATCTTTAAAAAAAAACTAAAGAAAAGAAAAGAAAAAGAAAAAGAGGCCCAAACAGAGTCAGTTATGCTAAGCTCATGTCACCAAACTGAAACTTAATATCTAATATAAGTTCTGTCCTCCCTCAGGAATGTAATCTTAACCAGTCAGTCTGGAATTTCCTGGTCAGCAGTAGTAAGGTAAATAAACTACGTGATTGTCCCTCCTGTCCCCCAAAGAAAGATGAAATAATGTACTCTTTCTTTGTCTCTGCTCTATTCATCCTACAGTCTATTTTATACAGCTCTTCAGATCTCCTTTCCATTTGCCTGATTCATGAATCACTGAATAAAAGCAATTTGATCTTTAAATTTATTTGAATTTTGTTTTTTAACATTAGTTTCCTCACAATAAAAACTCAAATCCTCATCAAGATGTAGTAACTCTGAAATTAAATGTGCCTAATATCATGAAATGGAGTAATAGTGAGATGTTAGCACAATTTTCTCAGTAGCAGATAGAAAAAAAGATTTTAAAAGTCAACACTACTGAAAATTTGAGAAAACACTACAAACCTGACCAAATGGATGTATTTATTAATTTCCTGACCAAATGGATGTATTTATTAATTTTTAAAATATACCCAACAATGCCAGATATACATTCTTATCAAGCACACATTGTTTATATATAAACTGATCATATGCTGGGTCACAAAGCAAGTCTCAACAAATCTCAAAGAATGAACTCATTGAAAATATTCTTTGATTACAATGCATTGAAGTTAGAAATCAATAAAAAAGTAATTTAACTAGAAAATCCCCTATACATATAAACTAAGGAAAAACACTTCTAAATAGCTTATGGACAATTGAAAAAAAAATGATTGTGAACATATTACATATTAAACTTGCATGGCATAGCTAAGCCCATATTTAAAAGGAAATTAATCAGCTTACAAGCATATATTACAAAAAAAGATGGAAAGGTAATGAGCTGAGAACTACCTCATAAAGTCAGAAAAAAGAAAAAAAACTCAAAGGAAAAAGTAAATTAAGAACAGAACTAATTAAAGGTCAAACAAATGCATGACAAAAGAACCAGCTAAACCAAAAGCTGTTGATAAATCTCAAGTAAAATTGACTTAGAAGAGAAGTAAGAGTTAGAATGAAAAGATCAACAACATAAATTTTATGGGTAATAGATACTGGGATAATATGAATACTTTTAGGCCAATAAACCTGCAAATTTAGACAAAATGGACAAATGCATAGAAAAATACAACTTTCTAACATGTAACAGAGAAAAAATAAACTATTTAAACAGTATTATTAAAAAAAATTAAAATAGGGACACCTGGGTGGCTCAGAAGTTAAGCATCTGCCTTTGGCTCAGGGCGTGATCCTGGAGTCCCGGGATCTTGTCCCACATCGGGCTCTTTGCATGGAGCCTGCTTCTCCCTCTGCCTATGTCTCTGCCTCTCTCTCTCTCTCTCTCCTGTGTCTCATGAATAAATAAATAGGATCTTTTAAAAAATAAATAAATAAAAATTAAAAAATAAACAGTATTATAATATATAAAGAGCTGAATCTGTACTTTAAAATCTCACATAAAAAATTAAAATAAAATAAAATCTCACATAAAGAAAAACCCAGGTTCAGATGGCTTTACCAATGGATTCTACTAAAGAAATAATGCCAGTGTACAAAAAAACTTCTAGTTATGTGGTGAGCATAAGCTTGAAGTCAAAACTTGAAAAAGACAGTAAGAGGACAGGCCAACTTCACTAATGCAGAATTCCTGAAGAACACACTACAAAAAGAATTCAACAACATACCAAAAGACAGTATACCATGATCAAGGTGAGCTCATTGCCCAAGAAGGCACAGTTAATTTGAAAATCACAATGGAATTTGTAAATAAACTAATACAACAGAACAGACAACAAAATAGGCACAGAAGAGCAGGAAGGAAAAAATGTTGTCTCTAAATGGTACTCGGACAACTTGTTGTCCATATTAGGGAAGAAATCCTATAAGCAGAGTTAGGCGTCCCCAGAAAAAGAAAGACCCAGACATAGCTTTTTTGATACAAAAGAAGTCATTTTAGGTCCCCAGCTATCCCCTCCCACCATTCTCCCCACACACCCCCACCCCAAACTGTGCCTTACCAACTCTACTTGCCCAAGCATACTTCTTGCAGAACTATCTAGGGGGATGTGAGAATTACAAAGAAATGAAAAAACAAAACAAAACAAAAAACAAAAAACAAAAAAACCCACGGTAGTTAAGAATTTTAAGAGAACAAAGGGAATGCAACAACTGTCTCTAATAGGCTAGTAGATAGTCTAACATATCAGAGACACACACACACAAAAAAAATCAATGGTAAAAACTTCCAGTGCTGTTTCAAAAGTAAAGATTGACCTAGCATATTCTTGAGTTGTCTTTGCAGGATTGAAACTAGCAGAAAATTTAAAGCTTGTTTTTCTTTTCTTTTTTTTTTTTTTTTTTACGATTTTATTTATTTATTCATGAGAGTCACAGAGAGAGAGGCAGAGACATAGGCAGAGGAAGAAGCATGATCGCTGCGGGGAGCCCGATGTGGGACTCATCCAGCCTCCCGGGATCATACCCAGGGTCAAAGGCAGAAGCCCAACCACTGAGCCACCCAGGAGTCCCTAAAGCTTGTTTTTCAAAGAACTCTCTGTCATCAGCTACTGTTTCTTTTCAGACCCCACTAACAAATACACTGGCTGTCCCTTCAGAAGCTTGGACTCTGGGTCAGGTGATATGGTCTGATGTAGCTTCGGAACATAGGTGAGGTTTGCTGGGGTGAGGTCCGGAGCCGACCACCAAGAAAGAATTCTTGAGCTGTCTTTGGTGCAAAATGGTAGTTTTATTAAAGCATGGGGACAGGACCCATGGGCTGGAAGAGCTACTGCCCTGGAGGTTGTGAGGGGTGGTTGATTACATACTTGGGAATTGGGGGAGGTAAGGAAAAGGGAGGTTTCAAAAGGATTTTCATATGTTAAAGAAGACTCACAGGATACTGGTGGCCTTGCCATTGTCAAGTTAAGGTTTCTTTTCCTTCTAGCAGGGCATTAAAATTAAGATAGTTGGGAGCTTCCTGAAGGAACATTACACTCTGCCCACTTCAAGTATCTGTCAGTGGGCTGCAGGTTATAAGGACATTTAATGGTATCTACATTTCCTTCTGGAAGCTAGGTTATTGATTTTAAAAAATGCTTTGTTCTTTTAAATTACTAAGATATCTGTAACCTGAGGGGGACTCATGTCTTGCAGGATTATGATCTCTGTAAATTAACTGTTTTTCCTTTCCTTAACTTTAGGGCAGCCAGGAGTGCCTGAGGAATGTCACACATATCCCACCTGGGGAGAAGGGAGGGGGTTACAGAGTGTCAGCTTCTGCATTGTCCTCAGCTAGCCTTCTGTTTCCTCATCAGTTCCAGCCCAGGAACAAGCAAGGCCCTGCATACCTTACATGAGATAACCAGTCCAAGATCCCATCCAGTTCATACTGGCTCACAGATCATGTCCATAGCTCCTTCCCCTTGTCCAACAGTTACTCTGCTTCATCATAATGTTAAAGTCTCTGCCCCAGGAGGAGCAAAGGCTTCATAATATAGGATGAAGGTATAGGCATGTTTTCTAAGTATATCTACACAACCTTATTCCTGCCTTTATGTGTGATGACAAAGCTCCTCTTTCTGAATATTCATCCTAATCTTAAATAAAAAGAACTCTCTCACCCATGTTTGGGTAGTCACCGATTTGGAAGTTATTCCTGTGATCTCCTTATCTGCTGCAAATAAAGTTTCCTGTGTATGACAACTCCACCTGCTATAATTACCTGTAGATCACCTACTGTAATCTCTGTCACTCACCAGGAGCAAATGGACTCACATTAGTGTAGTTACAATCAGCTCGGTTATAGTTCCTCCAATGCATGTGGGTTTTTTCCAAACCACCGAGCAATTAACTCAATTCTGACACCGCCTACCTGAAGATAGAGTCAGATCCCATAGGTTAATGGCTCAGTCATCCAAGACAGCCCTCCACTCCACTTCACACACAAATTGCAAATCCAGGATGTCACCTATACTTCTGACTGGCTATAGACTGGAGGTTCCAACAACCCCTCCCAGAGTTTGATCCATTTGCTAGAGCAGCTCACAAAATTGAAACATTTTATGTATAAAATGCCAGATGGAAGAGGTATTCTCTAGGACAGCCACTCTCCCAGCACCTCTACCAGTTCCCCAGTTAGAAATCTGTCCAAACACTACCTTTTTGGGTTTTTATGCAGGCATCATTACACAGGGATAATTGACTGAGTCCTTGCCATTGGCAACTGATTCAACCTCTAGCCTTACTCCCCTCTATGGAAGTCAAGGGGTGGGACTGAAAACTCAATCCTGTCTCACAAGGCTGGCTCTCCTAGCAAGTTACCCAGGGGCATTTCATAAGTTTACTAAGAGAACAGGAGACACCTTGATTGCTCTCAGCACTTGGGAAATTCCAGGGATTTTAGCTCAGTGCCAGAAACTAGGGCAAAGACTAATTACATATTTCTTTATAAATCAGAACATCACAATTCCTCAAACCGTATACAAAAAAAGAAAAAAAAAATCAATCCCATTTGGGTTCCATATCTGCAGATCTGAGTACAAAAGGCAAAATAAAAATTTTAGCATTCATACAAAAATATTTATATTCTAGAGTAAAAAATTATATTTGAAGATTATATTTGGAAAAATATACTTGGAGTTAAGAAACTTCTTAAAAGGACAAAAAAAGTATAAAGTACAAAAGGAATAAAATAGATTACACTAAAATTTGTTCATCAAAAGATACCATTCAGATGACTAAAAATTAAAAAAAAAAAAAAAAAAAGATGACTAAAAATTTTATAATCTGGCATATATAAAGAAATCTTACAAAACAAAATGAAAAAGGCCAACAAGCCACAGGAAAAATGAGCAACTAAGAGCTGAAATATCACAATAGAGGATAAACAAAAAAGGAAGCCTAAGTGGCCAATAGAAATAGAAGTGATCAACCTTAATATTGACTCCTGGAAAAAAAAGAAAAAGAAAAAGAAAACAAAAAAGAAAAAAGAAAAAAAGAGACTCCTGGGTGGCTTAGCAGTTGAGCCTTTGCCTCAGAGTGCTATCGGGGTCCTGGGATGAGTTCCACATCAGGCTCCCCATAGGGAGCCTGCTTCTCCCTCTGCCTTTGTCTCTCTGCCTCTCTGTGTCTCTCATGAATAAATATAGCCTAAAAAAAAAAAAAACAAAATCAAAAAAACAACTCACTCCTGGAGAGTAGTAAGGGGATTAGCCCCCAGTCTATCTGCCTACCAGAAAAAAGGATAAACCCTTTCAGGAGGAAAACAATATCACCTGGAATCTCTACAACTGTTTACAAACAATACCTAATATTTAATTTAAAAATTATAAGGTATGTTCAAAGACAGAACATATACTCACAAAACCAACAAGAGAAAAAAATTAGACAATAAAAGCAGATCTATAGTTAATGTATCTTGGGGATAGGATTTTAAAGTAACTCATATATATTCAAGATACTAAAGGAAAAAGTAAAAACATGACTTCATTGAAGATTTCTCCAGAGTATTAGAATATATAGTGAAGAATTAAATGTACTTTGGGGCATCTGCATGGCTCAGTTGGTTGAGTGTCTGCCTTTAGCTCAGGTCATGATCCCAGGGTCCTGGGATGGAACCCTGCAGGAGGCTCCCTGCTCAGCTGGGAGTCTGCTTCTGTCTCTCCCTCTGCCTCTCCCCCACCATCCTGCTCCTGCTCATGTTCTCTCTCTCTTAAATAAATAAAATCAATTTTAAAAAAGAGCTAAATGTGATTTTCAAAACAAAAAAAATACTATAACTAAAATCACTAAATCAACGAATGACTTTAATAAGAGATTGGACACAGCAAAAGACAGGGTTAGTGACTGGAAGATAGAACAGAGAATATAAAAATTAAAAGTAAAAAAAGAATGGGGAAAAACAAAACATAAAAAAAGCTATTAAAAATGTTGGATACATCTGGATTAGAGTCTCATAAAGGAAGTAGAGAAAAAACTGGGCAAAAGCAACATCTGACAAAATATCAACAATTTTTTATGTTTTCTGTGGTTTCATTAAATTCTTCAAAGAAAACAATAAAATAACACAATCATTTAGCTTTCTCTTTTAGTGATGTTTGGATCATGCTGGCATTGGTATTATAATTGTTCTCATGATCTAAATCTTAGAAAACATGGTCACACATTTACAATCTTAAACTAGTACTCTTTTAAAGTAAAAAAAAAAAAGACTGTTCATGCTAAGGATTATAATGTACTTAAATGTACACTAAGGTCATACTACTTGGAATGATGTAACATGATGATCTACTATCGTGGGTCTGTGGTTGTTTGCATTAGAAGTCAAGAGGAAAAAGAACTATCACCACTAAGGATGATGGATAAACTATGCCACATCTATTTCACACTTATTTTTTAGCCTACCTCTTGGGTTCTGTACTTGCCTTTCCACTTTCCTAACCCATGACTGAGAAGCAGGAATTTCTGCTTTCTGAAATGCCAGACTTTCAGTCCTAAAATCAGGAACAGTTACAAGCAAATTCAGGTCAGTCAGTCTGAATCAATATCTTTTCCCCCCTCCTCAAAACATCTCAATTGAATTTACCCTCCCTTAATCTTCCTCATCTGTATTTGTACTCTCAACCTCAGACTTGGCCCCACCTTGATCTCCACAATCTTGCCCTCTTGACTCCTGCTTGCTCTCAACCTCTCAACCCTTATAACCCCTACCAACTTCAATTAATCTTATCCTGTCAGTCCCTCTCATATTTAGTCCACCTCATCCTCTCTACCTTGTTTGAACTCAATCTCACCCACTGACTCTTGACTTCACCTGAGTCTGACTTCTGAACATCAACCAACTTGGACCTCTCAATCTCCACAGGTCTTGTGTCTGATCCTTCTCACCTGAACTCTGTCCACTCAGCCTCCTTCTGTAGACCTTGACCAACCGCATCCTCTCAACCTTGTTCTCTTCAACCAACCTTGTCCTCTCAATTGCAATGAACCTCATTCTTTTAACTTTATCTTTCAACTTTATTCTTCTCTTTAGTGTAACCTCATCTTCTAGACCTCTCCTCTTAACCCAATCTCATTCATTCTCTCCTTAACCTAGTGATTGACACTGCCATTTATGTAGTCCTCAAAACCAAAACCTCAAGCCATGCAAGATCTATTCATAGTTTTATATGTATCATATTAGTCATCAGATACTATCAATTAGCTGCTGAAAATTGCTCTGGAACTCATTTGTTTCAATCTTCATTACAAATGTTTCATTTCAAGTTTCATTACTGCCCATGTATACTACTGCTGAAGTGCCCTAACAGATCTCATGTCTCCCTTCCCACTTTGTTCAATCCCCATCCATCTTGTCCTCCATGGCCAGAGAGGGATTTTTAAAATGAACCTCTGACCATATGCCCAATACTTTGCTTGTGTTACAGAATATTAATCATTTCCACCATTTAGCTAGCACTCATTCTTTTTTCTTTTTTTAAAGATTTTATTTATTTATTCATGAGAGACACAGAGAGAGAGAGAGAGAGAGAGGGAGGCAGAGACATAGGCAGAGGGAGAAAGAAGCAGGCCCCATGCAGGGAGGACGATGCAGGACTTGATCCTGGGACTCCAGGATCATGTCCCAAGCCAAAGGCAGATACTCAACCGCTGAGCCACCCAGGCGTCCCACTAGCACTCATTCTTAAGGTCATAATTCAAAGGCTGATGCTTCTAGCAAACCTTCTTTGTCTAGGTCTAAACTATATTCCTCTTTTTGAAGTTCTAGTAATGTTTTATGCAAAATTCTAATACAGCATTTTACTAGGCAATTATATAACTTGTTTGAGTACATTTTTATACTGGATGTCTTCCAGCCTCAATTATGCCATAAGCTTTGTAAGAACTAATTTCTTACAAATGAATCTTTATCTGTAAGATCTGACACATGATAAGCACATGACAAATATGAAATTGTTTTTCTTTTTTTTTTTAATTTTATTTATTTGAGAGAGAGTGAAAGAGAGACAGAGAACATGAGCAGGAGGAGAGGCAGAGGCAGAGTGAGAAGCAGACTCCCTGCTAAGCAGGGAGCCCATCATGGGGCTCAATCCCAGGACTCTGGGATCATGACCTGAGCTGAAGATGAACACCTAACCAACTGAGCCACCCAAGTGCCCCTGCAATTGTTTTTCAAATATATACATGTTATCCCATTTCCAAAAGTCAGATTATTATAACTTTCATCTTAAAGGGAAAGGGAAATTTTTTTCTTTTTTTTTTAAGTTTGTCTTTACTTATTCATGAGAGACACAGAGAGAGAGGCAGAGACACAGGCAGAGGGAGAAGCAGGCTCCCCACAGAGAGGGTGCTGAAGGACTTAATTCTAGGACCCTGGGATTACAACCTGAGCCAAAGATAGGTGCTCAACCACCTGAGCCACCAAGGTGCCTCAGAAATAATTTCTTAATAAAATAGGTGGAATGCTAACAAACTTTCTAATACAATTGATAATTGCTCTATTCTTGCAGAGAAATTGTATATTCTTTTTAAATTTAATATTTACTCTAATACTTATGGTCTTTAAAACTAGTTGGAGCTGATGTTTCTCTTATTTTTTTTTCTGTTCTTTTTTTATATAAATTTATTTTTTATTGGTGTTCAATTGATGTTTCTCTTAAACCATGAATTAACTGAGAAAACTGAAGAAGTCTTTAATACTCTTTACTTTCCTACCAATAATAATTAATTAATAGAATTAATATACATTATATAACATATTTCATTAGCAGACTTCAGTAATACTGGTAGAAAATTTTACTTATATGTAAATATTATATATATGTATATGCATATAGGAAATTATATATATGTTTTTAAGATTTTATTTTCTTGAGAGAAAGCACGAGCAATGGGAGGGTCAGAAGCAGTCCCTGCGACTGCAGGGCTCAATCCCAGGACCCTAGGATCATGATCTGAGCTGAAGGCAGACACTTAAGCAACTGAGCCATCCAAGGCACCCCACATAAATACGTATATATTTATATATTTATATATTTATATGTTTATTTAATTTATTTATATTAATATAATATATAATTAATTAATATATAATTTTAAATATATAATTTATATTAATATATTAAGTTATTTGTTTATATGTTTATTTATATTTATTTAAATATATTTATATATAATATATACTTTATATATTATATATTTATTTATTTACTATTTTATATATATATATTTATAACATGAGAAATAACTCAAATATCAGATGTAGTCACAAACAAAAATGATATACTTCTTTTTTTTTAAAGATTTTATTTATTTGAGAGAGAGAGAATATAAGCAGGGAGAGGACAAGAGGGAGGACCACAGGGAGAGGGAGAAGCAGATTCCCTGCTCAGCAAGGAGTCCTGAGATGCAGGGCTCATCCCAGGAACCTAAGATCATGACCTGAGCCAAAGACAGACATTTAACCATCTGAGCCCCCAGGTACCCCCAAAACTACATATTTCTGAATGAATTCACCAGAGTTAATTAACCAGAGTTCTTATGTAACACTTGGCCTAAATTTGTTAGTAACTACATAATCATAGAGGGTGAAAATCCTAGCACTACTTCTATTTTTTTTTTTTTTTTTTGCACTACCTCTAAATAGCCATATAACCATAGGTAAATTACTTAAGCTCTCTGAGCCTCAGTAAAATAAATTTCACGAGTAAAATAAATTTCACATACACACACATATATATGTATATATAATTTTACATATAATATATAAATATGTTATATACCTATATATATAAAAGGTAACTACCATTATTTCTTTATTTATTTATTTATTTATTTATTTATTTATTTATTTTACTACCATTATTTATAATGAGAAATAATTTTCCTTTCCTTCAGTATTAGTATGTCATTATACTTTATATATCAACATAATTTATAAAATTACTGGTATTAATATGAAATAGCTAATTTATAATTGGAGTAATAAAATGGGAGTGAATATATTTTATTGGAGAATGCAGTATTGCAAATTTTCTAATGAATAAGATTACTGAATTCTTTGCATTTCATGATTCATTTCCATATGATGATTAATGTTGTCTTAAAGAATAAGAGCCCAAAGATCATATGTCCACCTTGAAAAATTAGACAGAACTCAGACAGCTTAGTACACTGAGTATACACATCTAAGCCAGAACATATGTATAGACAGACACGTATCAAACTCCAATTACAGTCCTTACTTTAATTTTCACAGCATCATAGCGGATTTGTGAAAACTCGCGAAGACCAAAAGAACCTCCAACAATCAGCAACTGAAAGAAAGGAAACAATCAAACAAAATAGAAGGTCAGAATTCAGTCTATCTACAGATTACTTATCTAAATGCCAACAATGGCAGCTCACACGAAATCCAACAGGTTACTTTCCTGGTGAGTTAGCATTCATCTGCTCAGAGTAGATGCAGTATATATACACTGTCACTAGGAAACATTTTATCCTATTACCAAATATCAAAGTCAGTACCCTAGCCTTGTTTGTTTGTTTTTAAAGATTTCATTTATTTGAGAGAGAGAGAGAGAGAGAGTGGGGAAGGAGCAGAAGGAGAGGGAGAGAGACATGCAGTCTCTGCACTGAGCGCAGAGCCTGACACAGGGCTTGATCCAAGTACCCGGAGATCATGACCTGAGCCAAAACCAAAAGTTGCATGTTTAACCAACTGAGCTACCCAGGTGTCCCCAGTACCCCATACTTATATTCCACTTTATGGTTTAAATAACATCATCACAAGCATTAAGCTAAGAAAAAAATCCATTTAACAGATGAGGAAATAAAAGCATAGCCAACTAAAAGACTTGCCTATAATTACACTTGGTAAAGCTAGAAATTCCCTTTTAGCCTCATTTCTTCAAGACCAGAATTCTTTTGGGGCGCCTGGGTGGCTCAGTGGTTGCGTGTCTGCCTTCGGCTCAGGGCATGATCCTGGGGTCCTGGAATTGAGTCCACATCAGGCTCTGAGCAGGGAGCCTGCTTCTGCCTCTGCCTATGTCTCTGCCTCTCTGTGACTCTTATGAATTTAAAACAAAACAAAAAAAAGACTAGAATTCTTCCAATTTCATGATTTTGCAAAATCAGCCAACTACACAGTAGTTGGCTTCTCCATTTTCTTACCAACTAATAAAAGGATCTAATAAAATACACCACACTTCTCAATATGTGGCAAACCTCAAAAGATCCCTCCAACTGCCAATGCTGCTTTATCATCTCCTCCAATAACCTAAAGGGCTTTCACCCATAAACTTAAAGCTGCAAAAGTCTAGGAATTTGGATAAAAATAGTTTGATCTCTACCTTCCTTTTTATAAAAATATACTAATATTACCAATTAAAGAAATATGAAGATATAAAACATTGTAAAATATAAAATGTCACAATTTTGAAGTTGAAGTACTAACAAAACCTTGAGGATATAAATTTTAAAACCCAGCAAGTCAGACCACATAAAAATTCTAAATGTCTATCCTGACAAATAAATGAAATAGGGACGCCTGGGTGGCTAAGCGGTTAAGCGTCTGCCTTCAGCCCAGGGCATGATCCCCGAGTCCTGGGATCAAGTCCCGTGTCAAGCTCCCTGCATAGAGCCTGCTTCTCCCTCTGCCTGTGTCTCTGCTTCTCTCTCTGTGTGTCTCATGAATAAATACATACAATCTTAAAAAATAATAATAATAAAACCCTCTTGACTTTTACCCCAAAACTTTCTGCCTCAATCTTTCACATCCCAGTAAATGTCAACTGCTCTCATCCAGTAACTCAAGCCAACTTCTTTGTGATCTTCAAAAGCTCCTCTCCTTCGTATCTCATGTCTAAACCATCCCTGAGTTCTCTCACCTCCACTTTCAAAATAATTCTTGAATTTGACAATTTCTGACTATACCTTCTTCTAATATTCTAGTCCAGGCTACCTCTTTCTGGAACTCTTTCTGGAACTACTACAATCACAGTACCCACATGGTACATAATGAAGAAGTTGTCTGATCTTTGTCTTGGGTTCCTGGGAGGAAAGTACTAACTTGGAATTTCTTGAGTGACAGGAATATCTTTGTCATTGATGGTGAGTCCCAAGGACCATGCCTGAGTTTACCCTAATGAGGTGACTCATAGTAGGCCCCTCGACAGTTGCAGGATACAGGTGGGCCATGCTGGAATGACCAACCATATGACTAGAAGGGTGGGGCTTTAAGTCATATGATATTAACTTGACCTCCCCACCTCCAAGGAAAAGGGGCTAGACACCGAGTTCCTTCATATAGCTAATGATTTAATTAACCATACCTGGGTGATTAAACCCCGATTAAAAAAACTCCTGGACACTGAAGCTTGGTTGAGCTTCCTGGTTGAACACATCAATGTGCAGGGAGGGTGGCAGGCCCTGATTTCACAGGAAGAAAACATGGAAACTCTGCATTTGGGACCCTCCCAGACCTTTTGGGTCTCTTCTTTTGGCTGTTCCTAATTTGTAGCCTTTATAATAAAAATTATAATTGAAGTATAGTGCTTTCCTGAGTTCTGTGAGCCATTCTAGTGAATTATTGAACTTGAGGGAGTTAATAGGAACCCAAGAATTCGTAACCAGTTGATCAGAAGTATAGGTGGTCTAAGAATCCCAGAGCTTTCAGCTAGTGTCTGAAATAAGGGGAGTTTCATGAAGGATTATTCCCTTAATCTGTGAAGTCTGTGCTAATTCTGATTGGTGTCAGAATTGTATTGCATCACCTACCACTCATTACTACAGTATCTACACTCCTAACTAAATATCTTCATTTGTGCAATACGTCCCATGTCGTCTTATGTACTGAAAGACCCTGATTCATCAATTTTCCATTTTCTAGATCATGAAAATCTTGCTTATTATATGATTCACCATAAAAATGTTATTATTTCTCCACTTATTAACAAACTTCTCTAGACCTCACTTTCTCATATTACTATCTTCTTTCCTTGTTCCTATCTGCTGTAAAATTTCTCAAAGTTGTTGATGCTCACTGTCCCTTCCACTCTCTCTTAGACCCATTCCAACCACCAATGACATCCAGGTTACCAAATCAATGGTTGACTCTCTGTTCTCATCTTATTTCATGAGTAAAAGTTCACAGTTGATCATTTTCCCCCTTTTCTCTTAAACCTGGTTTTTCTTTTACCTGAGAATACTTCTTAGTGTCCTTTATTGGTTTTTCCTGTATACCTAATCCTCTAATGTTAGAGTACCCCAGGGCACAATGGTTAGTCTTCTCTATCTACATTAATTTCTTTTGTGATCTCAATCAATCTTAGAACTTTAAAAATATTCACATGTTGATCATTAACATTCCACCTTTAGAAGGAATCAAGAAGGGGAACCTGGGTGGCTCAGTTGGTTAAGCATCTGCCTTCAGCTTAGGTCATGGTCCTGGAGTCCTGGGATGGAGCCTGTATTGGACTCCCTGCTCAGCAGGGAGCCTGCTTCTTCCTCTCCCTCACCCTCTCCCCCTGCTTGTGTTCTCTCTCTCAAATAAATAGACTCCCTGCTTGGCAGAGAGCCCCATTCAGGCTTGATCTCAGGACACTGAGATCATGACTTGAGGTGAAACCAAGAGTTGTACACTTAACCAACTGAGCCACCCAAGCACCACATGATCTGACAAAGATTATAAAGTAATCATTAGAGGCACCTGGGTGGCTCAGTGGTTGAGTGTCTGCCTTCAGCTCAGGTCACGATCCCAGTGTCCTGAGATCAAGTCCTGCATCGGGCTCCCCGTGGGGAGCCTGCTTCTCCCTCTATGTCTCTGCCTCACTCTCTGTCTCTCACGAATAAATAAATAAAATCTTTAAAAAAATTTTTAATAATGCAATCATTATAAAAATGTTTCAGAAAGCAGTAACAGATGTTCTTAAAACAAATGAAAAATTAGAAAATCTCACCAAAGACATAGAAAAAAGAAACAAAAGGTGACATCAGTGAAATGGCAGAGTAAGAATCTCCAAAAATCTTCTCCATCAAAGCAATGAAAAGATTGGCAAAAGTTCTCAAATCAACTTCTTCAAAAATCTGAAAATTAAGCAAAGGCTTATAGTAATGTTTTGAACATTTCCTAAAGAAGACTGAATCTCAGTAAGAACAGAAAGTTTGGTGGCATTTTTATTCCTACCTGTTCACCCCAGCTCCATGGTAACCATGAAAAGAAACAGCATGCAATAGTGGTACAAAGCAGTAACCTCTGGAGGGGCCAAATGGGGTTGGGGGCTCTTTAAAATTTTATTCTCTGAGAACTGTCACTGCTTGACCAATCTGGTGGTTCAACAGAAACCTTAGTCACAAGGCTGTCTTCAGTTTTCCTGACTTAGAGCTCAACTAGCACAACACTCCCAGGAAGAATGTTGAAAAAATTCAGAGGCAATTGTTTAACATCAGGACTGACTGCAGTGGTAGGCAACAGAGCAAATAACAGTCTAACCAAAAAAAGCTTAAAAGGAAAATAGGAGAGATAAGGTGTCCACAGAGGACTCTGCAAAGTTCACACATATTCCTGAGAATCTATAAAGAAATACTCATAAATAGAACTGTGCCCATGTCGAGTGGTGTATATAAGCTCAGGAAAGATAATGAGAAAGTCCTAAACACTTATATATGGCTAACCTTGAGGCTCTGAGCAAGCAAGAAGTAAAAGCTCGAGGCAGAGTTGCATCCTGCCTGGCTGAGTGTTGAAGACACACCAAAACAAGGCCCTTGACAAAGATTTACTAGTCCCAGGTGTTAAGGAAACCTCCATTCAATTAAAAAAAGAAAAATAGCCCTTGGGAGTGCCTGGGTGGCTCAGTGGTTTAGTGCCTGCTTTCGGCCTAGGGCGTGATCCTGGAAACCCGGGATCAAGTCCCACATCAGGCTCCCTGCATGGAGCCTGCTTCTCCCTCTGCCTGTGTCTCTGCCTCTCTCTCTCTCTGTGTCTCTCATGAATAAAAGAAAAAAAAATTTTTAAATGAGCAAAAGATCTGAATAAAAATTTCTCTAAAAAAGAAATACAAATGACCAATAACCATGTATGAAAGGATGTTCCATATCATGTCATAAGAGAAATGCAAATCAAAACCACAATGAAATGCCTTCACATCCACTGAGGATATAATTTTAAAAAGATGGACAATAACAAGTGTTGGCAAGGACGTGGAGGATTCACTGCTGGTGGGAATGTAAAATGATGTAGCCACTTTGGGAAACAGCTTCACAGTTCCTCAAAATGTTAACCATGGAGTTACCAGATGACCCAGCAATTCTACCACTCGGTATATTACCTAAGAGAAATGAAATCATACATCCATACAAAAATTTGTACATGAATGCTCATAGCCACATTCATTATGGTCAAAAATGGAAACAATCCTAATTTCTTTTTTTTTTAACAGTCCAAATCTCATCCATGGATAAATAAAATGATAAATAGGATAGGATTAGGATAAATAAAATTGTCTAACCAAATGATGGAATATTATTTAACCATTAAAAGGAATGAAGTTTTGAAGCGTGTTAGAACATGAATGAATCTTGAACACTATGCTAAGTGAAAGAAGTCGGTTACAAAATGCCACATGTTGTATTGTGTTATTAAATATATAGACAGGAAATGACTGCTAGTGAGTATGGTATGTCTTCTGGGGTGATAAAATTATTCTAAAATTAGACAGTGGTGGGGGTCCTTGGGTGGCTCCGTGGTTTGACGCCTGCCTTTGGCCCAGGTCGTGACCCTGGAGACCTGGGATTGAGTCCCATGTTGGGCTCCCTACATGGAGCCTGCTTCTCCCTCTGCCTGCATCTCTGCCTCTCTCTCTCTCATGAATAAATAAAATCTTTAAAAGAAAAATAAAATAAAATAAGACAGTGGTGACAAGTGCATAACCACGAATATCCTAAAGACGCTGAATTGAACACATCAAAATGGGCTAATTTTTTGGTGTGCTGGAACCAGTACATCACTGGTCAGATCAGAAAGGTAAATTCTGAAGACTAAATGGGCAATGTGGAAGCTGAAACAAATATATCCTCCTTTTCAAGTAGTTTGGACAAGAAGGGAAGGAGAATAGTATTAGTGTATACCTGGTATTCCAAGTCCTCTTCTGTATGTCCTATGAAGCATTAGTATTTATCCAAGAGAGGAAATAATTTCAGCTCTAAGATAAATGTAGTATAGTCATTATGGCGTGTGCAACTGATACATGATGAAGAGGAGGTATCTTTTGGGTTCTTTCTAGCAGTGCTTGGTTTCAGAGTACTGAACTCCATTTTCCTCTCCCGATATATTTGTATATTTAGGGCTCATATTTTGAAACATGATCCTCTAGGTCCAGTAGGAGGTAGAGACAAGGACAGAGTAACACATTTGGGGAAAAGGCTACTGTGGCACTTTC
This sequence comes from Canis lupus baileyi, assembly GCF_048164855.1. Lineage (NCBI taxonomy): Eukaryota > Metazoa > Chordata > Mammalia > Carnivora > Canidae > Canis > Canis lupus. Next base: position 45,501,958 of record NC_132846.1, read on the forward strand.
TATTCCCTGAAATAAAACAAAAGAGGAAACCCCTAAGTACCCAGAAGGTACTTCCCCACTAGTGGTTTTAATATCCCAGCTCTGCTGATTTTTGAAAAATGAGAAACAAAATCAAATGGGGTTTCACTGGGACATGCAGGTGACCTCAAGTTAGTGACCACAACCACACTTCTGAATGGATCTCCATTTAGGGGGAAGAGGAGTCTACAGAAAGGACAGTTTTCACACATGCCCTGTTATCTACACAAATATAATTACTACATTTTCTTTTAAGACCGTTTTCTTTTCTTTTTCTTTAAGATTGTATTTATTTATTCATGAGAGACACAGAGAGAGAGAGAGAGAGAGAGAGGGAGGGAGAGACACAGAGGGGGAAGCAAGCTCCACGCAGGGAGCCCAGGACCCCAGGATCATGACCTGAGTCGAAGGCAGATGCTCAGCCACTGGGCCACCCAGCTGCTCCAAGACGGTTTTTTTTTTTTTTTTTTTTTTTAAGGTCACTTTTCTTCTTTACTTCTGCTTAGATGCAAAAAGCGGTACCTGCACCTATACCAATATCCGTATCAAAGTGACAGATCGTTATGTTATTAAAAGAAAGTGGCTTTGGTCCACACGCTTTATTGAAATGGTTTCGTTTACTAGGCCATCCAGGCTTGCCGAAGCAAAATAACTTGCCAAGGTGCAATAGCAAAAAATAATAATAATAATAAAATAAAATAGTGATTTTTTTTTTTTTTTTTTTTAGAAAAGGCGGGGCCACAGGGAGGGGAGCTGTCTGGCTGGGTTCCAAGTCCGGCTCGTGCTTCGTCAACCTCAACCTGTATCTTCAGGACGAAGTCCTCGGGGAACGCAGGGTAGGGCTGACGCCAAAAGTACGCTCGAAACGATCAACCGCAAGTCAGCGGCCTTTGCAAGGCTGTTACGATGCGTCCCGGCAACGGTCCTAAACACTCCCATCTCCACAAGGTTGTATTTTCGCTCATAACAACCACCCGGGAAGAACGACACCGGTTCCCAAACCAGGAAGCCGAAGAAAGGTGGAGATGCCCGAATTAAGGGAAGGCAGCCAGTTTCCACGACCCGCAGCACCGTCCAGGTGGAGCAGGGGGCTGGAGTGAAATCCGGCGCGCTCGCTCCCTGCTAACTGCGAGGGGAGGGGGGCAAAGGGCCCTCAAGATCCTAGGGCCACGGAACCGGGAAGACTCACGCCGCCGCCGCCAGCCCCTTCCTCGCCCCGGCGCGGCCGGCCCCGCCTTCCGCATCCGGGCTCCCCGCCGCCGGAACCCAGCCCCCCCCACGCCCCACCCCTTCCGGAATCCCGCCCCGCACGTTCTCCTCCCGGCGCTCACCAGCATGGGGACCCCGTAGCGCAGGGTCTTGTTCTTGCGCAGGGCGCGCAGCAGCGCGTGTACAGACATGTCAGCTTTTCCGCGCACGCGGACGCCTAGTTCAACGGGCCCAGCGCGGCCTCCCGAATCCAAGCTCCCTCCCCAGGAGGGAGACCTTGACTTCGTCTCCTTGCCCTGGCCTCCCGGCGCTCCGTCCTCCCCCGTTAGGCCTCCGCCAGGCCAAAGCAATCGATGCGTCGTCACACGCTCGCGCGTCCGGGCGGAAATTCCGGGGGTTCGTGATTTGGTTCCGGAGCTCTGGTTGGCAGAGGGGACTTAGGGACCCAAGCCGTGTTTGTAATCATCATCAAGTGATGTGGAAACCGGTACCTCCCACGTTGTGGGTCTGGACCAGCGTCTTCTGACGTTCCTTAGCATATAGCCGCTCTATAAAATAAGCGAAGGAGAAAAAAAAGAAAAGAAAAAAAAGGTTAACTGTGGAGGTGGGAATGCAGCTTCTGGTTCTCTGCCTCTTTGTGGGGTGGGGAGTTTACCGAGTTAGTAAAGATTTTTAGGAATAAATACATCACCACAAAATGGTAGGTTGTGTGGCAGTGTAGTGCCTTGATATCGCTGAACAACTTTAATACATAGCTTGTAATCTTCAGTCTATTTACGAATGTCTATTTTCCACTCATTCTGCAACCCGCCAGCCCACATTTTTGCAGATCATTAGAAGGTTTGAGGAAAACAGATGAAAAGAGACGATCTCTGCTCTAAAGAAGCTGGCAGGTTGGTGGGCAAATGAACGTGTGGCTTCATGACCACAGTTGCTTAGGACACACCCCCCACGTGCCATTTGCGGGGTGAGTCAGAGGCAGCCTCACCTACCAAGTACTAATTGAGATGTCAACACTATAGAAAATGCAAGTGACCTGGAGAATCATTTCCCATGTTATCCCTGAGATCTTCCCATCTGTCCCTGCCTCTCTGGCCACTGAAATGTTCCTGGTTTAATCCCTTGTCATCCTTCCACATATTGAAGTCACCCCTAAGTGGCCTTCGGAAGAGAAACTCCAGCTCTACCTTTCAGCTGTTCTAATAGCACCCATATCCATAGGCCCAACTAGGTCAAATATGAAAAAAAAACAAAACTAAAAAACAATCATAACCTTCTTCAAAGAAGTTATCTAAAAAGCATAAACGATGAGATGCTCCTGGTTGGTTTTATTGGTCTGCTTGCCTACATGAGTTACTCCAATTTTCTTAGCAAGGAATTGAAAGTCCTTTATGATATGACTTTGGCCTGCCTTTTCTGCTCCTCTTCTTCGTTCACTCCATACTCCATCTTGGAGGAGATATTCCCTGAATATTGCGTTAACTTCCACATCTTCTAATGCAGCTTTGGGGAGAGCAGGTTCTAAAAGCCTCCCTTACCCCACAGGCGGTACAGGTGATTCCCTCCTCAGAGCTCCAGGAGCCTGTGGCCAATATGTATCACAGAACATTATCACACTGTATTATCAGTTTTAGTGTATAAAGTCATAGTTGGTCCAAACAGCATATAAGCAAGATCAAAACAGGAGAGAGGGAAAGATACTTCAGAGTTTGAAGTTGAACCTTGGGGTTTAATTTTTGGTTCTGAGGCTGAGGAAATGAATCAAACCTCCCCACCCCCTACCCCTTGTTCCCCCAAAGAAGCATCTACGTGAGCTGAGCCAAGGGAGATTTTTAACTGATCAGGACAAGCTTGATTAAAGTGAGACTGAAGTTTTCTAACCCCTATTTCTCCAATCTTCTGTCACCCCAATTTCTCCAAGGAAGAGACACCTTGCAAATCTGGGGACTGAAGCAATAAGGTGGAAGCACTTAACCTGAGAGGTTAAGTCAAACTGCACTGTGGGGAGTGCTAGAAAAAAATTATGTCAATTCATGGGAAAGAGTCAGGAGCAGTCACAGAATGCAAGAGAATTTAGGTTTGGAGGGATGGGCATATAAACAGTGTTGCTATAGCTTATGAATAGAGTCTCCTTGAATGTGATATTTTGTACTTTATTTTGAATTATTTGTTGCTTTTTGTTGTGTTTGTTTACTTCATCTCTCTGCAGAGAAGGAACCATGTAGGGCCATAGGATTTTAAATTAGAGAATATATTGTGAAGTATGCCAGATTTGCACATGGTTTTGCCTCCTTTCTTCATTCACTTTTTTTGATAGTTCAGAATTCATAGAGCATCCTGGGTAGGTAAGTATTATTTCTCCCACTTTCCCTCTGATCCTAGATGTCAAGGGCACTGTTCTAAAGTCCAGGCCTTTTCCTACTTTTTCACTACATGAAAACATCACCCTACCAGACCTGACACCAATAAAGCCCTACATTCAGCTGTGTTAATAATGGATTAAGTCATATACATATATTCTAGGTAATGCTGTAGCTAATAATCTGTACCCTTTCTGGATAAAACATATATTCAGGGCAGCCCCGGTGGCTCAGCAGTTTAGCGCTGCCTTCAGCCCAGGACGTGATCCTGGGGACCCAGGATTGAGTCCCACATCGGGCTCCTTGCATGGAGCCTGCTTCTCCCTCTGCCTGTGTCTCTGCCTCTCTCTCTTTCTCTCTCTCTGCATTTCTCATGAATGGATAGGTGAAATATTAGAAAAAAAACCCAAAATATTGGAAAAAAATATTCAATTTAGGTAAATACAGGTCTTCAGTCTCTCATTTGCTCAATCATTTAAATAAGCATGTATTGGGCACCTGGGTGGTTCAGTCAGTTAAGCAACTGATACTTGGTTTCTGCTCAGGTCATGATCTCAGGGAGATTGAGGTCCATGTCAGATTTGCCGCAGAGCAGGAGTCCGTTTGAGATTCTTTCCATCCCCCTCTGCTTGTGTACAAGCTCAGGCTCAGGATCCTGTACTCGGGCTAGCTCATATACTTGGGCTTGCTCTCTCTATAAATAAATAAATAAATAAATAAATAAATAAATATTTAAAAAAGCATTTATTGAGAAACTTGAGGTAGCCCTGAAGGAGCAGCTGGAAGACTGTCAGCGGACAAAATTTGGAGCAGTGAGGAATTTATTTTTTAAAAGATTTCATTTATTTTAGATACACAGAGAGAGAGCACAAGTGGGGGGGGGTGGAGCAGAGGGAGAGGGAAAAGCAGATCTTGGCTGAGCATGGAGCTTGACTTGGGGCTTGATCTCAAGATCTGACGATCATGACCTGAGCTGAAATCTAGAGTCTGATGCTAAGCCAACTGAGGTGCTCCACAAGCAGTGAGGAATTTAAATGCCTAACAAATAATATTATATAAGTGATAAGCTCTATTGTCTATGCTTAGTGCTCACCTTAAGCACTACTACTGTCCCTCAGTTTCTCTGTTAAATCAGAGTATGTGATATTTGTCATCATTTTTATAATTCTTACAGAAAACACAAAATTATTCATCAGTATAGGCTCTGTTGCCTTCTCAGAAATACGACTCAAATCACAGTCACAATGTTGACTCAGCCATCTTAACTGTCATACTTTGAAGTGAGAGGCTATAAAAATGTATATCCAAAAAACAAGGCATCTCCACCACCCATGCCAGTCCTTTAGGACTGGTATGTTTTTATTATCTAAGAAAGTTATATTATCCTACAACATCTGCTATATCATCACTTAACTCATGCAAGTATATAGGAGCATTCTTATCAAAATTACCAGTCTTGAGAGCTTTAGCACTAAGGTTAGGTTTTAGAACTGTGGCCACATTTAATGGCTATGGGTGTAGAAAGATTGGTTACTTCATGAATCTTTGGTTTCGTAATTAACGTCTAGTATCTAAGCTGATTCACTCAAAAAAAAAAAAAAACCTTATAAGGTTTAGAAGAGCATGATTCCAGACCCATTTTACAGGTGAGCAAATTGAGGCTCAGAAAGGTTAAGAGATTTGCATAAGGTCAAAACTTTGTAAGAGTACAAATGCCCCAGCTCGAACCAGATGTCTATAACATTTGATGATATTAACTACCTCGTTCTTGAAATCTCCTCCTGTGGTTTCTGTGGATGTTTGGCTCTCATGGATCCTCTCCAACTTTGAGGCTTCTGTTCCTTAGCCTTACACACCTTAAGTTGGAGTCCTTAGCCCTCCGCTGGTTTTCTGTCTGTCCCAGAGACTCTCAAAGTGTAGTGTGCACACAATCCCAGGGACAGTTTATCAAAACACAGATTGCTGGGCCCCCTCCCCAGTTTCTGATTCAATAGCTCTGGGATGGCTTGGATGGCTTGAAAATAGGCTTTTCTTTCTTCCTTTTTTTTTTTTTTTAAAGATTTTATTTATTTATTTATTCATGAGAGAGAGAGAGAAAGAGAGAGAGAGAGAGGCAGAGACACAGGCAGAGGGAGAAGCAGGCTCCATGCAGGGAGCCTGATGTGGGACTCGATCCCAGGACTCCAGGATCACGCCCTGGGCCAGAGGCAGGCACTAAACCGCCGAGACACCCAGGGATCCCAAAAACAGGCTTTTCTAACAAGTTTTCATCTGCTGCTGCTGGTCTGGGGACTACACTGTGAGAAACACTGTTCTGTCCTTGTTCCTCAGGCTCTATCCTCTTTCCCTAGGTAAACTCAACTCTTGCTTTGGCATCAAATTTTATCATGGTGTGGATGACTTCTGGTACATTTCCAACAGCGTAAATGTTTTCTTACACCTCAAAGTCAACATGCCACAGAGATTTCTTTTTCGCTTTCTTTTCTTTCTTTCCATTCCTTTCTTCCTTTTCCTCTTTTTGTTTTGGGTCCTTCCCTCCATTCTATCTAATTTCTATGGCTAGAACTAGAGTGGCTAAGAGGTGGCTACTCAGTTTCCAATTCAGTCCAATCAAATCAGTTAAAAGTAAGCTTTGGACATTATTCAGCTAGGAAATCAATTGTTTCTCCCTTCATGCACATTTCTCTTATGATAGTGATCATTAACATTATAGTTTTAGAATTATTGCAGCATTTATCTTATTACTTCTTATGGAATATAAGCTATGGGATGAATGGGACCATGTCTAATACATTTCTGTCTTCCATGACTTCCTTTGTAGTCCTAAACCACAATGCATAATTTCTGGGGGAAAAAAAAAAAAACAAATAAAATGGCAACAGGAAAGGTGACAAGAGCTTCCCATAACATGCTATACAGTGAAGACTTTCTGAGTAGTGATCCCTAAACCAAACGAAAACCTACTCAGTAACACCATGGAGAGACTCCAAGGTAACTCTCCTGTACAAAAGTGTTAGAGATCTCCTCTGTAGATTAATGAAACCAAAATATTGATGAAACTTAAAGTTAACTGCATTGTCTCAAAGTGCATTATTAGTGGATTACAACAAATTTCATCATGTAGAGCAAATCAGGAAAACTCTAATCTTCCAATGGCCATGAGACTAAAGCCTATTTGAAAACTTTCTAAATATTGTCAGTTAACTAAGTAGGCAAATGTGTGCTTTTGTGAAATGGGATTTTATCTATTGAAATTTATGTTTGAAAAACAGCTGTGTAGGGGCGCTTTGGGTGGCTCAGTCAGTTGAGTGACTGACTCTAGATTTTGGCTCAGGTCATGATCTCAGGGTTGTGGAACAGAGCCTTGTATCCAACTCTGGGCTCAGTGAGGAGTTTGCTTGAGATCCGCTCTCTTTATCTCCCTCTGTCCCTGCCCCGCTCACATGTGTTCTCTCTCACTCTCTTTCTAAAAAAAATAAATAAATCTTTAAAAAAAGTTAAAAATCATTGTACATATAAAGTTTCCTATAAATCAAAACATGCAAACCCAATAAAACTAGAACTTGACACCTCAAAAGTTAATCTACTTCCTAAAGTAACCATTGCAAAATCAAGTAACACTTTTACAAATTCAAATTTTTTCTAGTTTTATTGATATATAATTGAGATATAACAGTGCATAAGATATTTTTAAAGATTTTATTTATCTGTTGCAGAGAGAGTGTGTGTACTAGTGGAGGGGAGGGGGTAAAGGGACAAGCAGACTCTCCACTGAGCTCAGTTCCAGGACCTTGAGATCGTAACCTGAGCAGAAGGCAAATGCTTAATTAATTAATTAATTGATTAATGTGTATGCCATAATGATTTGATTAAGGTACATATTGTGAATCATCACCAGAGTAAATTTAGTTAAGATCCATCACCTCACACAGTTACAGAATATTTCCTCCTGTAATAAGAACGTTTAAGATTTCCTATAACATTATCAATAACACCATTTTGAATAATCCCCAAACCATGAAAGATACCAAACTAAAAACCATAAGTTTCATGGCAATCAATAAAAAGGGAAAAACCTATGATTTTAGATGATAGAAAATAAACATTTGACTTGTAAAGAAAAAGAACCCCTCCAAAATGAATGAAAGTATAGAGGATTAGTCAAAATAAAAGCTATAATAAAAGGGATCCCTGGGTGGCGCAGCGGTTTAACGCCTGCCTTTGGGCCAGGGCGCGATCTTGGAGACCGCGGATCGAATCCTATGTCGGGCTCCCGGTACATGGAGCCTACTTCTCCCTCTGCCTATGTCTCTGCCCCCCCCCCCTCTCTCTCTCTCTGTGACTATCACAAAAAAAAAAAAAAAAAAAAAAAAAAAGCTATAATAAAAGAAATGGAGAAGGAAACCAGAAGAGTGGATTAATATAAAACCAAAAGCTGGTTATTAGAAAGAGTCAACTCATAGATTAAGGAAAAAATATTTAAATCTGTTAGGAATGAGACAGAAAACAGAAACAGATCTAGAAGAAAGTAAAAAAGATTACAAAAGAGATTTCAAGTTCTATTACAATGCATTAGACAGCTACAGAAATTGATGGTTTTTTTTGATAAAACATAAAGGATCATTTAAAAGTCAAACATACCAATTACTGAGGAAATTGGAAATTTGCCATTAAGAAGGACTAGGCTCAGGACGCCTGGGTGGCTCAGCGGTTGAGTGCCTGCTTTTGGCCTAGGGCCTAGGGCGTAGTCCTGGGGTCCTGGGATGGAGTCCCACATCGGGCTCCCTGCATGGAGCCTGCTTCTCTCTCTCTCTCTGTCTCTGTCTCTCTGTCTCTCTGTCTCTCTCATGAATAAATAAAATCTTAAAAAAGAAGAAGAAAAAGAAAGACTAGGCTCTTGGCTGTGATATAGGAAAAATTCATCCTGAGTCAAGCCAGAACTAATTTTCCAAACTCCAGTGAAAAACTATAGTCTTTCTAGCAACAGCATGGTGAGTAGATTGGGCAAGGTTTAATAAAAGCGGAAATAGATATATTTTACTTATTTCTCAACATCCATCACAGCACAAGCTCCCTTTACAAAGGATAGTAGAAAAAAGGAGAAAGTAGAAAATAGGATGTGAAGAGAAAGGATAAAGTATCCCTTTGACAGATACTTTATGGTCTTACACTTCTTATCTAAAAGAATTAACCTCTACTTAGCACATCCACAGAAAAACCAAATTTATTTAAAATCTAAAATAAGTTTCCGGGTGCACCTGGGTGGCTCAGTTGGTTAAGCATCTGCCTTCAGTTCAGGTCATGATCTCAGGGTCCTAGGATCGTGCCCTGTGTCAAACCCTGCATTGGGCTCCCTGCTCACTGGGGAGTCTGCTTCTCCCTCTCCCCCTTGCTCATGCTCTCTCTCTCAAAATGAATAAGATCTTTTAAAAAATGCTAAAATAATGCTGAGATAAAGAAAACCGTTTTATACTTTCCGGATCTCAGCAGCCTGTCATTCACTTTGTTCTAGCAAAGACAAGCACTAAGTGACTCCTGTAATGATGCTGTTAAATTTCCTTATACTTGTACTCTACCTGCAACCAGACCAAGGTTAAACAGTTGCTTCCTGGGGTGCCTGGCTGGCTCAGTTGATTGTCTGACTCTAGATTTCAGCTGAGGTCTTGATCTCAGGGTCGTGAGTTCAAGCCCTGCATTAGCCTACTTAAAAAGAAACAGAAGGAAAGAGCATGTGTTTCCTATACCCTCATCCCCATACAAAATTTTATTTCTCCTCTATTAGGTTCTTTTTGGGGACTATTATATAGGTAGTTTTACTGTACCTTAAAGAAATTTGCCATTGCATGAATATCAGAGCCTTTTCCTTCTGACTGCATGGTCATAGGGCTTATACTAACTTCTTTTGCTAGTTGTATGAAGGCTTCTGGAAGCATTTGCATTCTTAAGGCCTGTCCTTTATGAGGACAGAGTGCAAAGCTTCTTACTGTCTATATATATTGGTGTCTGTCAAAAAAGAATCATTTTCTGTGTAACCCCAGAATTGATGCCCAGGGAAAAATTAGAAGTCTAAGAAGGATAGGAGACTAGAGCACTGATGAGAAAACGAAGCAAATTTGAAAACAAATGTAAATGCATAAGTTGGTATTAGAAACAGGATCTAGCATTTGTAGAACTCCTTTAGACACAACAACACTTTTTTTTTTTTTTTAACAATATAGGTTGTTACAGTACCAAGGGCATCAGTCAAGCACATCAAGTACTTTATAGTGTGTGTGTGTATATACATATCAATATCAGGCAACTATGGCAGTTAAGAACCTGGTTCTGATCAGAACAGAATTCCTTAAAATACTGTCTTTCTTTTGATCACAATTGCCCTTTTGGATGTGAGTGATGGTCTCAAAAGATCTGCTTATAGATCAAAGAGAAACAGAAAAAGGGGCTTCTTTCAGGATAGTAGCCAACTCTAAATCTATTATATGTAAGAGGTTGAGAGCTTTGTAACTTATCTTCTAGATGGTGTTAGCAAAATACTTTACATCGAGAACACTAATAAACCTCCACATTCAGATAATGAGCTATTTCAGCTTAGTGACTAGAGCTTATTCATCTCTGTATCTTCAGCAACTAGTACATAGTAGGCACTCATGCACTGAAGGAAAAATTTTACCCTCATCTGTCCAAAGATAAATGGACTAAAATGGACTAGAATAAAATCTTTATTGGCTCCACATGAAATTACATGAATGCCACTTCCCCCCACCGCCCATACTTGACAGCCTGTTTATGTTGTTCCATTTCTTTAAATATACTGTTTAAATTGCTGTTTCCACAATAAAAACAATGTCCAACATCAAAAAATACACTTCTCTAGAACTAGTCACAGAACTTATGTGATTGAATTTTACATTAGGGCTTTCGGAGGTTATTCTGTGGAATCTCCCAGTTCTGCATGAGTTTGCAATCCCCAGTGGTTATTCAAGGCCCAAAGAGAAAATATAGAAGTGAATTGAGATAAAAAGGATAATTTCATCTATGTTTATGTAGTGGATACATTCATGATATAAATAGGAGACAGAAAGGGCACCTCTGTAACAGACTGAGTCTTTGATAATAGTTTACCTCTCTGAGCTTTGATTTTTCATCTCTAAGATAGACTCATCCAGAATCTTTCTCATTCCCTTTTAGCTCCAATATTTTTTAAAAGATTTTATTTACTTATTCATGAGACATACAAAGAGAGGCAGAGACACAGGCAGAGGGAGAAGCATGCTTCCATGCAGGAGCCCGATGCAGGACTCGATCCTGGAATTCCAGAGGCAAAGGCAGATACTCAACTGCTAAGCCATCTAGGTGTCCCTAGCTCCAATGTTCTTTGATTGGGTTCTAATTTAATAGATGCACAAACTGAAAAACTAATACATTTTGCTGGCCAGTCCTTAGCAAATAAGCCGTAGAATGCTCCACTTCTTATTCCACATCTATACTTGGGCAGCTCAGAGAGCTGGGCTTTTAAAAGGCCCAAGTGAAATTCTCATTTTACCTTGGAGGGCATGCCTGTATATGATTTGATAATTTATTTTTTAAAGTTTTTATTTAGTAATTTAAATGCCACAGGGCATTGTTTGGTGACATTGCATAGTGGAATCACATGATGAACTTGACTTCACTGCTGCCTGAGTCCCACCCCAGAGATTTTATTTGAATGGTCTATGTGCTGTCTGGCAACCAGAATTTTATAAGCTATTCAGATGATTCTAACCTGAGAAAAAGGGGACAACTATTGGCATAGAGCAGTGATTCCCAAACTTTACCGCGAATCAGTCACCTGGAGGTATTGCTAAAACAGATTGCTGGGTGCTGTACGCAGTGTGATTCAGTAGGTCTGGGGTGAAGCCCAAGAATTTACTTTTCTAACAAGTTCCTCAGTGATGCTGATGCTTTTGTTGAGAGCTGCTGCCAGTGAGAAATATCATTGACAGTGGCACCTGAAGTCCTAAGTTATATCCTGATTCTATCATTAACCTATCTGTAATCTTAGGGAAAGTAATTTATTCTCTTTTCTTTAGTGTCTTTTTAACAATACTTAGATCTCAGAGTGGTGAGTCATGAACAAATAGTGTACCCACTGTGATTAGTAGACTACCTGCCACAAAATGCAGTATCAAATATTAATTTCCTTTTTCCATCACACATGGCTAGATGGCGTGAGTAATTAAATCAATAGCACATATTAAAACTTGGAAGGAAAAGAGAGACAACTGAAGCAAACAATGTCTTATCAAAATCATAGGTGTCACAGAAGATGATAAATACAGAGAAGTGTTTTCAGCATATTGTCTTAAAATTACTTTCAATCTTCAAAACTTTGAACATAGTAATTTAGGTAGCAGGAATATTTGATAAAATCTATAAAGTGAAAGAAACTTAGATTCAATCTATAAAGATCATGAATCTTTTTAATGACCTACAATGGACTCTGATATCTCATCTAGGACAATAGTTTCTTAAAGAATCAGAAATAAAAACTGAATAGCATACTTGCCTAAAAACTTTAATCATGGATCTTTAAATGCTATTTAATTCCAAAGAAAATCTAAATTATTAAAGTGCATAAGAATCCCTATTATTAAACAAAGCAAAACTTCTACCAACAAAGAGATAAGGGTCCGTTCTATTTACATCTACCAACAAATTAAAAAACTAGATAGCTTTCCTCCCTGCTTGCCATTTGCTTCATTCTGAGTATCTCAAGGTCCTCTCAGGAGTTAATGTCCAAACCCTGAGATGAATCCTGGGAGGGAAACAAGTACACTGCAGAAACTGCTGCACAAGTCTCCAGATGCAGGGAGGGGCAGGGCTTGTGTCCCCACAGCAGCGCTGAGGTGAGACCTGGAATACTGTGTGTCGCTGACCTACAGGGGCAGCTAAGTGAGGCTGGAAGATGCTGAATACTTGGGGTCTAAGGCCTCAGTCCTATCAGGATTGTTTAAAGTAAGTTTCTCCCTGTACCTGTCTAACGAGGGTTATTTTTATAAGCCTTCCCTTTCTGCTCTGGCCTGATCCCATATGTGACAGCTTTCTTTTTTGGAATTCCTGAATAGAAAAATAGGATGGCTGTCTGCTCATCTGTTGCTACGTCATATTCTGAATTTTTCCCATTTCTTGTTTTTGACTGTCACTCAGCCTGATAATATACTTTTACTCATCTACTTATGAAATCTCTTAACTAGACCCTGAGCTCCTCTAGGGTCCTTAATTTGTCCTCTTCCTCCATGGAATTTTCTCATGTGTCTTGATTCTCAGTAACCATTCCCTTTTGCTATCCACAATATAAATGTGATCTTCTTTGTAAAAGTGCCTTAACAAAGCTGGTGTCCAAGCAGCAGCTCTAAAACACTTACTGGATTATCCATGCTGAAAACTGGACACAAATGATTGCCTCAGGGAAGTCTTCATACTCTTGCCAGGATTATGTAAGGGCTATAGTCTGGCCAGTATGCTTGGAGGACGGAAATTATTTTTTTAAAGCCAGAGAATTAGCCTTGGTTTAGCTCTCCTTAGTGCTTTAAAACCAATGTTTGATATCACATGAACAGAATGTGGTTCCCACCTCATTAATATCCGTGGGCATCCTGAGCATCCATTCAAACATATCCTTCTCTCAAGGTTTCCCCACGAAACATCCACCAAACTTCCCTACCCACAAAAACAATAAAACCTCTTTTCTTCTTCCTTGCAAAAACGGTTTACTCATTAGAAGCCAAAGCTGGTTTAGAGCCATTCAAAAAACCCCTGCAATCCAAACCCTCTCAACTGAATCAGAAGCAGAGCTGATTTCATGTGCATCCTGCCGGAGAGCAGTTCCTGCTCTCAATTTGCCTATTACTAGAAACCAAAAAGTCTGTTAGATGGCCTGAGAGGGTTCAGGGGCTACCGTGGAAGCATTATCCTTTTGTCTTCTAGTTTTTTTTTCACTGGGTTGGTTTGGCCGCATCACCAAAGCTCTGACCACAGTTTTCTAGCTGATCCTTTACTAGGACTATGAGGTATCAGAAAAGTGACTAGGAAGGCCCAGAAAACCGGTAAGATTTATCTCTCTAAATTTCAAAGTTTGGGGAACAGATGGACTTCACAAAGCTGGATTATGGCATTTTACTTCCACTTCCGAAGCATAGCTAGTATAAGAAATATTTTTCTAAGATTTTTAATTAGTTGCTTCGGTTTTTCTTTTTTCTTTTTAAAATGACTCAGATTGGCCATCTTCTTTCAAGGCTTACTCTCTCACTCCTGCTATATATCAAATTCTTCCATTAAGAACTTCCCTTATATCAGAAACCTGAAACCACAGAGCAGCTTTCCACCTTTTTAATTCTCCATAAGGCATTACTATCATACTGTCATGTATGGATGTATGTGTGCACATGCACTTGCTTTTTTAAAAAAAGTAAAAATGCTGTCATTATCCTGTATTTCATATAGGCACCCAAGTATGTAGATAGAAATTAAATAAAGGCCACAAAAACTTCCCAAAGAAGATCATTAAGAAGAAAAATTCTCCCTTCTCTTGTATCACATAGCTGGCCTTTGAGGCATGCCAGCTAAGAGAAAGGTATCACCCGTGCTGATGGGAAGACTGGACTGTTCCCTCTTTGGGTTGTAGCTGAACTTCTATTGGTGGTCCTAGCAAAATATGTAACTCCCCATTTGTTCTAGGCAGGTCTTTTCTTCAGTCTTCTTTCAAACAATGCCTTCACTCTCCCATGAGATATGAGGATGTGGAGATTTGGGATAGCGAGGTCCTGTTTGGGTAGCAGTCTCTGTCAATGATGTGTTGGCCGTGCAGAGAGAGGGAAGGATATGGGAGAATGGCAGGGGACGAAGGTGAGAGGGAGAGAGAAATGTGTCTTCTATTGGGAGCACTGGAAGAGACTAAGCTTTTCAAAGTTGCTGCCGGTATTTCATGAAGGCCCAGGCTGCTATCACGGTGAGGGCAAACACTGGCACCAGCACCAGAGCTATGGGGATGCCACTTGGCTCCCCTTCACTTCGATGTCCTAGAGGCCCGTTCTGCACTTGTACCTGGAAGGGAGAAAAAAACGTTAACTCTAGTCACCAATGTGTATTTACCCCAACCAAGGGGTCCAGCTTGACCCATTACCTGGGTCTAGACCACCCAAAGCTGTCACCTCCAAGCACTACCTGGCAGGGGTCCTCTCGGTTTGTTCTAAATTGATGCATCAGTGTCAATTCTTTGGAAAGAAGTCTGATGGGGAAGCATTTAACCTTGTTGTGTGATACTGACCCAAAGGGACCCAAGGGAGAGCAGATAACCTCTTTCTGTTTTTTCTACTGCCTCAACCAAGCTCTCTGTGTATCATATTAGGAAAATGAAGATACAAGATGAAACCTATTGATCCTGTAGGGAACCTTGAAATTAGTGGGTGGGGGCAAGGGATGCCCATCTTCTTAGAAATGTTTACTTAGAAAGACTACCAGTCATCGGAAAGCAATAAGGGCATATCTGAACAATGTTAACACAGGTACAGTGCCATTTTTGGAAATACTTTGCAATTCTCAAAAGGCACCCACTCCCTCCTGATATGGGGTCATGTCCTTCATCTCTATTTTCTAACACTGCACACAGATAAAGAGGAAACATCATTTTCCACTGCCTAAGCATTCCCTTTTGAAGCTGGTGGCATTTCTTCATATTAACTTTTTTTTCTTTAGTGAGTAAGTGAATGGGGTGGGGGAAGGGGTAGAAGGAGAGAGAGAATCCTAAGCAGGCTTCCTGCCCAGCGTGGATCCAGATGCAGGAATCAATTCCATGACCTTGATCATGACCTGAGCTAAAACCAAGAGTCAGATGCTTAACTAACTGAGCCTCCCAGGCGCCACTCTTCATATTAACTTCTAATAGCTAACTTGCAACAGTTACGGTACCATCTTGTTTCAGTTCAATATAACCTCTTTACAACCCGTGTTCCTTCCATCTAAAAGACAATGCTGTAGACTTAGCTTTTCTATCCTCTAGCCTACCGCTGTATTTTTCACTTACTGTTCAGATGTCCCGAGGGCATGCTCAATAGTAAGATGTGGTTTTTAGGGCTAGGCCAATTTTCTGACCAGAGTTTTATTAGGAGTTACTATGTTTTATTAGGAGTTATTTGTGGATGTTTCCCAAAAATGTGAACTTTGGAAATCATTTTCCACATTTCTTCAAAAAGAACTCTCATCATACCTGAAGTGTATACCTACATTCATTATTTGCCTTTACCTATTGCATAAAGTCTTCCATGCTTTAGAAACAGAAGAGCTGAGGCAGAAGCAGCTGATTACCAATATTGTTTCCTATCGACCTGTTTTCTAATTCATCACACAGATTCTGCTTGCAACCCTGGTATCTTTCATGCCTAGCCCCTTCCACTTTGTAACCTCTCCTGTCCAACTCTTCCTCAGCCTTTGAAGCCTCACTCAAGAGCTGAGTGGGGCAAAGACAGCATCATTTAAGACAGCACATTGAGCGTGTGTGGTAAATGTACCCCGAAGTCCCTAGTGCCATAGGAGGAATTAGTTCTCCCTGGCTTCTCTCCCCATCATCCAAATTATTTAACACTAGGAACTAAGAAGTGGATGCAGGGAGAGGTGCGACTATGACTCAATTCTGAATTCGATTTTCTTTTTCCTGGAGCTCCTCTTTGAGCACTAGAGCTTTGGTCAAGAGGGTCACCAAGTTGACAAGAAAAGGGTTCCTGATGGTGATCAGGAAAAGCACACAGTGGCTATCAGAAAACCCACCACCTCCACACTTCAAGCTTCATTAGTATGTTCAAGGGCATACAGGTTGCCTTCCCTGCTGAAAAATGAAATTGATTCTGGTTGTATTTTCTCCCCATTTATTTTAATTTGGTTGTCAAGCTTTACGCTTAAAGCATATTGCCTGAAGCTAGGATCTAGGCTGCAAGCAGACTGTTTGAATTTCCTTTCATGATAAGCAGAAGTCCCTGAAGACCCAGGCCTGTGCCAGACAAGCTCAAGAATGAGAATGAAATAAGAAAAAAAAAAAAAAAAAGCAAATGCACTACTGAACATTATACTATATGCTTTATTCCCAAGAATGACACACAAGCTTGGTGCCAGCTTGCTGGCTGCAAATAACACCTACCCTGTGCTGCACTCTTAGGGACACAGCATAGCCTGCATTACGAAAGAGGTCTACAGCATCCTGGTGCAGCAAGTTCCTTAGGTCTTGGCCATTTACCTGTTAAAAACAGCAAGTAGTTGAGAAGTAGAATCGTAAGTCAAAGATTTACATTCATGTGACTAAACATTTAAAAACTAGAGAGCTAATTCCAAGGGCTAGGAGAATGGGTCAGGTTATATAGAGCTGAGTAACTTTTTCACTTTCAAAGCGGTTTTCCTAGAGCTGAGGTTCCCTGGGCCCTCTGAAAAACACCAAGGTTAAAAAAAAAAAAAGTAGTTTCTCCTTCACCTTAGCTCCTGCTGCCTGTCTCATTTTGACATTTGGGTCTCTGTTACTGTACTTGTGTGTCTTCCATGAGCATCAGCCTGCTTCCCTATAGCTAACATGGTCTTCTGGGTTACCATCCGAACCTTTACATTCCTAATCCTTGGCATTGCCAGCTTCAACTCTAGAAATATAACTTTATGAAACTCTAGTAATGTAACTATGAAACAATTTTCTTGATGAGGTGTAAACCTACTGGCCCATTCTGTTGGTCTTGTCCAATTGTGGACAACTTCCCTTGATTCCACGGATACTCCCATTCTCCTCCAATTTACTAATCATACAAAATTTCTTTGATGAAACAAACTCCTAAAAAAATTTTAAGGGTAGGCCAGTCCTACCATTTAGAGGTGAGAGATGACCAGTGATGTTAAAATACTCTTTAGTGTTAGGAGTGACTGTCCATAAGTGATATCTACTCTATGCTGTACTGACACAGCATAGCCCACCTTATGCAAGATCTACACATCTTTTGTACACATCAATGTCATCAACAGCAGCAAGAACACCTAATGGTTTTACTTGTTAGGTTCTGTGCTGAATGCTTCATATATACTGTTTAATGTAGTTCTCACAATAATCCTATGAGGTAGACACCATTTTTTTTTTTTGTTAGGTAGACACCATTTTAATGTTGTTTTCACATATGAAGAAACTGAAGCTTAGCAAGGTAGATAATTCACCCAAAGTCATAGTAAGTATAGGAGCTAGGCCTAGTGTTTTTAAATACCAGAAGTAAAGGTACAGTGCCCCTGCAATTTACTGTTCCTTCTGCACTATTATTCTTCAACCTTGACTCACAAACTATTCTTAGCTGAAACTCAAGCCATTGACTAATTCAAGCCTCTGATCTTCCTTGTTACTGTTTTCCTTCTCCAAGAGGTTCATATTGTTCCTCCAATCTCCTGCCAATGTCCTTGGTGAATTAATCTAACAACACTTTGGCATTATAGATTGTCTAACTTCCCAAATTAATAGTTTCCTGTCCTATTCCACTTTAGTTACCAACTGGCACAAGCCTTTGACTTCAACATTAGGCATGCTTCAGCTCCAATATCTCAAACTCTTAGAAAACTGATCAGAATTTCTACACACTTCATACTTTCTATTCCTCTACTGAATCTGCTCATTATCCTCATCAAAATCTTTAATCTTTTTAGACTCTACTTGCATACATCCTTACCCATCTAAGAGTTCTTGCTGTTATTTCAACAAAGCACTTGGTTAACTATTATAATCCCTTGTCCCTATGATTTTCTTCCATCTTTCCAGTCCTGCACAACACACTGCATTTGTTTTCCTTATCATCACTGAGTTTAAGATTCCTGGGGAAAAATACACACACACACACACACACACACACACACACACACCTTCCAGCACAGATCCATCCATGCTGGCTGACACTTCCATCTTTATGCCCGCTCTACTCACCTGGTGAACTCCCTAATGAATTCCCAGCAGCAGCTATTCCAGACCTTTCCAGTCATTAAACCCTAACTCTGATCCTATCTCCTCTCTCCAGATTCCTTTGCCTTATCTTTTTTTTTTTTTTTTTTTAAGATTTCATTTACTTATTCATGACACACACAGAGGCAGAGAGAAAGGCAGAGAAAGAAGAAGCAGGCTCCATGCAAGGAGCCCAATATGGGACTCGATCCCAGGACTCCAGGATCACGCCCTAAGCTGAAGGCAGATGCTCAATTGCCACCTGAGTGTGAGCCACCCAGGTGCCCCTGCCTTATCTTTTTTTGAGAATACTGTTAACTTCTCACACTCTCTCCATGTTTTCTCCTTCCCTTTCAAAGTTTCTTGAGAGCTTCTCACTGCTGCTTTGTCCTTGTTTCTGAATTAGGATCCATTTCCTTTACAGAGGCTAAACCACCCACTAGTACTCATTCCTTCCAGCCTTCTAAAGAACTTAAGTGATCACTTGCTTCTCTTGATTCCTTCATTATTATTGCCCTCTGCTCCTTCTCAACTAAAACTATTCTCGTCTATAAAGAAGAAATACAGATGTTTCTTGGAACCCACGATCACCTTCTTCCCATCTTCTGTCTTCTTCCTTTCATTGTAAAACTTGTTCAAAGAGCTATTTGAAAACATTGGCCTCTACTTCCTCCGCAGTTCATTCACTCTATTCCCTGGTACTGCCGTGATATATGAGGTGGCAGGAAAGAATATTCTGTCCTGTGGGTCAGCATTGACTTCCAATTACTAAACCCTACAGCCCTTTCCCAGTCTTCAGACCTCCTGCCTTTTGCAATTCTCTCTGGTCTCAGCTTTTTAATATTTAGCTCTCTTAGTTCTTGAGGGATTCCTTTCTTGATTCCTCTTCCTCTTCTTCCTTAAGTAAGCATTCCTCAATGTCTGTAGTCTCTCTGTCCTCTTATCTTCTCTCCCACGGTGATCTTTCACAATTACAACTGTACTCTGTAAGACAGCTCCCACATTTTTATCCTTATTTCTACTGCTGGACTTGCCAGGTTCCTGCTGGGTTCCTGTACTGGAATGTTCTGTTACACCTCAATTCAACATATCCAAAGCCTTTTACTTCCCACAAAACCAGACTGTCCCCTATTCCCTTATTGCCACTACCATTACTTCAGACTAAAATGCTGATATTTTAAAACTCCATTCCCTAGCAGTGTTCGCATACAAATACCTTGTTAAATCACATAGCCTAACGTAACACCATCCCTCACATGCTATTTTCTTTCAATTGCCTCTCTTTTTAGACGGTGGATACTTTTAGATGAACTGTTGTGATCACCTTCTTTCTGATTCACTTTCCTCTAGGCCCTCCCCCACTCTTATCCTATTCAGACATTGTCTCCAGATCAAGCCTCCTAAAATAAGATTTTGTTTATACAAAACTGGAAGCAGGGGAAAAGGGAGTATACGCCTGATTTCTCATTCTGCTGTGCAAAGTTCTCCAGGAAGTGGCTCCAACCTACTTCCCCAGTTTAATTTTGCATTATTCCCTTTCCTAAATCCTGTGCTTTAAATCACATAATCCAGTGTCTCTAGGACATAAAACATATCCTTACCTTCATACCTGTGCTCTAGCTATTTCTACCACCTAAATACGCTTCCCTTTTAAAAAATTCTATGTATCTTCCAAGATTAATCTTAAAAAGGTTCAGTCCTGCTATCTATAGTGTAAAAATGAATAGTTTCCTAGTTGATGGACTTTGATTTCATGCTACCAAGCCACCTTCTGATTATGCCTTCCGTTTGTTTGTTGGTAGACATGCCACAGGTAAAGAATTTCAGGAGTCCTAGAATCATCACAATGAATTCTTAACGTCTCAACTTTCTAGTTAATTCCTGGGGGACAGAATCGGTGTGAGACTGCTGACTGTAGTGGGAAGACTTGTGTAACTAACTAATCTAGCCCATGTGATAACTGTATTTCTCATTGTAAGAAAATAGGTATTTTCTCTTAGAGACAGACAAATTAAGTTAGTGATGCGGTCGTGTCAACAAATGCCAAAGATATCAGAGCTCAGAAAAAGAGCCAAGATTCATAGTGATATGAATGCAAGTTGGAGAACTGAGTCACTACATGCCATTCAATGGCAGGAGTACGGAGTTCAAAATCTTCTTTGCAATCACAGTCAATTAATAATTGCCAGCAATCACCACATATTTATTATCATGCCTGGAGCTGTCTCTTCATTCTATATGTACTAACTTATTTAGTCTTCACAATAATCCTATGAGTTAAGAACTTCCATTTTATAGATGATAAAACTTAGAAGGGTATGCAAATTGTTCATGGGCATATAGAATGGAAGTAGTAAAGCCAGGATCCAAATCACCTGGCTGCAAAACCTCCACTTTAAAACACTAACCCACAGAAATTTATATTATAAGCAAGGATTTTATTTCAGCAACATATCACTATCCATCATATTAATATTTTAAATTGAATTTTTACTGGTTTTGCAGTTTCATTAATATCTAATATGTTATACTTTTAAATTTTTAAAGTTTTATATAACAATATAAGCTGTTTATTTTTTAAAATTTTTAAATAATTTTAAATATTTTATTTATTCATGAGAAACAGAGAGAGAGAGAGAGAGAGAGAGAGAGAGAGAAAGGCAGAGACACACGCAGAGGGAGAAGCAGTCTCCATGCAGGGAGCCCAATGTGGGACTTGACCCTGAGTCTCCAGGATCACGCCCTGGGCTGAAGGCGGCGCTAAACCGCTGAGCCGCCCAGGCTGCCCCCAATATAAGGTGTTTCTATATTAATATTTTTATTCATTTGCATATTTTGAAGAAGCATTAAAATTTAGGAAGCTAAAATTTAGTAAAGTGCCAAGTTGTTGACAAGACCTTTACGGATAATTCTGCTGATGTGACTGACTTACTTCTTTGAATCTCCGTATTATATAATGATCATAAAGCTCAAAGTGGACTCTGCCCTATATTGTATCACTTTACATTCTTCTGTAAATAACTTGGAGAGGTTGTATTGCAAAACTCATCATTACAACTCCTATATCCGAAGAGTACTTTGAACAACACTTGAATATAATGAGTATAATAAATGTCACATGAGGGTGCCTGGGTGGCTCAGTCCGTCAAGCAGCTGCCTTCAGCTCGGGTTATGAGCCCAGAGTCCTGGGATTGAGCCCTGCATCAGGCTCCCTGCTCACCGGGGAGTCTGCTTCTCCTTCTCCCTCACCCCTCCTGTTTGTGCTCTCTTGCTCACTTGCTCTCTCTCTCAAATAAATAAAATCTTTAAATAATAAATGTCACATGATTTTCTGAGGCTTGCTTGCAGATTGCGCCCTGCAAATATAACTGACATATTCTCAATATTATACAAAGCCAAAAGGCCTGGAATCTGACCGCCAGTGACTCAGTGTATAACTGTGGTCCTTACCTGAGTCTCCTGCTAACAGGGAAGAAAGACATTAGTGGTATCAGGCAAAAGAAGGTGTCATACAGAGCATAGGCCAATTAGACTAATTATGCCTTTCAACCCTCCTAGTTAGGCCTAAAAGTATTCTAATATAAAAGAACTGTTACTCTAATTACTTAAAAAAAAAAAAAAAAAAAAGACTAACCACCAAATTCCCTAAATATATGTGGAATTCACTCTCTTGGTCCCATCCATACTAATATAGACCAAGGGTTCTCAAAGTGCAATGCTAGAACCAGGAGCATTAACATTCACTGGGGAATTTGAAAGTTAAAAGCAATCCCTCCAAGTGATTCTGAGTGTGAGTTATTTCTAACCTAAACTGCCCAAAACAATCTTTATCTGGTCTCTATACTCAGCCCACTTGCCCTATTTAATACAAATTCTGTGAATACACAGATTTCATCAGTGATTTTCCATTTACCAAAGTAGTGATTTTTTAAATGAGTCTATGGACCCACCACAGAAGATACTGAAGTTAATCCAGTGGGTCAAGGCCAGTATTTAACTGACATTAGAAGAAAACACAACACAGAATGCGTTACATATAGAAGAGCTAAATATTATTTTCTTAAACTTTGCTTCAATTATATGTATGTATGTATGTGCACACTGTGTATTACCTATTATAGGTCATAACTTAAAACACTTGCCTATAGCAGTGCCTCTTACAATTTATTCAGACTTCATTCACACTCAGGATCTTGCTATAATGCAGATTTTGATTCTAATAGGTCTGGGAGGGTTCCTGAGACTGCATTACTAATAAGCTCCCAGATGGTCCTTGGACCTCACTTTTAGTACCAAGAGGTACTCTAAGGAGAAATCTTAAAACGCTGCCAAATTTGCTACTTCAGCTTCCTTAATTCATGGCACGGTTTCACTGAACCTGAAATATGGCAGATTTATAACATGCTAGAAAGTTTTGCTGACTGAATATTCAGAGAATAGGAATGGTGGTGTTCTGCTATCCAGATGGGGAAAAGTATGTTTTTTTTCTTTGCTATGGTTGTTAGCAATCTTTAAAATGAGTCTCCGATTTTCTGCCTTTGGAAATGGTTAAATGGAGTTAAAATTAGTTTTCTTCTTCGTTTTTTAAAGTTTAACTTTTGGGGCACCTGAGTGGCTCAGTCGGTTAAGTGTCTGCCTTTGGTTGAGGTCATGGTCCCAGGGTCCTGGGACTGAGTCCCACATTGGTCTGTTTCTCCCTCTCCCTCTGTGCTCTTTCCTTTCTCTCCCTCAAGTAAATAAATAAAATCTTTAAAAAATAAAATTAAGGGGCACCTGGGTGGCTCGGTGGTTGAGCGTCTGCCTTTGGCTCAGGTTGAGATCCCAGGGTCCTGGGATTGAGTCCCCATTGGGCTCCCCCACAGGGAGCCTGCTTTTCCCTCTGCCTGTGTCTCTGCCTCTCTCTCTCTCTCTGTCTCTGTCTCTCATGAATAAATAAAATATAAAAAAAAATAAATTAAAATTAAAAAAAGTTTAATTAAAAAAAAGTTTAATTTCTCACCTGTGTGACATTTATTTATTTATATATTTGTTTGTTTGTTTATTTATTTATTTTAGAGAGGCAGAGAGAGACAGAGGGCAAGGAAGAATCTCAAGCAATCTCCACAGCCAGTGTGGAGCCCAATACAGGGCTCAGTCTCACAACTCAGATCATGACCTGAGCCAAAATCAAGAGTCAGATGCCTAACCAACTGAGCCACCCAGGTTATCCCAAACTCATTTTCTTTGACGATTAATAATTTTGAATTGCCTCAAGAGCTCTAACTATAGAATAACATCGATATCGATATAAATGCATAAGATGTAGAAAAGGAATGGACTTAATTTAATAAGCATTGACCACTCTGGATATTTTAATTTTTTGCCAAGATCCTGAAATGAATCACAATGAGGGAAGGGGGGGGCTCTTTTTTCATCAGAGTTGAAGAGGGAAAAAAATAGATTATCTAGTTCTAATTAATCAGACCAAACCAAAAAAGTCCGTTATGCTATGATGCATTCACAGAGCAACTAACCTACTGCATACATACTCTGTGCCAGCTACAAACATATAGGCAGGGGGGATCCTAAGCTGGGGATACTGAGCTAGGAGGACAAAGTGCCTCTAGGCATCCTTTGTCTAAAGGATTCCGCATATTCCAATGTCTTTGCAGCCAAGCAGATGAGGGGTTCTGGTGGGTCTTTCCCACTGATTTCTAAGCTATGTGTGAAGGTGAGTGTTTCATTTTTCAAATCATTCCAGAGCACCTGGCATGGTGCTCTGCAGGCTGTCAAGTATAACAGCTATAAATGCTGAGGACTACTCAGCTCTTTCATTCACCAAGTTAAGAATTACACTTGATGAAAACATGAAATGTGGCTGACTAGTGGCCTGATCTGTGCCATTTTGTTATATAAAGGGTTTGGTCAAAAGGGAATATTCATCTATTCAGTGTAATAATTAGCTCATATCACCCTGAACTTCATAAAAATGCAGCATTCACTGAGCATGGACTGTTCTTAACTATCCACCTCCCATCATTTAGGCAGGCACACAACGGAAATGACAAACCTAAGCAGTTTACATTTTTTTCCCCTCAAAAATAAAATCTTTCCCTTGTAACCTATACAAATATTAAATTGCCCTAACCATCACATACAAAATAAACTCTGGGTGAGGAATCTCCATCTCCAGCCCTCATCTCAACTTCAGGTCCTTCTATTAGTAATACCTGTTTTTGTTTTATGGTTGTCAGATGCAATAGGGCCTTAAAAATAATTTATGTTAAAGGAATTTCTTTTCTTCCTCCCCCTCCCATTTTTTTAAGTTTAAACATTCCACAGAGGTCACAAAAAAATGTAATTTAACTTTTAATGAGCAAGAGGGAATTGCATAAGTCATGCAATTATTTAGTTTTACTTGAAATTAAGACAAAACACGGGCATTATTTCAAGAGAAATGGAAAGATTAATTTATTAGTCAATACTAACTCTAGGAAATCTAGATCACTAAATAAGATTTGTATTAGTTATCCAAAATGGATGTGCCAAGGAAGTAACATATTCTTAGTTTGATTATCTAGCAAAAGTTAAAAGAAAGAGCTGGGGCATATTTTACAACATGGAAAAATAGCCTATGTGAAGAGAACAGAAAAACCCATAAAGAATCAAGGAGAATATAAGCTAATAAACAGTTCAGCACCATCATTTTACAGAGACTCCACAGCCAGTATTAGAGCACTTAGTTAAATCAGAGGGAGAGTGAGTTACAAAGGAGACATAACCATTTAATGGTTAATGCCCAATGAGTTCACTTAAGGAGAGAGTGGAAAAGACAGTGAGAAGGTGAGAGAGGCAGTATTTCTTAGGAAAAGGATCTAGAAAGAATTATGTTGGAGCAAACTCTTGATAGGGAGACTGGAGTCATAAATAAGATAGCCCTAGAAAGAAAGAAAGAAGAGAATATGCTGGCCTTCTCCTCTTGTATATGCTCCATCTTTTTCTCTTCAGTCTTCTTTCTTTCTCTTCCTATCTGTTTTACAACTTTTGTCAGGCATTTCCTCCCTCTCTTCTTTCCCATATCTTAATTGTCCAAAACATAAACTTGAATCATTCCTTGTTATATGTCCTATATATATTTGTAATATTTAATATATTGTATAGGTCTTTGTAATATTTCTCATATTTGTTTTACTTTAATAAAGTAAAATCCTGTTTGGTGTAAATTTCAAGGTGAAGAGAGCAGTTTTTTTGACATTTACTTTTTGCTCCATGGACATCCATCTCCTACCATACTCTCTAAAAAAAAAAAAAAAAAACTTGAGTGCCTTCCAATAATTTCTTTTCTCTATGAGGCAATGGTCCACATAAGAAAGGCTGCTCATCTTAGCTTATGTTTAATAAATTCTCTCATACTGAGCTAAATGACCTTTTCCCTCCAATTATACCCTTAAAGACTGATTTGTTTTTATATAAAACCATACAAAATATCTATTAATTAACCATACAACCTTCTGTTTAGATACCTAGTCCTAGCTCCTCATTTACTTCTTAGGAGGCAGTACAGCATACTGATTAAGAGTAGGGGCTCCAAATTCAGACAGATCAGTTTTAGTCCTCTGCCACCTACCAGTTGTGTGACCTTGGGCAAGCTGTTTGACCTCACCAAGACTCAGCTTCCTTAGCAGCAAAGTAGTTATAATAATTGTACTCACCTCATAGGGTTACCACAATATTAAACAAACGTAAAGTTCTCAGCATATTGCTTAGCATATGGTGCTCAAAAACTTCTAACCATTCTCATATAATCTACCCTTTACCAAACCTTTTTGAATAATATGGCTGTCCTCTGAACCCCTATACTTTTCAAATGTAACCCAGGCCCCAGTATTCTGGAGAGAATGTGTTATATGTCACTATGAACTGCATAATTTCTGCCTACATGCTATACCATTAACAACCCACTCTTAAATTTTCCTTAATGTTCCACTCAAGTTGATTTCATGTTTTTAGGAGGTCTTTCTCCAGGGAGCTAATATGAAATAATCTACTTGTAAACCTCACAGTATCATTTTGAGATAAAAGGTATTTATCACTGTTTGTATCTTTCAAATTAATAAACAGGATCTAGGAGAAGGTTAATGGTCTGAAAAGAGGCAAAATAGCTGGTGAGAAGGACAAAAATAGGCTATTACTATCCAAAATACTATATTTATATTCTGGATCAGCCAATCTTTCTGGGCTTGCCTGAATTTCTTAACTTGTTCATTTGTTAAATATATATTGAGCATTGCAAGGATGTAAAAGGTTAAAAAAAAGATCTAGTCCCTGCCCTTGAGAAACTTTTAGAAAAGAATCAAATCAAAGCTCACCATATAGTAAGTGTCTTATTACAAACATTAGCTGAATGAAATGGGAGCACAATGGACAGATACCCAAATGAGAATGCATTCAAATTTTTCATCTTCATGACGGGTGAGAAGGGATTTGAGTCTAAAAAGGAAGCTTAATTTCTACCTTCCTTTTTTGTTTCTTTGGAGTAAAGGAAGACACACATTAATCTTTCAATGAAAGGGAGGTGATAAAGTATAACTGAAAAAGGACAATTGTGGGTTTTAAGTCTCTTTCCCCTACATCAGCCCCTCAACCTTTCCTATTCCCTGTTTTTTGAACTTGGTTAAAGTAGCTTCACATTCTGGACTGAAGATGCCTTGTCTATCAAGTAAGGAATTATCCTCTTTGCTCTATGTTTGGGCAGGAAAAGGTGACTGATCAAGGTCCCTCCCACCATATTCTACAATCCAGATATTTCCAGATCCAAAAAGGCAGGCAGAAATCTTCCCAAGGAAAGGGCTAAGGGTAAGAACTGGGGTCTAGGGAGCAAGAAACAGTGAAGGAGGCCGAAGCCAGTTCTCACCGAGAGGATCTTATCACCCTCCTGGAGCCGCCCATCCAGGGCCGCAGCCCCATTCTCTTTGATGCGGCTGACGTAGATGCCACTGTCGTTGGAGACATACTGCTGATCTGTCCCACCGACGATGTTGAAGCCCAGCCCTGAGAAAATCATGGAGGAGTTGTGAAGGAGATAGTGATGAAGTAGAAAGGGATTAGAGAAGAAAGAGAAAGAGGAGAGGCCTAGTGAGGAGGGGAGGCTGGTGAGTCAAACTGTGATGTAACTGGTCAATAGACACAGGCAAGGTTAGTGAAGAGGATCATCAACAGAGGTCAAGAGTACCCAGAGTTGCCCACTTAGGCCAGGCAAGATTAAAAATACAAACACAGAGATCAACATAGTCTGTTTAGTATAAAAAGAAAGATCTATATTCTAAACTCAGTAAAAGAATAACAGTGATTCTTGTAAGATGTACTTCTGTTCATATTCAATTCTGATTCTGCTGGTGGCATTTAAAGGACCCAATTCTTGACTTTCCTGCTATTAATGTAACAGGGTGAGTTCATAAGAAGCAAATGAACTATCTTTAATTTAGTGGAAGAGAGTTTCCTAATCAAAGTTTCCCCTTCATAGTTCCCTTCTCCCAACATTCAGGACAGTTTGCATATGGAGGTGTTTTGGAAAAAAATGGTCTTAGGAGTTTAATTTATTTTTCTATTTTGAGTGTAGGTGTTGGCAGGAATCCTGGGAACTAGAAAGGCAACTGAGGCTTCATGATAGGACTAAACCACCAAATTTACTTTTTCCTTTTCTATGACCAGTGAAAACAACCATGCATTTGGGTAGTCTGTCAAGTTTTATTCACTGTAGGAAACCAGCTACCCACTGATTAGCAACTCTCCATTCCACCCCCACGCCTAAACCCCTGGCAACCACCCTTCTATTCTTTGCTTCTCTAAGTGACTAATTTAAGTGGGTATAAAATTTCAGTTATACACAATGAATAAGTTCTGGAGATCTGGTGTACAACATGGTGCCTATAGATAACAACAGTGTTATTGTACACTTAAAAATCTATTAAGAGAGTAGATCTCATTTAAGTGTTCTTACCATAACAACAAATTAAAAAAAAAAAAAGATGACTTGTAAAGTGTCATTTCTATGGACCAACCAACCAAGTTGTGGAATTTCACTATTCAAAAATCATTGTTATAAACAGAATTTATCTATGCATTAAAAAGAAAAGGAAAAAAAAAGGAACCTCCCTAGGGTTTTCTGTCAGACACTGTAGAATTCATAGCCATAATGCCAAGAGAAAAGAAACAGTTTGAAAATAAAAAACAAAAATCTGGGGGCACAATTAGAAGGAACAGCCATAATCACTAGCTTATTTATTGATTTCAATAGAAAACAGATACTTAAGGAGACATTTGTGGGCTTTCTAAAAAATTCTCCCCATTGATGGGATGAAAGCTTGTGTGTGAAGCTCACAGTATTAACATAAGTACTAGTAAATCAATCTGCAATGTAAGGAAGCACATGGCCAAAGGGAGAGAAGCAGTAGGAAACAACTCATTTAGGTAGCATACCTTGCATAAAGACTATCTAAGCCAGAGAACTAAAGTGGTTTAAGATACAAGATGGCGGGCAGCCCTGGTGGCGCAGCGGTTTAGCACCGCCTGCAGCCTGGGGTGTGATCCTGGAGACCCTGGATCAAGTCCCACATCAGGCTCTCTGTATGATGCCTGCTTCTCCCTCTGCCTGTGTCTCTGCCTCTCTCGCGCTCTCTCTGAATAAATAAATCTTTAAAAAAAAAAAAAAAAGATACAAGATAGCAAGAGCTCCTTCTGTAAGCTTCCTTGAAGGGTGGGACATGAAAATTTAAGTTACTAAATGGTTCCTCTTAGAACACTCTTAATTTGTATCATAGTGGGTGGGAAGTACTAGAAAGGGGATGGTGGGTAGTTATGAGATAAGAGAGAAAGGTGAGTGAAGCTTGATTACTGAAGGCTTTGAAATCACTTCTAAACTGTGGCAAGTTTGAGCAAGGTGGCTGAGAACAACCAGCCTCACAATACTAGCACAAACTATTTGGAGAAAATCCTTCAAATCTAACATCTTCACCAAATGTTACAGATGACTCTGGGGACTTGGGCAATAGGAGGCACATGGTAAGTAGCTAAATGCAATACAGTAGTTAGAAAGAGGAGGGGATTCGCTACTGGTTAATGAAAGCTACAGAACAGTGTCTAAAAAGGGAGAGTGGAAGAAATCTTACTGAAATTTTCTATAAACATACAAGTATAGTCTACTCTCACCTAAAAATCAAATCAAATAGGCATGTATATAAGGATTGCTACATCAGTTGTAAATGAACTAACCATTTAACACGAAAACTCTGAGACTGACTTGAAGTCTGTTCAGCCAGAACACTCATAGAACTGAAATTACCTATAATTTGAAGCATTACTGAAATAACCAGAGTCACCAAAGCGCTGAGTAGCAGCACTACTGATTCAAACCTGATCACTTACTATGTGTCAAGTACTGTCTTTTGTTCTAAGGAAGACATAAAGCTAACTGGGACAGTCCCTGTTTTAATCACAGAAATTTATCCTTTTCCCTGTCCCTTTCAGATTTTGGAAAAACAAATTAAAGTCTCAAGACCTAGTCACAAATTCAATTCCATAAATGACCAGATATGTGGACTAAAATAAGTCAGTGTACCTCTGATCCTCGGTCTCTTTTTCTGTAACATAAGGATTACAAGTTCTGCCCTCTCTACCTCAAAAGATAATTGCTAGTGTCCAGTAACGTGAAATCTGAAAAAAAAATCCTTTATGACCTACAAAGTATACACTATAAGAGTAGTTGTCAATAAACATTGGTGCCTGCTAATGCCCCAAAATGGATAGTTTGGCAGAGTTCCCTTCAATTTAAAAAGCATCTCATTTTGGAACAATGTGACCATCCTTTCTATAAGGGTAATTAATATAAGAGGTGCTTAGGTGGCTCAGTCGGATAAGGGTTTGCCTTTGGCTCAGGTCATGATACCAGGGTCCTGGGATCGAGCCCTGCATGGGGCTCCCTGCTTAGCAGAAAGTCTGCTTCCCCATTCCTCCTGCTTGTGGTTTCTCTTTAAAATAAATAAATAAATAAATAAAATCTTTAAAAAAAGGGGGGTGGGTGGGTAGTGTAAGAATGTTAGTTGCAGCATGTTTTGTGGCAGGGTGGAACTGATGGCAATTTAGGTATCTATCCATTAGGGAATAGAAAAAATATGGTTAAGAGTTAGAATAGCTGAAAAATCATATACAAGGTAATAGTTTTAAAATGTAATGTCAATAATACAACAATATCTTCTTATAAATTAGAAACGCATACACACAAAACAGTATACCTACTTACAAAAGATGCATTAGAATGGGTACTTATGGGAGAAAGATACAGGATGAAGTTTAGGGATGAAGGGCAAAAATAAAGCCAGAGAGAAACCTTGTATGTACTGATGATGACAATGTGTTATGGAGCTAAAGGATATAATTAATTCAGCTATCATTATCTATAATCCAAAAGAGGGGAGAGGGATAAAGAAAAAAAGACTGGGACTCAAGTGACTTAAAAAAGTGATTGAATGACGAACGTTGGTTATAATGTGACAATAAGTTTTTTAAATGTAATAAGATTAAAATGGGTGCTTGGTCTTAATTTGGAATTTGCATTTAGAAGTCTAAATGCAAAAAAGATCGCATAAGAATGACACCACTGTAGGACTGAGAAAGGAACTTTGTTTTGTTTAAGAGCTTTGTAAAGTTAAACAAGAAATGCCTTTTTGTGGACCCCGCCACTCATCTCCAGGTCTAGAGACTTTGAGCTTCCTTATGCCTAAGAACAGTAACAGCAGAAGAACAGTTAATATTTATTGAGCATTTAATATAGGTACTAGTTTTGTGCTTTACGTATGTTATCACATCTAATCTTTTCAATGAACACGTGAAATGATTATTACATTTTACAGATGAATTTGAAGATGAGGCAAGAGATGAAGTAATTGTACAAAAGGTCACATAGCTCTTCAAAAAGCCAAGACAGTTAAGTCAGGATAGTTGATTCCTGAGGTGTGAATTTTAAACCATTTTGCCATACTTTATCTTTGTAGGAAATAGAAACAACTGCTTTAGGAAAAGAAGTCTGGAGGGTGCCTGGGTGGCTAGTCAGTTAAATGTCTGCCTTTGGCTCAGGTCATGATCTCAGGCTCCTGGGACTGAGCCCAGCAGCGGGTTCTGTGCTCTGCTCGGTAGGGAGTCTGCTTCTCCCTCTCCCTCTGCCCCCACTCGTGCTCTCTTTCTCTCTCTCTTAAATAAAA
Source organism: Canis lupus baileyi (assembly GCF_048164855.1). Taxonomy (NCBI): domain Eukaryota; kingdom Metazoa; phylum Chordata; class Mammalia; order Carnivora; family Canidae; genus Canis; species Canis lupus. The sequence goes on from NC_132846.1 coordinate 45,533,760, forward strand.
TCTTGAAAGAAAGAAAGAAAGAAAGAAAGAAAGAAAGCAAGCTAAGCAAGGCTGCCTATCTTGAGAGTCAACCTGCCTATGTTGGAATAATCATTGTAGAACAGTTTCCAAGAATATGATATTACAGAGGAAGAACCGGTCATTCTGGAGGTCTGTCACCTTACTCAGAGTCCCTATTGGTTACTTTCAGGCAAGAGAAGGAAAAACTCTTCATGTATTTTAGATTTTTGTCTATAAAATCTAAAAGTTATAAAGTAAAAAAACAAAAAAACCCCAAAAAAACCCAAAACCAACAATATTTAGCCATATTATGCTGGAAACAATTCTAGACATAATTAAAATGAAACAAAACAGTCCATTAACACCAACAATGGTAGCCCCTTGTTGAATTATGAATACCTGACTGACAAACACCCTATTTCCCCCCATCAACCTGCAGGTTTCTCTATCCCAAGATAATCTCAATTTTCCCTAGGTGTCAATCAAACTCGTTTGTTTGCTTAATGGTAAAATATATGTAACATAAAATTTAACTTTTTAGCCATTTTTAACTGTATAATTCAGCAGCATTAAGTACATGCACAATGTTGTACAACCACCACCACTAACCAGATCTACACCATTTTCATCATCCCAAACAAAAATTCTGTACACACTGGACTGTAACTCCTCCCTTCTCTTCACCCCTGGTAACTTTATGTCTCTAGGAGTTTGCCTATTCTATATACCTTATATAAGTGGAATCTTACAATACTTGTTCTTTTGTGACTTGCTTTTTTTCACTTAGCATAGTATCTTCCAGGTTCACTTATGTTGTAACATGTATCAGAATTTCATTCCTTGGGATCCCTGGGTGGTGCAGGGGTTTGGCGCCTGCCTTTGGCCCAGGGCGCGATCCTGGAGACCGGGGATCGAGTCTCACGTCGGGCTCCTGGTGCATGGAGCCTGCTTCTCCCTCTGCCTGTGTCTCTGCCTCTCTCTCTCTCTCTCTGTGTAACTATCATAAGTAAATAAAAATTTAAAAAAAAAAATAAAAAAAAAAGAATTTCATTCTTTTTACAAGTTAAATAATAATCTATTGTATGTACATGCCACATTTTGTGTATCCAGTCATCTATCAATGGACATTTGGTTGTTTCCACATTTTGGCTATTGTGAATAATGCTATGAACACTGGTGTAGAAGTATCTGTTTTGAGTCCCTGCTTTCAATTCTTTTGGGCAATTATCTAGGAACTGAATTGCTGGATCACATGGCAATTTTTTTGATAATTTAAGGAATTATTCAACTGTTTCCCTGAACAGCTGCATCATTTTACATTCCAACAAGCAATGCCCAGGGTTCCAATTTCTCCATATCCTCACCAATACTATTTATCTTTGCTTGTCTTCTGGAGAAAAGTCATTCTAGTGGATGTGAAGTAGTATGTCGTTATGGTTTTGATTTTACTTTCCTAAGGCCAGTGATATTGAATATCTTTTCTTGAGTTTACTGGCCATTTGAATATCATCTCTGGAGAAACATCCTCCAAGACCTTCACTTATTTTGAATTGTTTTGTTGTTGTTGAGTTGTTAAGAGTTCTTTATATTCTGGATATTAATCCATTATCACATGTAAGACTTGCGAATATCTCTCATTCTGTGTATCTTTAAATCTCTTTAGTGTCTTTGGATGCACAAAATTTTTAATTTTTGGTAAAACCCAAATTATTTTTTTCTTTTGTTGCCTGTGAATTTGATGTTATATTCAAAAAATCAACAAACCAGGACGCCTGGGTGGGTTAGTGGTTGAGCGTCTGCCTTTGGCTTGGGGCATGATCCTGGAGTTCCAGGATTGAGATCCTGGGATCACACCCTGAGCCAAAGGCAGACGCTCAACTGCTGAGCCACCCAGGCATCCCTATAAGTATTATTGTATTTGATGCTTTTGTATATGGATTTAATTTCCTTTTCATATTGTTTATTGTTAATGTATAGAAACTAAACTGATTTTGTGTGTTGAGTTTGTATCCTGCAACTTTGCTGAATTTGTTATAGATTCTAACAAGTTTTGTTTGTGGAACCTTTAGAGTTTACTACATGTAAGATTATGTTATTTGTGAATAGAGACAATTTTACTTCTTCCTTTTCAATCTGTATACCTTTTCTTGCCTAATCATTTTGGTTAGAACTTTTAATATCATGTTGAACAGAAATGGTGAAAGAAGACACCTTTGTTTTGTTCCTGATCTTAGCTTTCACGCTTACATAAGTAAGTATGATGTTAGCTATGGATTCTGCATACATGGCCTTTATCATATTGAGGAAGTTCCCTCCCATTCCTACTTTGTTTTTAACAAGGAAAGGTGTTGAATATCTTCAAATGCTTTTTCTGTATCTGCTGAGATGATCATGTTAGTTTTTCCTTCATTCTATTAATATAATTACACCGAGTGATTTTCTTTCACTGAATCTTCTGCATTCATGGAGTAAATCCCATTTTGTCATAGCATATATTTCTCTTAATGTGTTGTTGAATTAAAACAGTGTAGCTCGATGATCACCCTTAGTAGTCCATGTGGAGGCAATTTCTGATCACAACCACAGGAAGTACAACCCAAGCAGAACCTACTAGCTTCACTGAGTTGATGAAATGGGGATTAAAGTTTGAAGAGGGTGAGGTCGCTGAAAGCTGCAGGGCAAAGTTCTGCAAAAGAGGAATGTACGCAGAAAAAGAGATCCAGGTATCTGCATGAGTCTTTACCCAATACTGGCCCATGCGTATGTTGAGTCAAACTCCACAAAGCCAGAAAAACAAAAACTAGGAATTTGTATGCTGAATAAGTCTCAGAGTTCACAAAGTGTAGGGAGATTTTCAAGTTCTGTCCAGCCAGAATGGAAATCTTCAATGGTTCCCTTGAAAATTCTGTGGACACTAAGAGCATACCTCATTTGTAGAGCTGAACTATACCTAAAGTAAATGCTACTTTAGAGTAAGAAAAGGTTATAAACAGGACTTCAGGAGGTCAAATTCATCTACAAGTTACTTAACTGTCTGCTAAACAAAGTTTAACATTATAACATTAACAATGGTAATGTAATAAAACAAAATACAGATATGCAACAATGTAATATTCACAACATTCAGAATCTAATTAAAAATTAACATGCTAAGAAGCAAGAAAACATGACCCATAATCAAGAGAAAAATCAGTCATTAGAAACAAAGCCAGAAATAATAAAGGATGAAATGGGCAGACAAGGATGTTTAAAAGGCTATTGTAGCTATGTGAAGATAAAAGTCAAACATAATGACAAAATGGAAGATTTTTTTCAAGTCTTAATCTACTGAGTTGATTTTTGTATATGGTATAAAATAGCAGTTGTTTCATTCTTATGCATGTTTGCATGTCTTTGCATTCTGTCTAGTTTTCCTAACACCATTTTTGAAGAGACTATCCTTTCCCTATTGTATATTCTTAGTCCCTCTGTCATTAACTAATTGACCATACATGCATGGGTTTATTCCTGAGTTCTCTATTCTGTTCCATTGATGTAATGTATGAAAATGGAAGATTAAAAAAAAAAAGAAAGAAACTTACAGGTTTGAAAATTACAATGTCTGAAAGGAAAAATATACTTGATGTGATTAACAGCAGATTTAATACCACAGAGGAAAAGATCAATGAATCTGAAGACTTAGAAGGGAAACCACAGTAACATGTAGGATAACGGCAATACATAACTGGAGTTCCAGAAGAAGAGGAAAAAAGGAAACAAAAAATATTCAAAAACCACAATTGGCTTGGGTGCCTGGGTGCTTCGGTCAGTTAAGTATCTGCCTTTGGCTCAAGTCATGATCCCAGGGTCCTGGAATAGAACCCCACATCAGGCTTCCTAATCAGTGGGAGCCTGCTTTTCCCTCTTTCCACTTGTGTTCTCTGTCATTAGCTCTGCTCTATTAAAAAAAACAAAAACAAACAAAAAAACACAACTGTTTCAAATTTGCAAAAAATATACACAAACAGATCCAAGAAGCTCAACTAACTCCAATCAGAATAAACACACACACACAAAAAACCCCAGCAAAGTATATCATAACCACATTCTTAAAAACCAAATATAAAACGAATCTTAAAAGGAGTCAAAGGAAAAAAGGGCACATGAGTACTAAGTTGCAAAGATGAGAATGACAAGTCTTCTCAGAAACTATACATGCTGTAAGGCAATGAAACATCATCTTTAAAAAGCTAAAAGAAAAATAAAGATCAACTTAGAATTTTATATCCAATGAATATAGCATTCAAAAAGAACAGCAAAATAAATATTTTTTAGAAAAACAAAAGTTGCAAGAATTTGTCACAAGATCCATACTATGATAAATGTTAAATCTTTCAGGCAAAAGAGAAATAATATTGAATAGAAACTGGATCATATAAAGGAATGAATACTACCAGAAATCATGAATACATGGGTAAATACAATTTAAAATGAAAGGGAAGGACATAGATACACTAAACAGCTGGATGGGCCCTTTAAATATAAAGCAGACTTCAGAAGATGGAATAGGGACAATTCCTAAAGAAAAAGGAGTCAATTTATCAAGATGACATTAAAGCATTAAATCTGAATGGACACAAATAACAGAAATTAAATATTTATGGAGCAAACACAAGGCAAATAAAAAAATGACAGTTCTAAGTTTCAACACTTCTCTCCCTATAATTGATAGAACAAGTAAACAGAAAAATCAGTAAGAATACAAAACACTTGAGCAACACTAAGAACCAACCTGACCTAATTTATCTTTTACAGAACAAAACACCCAACAACTATGGAATAAACATTCCTTTCTAATGTATAGGTAATATTCACAAAGATTGACCATAGACTGCTCTATAAGTCTGTCTCGATAAATTTCAATAGACCTAAATTAGAAATCAGCAAAAATAATGGTTTCTTTTATTGGGCTGCCGTAAAAATAAATACCATAGACTACATAGTTGAAATTTCTTTTCTGGAAGCTTGGGAAGTCTGAAACCAAAGTACCGGGGATCCCTGGGTGGCTCAGCGGTTGCATCTGCCTTGGGCCCAGGGCCTGATCCTGGAGTCCCGGGATCAAGTCCCACATCGGGCTCCCTGCATGGAGCCTGCTTCTCCCTTTGCCTGTGTCTCTGCCTCTCTCTATCTCTCATGAATAAATAAATAAAATCTTAAAATAATAATAATAAAAATAAGATAAATAATAAAACCAAAGTACCAACAAGACAATTTCATGCTTAGGCCTCCTCTTGACTTATAGGTGGCCACCATCTCACTATGTGCTTCTTTGTGCATGTGCAGAGAGAGAGAGGAGTTCTCTGGGTTTCTATAAGGACACTAATTCTACAGGATCAAAGCCCCATCCTTAACTTCTTTTAACTTTAATCACTTCTGTAAAGGCCTTATCTCCAAATATAGTCACACTGAGGGTTAAGGCTTCAACATATGAATTTGGAGGCGGGGCGGGGCGGGGGGGGGGTAGGGGGAGGACACAAACATTCAATTCATAACAGTAAAATATTGTGGGATGCCTGGGTGGCTCAGTGGCTGGGTATCTGCCTTGGCTCAAGGCGTGATCCTGGGATTCGGAATCGAGTCCCCATTGGGCTCCTTGTGGGGAGCCTGCTTCTCCCTCTGCCTGTGTCTTTGCCTCTCTCTCTCTCTCTCTCTGTGTGTGTCTCTCGTGAATAAATAAATAAAGTCTTAAAAAGAAAAACCCAAACAATAAGATATTGGAAAAAAAAAAATCTCTCAATGTTTGGTAAACAAATAACCCATGAGTAAAAGATTAAACTATAAGGGAAAATAAAAAACACTGTAGTTGAATGACAAAGACAATGAAATCACAGTGTATTAAAAATTGTGGGATGTAGCCAAAGGAACAGTTAGAGGAAAATTTGTAGCTTTACATACTCACAGAATAAAAAAAAAAGGTACAAAATCAATGACATCAATTTCTAACTTAAGAAGCTAGGAAAAGGGCAGCCCAGGTGGCTCAGTGGTTTAAGGCCACCTTCGGCCCAGGGTGTGGTCCTGGAGACCCAGGATGGGTCCCACGTCGGGCTCCCTGCATGGAGCCTGCTTGTCCCTCTGCCAGTGTCTGTGCGTCTCTTTCTCTGTGTGTGTCTCTCATGAATAAATAAATAAAATATTTATTTTTTAAAAAGCTAGAAAAAGAAGACTAAGATCAATCTTCCTTTTTTGTTCTTCTTCTGGAACTCCAGTTATATATTGCCATTATCCTACATGTTACTGTGGCTTCCCTTCTAGGTCTTCAGGTTCATTGATCTTAGTCTTCTAAGGACTAAAGGAAGTAAAAAAAAGAAAATAATACAGTGAAAAAAATTTAACAGAGCCAAAGGACAGTTCTTTAAAGGATTAATAAGGTTGATGAATTGGTAGCAAGACTAATCCAGCATATGTAATTTATGAATTAGCAATTTCAGGAATACCAAATGGATTATTACTATATATTCTAAAGATATTAAAATAAGAATATTATGAATAATAATGGTATTTTCAATAAAATGGGAGAATTCTTTTTTTTTTTTTTAAAGATTTTATTTATTTATTCATGAGAGACGCACAGAGAGAGAGAGGGGCAGAGACACAGGCAGAGGGAGAAGCAGGCTCCATGCAGAGAGCCTGACGTGGGACTCAATCCAGGGTCTCCAGGATCATGCCCTGGGCCAAAGGCCACGCTAAACCGCTGAGCCACCCAGTCTGCCCAAATGGGAGAATTCTTTAAAAAAAAAAAAAATCACAAATTATCAAAACTGACTCAAGAAGAAACAGAATATTTGAATATCCTCATATCTATTAAAAATATCTCCAACCATGTTAAAGATACTGAATTCACAATAAAAAATATTCCCACAAAGACTACTTCAGGCCTAGAATGTTACACTAGTGTATAATAGCAAACATTTAAGGAAGAAATAATTCCCTTATGCAAAAAAAAAAAAAAAAATCCACGATAAGTTTCTCAGCCCATTTTATGAGAATAAGTTAACCTTGATACTAAGGAGGTGGGGGGGTGGGGAGTGAAATAGGTGATGGGAATTAAGGAGTGCATCTGTCCTGATGAGCACTGGGTGTTGTATAGAATTACTGAATCACTATACTGTACACCTGAAATTAATATTCTATAGTATGTTAACTATACTAGAATTAAAATTAAAAAATGTTTTTTAAAGATATTATTTATTTGAGACAGAGTACACATGAGAATGAGCAGGGGGAAGAGCTGAGGAAGCTCGACTCAGGACTCGATCCCAGGACCCTGGGATCATGACCTAAGCTGAAGGCAGCTGCCTAACTGAGTCACCCAGGCACCCCTAAAAATTATTTAATTAATAACTATTACTTCCCTGTTTTTTACCCTTACACACACAGCTGTTCCATATCTCCATGACTTTGTCTTCTTCCCTTTACCTGGAAACATACTTCACTGTAATTACATGTTTAATGATCTCTTCACCCTACTACAATAATTAGTTCCAATTATGAATAAACTGCTATAAACATTTGTGCACAGGTAACTGGCTTTTGTTCATTTTTATGTCTCCTGTGCCCATACAGCACCTCCTAAATATACAGACCTCAGCCTGTGTCAAATGACTGTTAATGCCATTGGAAATAACACCCAGGCCAGGAACTCCTAACATTTCTAGTTCTAAGGAAATCTAGCAAGGTTTAAAAATGTCTCTGTAAGACTCTAGTAAGCTTTTTCATAACCCTAAAAAAGGCGGCACAAAAGAAAAAGAAAAATATAGAAGGGAAAGGCCAATGACTTTAAAATTCCTATGACACAGGTCACTCTGCCTTTCCTGGATGACTTACCTCCTATCTTGCTGAAGTCTATTCTCCACATAGCAGAGGTAATGGTAGGCACCATTTAAGCACTTTAAATGAATTGAGTTATCTTTTGGTAAAATGCTTAGAACAGTGCCTGGTACAGAGTCTGTTATATAAAATTATTTGTAAAACAAAGAAATTCATTTAAGTCTCACAACTCCATGAGTAGGTTCGAGTAATGCTCTCATCTAAGGAAAATGAGGCATATAGAAAGAAGTGTGGTAACTTACCCAAGGTCACACAGCTAGTAACTCCGCATTCTGGCTCTTAATCACTATGCTCTGCTGCTCACTGAAATTATATTAAAATTCAATTCTCTTCTGTATCCACAGTATCTAGCAAAAAAACCCATGCCCTATAGTCGCTGCTCAATAAATATGTGTGGATTTAAAGAATGAAAGAATGATTCAAATGTGTGACTGAAGAGATGAAAAGACTAAGTATATTTTCATTCAAAACTATTATATGCTCTACAGAAATCCTCTGGTGCAAAGATAAAATATGTCACTTGTTCTTTGCTACCTCGTCCACAAGACATGAACAAGTAAATATCTACTGACAAATAGAAAGAGGGAAAAATCTTTAACACTGAAGGAACAAAAAGATGGTGTAACAACCCAAAAACATGTTATGCCCATATCACAATGCTCCATCTCCTGGGAGCAACAAAGAATATGGCTTCCCAAAGATGGTTCAGGCAGTACCTGCCAGGATGTATACGAGGACCTCTTTTTATTACTCTGTAAAAGATTCAAAGTAAAGGAAGCATTGCCAAGTGAGTCACTCAAAAGGACATTGAGGAAGTAGGCCCTATGCACCTCTCTGGTTTCAATTCTCAGAATACCATGAATTTCTGACTTTTGCCAATTGGATAAATCCTTCTACTGTGGACAAGAGAGGTAATATGGGCAGCCCGGGTGGCTCAGCGGTTTGGTGCCACCTTCAGCCCAGGGCTGGGTCCTGGAGACCCAGGATCGAGTCCCACATCGGGCTACCTGCACGGAGCCTGCTTCTTCCTCTGCCTGTGTCTCTGCTTTTCTGTCTCTCATTAATAGATAAATAAAATCTTTAAAAAAAAAAAAAGCGAGATATAATGTAACACCTGTTAGTTAAATAGCCAATCCTGCACTAATCAGTTTAAATTCTGCCAGCACCGTAATTTTTTCAAAACAAGTTATGTGACCTTGTGGTTTTTACCTTTATAAGCCTGTACTCCCAGCTCACAATCCAGGGCACATTATCAATTTTGGTTGACCGTATCTCCCAGTGAAACCCCAAATAAGCATTTTGGTTGCTTTATACCCCCTCGTTTGACAGCTCCCCAACTTTTCTCTGAAATATTTATGTAGATATCTTTAATCTCTCATTCCATTATAAACCTTTGTTCAAACACTGAATGTATAGGCCAGGTCTCTACTGGATGTCTCCATTTGCTCCTTTGCTTTCAAAGTGTTTCAATCTCTTCATTTTTACATCATATTACAATCTGTACCCTCCCCCACTGCCCTCTTTTCTACTTTCTCTTACTCTACTGCTTCTTGCCCCAAATATGGTAATCTGCACATTGTAGCAGGCATGGACATACCATAGTTTTGTTAAGGGGAGAATGATACTATCTAATTTATTTCTGAAACACTTCCTAAAGACATTTAATATGGTCTCAAGTCTTCTGTCTGATTCTACAAGGGATAGAACATATCTTATGAAGGATCATCACTATTTTGGTTTTTCTACCTTTTTTTTTTAAGATTTTATTTATTTATTCATGAGAGACATACACACAGAGAGAGGCAGAGACACAAGCAAAGGGAAAAGCAGGCTCCCTGCAGGGAGCTGGATGTGGGACTCTATCCTGGGACTCCAGGATCATGCCCTGGGCTGAAGTCAAGTGCTAAACTGCTGAGCCACCCAGGTGTCCCAGTTTTTCTACCTCTTGAAGGTACTTGGCATATGCCTTTCATAATTAATAATTACCCTTCTATTCTCCTAACTGTAAAATTCTTAAAAATAGGGATCTTTTAGTCTTTATTTTAGCAAATATAATTCCTAATCATAGTGTAGGCATGTAGTAAACACTAAATGAATGTTTTTAAAAACAGCTTCCCTTTATTTCTGAGCTCTGAAACCAAGTTTGTTCCTATTCTATCATCTTGGATCTTTTTCCTCAATAAGCAATTTTGTATTTATTCAGTCACTGGTGACCTTCCTGCCTAGTCACATGGATTTAAAAAAATGTTTCTATAGTTCAGCATCTATCAGCTTGCCTTTCTACTTCTCCAAAGTAATTTCTAGATGTCTTACTTTACAGTTATTCTTGGAAAAAAAATTTTTTTTATTCTTGGAAAAATATTAACAAGAATGATCCTTGAAGCAATCTTTAGAGACTGGTATAAAACACTCCTCTCAATCTCAATCTATCTACACTCTCCTACCAATCTATCCCTGATTTTATAGTATACTGTCTCCTTGTTCCTTGAATTTTAGTTTCCTATGCATTATAATACCTTATGTTCAAATTCATTCTTTCTTTCTTAAAGTTAGTGGAGAGCCCTGTTTGACTTTTTGAAAGCTGAAATAGACCATGTTACTAATTCTCTTTACTTACAACATTCTATTATATTTTTCTGACATTTTATCAGTTTTTTTTAACAATTTTTTTTGAAATTTTTATTTATTTATGATAGCCACAGAGAGAGAGAGAGAGAGAGAGAAGCAGGCTCCATGCACTGGGAGCCTGATGTGGGATTTGATCCCGGGTCTCCAGGATCGTGCCCTGGGCCAAAGGCAGGCGCCAAACCACTGCGCCACCCAGGGATCCCTTTATCAGTTTTCTTAGTCATTTCATGAACACTTACCCACCACTTTGTGTCATACCAGCAAGGTATTAGGAAAACAGAAGATGAAGTATGTATCTTTTGAATCAGAAGAGCTCAGAGTGAAGTAGAGGGGGAGAAAACACAAGTAAGGAAGCAAATATAGAAATAAATAAATAAATAATATGCACAGAGTCCAGCTGGAACATAAAGAGAATAAAAACTTTGTATGATGATTCAGAACCTGGGTTTTTAAGTCATACAGACTTGAATATGATCCTTAGCTCTACCTGTCAAAGAACTGTGTGACCTAAGAGTCAAGGTTTTCCCATTTTTAAAATGGGATAATAAGGGATCCCTGGATGGCACAGCGGTTTGGCGCCTGCCTTTGGCCCAGGGCGTGATCCTGGAGACCTGGGATCAAATCCCACGTCGAGCTCCCAGTGCATGGAGCCTGCTTCTCCCTCTGCCTATGTCTCTGCCTCTCTCTTTCTCTGTGTGACTATCATACATAAATAAAAATTTAAAAAAAAAATGGGATAATAACCATTTCATCTGTTCCTTGTTGAGAGTACATGAAACAAAGTGCTTAGTATAACAATACACGGTAAGCACTCAATAAATGGTGTATGATATTCATTAACAAGGGGGCAGCTAGCCTGTAAGGCTTCCTGGAGGAGGTAACTCTTGAATTCAGTCATAATCAACGAACAGGAAGGGGAAGGAATCAAAACGGAACCTTAGAGAAAAGTTAAGTTTCCACTCTAGCATTAAAACTTTTCATAATCCAGTCTCTAAGTACCTCAGCAACCTCATCTCCCTTAACTCTCCTAAAAGAAGGCTCCTTTCCATCCAGGCTGGTATACTCACTGACCTCAGAATATGCTTTACTAATTTTCCCTTTACTATTACTGCCTAGGCCATACCCTTCCCTATGCCTGGCACTGGTCTACAGACTATCTATAAGACCAACATAAATTCTACCTTTTTTTTTTTTTAAAGATTTATTTATTTATTCATGAGAGACACAGAGAGAGAGGCAGAGACATAGGCAGAGGGAGAAGCAGGCTCCTCAAAGGGAGCCCGATAGAGACTCGAACCCAGGACCTCGGGATCATGACCTCAACCACCCAGAAGCCCCAAATTCTACCTTCTTATAATTTAGGAGTCTGGCCATTATCAATGGCTCCATTCTTTGAACTTTTCCAGCACAAGGTCAGATTAACACACACCCCACCACATTTCTTCTGCCCTCTGACAACATACACACTCATCATAGTCCTCCTTAACCATCCTTTGCACTGAGATTTCACTTTTCACATGTGAATGTAATGTCTCCATTGGAATGTAAATTCCATGAGGGTAAGACTTTATACAAGCAAGAGAAAACAGGACAAAGATAGCGCACCTTAGTGTCAGATTTATTTGGCACATGAGGGAACAGTTCAGAAAACTCTTAGCAACAGTGTCAAGGTCAAATGCAAAGCACATGACCAATCTGTAGAGACTTAAATGCTTGGACTTAATATGGTTTCCTGTTTTTAGGTTCTTACCTTGATATGCCCTCAGCTCTATCAACAGCTAACTATAAAAACTTTCCACTGTGGACTATGCTAGTCATTTAAGATGCCTCAAATCCTTAAGGCATGATATAAGCAAATAAAGGTCAGGAGAAAGACTGGCGACAACTCCTTAGAAATGGCTACTTTAATGGAAGGTAGTATATGGAATAGTAGAATCAACAGATCTATGTTAAACTTACTGGCTTTAAAACTTGGATAAATCCCTAACGTCTCTGAGAGATCATTTTCTCATCTAATAATGTGGATGAATCACTTAAGCACTCAAGGTTGCTGTGAAGATGAAATGAGTTAATATATAAAGTAACTAACACAGTACCAGAAATATAATACCCTTCTAATTATTCATTATTAAAACATCAAACTAATCCACAATTCTCTGCAAAAAAAAAAAAAAAAAAAAAAAAAAAGTAAAAAAATAGGGATTCTCTTCCCTCTTTAAAGATATCAGGAACAACCTGCTGAACCCCATTGAGGCCTCAGTCTTGAACAAGGAATCTTAATTCTAATATCCAGTGGATCAGAGGGTTGTCTTTATGGTCAATCGCTACCTGTTTTGGGGGAGGGGAGGATAGCAGGAGGGGAGAGGGAAAGAGCTGGAGGGGGGGCTCCTAGATTAGATTCTTGTGATACTTGTTAGAGTAACTGGGTCTTTTCAAAATTAAGAACACTTAATTTGATAAAGGACAATGTGGGAGGCTGAGAGACTGTAACCAAGCTGAACACCCATAGAAAGTAAAAAGATCAATGGTGTTCCATAAAGGATAAAAGGTGAATTCTTCAAACCTTTGAAACCATTTAAAATTGTGACCACCACCTCTTCAGATCACCCACTGTTAGTCCAAAATGGCAGGAGTTATAACATAACATGCGAGATGGGCCAAAAAAATAATAAATTCCTAGAAGTGGAAGACACTTCCAAAGTCATCCAGCCTAAGTGTTCTCTTAAACAGTTGAGGAGGTAGGAATGGGAGAGATGCCAAGCTACATGCCAAGTCTCTTTCTGCCTCACCAGATACTCACTTCCCCTAAGATTTCGTTTTTTCCCTTGAAGTAAGCATGATCACACAGAACAAGCTAACTTACCTTGCAAAATGGGCCCAAACACTGAAAATATCTCAAGACTCTTGCCCTTGATAGAACACTGGCACAAAAGTGCAGAATGTGCATTTTTTGCTGTTACCTGATTAAACTATCAGGTCTCTGCATAGGAAGTTGTACATACAGAGTGACAATGTTGCCTACAAGCAGAAATACATATTTGTAAGTAGTGGCTTTTCATAGTTCTTCTACAGGACAAAAGATCTCTATGAGCCTACCAAAGTTACTAGAAGTTTCTGGTGGTGATAAATGACTTCTTCCCTCTGTGTGTTCATGATGACACATTAAAGAAAAGCTGAATTAGAATGTGAGGCTTCTTACAACATACCAGGTAACTAGCTCTGAGAGGTGACAGAAACTTGAAACATTCTCTTGATAACTGAAGCAACCAAACATCAAATGACTGTTTTATCCCAGTTCAATCCTAAATTTGTGACTCCATTCTCCTAAACTCTTAAATTTATCAACTTACAGGAGTAAGACATGAAAATACTTAGGAAAATTAAAGGAGTCACCTGGTAAATAAATATTCATTGTGAATAAACATACATATACTATAGAAACTAAACTACTGGGATCCCTGGGTGGCGCAGCGGTTTAGCGCCTGCCTTTGGCCCAGGGCGAGATCCTGGAAACCCGGAATCGAATCCCACGTTGGGTTCCCGGTGCATGGAGCCTGCTTCTCCCTCTCCCTCTGCCTGTATCTGTGCCTCTCTCTCTCTCCGTATCATAAATAAATAAATAAATAAAAGACTGTTAAAAAAAAAAAAAAAGGAAAAAAAGAAACTAAACTACTTTTGAGGGAAATATATTAACTAGATGTAATTACTCTTTTTAATTAGTTCCTTGAAGTTTGTCCTAACTCAAATGATTCAGAAAAATGTCAACACTAAGAACTTTAGGTTTCAAAGATCAGCAGGATCAGAAATTTTGGAGAATAGTGAGCTGAACATTAGTCAACCCTACTATGCAAACTCCAGAAAAGGTGAAGTGATATTACACTGAACTTTAAAAATATATTCAGTGACTTGAACACCCAAGATAATATCAGAGTTCTGCTCTGCTGTGGATGCCACAGCAAAAGAATTATGTCAAAGTACATTAAATTCTTAGGAGACACGAATCAAATCCCAAATCACATCAAGGCAGCTAATATAATAATTAGGGATACTGAGGCTATAGAGGAAAAAGACAAAACAGGAGCAGAACAACTAGATGTCTTTAAATACTTGCAGGATAATCAGAAAAGGAACTAGCATTGTTTTAACTGGCCCTAGGAACAAGAACCAGTGGATGAACAGTATAAGAATGCAGATTTGGCTTAACAATACTTTTCCATATTAGCTTCAGAAGTCAATAAATATGAAGAGTGAGAGGAGAGGGGCACCTGGGTGGCTCAGTCGGTTGAGCGTCTGCCTTTAGCTCAGGGCATGATCCCAGGGTCCTGGGATTGACCCGTCTGTCGAGCTCCCTGCTCATCAAAGTCTTTTTCTCCTTTTGGTTCTGCCTGCTTGTGCTCTTTCTTTCAAATAAATAAATAAATAACATCTTAAAAAAAAAAAAAAGAGGAGAAATTTACATAAAGTAGGAAAAAGGAGTCAAAAAAACTGGGCATACTGAATGAGCATTCAACAAACATTTAGGTGCTCCTCTGAAGCAGGACATTAAGTCATGCAGATTAGAATGAATTACATCCATAAGTGAAGCTGACTTCCAATCTTCTATGACAAGAAAAAAGGCAAAGTACGGATGATTCTGAAAGGTATATTTTATGAAGAACAGTCTCTAAGTGGTATTCAAGATATTGCACAATTCCACATGAGACAAGATGATGGACTGTTCTAGTAAATGGTAATGGAGCCAAAAGGAGCAGAGATTTATGGAAACATTTCAGAACTAGAGCTCATGGTACTTGATGACTCTTGGAATAACAGTATTTAGCAGGATTTTTGTGCTAATCTAGCTATTCATCTATTAATAATAACAACAATGGAAGCAAACACACAGTGCTATCTAGGGTGTCAGGCAATGTTCTGAACGTTTTACATAGATTAACTCATTTCATTCTCATAACCCTTTGCAATATATTCTATTATCACGCACATTTTAACGGATGAGAAACTAAGGCTTAGCTTCTATCAGGAGAGTTAGGCAGACAACCGATGTCAAAGTTCTATTAAGAGGTTAGATACCAGATGGATCTACATAATCCCGGAGCCAAAGCTCTTAAATCAGTAGACAGCTGTAAGGGGAGGCAACAAAACCCAAGGCAGGCTGCATATAATGAGTTAAGAGCCCAGGGGAGTGAGAGCGTTGGCGGAAACACAGGGGTTTGAGGAGAAAGATGACTGAAAGCTAAGTGAGGATTTAGCGGTATCAGAATCACAGGACGTGCTTGTTTTGAAAAAAAGAAAAAAAAAAAGAGAGAAGAAACAACTCAAACAAACAAAACCTGCATTGAATCCAATTTCCTAAGAGATGGGACCTAGGAAATTTTTTTTTTTTTTTTAAAGCAAAAGCATAACCGAGAAACCCTGGGTAATATTGAGGCCCAAGTAAGCTTTAAAAAGTGCTGTGGCAGATCTCTAAGGTTTCTTAGCGTTTTAGCATTCCAGTCGACACTCTAAATGAATTTCCCAAAAAAATGAAAAGAAGGAGGGGAGATTCCAGCAGTTAAAAAAACAACAAAAACAAAAACACAAAAAACGGCCATGCGTTTACAGTCAACACCGTGTACGCTCCCATTTTTCACTAAACAGGTCCTCACGGGAACAGGGATAAAAAGCAGGCAACGGAAGGAGGGGTGTGGTGTTAAAAAAGCAGGCTTGGGGCAGAACTTTCTGGTACAATTTGCCCGCCAAGGAAAACCTCCCTGACTATAATAAATACATGTGACAATCCGACTGAAAAATGAGGTGGATTCCTCAGATCCGGGTCCGGCTAACGAAGGATGCCAATATGGTCTTGTACGTGCTCAAAGCGTCGCAGGGAACCTCTAGGCTGGGGCCTGTCTGCTCCAAGGCCAAACCAACCGGGGCTCAGCAGAGGAGGTTGTCTGCTCCGCAATTACAACCTCAAGCACCCTGCTCCCGGAGACCACCTGTGCGCACGTACCCGAGGGTCCCCTCGTAAGATTGATTTCCTCCTCAGTGACCAAGTAATCCACTCTTCCGTTCATGTCTCACCGCTCGGCCGGCTCCGCGCCCGGGTCGGCTGGGACTCGCGCAGGTGAAGGTGAACCAATCTCTGCGCGCCACCCGAGGCACAACGCTTTCGGTTTCAGCAGCCCGCGGACCGGAAGAGGAAGGCGGGCGCGCTGGGAGCGCGGGGCATGCTGGGAGTCGTGGTTCGGGCGGCCAGCCCGCCATCTTTACCTCGCCCGGGTCCGCGCCGCCAGCTCTGAGGTGAGCGACGAGCCGCTTGCCGTCCTCCTTTACCGTCGGGAGTGGGCGTCGTCGAGGTCACTCAGTTGATATTGGTGAGGAGAAATTAAACATGAAATCTCCTGACATCTTAGAAAATCGCTACAAACCTGGGTGTGGGGGGTGGGAAATAAGTTCTGTTACTCAGTAATCCTGAGACCCGAGTGGGAGGAGGGGCGTGCCAGGCGTTGCCGCTAATGCGACTGCAGAGCACGAAGTAGCCGGGCAGGTACCATCCGTTCGATGCGCGTTCTCGTGTAAGAGTTTGCTGTATTCGTTCTTCGGTAAGTCGCCCCTGTAGTGGCCACCCACTTTGTTACTGAATTGCCGTGATCCAAAAGGAAAATAAAACTATGACAAGCAGGTACTTAAAAGCTTGGAGCAAGGCGCTGAGGCGGTAACTCCTACGGGTGAGGGGAGACGGGGCACTATCTTCCTTGATATTTACATTTCAGAGACTTGTACCTCACAAGAGGCTTTTGGGCTTTTAGAAAATTGTATGTATATATAGAAGAGACAAAGGAGGGGTACCTAGGTGGCTCAGTCCTTTAATCCTCCAACTCTTGATATCTGGCCGGGCCCTGAGCTCAGGTTGGTCGGGTCTGTGGAGGCCGAGAATATTAAGGCCATTCCACTCTAAGTTCAGTGTCAGCACGAGTACAGCCATCCCAGGCCCCTGTGAATAAGAGCCGAACTTTACCTTACTTCAGTTACAGGAAGAAAACAGCTTAAAGCTTAACGTCCTAGAAAGCCCCATATTAGAATAAGAACAGAGCTCAATGCCCTTGAAAGCCCCATATCAGAATGTAAACAGAACTTGAGAAATGGTGCAGCCACTCTGGAAAACTGTGTGGAGGTTCCTCAAAGAGTTAAAAATAGACCTGCCCTACGACCCAGCAATGGCACTGCTGGGGATTTACCCCAAAGATACAGATGCAATGAAACGCCGGGACACCTGCCCCCCGATGTTTCTAGCAGCAATGTCCACAATAGCCAAACTGTGGAAGGAGCCTCGGTGTCCATCGGAAAATGAATGGATAAAGAAGATGTGGTTTATGTATACAATGGAATATTACTCAGCCATTAGAAACGACAAATACCCACCGTTTGCTTCGAAGTGGATGGAACTGGAAGGAATTATGCTGAGTGAAATGAGTCAATGGGAGAAGGACAAACATTATATGTTCTCATTCATTTGGGGAATATAAATAATAGTGAAAGGGAATAGAAGGGAAGGGAGAAGAAATGGGTAAGAAATATCAGAAAGGGAGACAGAACATAAAGACTCCTAACTCTGGGAAATGAACTAGGGGTGGCGGAAGGGGAGGAGGGCGGGGGGGGGGGGGGGGGGGGTGAATGGGTGAGGGGCACTGAGGGGGGCACTTGACGAGATGAGCACTGGGTGTTCTGTATGTTGGCAAATTGAACACCAATAAAAAATAAATTTATTATTTAAAAAAAAAGAACTTGAGAAATCCCTCCACCCCTTCTGGAGGTCCCCTAGACCAGCCCATAAAACTAAGCTGAAACCCACCTCGGGGTCCAAGTCCCTGCTCCGCTGTGTCGGGTACATTTGGACCCAAGCTCGAGCTTGTAATTAAATCCTCGTGTGTTTGCATCGGTGTCGGTTCCTTGGTGGTTTCTCGGATTCGCAATCTTGGGCACAACAGGGTCCAGCCCGCCTCAGGCTCCAGGCTGAGCAGGGAGTCTGCTTGTCCCTCTCCCTCTGCTTTTTCCCCTCCTTGTGCTCTTGCTCTCTCCCTCAAATAGGTAAATAAAATCTTTAAAAAAAAATTTTTCTTTGAAAGAGACGAAGGATTTATTAATTACAAATTTGCTCAAGAAAAGTCCTCTGAGAAAAGGAAAGAGGGGTAGAGGTTTCTTCTTTTTGGTAACGGAAAATTCACAGTTTTTATTTGTTGGTTTAATTCTTACAGTAAGATTAGTGGATGCACTGTGACTTCAGCAGCCTTCCTGACTTTTGAAGTAGGATTCCAAAACAGAGTTCTAAGGAACGATTTCAGATAAAAAATTCAAGAGCCTTAAAGGGCAAGAAGGACACTTAAATATGGGAGACAACCCGGAATTAGACCACAGGGAGTGGTGGGGTACCTTGGAGGGCTGACAAGTGCGGTTCCGATTAAGGCATTCAAATTCTGATTAAATAATCAAACCAGAACCTACTGGGTTTACAAAGAAAACAAGAGGCAGGGCAGCCCGGGTGGCTCAGCAGTTTAGCACCTGCCTTCCGCCCAGGGTGTGATCCTGGAGTCCTGGGATTGAATCCCATGTCTGGCTCCCTGTATGGAGCCTGCTTCTCCCTCTGCCTGTGTCTCTGCCTCTCTCTCTCTCTCAAGAATAAGTAAATAAAATCTTAAAAAACGAAAAACAAGAGGATTCAGCAGGAACGCCTCTTACTTGCTAATCCTGCAAGAAGTTAATGTAGAATAATGGAAAGAATGCAGGAGATGATGTCAGAAGATCTGGTCTCGAGTTTCAGTTCCATCTTTTTGGAGTTGTCTGGCTTTGAGCGAATAATCTAACATACATTTCCTAACTGATTCCCCATCTGAAAAAGGGCATGATAATAGGTCTTTAAAATGTCGAAAGGATTAAATGAGATGACATTTTAAAAATTACTTGTCATTTTCAGGGGTGCCTGGGCTGCTCAGGCCTTTGGCCATCTGACTCTTGGTTTCGGCTCAGGTCATGATCTCATGGGTCCTGGGACTGAGCCCTCTGTCGGGCTTTGCACTTAGCAGGGCGTCTGACGTCTGAGATTCTCTCTCCTTCTGCTTACCCGCCTCCCCCCCCCCCCATCATGTGCTCACACGTGCTCTCTCTCAAATAAGTAAACCTTACAAGAAAGTTACTCCTCACCTTCAAACTTAGATTCATGCCACCCTCACTTCTAAGCCGCCTCAACATGTTGACTGAGTGGATAAAATGATCATACTAAAAAGCAGAATACGGTAAGCAAAAAAAAGTACAAATAAATATGAGATTGGACTATCGAGAGAGAAAAGGGGAAGCAAATGAGAAAAGCAAATCATCAATGAAGAAATATGCAAAAAATCCATAAACAAAAAAGAGAAATAGACTCCTAGATGAAAAAAACTTGGTTAACAAAGTGGGGAGGTATTAGGAGGTGGGCAAAATAGGTAAAGTGGATAAAAGAGGTACAAAATTCCAGTTATAAAATAAGTCATGGGGATGTAATGTACAGCATAGGAAATAAAGCCAATATTGTAGTAATAAATCCTAGTGAGGTGCATGTGAGCACCAAGTCAGGGAGAGGAAGACAGGAGTGAGGCCAAGAGAAGGTGGGAAGGGGACCCATAGGCCCCCTAGGGATCACCCTCACGGTCGTACCTCTACTTTTCCAGTGACAATGAAGACCTTCTAGGCCCTGACCTTTTGATCCCACACATCCCTGGCCAGGGCTTTGAATACCAGTCCCAAATGCTTCTACCCTCCCTTGTTCCATCCTTACTTGCTCAGGCTTTCAGCCTTGTCCTCTTCCACACTCTTATCTGTGATTAAGTAGCAGGTTAGGGTACTGTGTGAGCCAGAGAGGCTGAGGGTTGGGGGAGGCAGGATGGAGGTAGGATAAAGCGAGAAGAGGACCTGTTCAAGGATCTTTCTCTTCAAGGAGCCCCAAACTGTACAACCAGCTCCTTTTTTGCATCCACTTGGATCTGAGAAAGTGCATTGTAGGCATAAACAGCTATCTTGGAGACCTGCTGCAAGTCGGAGAAGGGGATGGGCTTGCTGGCCACCATTTGGTGGGGCTGGCTGGTGAGAGATTGTGGCGGCAGCAGCTTCTTCTGGTGGGGCAGACTGCTGCTCAGCATAGCCAAGTGGGTGCTGTGCTGCCTTCCTTGCTTAGTCCATGTACTCATGCTGCTCCATGCTCTGGGAGTCCACAGCAGATGTGTCAACGATGTTGGGGGCTATCTTAGCAAGGAGGAGGAGAGCAGGCCCTGCTCATCTGTGTGAGTGGAAAGTAGGCTGTGGTAGTCAACTCCTTTGAGGGCTTTGGCAGAGGAGCTTCTAGGGTCCAGCAGTAGCTTCTGCTCGTCTTGGTCCTGGGCCTGGTCCAAGTCTTCATTCTTGCTGCTTGTAGCAGCACTCCATGGCTGGGTTCCGGTTAGGCACCTAGGCCAGGCCAGGAGGGCCAGTGGGCGTCCTTTAGGAGCCCTTCGGTCTCATGACCTGTGGCTGCATCCAACAAGCAGCCACCGCCTCCCCACCTAGCCCTTCCTTCTCAGAGCCTCACAGCTGCCCTTGTTACTGTGTTTTAATGTCTATTTTGTCTGGTATAAGTACTGCTACCTTGCTTTTGTTTTTTCCACTTCCATTTGCATGCAATATCTTTTTCTATCACTTTCAATCTGTGTGTTTTTAAGTCTGAAGTGAGTCTCTTGTAGGCAGCATATAGGTAGGTCTTTTTTATTTTTTAAGGCATTCAGTCACTTTATGTCTTTTGATTGCAACATTAGACCATTTACATTTAAAGTAATTAATTGGCAAGCATGTACTTACTGCCATTTTGTTAATTGTTTTTTGTAGTTCTCTGCTCCTTTTTTCTTCTCTTCCCTTGTGATAGACGACTTTAGTGTTACACATGGATTCCTTTTTATTTTTTATATATCTATCATAGGTTCTCAGTCTGTTACCATGAGGTTAATGTATAAAATCCTAAGTATGTAACAGTCTGTATTAAGCTGATGGTTATTTAAGTTTGAACACATTCTAAAAGCACTACATTTATACTTTGCTCCTCCATGTTTTATATATATCATATTTTATATTTCTTTATGAATTCCTTTACTAATTTTTTTATATAATAGATTTTACTTTTGTCTTTCAGCTTTCATAGTAGCTTTATAAGTGATCAATCTTTTATATAAAATCTTTTATATAAAAAGGGATCACTTTTTATAAGTGATCAAACCTTTATTATACGTTTGCTTTTACTAGTTATATGTTTTTATTTCATAATTTTCTTATGAAAATTTCTTTCTTTTAAGACCAGTTTAATGCTGGTGGACTCCTTTAACTTTTGTTTGTCGAGAAAATTGTTATGTCTTCTTCAATTAATGATTAATTTTTCATTTCAGTTGTATTCCTCAGCTCTGTTTCTTTTATATTTTCTATCTCTTTATTGAAGTTCTCACTGGATTCATTGTCTTCTCTCATGTGGTGGGCATCTTTATGAATATTACTTTGAATTCTTTATCAGGTAGATTACTTATCTCTATTACATTTAGTTCTTTTTCTGAAGTTTTGTCCTTTCATTTTGAGTATATTCTTCTATCTCTTCATTTTGTCTGACTTTGTGTTTGTTTTTGTGGGTTAGGTAAAACATACCTCTGCCAGTCTTGAAGGAGTAGGTTTGTGTGGGAATGTACACTGTGTAGACTACACTTGTGCCTTTTGGCTTTGACTGGCTGGTTGAAACTGTGGTGAGCTCAGGCTAGGTGGTTCTAGAGCACTCCACAGAGTCCACCCTGGTGAGACAGCTGGAGCTAAAGTGGGCATGAGTCAGCAGATCCCAAGGTGCTTTGAATGATGGCTGCCCTTGCAGGACAGCTGGAATTGTAACAAGTATGGCACTCCATGCAGGGGGCACTCTGGGGAATGGCTGAAGCTGAAGCATGCTTGGGGTTTGGGGTGTCCTGAGGTGCTTTGTGCTTGGGCAGCCTTAATCAGTTGGAGCTGTAGTGGACAGAAACCAGGGGTATCCTAGTATGCTATGCCAGGGCAGCTTTGGTGGAAAGGCTGGAGCCAGGGTAGGCATAATTGGGGAGCCACTTTTGTGAAACAGCTAAAGCTGGTATGGACTAATGGCGCAGGGCTCGCTGAGCTGGCAGCCTGGCTGGAGCATCCATCTGCACTATCAGAATGGAGGGGCAACATAGATAATGGTGCTCGCCAGCAGCTCCAGCCTCAGAGTTCTAAAAGTTTCCCAACTGTTTGGTGTACATTGGAGGGCTCATCAATTAGACTAATATTCTAATTGCCCTTTAAACCACTGTGGTATTTTTTGCTGTGTCCCAGATTAGGTAAATCTGTGCACAGGCCATTCAATGACATCCCACCACCCACACCCCAGCCCCCCTGTCCTGCCTCACAGTTCATAGCACCCGGTTGGGGTTTTGGTCATTACTGTGTCTGTCTCTTCTCTGTGTGGCTCCCTACCCTTTGTTGTGCAGAGCTGTTTCATCAGCCTTCAGCTGTTTTTCAGGAGGAATGACTCTGTATGTAGATGTAGATTCTGTGTGTCTGTGGGAAGAGGTGAGTTCAGAATCTTTCTACACCACCATCTTGAATCCTTCCTACGTTAAATTTTAGATGTACAAATTGTGTATTTCTTATTCATATCTCCTGTACAGTGACAGCGATTGTAATATCCTTAGTAATTATTCACTAAATACTTGTTGAATGAATAAATAAGTTAATTGTCCTGGAATTGGGCCAGAGAACATTTGAGTAACAAGATCAGTTTCTCACAGATCACTATGAACTGTTTTTGTGTGTGTTTTTTTTTTTTTTTTTTTTTTTTTTTTATTCATGAGAGGTGCAGGGGCGGGGGCAGAGACACAGGCAGAGGGAGAAGCAGGCTCCATGCAGGGAGCCTGATGTGGGACTCGATCCCGGGACTCCAGGACCACACCCTGGGCCGAAGGCAGGCGCTAAACCGCTGAGCCACCCAGGGATCCCTACCACTATGAACTGTTACCCTTGACTAGACTATAAGATCCCTTCTCAGAATACCTTATTCCTTCTAAACCAGCTCTCCCCTCATGCCTACTTCCCTGATAGTGCAGATTTTATCTGCTGTATAACAATTCTAGTGACAGTCTTAAAGTGCACTTTATCATTTAATAGTGGGTAAGGTAGATTTGTTTTAGTATGTTACTTGATTTAGCCTTCATAGTAATCTTCAGAATAATTATAGTTAAGTCTGTTTGGTAGATGAGGAAGCTAAAGATCAAGGAAAAAATTTAACTTGCCCAGGAGTGCATGGCTAGAAAGAAGCATTATCAGGGTTTGAATTTAGGGCCTAGGTATTGATGGTCTTTCTAATACACCTCCCTTTCCCAAAGAACCCAGAGACTTACATAATTAGGATTCCTAGTAGCCTGCTTTAATTATTCAGACTTGATAAGATTAGCATGTAGATAGGTCTCTGATTGATTACATTAAAAACCGTATTCTGAATTTCACATCTGTTTTTCATAGGGTAAGTGAAATTAGCAAATTAGTAGTAGTAGTAATAATATAATAATAATAATTAATAATAATAATAGAGCAAAATAGTAGTAATAGTAGTGGTTCGTGGTTCCTATGATGAGTTGTGCTGTGTCAACTTAGAAACTGAGTTCTCAAACTAAGTTTAACTATGTGACTCTAATGCAGACTTTGACAAAAGAAAAAACATGTACTTAGTTTGGAAGGCAGAAGTGAATTAGTTTTTGGAATTCTTTTTGTAGTTGTGTACGATGAACAGATGCAGAGGTGCCAGGTGAGTTCTAGCTTATCCTTTTTTCCCTCTGTTCCATTTATAACTCTTCTTCCTAAAACTTGTCCAAGATGATCAAGAGTAGACCCAGGTCTATCACTGGAAACTTGAGTATGGACACATACACGAGGTAAGAACATAGAGGCAACAGCTGCCTTTCCAGTTCTTACTTAAGAAGTTGGATGTGGGTAGGTGGCTTTTCAGGTTGGTTGGTTGGCAAACCCTTCTCTGATTCAGCAGGACCCCCTTTTGGACCTTTACTTTCAACTTCTCCAGTTATGTAAGTATGTATTCAACTTCTCCAGTTATGTAAGGTCTAGTTTTTAATGTGGATCACATATCCTAAAACACTGATAGTGATTCTGCATCCCTGACTGAGTCCTAAATGATAGAGTTATTGGTATAGAATAGAACCTAAAGTGGGAATATGGAATTGGTTCTTCATAGCATTCATTCAAAATGGTTACTTAAATTATCATCAAATAATTGGAGTCAAATATCTGATGCTGGAGTCAAATATCTGATGCCATAGGACATTTTAGTCAAAGCATTTAAGAATGTGGGGCTGGGATCCCTGGGTGGCGCAGCGGTTTGGCACCTGCCTTTGGCCCAGGGCGCGATCCTGGAGACTCGGGATCGAATCCCACGTCGGGCTCCCGGTGGATGGAGCCTGTTTCTCCCTCTGCCTGTGTCTCTGCCTCTCTCTCTCTCTCTGTGTGTGTGTAACTATCATAAATAAATAAAAAAATAAAAATAAAAAAAAATGAATGTGGGGCTGGTTAGTTGCTTTATGTGTACTAGAGATCTTGGAGAAAGAAAATGATGAGGTCAGACTTTTAAATGTTTAGCTCAAGGTCCTGGTACAAATATAAATGTGTTTACCTATCTACCTATCTGTATCAATATCTAGATTTTTTTCTTCACCAAAAAAGTGGAATTCTACTATACATAGACTTTTTTTGCTTATTTGGTTGGTTTTGTCCTGATAATACAACAAAAAGGCATTTATTCAAAAAAGTTTTTCTATAAATAGCAAAAAGTGAAAAAAAAGAGACAAAAATCATATGAAAAGATACCAGACTACTGGTATCTACATACTAAAATGAGATACCAATTTTTGACCATGAGTTTGTCAAAAGTTCAAAAAATCTTCTAATTATTCCTCATTCAGTAGAACAACAAAAACCTACACCTAAAATCTGCTAGGCTAATTAATAAAATCTCTGGTATTGATTAGAGTAAAAATAGCTAAAAGACTGGTAGTAATCATATCTGGAGTATAGGTTTTTGATTCAGTCCTAAGTAGTCATCACTGAAGTTGGTACTTCTGTTTAAAGCAACTAAGCATATATTCTATTGTGCTATTGTGAAATAGGTTACAGATAGCATAACAAAACTTATGGTAGGAATAAAATAGTTTGTAACCGATATAAAACAAAATTCAGAAGGAAAAAAATGAAAAGTAAAAGTTCCTCTTTCCTCCAGCTTTATCAGTTCCACTCTTTAAAGGGAACCATTGTTGAGTAATTTTTATGTAAGTGTCTAAAAATTCTCAGTATATATAAATATGTTTCAAGATCTAATCATGAAAATATACTAATATTTAGACTAAGTGGATTTACTTTATACAGGCATACTTTGTTTTGTTGCATTTCCCTTTATTGCACTTTGCAGATACTGTGCTTTTTACAAATTGAAGGTTGATGGCAGCCATGCCATAACCATGCAAGTCTTTCGGCGCCATTTTTCCAACATTTGCTCACTCATGGCTCTGTGTCACATTTTGATAATTTTTGCAGTATTTACAACTTTTTCATTATTACTGTATCTGTTATGGTGATCTGTAATGTCAGTGATGTTTGATGTCACTGTTGTCATTGTTTTGGGTACCACAAACTGCACCCACATAAGAGAGCAAACTCAGTGGATAAATGGGTGTGTTCTGACTGCTCCACTCACCAGCCATCCTGCCATCTCTTTCTCTCTCCTCAGGCCTCCCTATTCCCTGAGACACAACAATATTGAATTTAGCCTAATAACCCTACAACGGCCTCCGAGTGGTCAAGTGAAAGGAAGAGTCACGTGTTCCTATTTTAAATCAGAAGCTAGAAATGATTAAGCTTAGGAAGGAAGGCATGAAGAAAGCTGAGATAAGCCAAAAGTTACACTTGTCCTGCCTTGGAGCCAGGATACTTGGAGGCAATGATGTGAAGAAAGATTTGGAGTTTCACTGAATTTTAATCTGAGGGAAAGGGGACCGAGACTTGGATTCAGACTCACTTCGAGGCTTTGTCTCCTCCAGCTTTTATTAAGAGAGCTAGCAGATTGGCTATAGGAATGATTAACTTTGGGAAGCAGAGAAAAATGTTTACCTCTGAGGGTAAAAGAATAGGTGATTGACTCGAGGAGGGGGGAACAGAGGAGCTGTATTTGGAGAACAATGTGATCAAGAGTCAGTGTGGGTAATAGCTGAGTAATATTCCATGGTATACATATACCACATCTTCTTTATCCATTCATCTTTTGATGGACACCGAGGGTATTATGCTGAGTGAATAAGTCAGTCGGAGAAGGACAAACATTATATGGTCTCATTCATTTGGGGAATATAAAAAATAGTGAAAGGGAATAAAGTGGATAGGAGAAAAAATGAGTGGGAAATATTAGAAAGGAAGACAACATGAGAGACTCCTAACTGGGAAATGAACAAGGGGTGGTAGAAAGGGAGGTGGGCGGGGTGTGGGGGTGACTGGGTGACGGGCACTTGATGGGATGCACTTGATGGGATGAGCACTGGGTGTTATTCTATATGTTGGCAAATTGAACACCAATAAAAAATAAGTTTATATATAAAAAAAAAAGTCAGTGTGGGACTCGGAACCTCATGTATCCCCAGCATGCTGAGGACTACGAGATTCAGTTCTCAGATAAGCCCCGCAGCTGGTTCCCCACATTATCCCAAACAGCCAAGTTGTGAATGCAAAGAAAAAGTTATTGATGGAAATTAAAAGTGCTACTCCAGTGAACACACGCATGTAAGAAAGTGAAAGTCTTATTGCTGTTACAGAGAAAGGTTAATGGTCTGGATAGAAGATCAAATCAACCACAACATTCCTTTAAGCCAAAACTTAATCCAGAGGAGAGCCCTAACTCTTCAAATTCTATGAAGGCTGAGATAGGTGAAGCAAAGTCTGAAGCTAGCAGAGGTTGGGTCATGAAGTTTAAGGAAAGAAGCCATCTTCATAACATCAGAGTGCAAGGTGAAGCAGCAACAAGTTCTGATGTAGAAGCTGCTGCAAGATAATTAACCAAGGTGGTTGCACTAAATGAGATTTTCAATGTAAATGAGTGTTCTGAAGAAATGATTCACAGCAGCTGTACTCAGTTTCAAAGGGGAAAACACCACTTTATTGATATTAAAAAAAATCTAATAGAAACAGAAGAAAAGAGAAATCTGTGCATAGATGAGGGCAATAATAGTAAGCAGTAAAGGAGAATAAGGCAATGTTACATCAAAGCTGATACTTACAACATCCAACCTCATTACTTGGGGAAGCCCTGTGGAGACAGCCAGGCTGGAGTCCTGCCCTCGGGGAGACTTCCAACTAACCATCTCCGTAAGTGTTGCATGTATAGGGCAAATGATGGGGTCTGAAGTTAAACATTTGTTTGCCTACTTGCAGTTTGGAGTTAGCTGCATCGTCATGTCTTTACATGTCCAAGGGGTCTGGGCCAGGTGTTTTCATTTCCCCTCCTAGATTCCATTCTGGGGGGCCAGCCTAGACTGGAGCAGGAGGGGATGCAAGGCAAAATTTATACCTTTTGGCATCCAGACCAGAAGGGCCAGTTCTGACTTGGAGGCCAGCTAGTGTCAAATAATCAGGCTCCTGAGGTCACTTAAGCTGCACAAGTCTCACAAGCAAACTCTTTAGCTGCCTGCCTACAGGTCAGGGTTGTCAGTTATGCAGGACAAATCACAGAAACCCTCATCTGTATAATACAATGATATAGCCTTTTATTGGAAGAAGATGCCATCTGGGACCTTCATGGCTAGAAAGAAGTCAATGCCTGGCTTCAAAGCTTCAGAGTCTAGGCTGACTCTCTTGTTGGAAGCTAACACATAAGGTGACTTTAGGTTGAAGCCAATGCTCATGGACCATTCTAAAAATCCTAGGGCCCTTAAGAATTAAGCTAAATCTATTCTGCTTGTGCTTTATTTAAAAAAATTATTCATTTGAGAGAGAGGAGAGCATGAACAGGGCAACTAAATTTATGTAATAGTCCAAATCTTTTGTTGTCATTTTAGCAATCTTCACCAGGAATAAATTACATCTTAAGAAACTGCTTTCTTTGCTCATCCACCAAACTTTATTGTTGTATTCCCTGTTTGAGGAAAGCATCCTAGGACCCTGTTTGGAAAATAAGGATTTTTAAAAAATGCAGTAACCACTCTGCCTCTATAGACTGTTTCCAGCCTGCCATTTCACTCTATTGTAGATCCTGACCTTGAGCTGCAGCCTCCAACTGGATTTCCAACTTCCAGCCCAGCCATCCCTGCTCAGTGCAGCCTGGCCAGCCCCCACAACCCTAACTGGCGCAGGCTAGTTCCTCCATCTATCATGTTGCTACTGTTTCTTCTGAATAATGGGGATTTTGTACAATTTGGTGGGTTTTGTATGCTGACTCCTTAATTTGAAGTCTGAAATCAAGGGGAGATTCTTGTCAGCAACCAAGTACCTCTCTCCCTTTAGTCCTGATTAGTTTTTTTCTCATTGCAACCCAAAGTTTTACATGTCTTCTAGTCCCTCTAGTATTTGTTTTTGTACCACTGAATGTGTAAATGTTTTATAGATAGAATTTACCATCCTGTAGATTCTCTAATTATTTAATATATTCTATATCCTAAGAGCTGTCCATTTTCTTTTTTATTTCAAAAATCTTGACATAAAGCCAGCATATATTTAGGCTCAGTATTAATGGTGAAATTTAAATGTGCACAATAAAACATGACAACTTTAAGATAAATTCATTGTCTTATTTTAAGAAATTGCTACAGCCACGGGAACCTTTAGCAAGCCACCACCCAGATCAGTCAGCAACCACCAACATCCAGGTAAGACCCTCCACCAGCAGAAAAATTGCAACCCACTGAAACTGCAGATGATGGTTCCTGTTATTAAGCAATTTAGCAATAAGGTACTTTATTTTTTGCAATAAACTACTTTGAAGATATGTACAATGTTTCCTTTTTAGACATAATGTGCATTTAGACTACATTGTAGTGTAAAAATAACTATTATGTGCATGGGAAAAAAAAAACTCTCTTAACTCATTTTATGGCAATATTCATTTTATGGCGGTAGTCTGGAACCAAACCTGCAGTATCTCTAGGTGTGCCTATAAAGGGAATTACCTATCTGGGGCTCACAGGTAGCTAATGGTGGTACTTCTCAGGTGGGACAGAGCTGCTGGCAGTGAAGTCACCAAGACAAGGTGGAGGTTGGAGCCAGAGCTGCATTTTGCTTCTAGAGAAAGGCTGATACAGGTTACAAACAGGAAGGAAATCCCTTTTCCCAGCTTGCAAACTCTTGTCAATCTCTTCTCTTCTCTTCTCTTCTCTTCTCTTCTCTTCTCTTCTCTTCTCTTCTCTTCTCTTCCCTTCCCCTCCCCTCCCCTCCCCTCCCCTCCCCTCCCCTCCCCTCTCCTTTTCTCGCCAGAATGTTTTTAACTACTTTTTCCTAACAGCTCCAAATTGTAAACAACACAAATATCTATCAAAGGGAGACTGAATTAAAAAAAAAAAAAAAAGGAGACTGGGTAAGTGTATACATGTTATCTACTTTTACAAAGGATATACTGCTCAGCAATAAAAGCATCAAACATTTGATCAGCATAGTAAAATTGATGAATTTCAAGAATGCTATGTTCAGAAAAAAATCAGTTACAAAACAGTACATAATGTATAATTTTCCCTCCTGCCATTGGATTATCTTTGTGTTTGGTCAGAAAACAAGTGGTGTAAAATGTGGACCTGTTTCTGGACTCGACTGTTCTTGATGGGTGTGTAAATTCTGAAACCATTTACACCACATTATCTTGATTACTATTGTTTTTTTATAGGTCTTGAAATCAAGTAATGTGATTCTCCAGCCTTGTTCTTTGTAAAGAGTATTTGGATGTTTGCAGGCCTTTGAGCAGTGTGTTTTTAACTATTCTAAGCTTTGATCATGTTTTGCAGTGGAAGTGATAATCACTATTTTGTGATCAGTAAGTTATAGAGTGAATATTAATTACCTAGCACTTAGTAGGTACCTATTAAATGCTGCTTTCCACCCATTTTTCTCCTCAGCTTTCTTTTTTTTTTATTTTTTATTTTTATTTTTATTTATTTATGATAGTCACACACACACACAGAGAGAGAGAGAGAGAGAGAGAGAGAGAGAGAGAGAGGCAGAGACACAGGCAGAGGGAGAAGCAGGCTCCATGCACCGGGAGCCCGACGTGGGACTTGATCCCGGGTCTCCAGGATCGCGCCCTGGGCCAAAGGCAGGCGCTAAACCGCTGCGCCACCCAGGGATCCCTCAGCTTTCCTTTACTCAAAAATCTAATAGATTTTATATGAGAGAAGAGCCACTCACACCATGGGTTTCAGTGAGTTACATTTAAATCCAAGAAAAGAACCTAATAAAATTAAGTAGAGGAGAGAAATTTTACTCTAAATGTTTCCTATTTTCCTAGTGGTTCTCTAGAACATCTTTATTACGGGAGGATTCCATGACTCACATCAACAGTTTTTACGGGAGGATTCCATGACTCACATCAACAGTTTCTTCCGTGACCAATTTTGTAGTCAAATCTAAAATGTTGCCAATGTTTCCAGGTTGGCAAAACCTATGCAGAAGACAGGCATCAAGGGAATATGGGAAATGTAGTTTGCAGTCCTAGCTCCAGCGCTAAAGAATACTAGAGAAGGATAGGCCTGCTGCTGTGATACCAGTCAATAACTAGCAAAACATACACAAACATACATTCACACAACTAAACACTTGTCTTTTTTAATGCGTCACATTATAAATGGTAGGTGACCCAAATAACACTAGCACACCTATTTCTCCTGGTTTCTTTTTAGTAGAGAAAACATAAAATGATCATTACGGGGACGCCTGGGTGGCTCAGTGGTTGAGTGTGTCTATCTTTGGCTCACGGTGTGATGCCAGTGTTCTAGGATTAAGTTCTGCATTGGGCTTCCTGCGGGGAGCCTGCTTCTCCTCTGCTTGTGTCACTGTTCCCTCTCTCTCATTATTAGGTATATCACAAACTGGTACCAATTTTTTTTTTTTTTAAAGATTTTATTCATGAGAGACACACAGAGAGGGGCAGAGATACAGGCAGAGGGAGAAGCAGGCTCATTACAGGAAGCCTGATGTGGGACTTGATCCCCAGTCTGGGGATCATCCCTGAGCTGAAGGCAGACACCCAACCGCTGAGCCACCCAAGGCGTCCCTGATTTTGTTGATTTGAACAAGTACCCTAAGCCCCCAACATTAGTGCTTCTCATAAAGCTGTGTCAGAAAATACAGCTTATAATCTTGGCTAAAGATGAGAAGTGTAAAATGTATACTTTAGTAAGTACCCTGCAGGTTTCAGAAATGAGTGGCTAACACTGCTGCTGCATGAATGGGGGCAATGACCTGCTTCTGGGAGCATGGGCAGAGGGGGGCTGAGAACAGCTAGGGAGCCTTGGCTGGCAATGCATTGGCCTATAAAGTTGATTCTAAGAAGGTCAATCCCTGACCCATTAGATAGTTACGTTTGTTAAGCAGGTGGTTGTAGGCTTTAGAGAATTGGAGTTTTCTGTAGATCAAGAAGCATACGTGGTGGGAAGTATGAGAATGTTACTTCCCACTCTATAATTATGTGCAACTTGATTTGTTTATTTAGCAGTCTATTGCTGCTGTCTATTTTGATCCATATTCTATCCAGAGTATAGGATTCATATTAGAGATATTTCATAAGATTTTAGTTTCTACTGATAGACATTTGGGTTATTTTTAGTTTTATTCCTACAACAAACAATTCTAAGTGAAAATTCAGAATCTGTGTGTCTTAGGAAAATAAAATTTCTAGAAGGAGATCTTCCAGGTCAAAGGGTAGGTATGTACTAATTTATGGAAAATATTACTGAATTTTACTTCTTTATTTTTTTTTTTAAAGATTTGATGACAGAGAGCATAAATGGGGAGCTGCAGGTGGAGGGAGGAGAGGCAGACTCCTTGCTGAGTAGGGTGCCTGACGTGGGATTTGATCCCAGTACCCTGGGATCATGGCGTGAGCCACCAGGTGCCCCCTAAATTTTTTTTTTTTAAAGATTTTATTTATTTATTCATGATAGTCACACACAGAGAGAGAGGGGCAGAGACATAGGCAGAGGGAGAAGCAGGCTCCATGCAGGGAGCCCGATGTGGGATTCGATCCGGGGTCTCCAGGATCGCGCCCTGGGCCAAAGGCAGGCGCCAAACCGCTGCGCCACCCAGGGATCCCTGCCCCCTAAATTTTATTTCAAAGTGCTTGTACCAGTCATCCTTCTGTGAGCATTATGTGAGAATGCTATTTTCCATACTGGAATTAGCATCACAGCTTTACATCTTAGTCAAAATGATAAGTGGAAAATAATATTTTAATTTGAATTTTTCACTTATGAATGCTGTTGAGGGTGGCTCGGTGGTTGAGCATCTGCCTTTGGCTTAAGACATGATCCTGGAGTTCCGGGGTTGAGTCCCGCATTGGGCTTCTGCATGGAGTCTGCTTCTCCTGCCTCTGCCTATGTCTCTGCCTCTGAGAGCTCTCCCCTTGTCTCAGGAATAAAAAAATAAAATCTTTTTTAAAAAGATTATTTTCATATATTTATGGCTCTGTTTAATCATTACCCTTTTTTATTTATCTGAAAACTCTTGCTCTTTGTCCATTTTTCTATTGGAATATTTTTCTTTTTTCATATAGGAAATATTTAGTCTTAGAAGCTGCAAGAAGACTACACAAAACTTCCGTATACCTTTTACCCACTTCTCCAGTTTCTTATAATTTACCCTGCTCTACTTTCTCCTCCCACTCTTGGGTACTTTCTTGGTATATGAAAGAAAAAATACGCACGACAGTACATTCATATATATAGGTACATACATATATAGCGTGTACATAGATTAATAGAAGAAGGCAGGAAAGAAAGGAAAGCAAGGAATGGAGGAAGAAAAAGAAGGACAGATATATACATGAAAAGGCATTCTATGGGATGCCTGGGTGGCTCAACAGTTGAGCGTCTGCCTTTGGCTCAGGGTGTGATCGTGTTCCTGGAGTTCTGGAATCAAGTCCTACATTGGGCTCCCTGCATGGAGCCTGCTTCTCCCTCTGCCTGTGTCTCTGCCTCTCTCTCTCTCTCTCTCTCTGTCTTTCATGAATAAATAAAATCGTAAAAAAAAAAAAAAGAAAGAAAAGGCATTTCTAGTACATAAGTACAGTATATTTATTAAAATCAGGAATTTTTTTTAAAGATTTCATTTATTCATGAGAGATAGAGAGGCAGAGACACAGGCAGAGGGAGAAGCAGGCTCCATGCAGGGAGCCCAACGTGGGACTCTATCCCAGATCTCCAGGATCAGGCCCTGGGCCAAAGGTGGCACTAAATCGCTGAGCCACCTGGGCTGCCCTCAAATCAGGATTTTAATACTGATACAATACTACTATCTATTTCACAGACTATATTCATCAACTGTTCCCTAAATGGCCTTTACATCTTATATTTCCCTGTCCAAAGTCCAAGAGTCACAGACTCAATTTAGTTGCCATATCTTTAATCACCTTTAAGCTGGATCAGCTCCTTAAGTCTGTCTCACATGACAAGAATATAGAACAATCATCTTGTAGAAATCCCATCAGTTGTACCTTAATTTTTTTAAAAGGTTTTATTTATTCATGAGAGACAGGCAGAGACATAGGCAGAGAGAGAAGCAGGCTCCATGCCGGGAGCCCGATGCGGGACCCAATCCCAGGACTCCAGGATCACGTCCTGGGCTGAAGGCAGATGTTTAACTGTTGAGCCACCCATGTGTCCCAATTGTAGTTTAGCTTTAGAAGCAGCACTATAAAAGTGATGTTATGTCTTTCTCAGTCCATATTATCAGGCACAAAATGTTGGTCAGTCCTATTACTGGTTATGTTACCTTTGAACACTTAGTTATAATGCTGTCCAGTAGATGGCTCTACTGAAAAGTGACTATTTCTTTTTATAATTAATAGGAAGTTTATGGAGAATTACTTTAAGATCATGTAAATTATTCTTTCCTCCATCAAATTTTTACCCAGTTGTTTCAGCATTCATTGATTATCATCCACTGAAACAGTTAACTGTAAAATCTGTCAAATGATCTTTTTTTACCCATAATTCCATCTACATGTATTATTTGGCATTCTGTTATAAAGAACAGCTTTCCCCTTTCCCTTATTTCATTTATTATCATCAGTATGGATTCCTGAATTTCAATATAATTAAATGGTTTATAATCTATTATTTATTTTTTAAAAGATTTTTTAAAAGACTTTTAAATTTATTTATTCATGAGAGACAGAGGGAGAAGCAGGCTTCTTGTGGGAAGCCCAATGTGGGACTGATCCTGGGACTGCAGGATCACACCCTGAGCCAAAGGCAGGTGCTTAGCCACTGAGCCACCCAGGTATCCCTCTCATTTATTTATTTTAAAGCTAAATTGTCTTAGATTTGACCCATGGGAGCACCTTTAAGCTTGCATCTGTGTCCTTTCAACCTATCTCTATAATTCCTCGAGCATTGCATTATTTTTTGCCACAAAATGTTTTAGGCTTCTCTTGTATTTTACTGGTGCCAGTCCTGGAATTACCATTTTCTCCAAGGATCTCTGGTGTTTTTGAGCAGTCAGTGGTATTTATGAGACAAGATCTGAGGACTAAGTGTGCTCATTATTACTGGGGTATAATTGCTCCTAGTCCCTCTCAGAAGACTGAATCAGAGAATACATTGATCTATTATATGAACGTTTCTATATCTTTATCTCTTGGGAAACAATTCTCCATGGATTGCTTATTACATTTGTAATATGCAGAAGTACTGACAGATATTATTCCAGAGTATCTTTTCAAGGATGTTTGTATAGTGGACCAATTTGGAAAACCTGCCCTGGAAAACCTGGTTTGTTTACTGTCCAGTTTAATAAAGGTAATGTCTTCCTCCAGGGCAGAAATTGGGCAGATTTCTGAGCAACATATCATAAAAGGTGTGGTTTCCCAAAGCTCACAGTTTCTTAGCTATGTTGTAAAATCATTATATGTGCAGTATCCTCAGGACTTCTCTACATTGCTCCCATGAGACTTTGGAATACATTAAATTGACAAGAGCATGCTCTTTGCCCTGCCATG
The DNA here is from genome assembly GCF_048164855.1 of Canis lupus baileyi. Taxonomy (NCBI): domain Eukaryota; kingdom Metazoa; phylum Chordata; class Mammalia; order Carnivora; family Canidae; genus Canis; species Canis lupus. Next base: position 45,569,527 of record NC_132846.1, read on the forward strand.
AGAAATAAAATCCTTTGTCTCTGAACCAGGCATCTCATCTTCTGCTACTATCCATGAAACTTAGGCCACTTTTAGGCAACAAGCCTGAGCAATGGAAACCTTTAAGGTAAAAGGGCCCACAGTGGCCACCAAGCTGAAGGCAAATAGGCAGTGCAAACCGGCTTGTTAAGTAATCCATGCTGAAATAGCCATAGGCCCTAACTGACCAGGCACAGTTCCTAAGATTAACAAAAAAAGGGAAATTGCACATGTTCCCATACCTCCTCACTCTGCCCTCTACCTGTGGCCCCTCACGGTTGCCTTGTCCCAGTCTCCTTTGCTGTTCTGCCTACAGCTCCCTTACAGTGTATTCGGTAAAATTCTATCTCCTATTTTGCCTTGGGTGAATCTTTCACCGTCCACCCTACTGGATCCCACCCAATTGGGACACCTCACATTTGGTGGCCCACCCATCCAATCAAGTGTCCTACAAAACTGTGGCATGCTCACTTGTTAGCTTGCACATAGGGTAAAATCTTAGACTGATCACATTTCTTGACCATTTTTGGTGACAAAGATGTGATGGTAACAAAAACATGCTTTTTGTAAATGGAGAATGAAGGTCTACACAGGCCAGATTAGAGGATAAAAGAGGACTCCCCAGGATCCACTACTGAATGCTCTTGATCAAATAGTGGGCAAGAAGGGGGTAAGGGTTCTTCTCTGCCATATTGTCAATAGATGCTTAGAGGCTGGGTAATGAGTTAGGATTAAATAAGTCAATCAAATGCTCCTTCGATTGTTCATTCTCCAAAGTGGGATGGGGAAAGGATGTCATTATAACAAAAGGCGGAAATCCCTGCAGCCCTAGCCAAAATGCAGTATGGCTGTAGCTGCTGAGTCAAGGCATCCTTAAAGCAGAAAAAAATGATGTCCACAATGAAGATTAAGAAATTGAGTGGCCAAAAATATTAGAAGCTAGTTTGGTTGAGCCTTAAGCAGAGTGGTCAGGGTTTATTTAGCGCAGGTGCCTCTATCCTCTGGTGTAGTTTTGAAAGAGGACTTCAACTACCTCCACTCTGACCTCAACCTTTCTAACTGATCAAGTTTTTTCCAGCTTATCTCTTAAATCTGGCAAAAGACTTGTGGGCAAAGCGTCACAACTACGCCCTCAAGTAGTAAGGGCTGCCCTGAGCCAGCAAGACCCTACCCATGACAATGATGATCTGCACTGCCCACCTGCATGTACCCACTGACCCCTATCCCACATAGGGGGATATACAAGATATCCCTATCCTTGTATAAACCTAAGTATTTTCAGTACTTGGGAAACTGTCTTTGAGATGCTAGGCCGCGGTCTTCCTAGTTTTGGCCTCACTGAAATAAACTACTTTCTTGTTTCACCATCACTTGTCTCTCTGCCTTCGATTTCATCAGCAGAAAGTGGCTGAACCTAGTTTGTTTGGGATTGCTCCCCCTTTCCCCCCACCTCCTTCGCCAGAGCTGGTGCTCTTACACCTCTGTGCCTTGGCTATTCTTCTCTTGAGTCTTCCCTATCGCCAATGGCCTGGCTGTTTGCTACTTAGAAACACAACAGACTGGCACATTAATGACACCCCTTTGGGGCCATGAACCCTGGAAACGAATTGTAGGGACTGAACCATCCAGGGTCACTCATGTAGATGTCCTTGGTAAAGATTGGTTTTCTAATGAGACCAACAGGAATCAAACTGATGGAAAACTTTGTACTACTATCGTGGCAAAACCTGTACCATCATATATTGAACACAAATTTATGGTTCAGGAATTACAAGCATATAGCATCAATTTCTACTATATGACCCGCCTCTTCCTCTCCTTGCGGATCCTGCGCTGGAGGAGACGCGCGCAGCTACCTGGTCTCCTTCGCGCGACCCTTACAGCCGCTGGTCTCGGGGCACAATGGCAACTCTTAAGGAAAAACTGATTGCACCAGTTGCAGAAGAGGCTGCAATCCCAAACAATAAGATCACTGTAGTGGGTGTTGGACAAGTTGGTATGGCATGTGCCATCAGCATTCTGGGAAAGTCTGTGGCTGATGAACTTGCCCTTGTGGATGTTTTAGAAGATAAACTCAAAGGAGAAATGATGGATCTACAGCATGGGAGCTTATTTCTACAGACACCTAAAATTGTGGCAGATAAAGATTACTCTGTGACTGCCAATTCTAAGATTGTGGTGGTGACTGCAGGAGTCCGCCAGCAGGAGGGAGAGAGCTGCCTCAATCTGGTGCAAAGGAATGTTAATGTCTTCAAATTCATTATTCCTCAGATAGTCAAGTACAGTCCTGATTGTATCATAATTGTGGTTTCCAACCCAGTGGATATTCTTACATATGTTACCTGGAAACTAAGTGGACTACCCAAGCACTGTGTGATTGGAAGTGGGTGTAATCTGGATTCTGCTAGATTTTGCTATCTTATGGCTGAAAAACTTGGCATTCATCCCAGCATCCATCCCAGCATGGATGGATTTTGGGAGAACATGGTGACTCAAGTGCGGCTGTGTGGAGTGTAGTGAATGTGGCAGGTGTTTCTCTTCAGGAACTGAATTCAGAAATGGGAACAGACAACGACAGTAAAAATTGGAAGGAAGTGCATAAGATGGTGGTTGAAAGTGCCTATGAAGTCATCAAGCTAAAAGGATATACCAACTGGGCTATTGGATTAAGTGTGGCTGATCTCATTGAATCCATGTTGAAAAATCTCCAGGATTCATCCAGTGTCAACAATGGTGAAGGGCATGTATGGTATTGAGAACGAAGTCTTCCTGAGTCTTCCGTGTATCCTGAATGCTCGGGGCTTAACCAGTGTGATCAATCAGAAGCTGAAGGATGATGAGGTTGCCCAGCTCAAGAAAAGTGCAGATACCTTGTGGGATATCCAGAAAGACCTAAAAGATCTGTGACTTCTGGCTTCTAGGCTGTAGAAATTTAAAACCATGATGTGATTAACTGTGAGCCTTTAGTTTTTCATCCATATACATGGATCACAGTTTGCTTTTATCTTCCTAAATATGTGAATTTGGGCTCACAGAATCAAAGCCCATGCTTGGTTTAATGCTTGCAATATGAGCCTTGAACAAATAAAATTAACTACCATAAAAAAAAAAATTCTACTATATGAGGCAGAAAATAAGACTTTCTGATGCAGAGCCTACCACTGCCTGCTAGGTTTGTGATTCCTGCCAAAAGCTTATGTTTCAAGGTAAGAGAGCCCAGGTTGCATGGGTGCTGCCTCTGCAAGCTCCTGGCCAACTGACATCAGAACTTTGATCCTTTTTGGGGGGCCACCAGTGGTACTTTGCCACTGTTGACACTTTCTGAAGCTACAGTATTGCTGTTTCAATCTGATCAACCAACCTCAGCCACACAGTTGGGGCCTTTGAAACTAATCTGGGTCATGTGTTCAGCTTTCTGGACCATTTGTAGCCTGACAATAGTACACATTGTAGTTTAAGTGCCTGACAGTAAACTTTTGATTGCTGAGCCACTCACTTCAAAGATATCCATCTCAAATAAACATATTCTTAGCTACACAAATAGATAAAGAGCCAGGCCACTCTACCCATCATGTTCCCCTTTTGGAAAGCCCTGGGTAATCTAGATAACTGATCCCTTGAATGCTTTTCCTTTCCTGCACTTTAATTCCCACTCTTTTGTTTTAAATTAACCAATAAAGAGTAAACAGGACACCCTCAACCCCAATAAAGATAGAACCCGAGATACATGCACTGTCCCTCAATCCTAACCTGGCTATGTGGTCCCAGTTGTGCAACGTACCCCTGTAGGACTTTTGAGCAATAAACGTTGCTTTTTCAACGTTTCCTGATTCTTGTTGCTAAGGTGTGTCTTGTGGTCATAATAAGAACCACCACATTGGCTCTGGTGGGGGAAATGTAAAGTCACCAGAAGTGGTACACGTGTAGGTGAGTGCCCCCAGGCATTCCTAGCCAATAGTATCAATAGGGACAGACCGAGATCTACACAAAGCACACATTTTATCTCTAAAACCACTCAACGATTAGCTGACAGTAAAGGTAGTCCACAAACCTTCAACATCCACAGCCATGGTAGTATTCAAGTTTTGGAAGCATCTCCAAGAATTCAACTCAAAAAGATGGATGCTTCTGCCTCCCTTACCTATTGACTTGCACACAGTGTAAGATGATTTCATCACTCAATGAAGCTATTTCTAAAAAGGGATCATTGCCTTTTTGTTAGAGTTGGCAGTTAATTAGACTTTAACAGGACACCTGGAGGCCAGCCAAGGGGGGGGGGGGGGCCCTGGCCCGCTATTGGGAAAGTCAAGGGCCTGTACTGGCAGCTCTCCCAAAGACAAAGCTACAAGAAGCTGGACTGTTAAATAGGCAGGCCCAAGGCAAGGGACAAAACCCTGCTCTCGAAAAGCTCTCCTCTCCAAGTAATAGCTATTCTACCCCATAGTTAACAACTATCAAGAAAAGATAGAAACCCACACCCGGGGGCATGCAACTTGCCCTTGAGAGAACATGTCTTACATCTCTGGAGTGTACTCCCACTTTAAAAAATGCTTCACTTGCATTGCTTGTTTAGTCTATCATCATTCTTTTTTCCACAAGACAAAGAGCCTCCAGCAACATTGGGGACTGGTTGGCCGGAGGAGGCCTTAGGGCCTTGGGGTCTCCCTAGTCTTCGTAGCACCATCTTGGCTATTTCTTTGGTGTAATGATAAGGACACAAGGGGTGGGAAGTAATATAGCACTATTTTAAAAGTTCTGGATTCTGCTGTGTGTGACCATTCCTAGGCATGGACCACTGGACCATGGACCATGGACCATTCCTAGGCATCCTTTATTCCCCTGGTATATATATCACCATGGCAGTACATTCTCTGGAAGGCAGCCTGACTAGAAGGAGGTTTAGGGAATTTAAACCAAAATCTTTAAAAAAAATTTTTTTTTAAATATTTTATTTATTCATGAGAGACACAGAGAGAGGCAGACACACCGGCAGAGGGAGAAGCAGGCTCCATGCAAGGAGCCGGGCGTAGGACTCAATCCTGGGTCTCCAGGATTAGGCCCTGGGCTGAAAGCAGATGCTCAACTGCTGGGCCACCCAGGTGCCCCTTAAACCGAATTCTTACTGAATTTTATGAAAGTGCCATGGAATCACCCGTACCAGTCCCTTCCAGAGCGAAGAGCTAGTTATGAGTAGGAGATTTTAGAAAGATTTTAGGGGTACCTAGAAGTCTTAGATGGTAGATCATATGACTCTTGGTATCAGAGTCATGAGTTTGACCCCATGTAGGCCATAGAGCCTACTTAATTAAAAAAAGAAACATGTTGTGGTGCCTAGGTGGCTCAGTTGGTTAAATGTCTACCTTTGGCTTAGGTCATGATCCCAGGGTCCTGGAATCCAGTCCTGTATCGGGCTTTCTGCTCAGCAGGGAGTCTGCTTCTCCCTCTCCCTCTATGCCTCCCCACTGCTCTTTCTCTCTCTCTCTCAGATCTTTTTTTTTTTTTTAAACAAAAACATTTTTAAATGAAATTTTTTATCTACAGGGATGACAAATAACAATTTTGTGGCAGTAGAAAGAGAAAACCCTGGAACTGGAGGAGAGAATACCTCAGACCTGGGGGAAAGAGGGACATTAAAGATTTTTTTTATCTTTCAGAACTTCACTGGAACCTTCCTCATGAAGGCCATTGCCCTGATGCAGCATTGCCAAACTCCTGCAGGCATCTAAAATTTAACCAACTATTGAGTCTGGCGTCCTCTATCAGACGGCTCTGGCCATGATTTGACTATCTTACTTAACCTTACTGGGAAGTAATTGGAAAAAAATAGGAGTGGCCCCAGTTCCTGCACCATGCAAAACACTGAAGAAACCTTCAGGTGCCGTTGTCATCCCCATTCTATAGCTAGCCCTCATTCTTGGAGGTGGATGAATACCACCTGACTGATGGGGTAGACAAATATGACAAATCAGAGAACTGTCTTTGATCCCTGTAAGTACAGGGCTATATTATTTTATTTGAATGGAATGCAGAAACACAAGGCTATCAGCTTTTAGAAAATCATACTGGAGCTACTCTCAACCTATACACTATGATTGATTGAAGTACCTCAATGGTCCTTTTACACAATGCAACATTTTGGGGGCATTTTGTGTACCTTCCTGGCATAATTTTTGTGAATACCAGGCATAACTGTCCTGTCACCTGAAAACACGTTCATCTTAGGGATACTCATAAGGGGTCTCCAAGTGTTTAAGGATACATGACCAGTAGACCAGGTAGCCTTCAAATGACTGCAGAGCTTTCCCCAAAATGAGGAAAGATTACCAGAGAGATAACTGACTCATTACTGCACATATTAAAGGCAGCTTCTATACAATGCTGAGAAATTTGTTCCAACTTTTAGCTAAAGTGAGCAATGACTGGGCAGCCCGGGTGGCTCAGCAGTTTAGCACCACCTTCAGCCCAGGGCCTGATCCTGGAAACCCAGGATTGAGTCCCACATCGGGCTCCCTGCATGGAGCCTGCTTCTCCCTCTGCCTGTGTCTCTGCCTCTCTCTCTCTCTGTCTCTCTCTCTGTCTCTCATGAATAAATAAATAAAATCTTTTAAAAAATTAAAAAAATAAAGTGAGTAAGGACACCACCAAAGCACTGGAAGATAAAACCCACCAGCTGGATATGTTTCCTAGGACGGCCCAGAGGTACTCTACTGAATTGGTAAGGAACGGCTGGTGAAAGGGACACTGATACCCCTGAGCAGCTCTGTCGTGGCTGTCTTCTAGCAGACCTGGGTTGATGCTGCCACAGACCTGGACTCCATCTCTCACTGGACATGACAGGATTCCAGAATGTCAGGGTCCACAAGGCAGCATTGAGCCATCGGAGGCAAAGTGTCTGTAATTAATGTGACATTGCTCAAATTGGAATGTCCACCCAGTAACCTTTCAGCCACAGGGGAAGATGTCTACTAGAACATGTTGCTATGAGAGAGACAGATGAGTATCTGAGGGCAAGCACGATTTGTGCAAGCAAAAAAGCTCTCAAGAACAATGTTAGTGGCTGCAATGGGAAATTGTGACCCTCTCACCCCCGTGTCCAGACCTAGACCAGTTCTCAGACCCAGACTCACTGACTGAAGTGGAAGTAAGATCACCTCAAGCAAAGACTCTGAAGGCAATCGTACATGTATTCATAGAACCCATTCCCTCACTCCTTCCTCAAATGATACTGAGATCCTGAAGAAAGGGAAGTACTCCAATATTAGCAGCATTTCTCTGATACAGGGTCTGCTGAGCTGCCATTGATAACAGGGCAGATAATGTGATGGTGATCATCCATTAGCGTGGGGACAGACAGAGGCAAGGTAACAAACATTGCTGGCACACGTCCTCCTCGTGACTTATGCCATGCATGGTGTCCTCTTCCTGGCCCTTGGCTGAAGAATCAACAGATCTCCTTAGCAGCTGGCGGAATCCTCTCACCGGTTCCCTGACAGAGGGAGACGGAGTCACTACAGTAGCCAAGGCTACTCCTAACTGCCTTCTGTCAAAAGCCCCTCCCAACTGCCTTCTCCACCAACACAGGAGCAATACGCAACTAAGGTAGGAGCAGAAGTAATGTTTACCCAAAGGACTTAAGAATGGTGGGCCACATTTCTTCCCAATTGAGATCCCTTTGTGGCCCCCTGAAAAATCCTTCCTTAATATGGCAGTTGCTTGTTCTGTGACTTCCGGTCACCCTTCAGGGGAATCATCTGAGACGGGGAGCAAGGCTCATCGACACCCTCCAGTTATCTTACCTTTGTGGCTGCAAGAAATTCACCCCAGGCCATGTTTCTTTTGGGAAGCTCCAGCCCATGTTTGAGCATGGTGGCACTAAACCAGGGCCACACTGCTGCCCAAAGTAGGAGGCTGTAAAGGGTCGCTGTGGCTCAAGGGCTCCCCACTGGCATGGGTAAACGAGATTCACACCTACTCTGTTGTCTGAGGCTCTTATAATACGATCGTATCTTTCTCTCTCCTTTAGCATGAGAGGTATGGTGGATTAAAGGCTCGCTGAGTCTACTCTTAACTCCTCCCCCTTTATCCTTACAAACTTTCCTTCCATGAACCTCCTGAAGGTCTAATCCTGTCTTGACATCCACTTCTCCAAAGACAGTGGTGCTGATAGTGATCTGCCAAAAGAGCAAGATGAGCTTAGGGCCATGCTCAGTCAACACTCAGCTGTCAAGGAGGACTCTCTCCCAAGAAGAATGTGAAGAAAAGGTAATCCCTGGCACAAGGTGGTAGGTAGCCTAACGCTGAGGAATTTACCAGCGGTGACCCGGGAAAGGTCCTGACAGGGCAACACTCTCTCATGTGCAATGAATTAGGCATTTGAACCACATGCAAGCTGTAATGTCTCCAAGGATGGCAGATTTGGTGGGTTATGACCAAATTGTGTTGAGGCCCTGTCAAAGGTAACAAGAAAAAAGGGAACTGGGGGACTCTCCTAGGTTACTAAACAGTAAGGCCATATATAAGTGCCAGAAAGCTTCTTTAGTTGCTTACCAAAGGGCCCTTATCTCCTGGTATGGAAGAGTAATCATAGCTGAGGAGCAATCTCAGTATCAGAGGGCCCAAGAGCTGCAGGGACTTTTCCATAGTCCTCCAGAGCAAGTATATAATTATGCTAGGGAAACCAGGTGTTTTAAACAGGAGATTGTGACCTCTGGGTATATATCCCTGAAAATATGGGCTCCACAGGACCATATGAATTCTCAGAGCTTGTCTTCCCACAAGGAACCGTCCCCACTCCTCCTGGCTGCCCTCCCTCACATGGGGTCTGCTGTGCCATACCTAGCATAATCTGGCTGGATAAGTCCCAAGCCCCACTCTGAGAAGAATGGTATCACACCAAAGTAGATGCAAGAATCCGTGTGAGGCAAGGACAATGGTCCCAGGGAATGAGGCCCACGCACTTCTAGGGGAACTCTCAGAAGCAGGTAGAAAACAATAGCCTGTCCTGGGCAAAGTCAAAATGCTTCATTTACCATGCTTGCTGGCAGAACAAGGCTAAGAGAGATAGGCATGCTACCCTGCATATATGATGTGAGCCCAGAGGACCCATCGGAATGTACTTGGTAAAGACAGAACAGACCAGTGGTTACCAGAGGAAGAGGCAGAGGGGTGAGCAATATAGGAGTGGGGGGGGGGGGGGCGTCAAAAGGCACAAATTTCCAGTCGTGTCATCAATAAGCCCTGGGGAGGTAGTGTATAGCATGGTGACCATCGTTAATAATACTGCATTCTGTATTTGAAAGTTATTGAGAGAGTAGATCTTCAAAGTTCTCATGGCAAGAAAAAGCTTTCCTGTAACAATGTATGGTGACAGATGCTAACTAGACTTATGGCTGTGTCTATTGCCATATGTACACACGTTGAACAATTACACTCCCAACTTGAAACGGATATGATGCTACAGGTCAATATGCTACAGGTCAATTATACCTCAATGAAAGGAAAACAACCAAACTGCTGGTGCAAGGAGAAACATCACCTCTTAGGAGTTCAATTGTGTCTCTCCTCTACAGGCCAGTCTGATGATAAGACAGATTAGCACGGAACCCTGTTTTTTAGCACCTAAGGCAATAATGAGGTCTCTCCAAGTAACAGAGACCAGGTGGCCGCAGCCAGGGACCCACAATGACCCTAAAACTGGTCAAGATTGGAGAGGTAGCAAAGGGGATTCACCTATAGGGACTTTTGTGGTGGTCACAAGCACAAGATCTCGAGAGGCAAACAGAGCGCTTCGTAACATCTACAATGGAAGAAGGCAAAACTGGCAGAGGAGGAGGCTGAGAATGGTTGCAACGATAAAAAATCATGATGCTTGTGCAGTTCCTGGAGCAAAGATGATTTGCAGAGGCAGACACCTATGAACTGAACAGATAGATATGGCTGTGTCCCTAGGAGGAAGGACCTATCAATATAATGGGACACAAGGTAACCTATCAATTCTCCCAGTCCCACGACTACACGAGCCTGATGGCCATTACCCTGAGAGCCTGTACACTAGGAATAGAGAAATACTTTGGATTCTTAGACACTGTCTCTGCATTGACATTAATACTCAGAATTCCAAAGCATCATCATAGATCATGTTAGAGTGGGAGCTTATGGGCATCAGGCAGTAAGTGGAGTCCTAGCTGACACACAGCCCACAGTGGGTTCAGTGGTCTGCAGCCCAAGCCCGGGGTCACTTCCCCGAGTCTCCAGGTATATGACTGGGCTTGGTGTCTTTGGCAGTTAGAACAACATCCCCACAGGGTGCTTAGCATGTGGAGTAACAGCTCTCATCGTCACACTGCAGGTGGAAGACTCTTCGTTGTAGTTGTTATTTTTAAAGGGAGATTTCTTGAGGTATAACTGGTATAACTGTTCACTTTTGTGTAAATGTTTTGTCCGTACACGTATCAGATGGTCAGTTCTGCCTCGTACTTTACAGACAGCCTGTGCTCAGGCATTTCCTAAGGTATGAAATGTGAGTTCCTACAACTCCAACAGCCAGGGGCCTTAAGCTGTGATGTATCAGTCAGGGATGGACAGTTCCTCCTGTGATGGTTTTATAATCAAGACACAACAGGGGCACATGAGGGGCTCAGCCAGTTAAGTGTCTGCCTTCAGCTCAGGTCATGATTCCAGAATCCTGGGATGGAGTCCTGGGTCAGACTCCCTGCTCAGCAGGTGAGTCTGCTTCTTTCCCTCTCCCTCTGCCCCTCTCCCTCCTTGCTCGTGCATGTGCGCCTCCCCCTTTCTCTCTTTCACTCACTCTATTTCACTTCACTGTCTCTCTCAAATCAATAAATGAACTCTAAAAAAAAAAAAGTGATAAAGATACAATGCCAAACTCATTCTGCTGGAATACCTCAGGTTTAGTATAGCCCAAAAGGAATAATGAGAATAGTGAGAATAATGGCATATATTAAGTGCCTAACGTGTTCCAGGCCCTTCTTGGGTGCTTTCTTCTGATCACCACAAAATCCTGGCAAAGTGCATTGCATCTCCCAATGTAACATGGACCTTGAAACTCACGGCCTGAGGCTTTGTCCAAGAGCCCATACTTGGCAGGCGGTAGGTAGATCTGTTGGCACCCATGTGCCTTGACAGAAAAGTTCTTACCATCCTATCATATCTTCCAACTGTCACTTCAAGTGCCATTTGTTTAACAGGAGCAGTGAAATGAAGAAATAACAGAAATCTACTATATGGCCAATTGGGAGATGGTCCAAAAACTTGTTAAATCTGGTGCGTACCCATGCCAACAAGGTTTGCTTACCCAATCATTTGTAAAACGCGGGATTCCACATCTTAACAAACACACAGGTTGCTTTTTTTTTTTTTTTTTTTTTTTTTTGCCGGGATATTTTATTTGAAGGTGACAAGCTCAGGATAAATACGGGAATGTATAATTATAAGAGTCTTTATTGATCATTTTTCCAGTGGTCAATGTTATTTTGTCCATTTTGTGCATATCACTGGTATTAACTAACTGAAATATTGATGCTTCGAAGGTTTATGTTTTGTGCTCCTCAGTACCTTTTTTTTAATTGGAAAAAGAGTCCAATGATTAACCCAGTCAGGAAAAGTAATGTACGAATCACTATTAAACCTAGTGCCCTGTTTACACTAACAGTTACTTTGCCTCTTAGAACATATTCTCTGTCCGGTGGAGGGCCACTATCTATACTACCACCTGCTCCTTTCTCTTCACATGTTGGGGGTTTCCAACCTCTCATACAGTGACAGTGTTTCTTGCTGTTACACACCCCTCTGAAATTGCATGTACTCACATCACAGTCAAAACCCATGTCTTGATAAAAAGTACAATTCTGATTCAAGCAGTATTTTCCTGGGCCACATGTTGCCCCATCCACAACTAGCCCCATTTCTGGGATCTCTGTCCCATGGTGTGCATCGTATCCAAAGCATTTTTCTTGATTAATACCTGTTACTATTATGTGACGAAATGTAACATGGTCACCTCCACCAGGAATTTCTTCAACATCACGACAGTGCAGCATTCCACAAAGAACATCATCTTCTTCACATCTAACAGGTTTTCCTCCTCCTCGTACCACCCTCACCCCACAGTTCCCAAATCGATCACCTAATACGTTCAGTTTTTCATAGCATGCTGGTGCAGCATCTTTTATTCCATAGCCAAAAAGGGATTGACACTGCATATCACGATCAGTACAGTTTCCTCTCACACAGACAGCTAACGTTGAACATGGGGTTCCATCCTGGGTGTAAACGTCATTAGGACAATTATGCGATGTCCCATCACAGTATTCTGGGAGATCACAAATACCGAGTATGTCCCTGCAAAGCAGTCCAGGTTGAGCATATTTGCAGTTAACGCAACAGGATCCTTCGCTGCAGTCACTCCCAAGGGAAAAGGCACAATTGGTCTCACAACATTTATTGTCATTGCAGTCTTTAAGGGAGCCACAGTCACATTCTTCCAACTGATTTCTAATCTTGTCACCACAACGAGGAGCTACATAAGGAAAATTGGTGTATGGTACATTTGGTATGCTCATACAAGGATCCCATCCACTAACTCGACGGTGCAGGCTGTCATAAGAACAATTACTCAACATATCCATTAAACCAGGCTGTTCAGTCATGACACAGTGGCTTCTTCTAAAACATTTACAACCAAATACATCATGGACAAGGTTTAAGCTGTGACCTAAGGTGTGTGCTGAAATACCCCCAGCCAAGAATATGTGATAATTTGCTACATACACAAACATTGCTCCCCAGTTGGGGTTGCATGTTCCACCATGGTGGGCAAAGTATATACTTCCTACAATCTTATGTCCTGTAAGAAGTAGGGAAGTATCATGTTCAATCTTATAGAAAAATCCATAATATTTCCACAAGCCAAAGTCTTCTACAGCAGAATATGCTGATTTTTTCTTTGTTATTTCTACATGATCCCGATCATTCCATATGCACAAAAGACGTATATAGACATTTATAAGAGATTGTTGGTAAATTGTGTGAAGTATGCTGTTTATCATTACCACACCCTCTATTGCCTGTGTTATATTAGGCCTCATCAAATATAAAGAGTGAGAAATTGTGTAGTGAATTTTTAAAAATTTCCTATGTGACTGCCACAAATACACTGGGCCTGCTCTAGGAGTTCCAGCAAGCATTGCCTCCTCATATGCTTGATCTGTATCTTGCTCTCCAATCTTACACTTTTGAGCCTCTGATGATCTTCCTTCTGTCACAAGCAGGGAAACCACGTGCTCAAATGTGGAAGAAGCCTCCAGCGGTTTTATTTCATACGTGAAGTCATCGACCTGCAGCATGCCACGCAGACCCCCATTGCAGGTGTCCAGCGTGCCCATGGACCCAGGGACCCCTTCCAGGTAGCTGTAGTAGTAGCAGTCTCGGGGGACAAAAGGGTAGTCCTCCTGCATGGCACCCTGATCGTTATCGGTGATCACAGGAAAATGTCTGGGCAGCAGGTTCTTCTTAACTTTCATGTGAACCACATGTCTTTGCCCCCTGAAGTGAATCTTATAGGAGAGGTGGCCTTGTCTCTCCATTCCACCCACCCTGTGGGACACCTTCCTGGGGATCACGACTTCAGAGGAAGTGAAGCGCCATCCTGGGAGGGCACGGGAGCAGCAGCCTGGGGACAGGAGTAGCCAGAGCAGAGGCAGCCAGAGATTACCTGTCAAGTGGGCCTGGGCCCAGGCAGGCCCCATAAGTGAAGGAGCCTGTGACCACAGAAGATGTAAACAGGCGGGAGGTAGGCAAGATGATCCCTGAAACAGCAACTTTTCTAGCGGTGGAGTCCTGAGGAGAGCAGAGAGGGACTGGGGACTAGGCCTCCCCAGAGGGGGTGGGTGGGGGTGGGGGTGGGGGGGAGGCAGAGAAGCTGTTACATAATAATGATGTGCTCAGTAGGGGAGGCTGTGCTCAGTGAGCTGGGTGTCTGAGCACAGGGGACCTAGAGAAGAGAAAAGATGGGAGGCACTGGGAATAGTAGTGTGTAGTGTGTCCCTGGGCCAAAAGGTCCCACGGTCTCTTGGAGAAGGCACACGGGAAGAATCAGTGCACTTGGTGGAAGTTCAGTGAGGGAAGGGCTTCTCTTTCTCAAACTAAATGGCATAAGCGATCGACACATAATTAACACGGAGGTTGGAGAGGACAGTGGGAGCTTCTTCAAATAATGTTGAGGAGAGAGTTAGATTCCCTCACACTTTACAACACTTGAGTGCACTTGGCGATGATTTAGGAAAGAAATTGTAAATGGAGGTCATGAGCAGAAAAGTTAGCGTGTATAATAAAACAAGTCAGTCCCCAGACTTTTAGAGCCACTCGTACATTGTTTCAGCCCACAACAGCCATAGGCACAGGGAGAACTGTGGTATGGGTGTCCCACCCCTGTCTGGCAAGGCTGCGGAGGTAGGATCGCTACCGCGGTGTACCTGGAAGGCAGGCCTTCCACTCTAGTGGGTCCAGGAGGTGGGATGGGATCCCCAGAGAGAGGAGCATGGAGCCAAAGAGGATTACTCTCTTGCCCTAAGGTTCTGGACTTGCTTGGGATCTGTCACTCCTTTCTTCCCTATTTCTTCCTTTTGGAATGGCAGTGTACATCCTTTGCCTGTCCCGCTGTTGTACCTTGGAGGCATCTAACTTATTTTATTTTACTTTTTTTGTATATTTTTTTTATTGGAGTTTGATTTGCCAGCATATAACACCCAGTGCTCATTCCGTCAAGTGCCCCCCTCAGTGGCCGTCACCCAGTCACCCCATCCCCCTGCCCACCTCCCCCCTTCTGCTACCCCTTGTTCGTTTCCCAGAGTCAGGAGTCTCTCATGTTCTGTCACCCTCTCTGATTTTTCCCACTCATGGTCTCTCCTTTCCCCTATAATCCCTTTCACTATTTTTTATATTCCCCATATGAGTGAAACCATATAACGTTTGTCCTTCTCAATTGACTTACTTCACTCAGCATAATACCTCCAGTTCCATCCACGTCGAAGCAAATGGTGGGTATTTGTTGTTTCTAATGACTGAGTAATATTCCATTGTATACATGGACCACATCTTCTTTATCCATTCATCTTTCGAAGGACACCGAGGCTCCTTCCACAGTGTGGCTATTGCGGACATTGCTGCTATAAACTTTGGGGTGCAGGTGTCTCCGCTTTTCACTGAATCTGTATCTTTGGGGTAAATCCCTAGTAGTGCAATTGCTGGGTCGTAGGGTAGCTCTATTTTTAACTCTTTGAGGAACCTCCACACTGTTTTGCAGAGTGGCTGTACCAGTTCACATGCCCACCAACGGTGCAAGAGGGTTCCCCTTTCTCCACATCCCCTCCAACATTGGTTGTTTCCTGTCTTGTTCATTTTCACCATTCTCACTGGGGTGAGGTGGTATCTCATTGTGGTTTTGATTTGTATTTCCCTGATGGCAAGGGATGCGGAGCATTTTCTCATGTGCTTATTGGTCATGTGTATGTCTTCTTTGGTGAAATTTCCGTTCCTGTCTTTTGCCCATTTCATGATTGGATTGTTTGTTTCTTTGCCGTTGAGTGTAATAAGTTTTTTATAGACCTTGGATGCGAGCCCTTTATCTGATACGTCATTTGCAAATATCTTCTCTGGTTCCGTTGGTTGTCTTTTAGTTTTGTTGTGCAGAAGCCTTTTATCTTGATCAAGTCCCAGTGGTTCATTTTTGCTTTTGTTTCCCCTGCCTTCACAGATATATCTTGCAAGAAGTTGCAGTGGCCAAGTTCAGAAAGGGTGTTACAATTGAACCCAAAAGCATAAGTATCTAGGAATAAACCTAACTAAAGAGGTAAAGGATCTATACCCTAAAAACTACAGAACACTTCTGAAAGAAATTGAGGAAGACACAAAGAGATGGAACAGTATTCCATGCTCATGGAGTGGAAGAATTAATATTGTGAAGATGCCAATGCTACTCAGGGCAATTTGCATGTTCAGTGCAATCCCTATCAAAATACCATGGACTTTCTTCAGAGAGTTGGAACAAATCATCTTAAGATTTGTGTGGAATCAGAAAAGACCCCGAACATCCAGGGGAATATTGAGAAAGAAAACCAGAGCCGGGGGCATCACAGTGCCAGAGTTTAAGTTATACTACAAAGCTGTGATCATTAAGACACTGTGACACTGGCACAAAAACAGACACAAAATCAATGGAACAGAATAGAGAACCCAGAAATGGGCCCTCAACTCTATGGTCAACTAATATTTGACAAAGCAGGAAAGACTATCCACTGGAAAAAGGACAGTCTCTTCAATAAATGGTACTGGGAGAATTGGACAGCCACGTGCAGAAGAATGAAACTAGACCATTCTCTTACACCAGACACAAAGATAAACTCAAAATGGATGAAGGATCTAAATGTGAGACAAGAATCCATCAAAATCCTAGAGGAGAACACAGGCAACACCCTTTTTGAATTAATTAATTAATTAATTTATTTATTTATTTATTTATTTATCTATTTATCTATTTATTTATTTTTATTCAGAAAATATCCACAGATTATTGAAAGATCCAGAGTGAGGCTTGGTCGGAAGGTGCTCTGAATTAATCTGGGCCATCATGTGGCCAATGTCACATTTCACTCATCTTTTCTCCCCATTTGCTCCAGGCATGATCTCCTTCGGTCCAAGTAGCATACAATTCACTTCTAGAGTGATTAAAGCTCTGGAAGGGGATGGAGTCTAGAGGGGAATGCCAGCTTGGTCCGGTTCTGAGAGGAGCCCTCTTCGGGGCTGCAGACTGCTGGATTCTGAAGGCTTAAAGAGACTCGTGTGTGTGCTTGTGTGTGTGTGTGTGTGTGTGTGTGTGTGTGTGACTCGTAAACTGTTTATGGTGTCTTTAGGATGCAGTGTGGACAGAGAACGGTCTCTCACAGACAGAGAATCTTTATCCCAGTGAGTTGGCTCATTTGTCGTTTTCATAGGCAACTGGAGTCTTCCTCTGGGAATACTCAGAACTCCTCAGTCCCCACCATGTACACAATACACTACAGATGGTGGTGTCACACACAGGATGGACACCAGGTGCAGTGCCGCATGCTGGGGATGCCTTTGTTGAAGTAGGACAGGAAGGTGTGCACAGGGTGTCAGGCTGTAGGCGACCACATGCCCTGTCTGTGTCGGATTCCCCAGCTCACGGGGGCCCATGGTCCCAGCGGCACCAGGGTCACCCTGTTGTCCACAACTATGGGACCGACCTTTAAAGTCACAATTAGTATTTTTAAAGATTTTACTCACTTACTTATTTATTCATTTGTTTATTTATTTATTTATTTATTTGAGACACAGAGAGAGCACAAGCGGGGAGCAGGAGGAGGGAGAAGCAGACTCCCCAGTGAGCAGGGAGACTGACAAGGGGCTCCATCCCAGAACCCCGAGATCACAACCCGAGCCGAAGGCAGACGCTTAACTGACTGAGCCACCCAGGCGCCCTCAAGTTGGTATGACATATCTTCTTTTCCACTTTGGAGCTAATCAAGAGAGGAAAAGAGAAAAGTTGCTATGCAATGTATTTTGTTGAATAATATACAGAATTCATAGTCTGGCACCGTGTCACCTTATATATGAAAGGATGTTGTAATGAGACATAGTGAATACTCCTAGGAAACTACTGGGATGATAATCTCTCCTAAAGGACTCAAAGGCTTCCCCCCCAGTCCTGTCAATTTTTATTTACAAAAATAAGCAGCATTTGAGTACTGATCTCTTTTTCTCCTCATACCAGAAAGGAAACAAAGAACATGAACAATCTACCTCCTAGCCAGAAAAAAAGTGTTTTATAACCTCAAAACAAATGTTTACTCACCAAGAGCCGTAAATGGCTCAAATTGGAGATTTTGGTGGGATTTTCATCAGTAACTAAACTACTGAAGCTGCAAACCATCTAGGGAGCCATCAATTGTCTATCTCCTACACTTCTGAAAACCTTTGTGTTGGAATCAATCTTTTGTTCTAATCTTTGAAGCATGACCACTGTAAAATGACCATATTCATTCGGCTGGCACCTGAAAAACATGGAGCATGAATTTGTAGAATGAACAAATGAGCAATTTTTCCTGTGTGCTTAAAGTCCGATATGGCTCCGTCACTGAAGTGCAGGGTGCAGAAAGCATAAATCCCTAGTGTGAGTCCACCCGCACTCCACAAATGAGGGCACTGAGGTCCAGAGAAGGACAGTGACTTGGCCAAGGTCACACGGCAAGCAGAACCCAGGTCTCTGACTCTCAGTTCAGAGAGGCCTGGGACTCTGAGATGGGCATCCTCCATGCTGGATCTCCAGCGCCCCCAGCCCCCACCGGGCAGAGAAGGAAGCATGTGAACCTCAGAGGGCAAGACAGATGCCAGACCTGGGGCAGTGGCAGACGTGCATGTTTTGGAAGTGCCCTGAGGGCTCTGACTGCCTCACACACACACAGCCTGGAATAGAGAGGAGCAGACTGGGCCTGAGGGAGCAGCCATGCCAGGAGTGGGAAGTGGCTCTTGCCCCACGGCCCAGGAGAAGGGACATGGAGATGGCCTGGCAGGGCTGCTGGGTGGGAGTCGGAGGAGCAGGTGGCTGCTGGCCTTTTGGCCACCACCGCTTGCTCAAATTCCCCTACCCAAGTGTGACTGGGAGCCACTGAGCCAGGGGTCACATGTCCCCCAACCCCTGTTTCTTTGCCTCATCCATCATAGCAGGCCTCACCTGCTGTGATTGGCTGTGTCCCCTGCCTTGTGCATCCCTGTTCTCAGACTGGGAGTTTTCCAAGTCAGATTAACCCTGTGTTCCCAGCGCCTAGCCCGGGTCCCAGCCCAGATAGGCAGATATCCAGTGACCGTTTGGGACAAGCCAGGGGGATGAGTGCTAATGGTGGAGTTTCAGGCCCACAGATATGGCTAGCCCTCATCAAGACAGTCCCCTTCAGCAGGACCACACACAGTTCTGGGCTTGCCTGATGCAGAGTGAGAGGCATGGCTACCCGCATGGGGATGGGGCCGAGGTGAGGGAAAGGGTGCCCGAGGGCTGTGACAGGGTCTTGGGGGAATGTGAAGACTGCAGTCGGGTGACTGGTGCTCCACTGGGTGGAGAGCAAATTGGCTCGGGCTTGGAGCTGGGGTTGCAGCAGGGAGCAGGATGGGTGGGTGAGATCCTTACAGAACTCAGTCCAGTGGAGGGGACAGAGGACAAATGAGAAAAGCAGCCAACAGAAGACGCCTTGTGTCAGGGAGGATCTCCTGAGGAGAGGACATTTCAGCAAGACTCGGGGTTGAGAAGAAGCTGCAGTGCAGGGTGGGGACAGCCCCCAGGTCGAGGGCACAGAGGCCGGCGTGCCGGGAACCCCCAGTGTAGTGGTAACGAAGTGAGTGGGAGAGTGGGCTGAATCCTGCAAGGGACAGGAAGGGCTTCTCAGAGGTGGCAGGGATACCCCGCGCACACACGCGCGCGCGCGGGCTTCAGGGATGCTTGGCAGAGCCTGGGCGCCCTATCTTGGTCACCGTCCTCTTGGGTCAACAATGCTGACACAGCCACATCCTCTTACCTGGGCAGGGTGGGGCAGGTTTGGGGAGCAGTGGGCCTGGACCGTTCTCCGGAGATGGTACCCCGTCACATCCACCTTCTTTGTGGCAGCTACCCTTACTGAGGCCCCCAGGCGGCAGGCGCTTTGTGAACTCACCTTTCTCCACTATCCTCACAGTGACCAGGTGGTGAGGAGTCAGGCCCAGGGGGCCCAGAGACATGCTAAGACTCATAGCCAGCAGCAGCAGAACTCACACACCTACACAGGATTTGGGAGCAATGTCTAGACTACCCCCTTCACCTCTGCCCAGAGCAAGGGCTCTCCGACCCCCTCCCTGGCTCTGGCAGGTGACTGAACCAGCCTCGAGAGCCCAGTGGCCCGGAGAGCTGCACCTGCCCAGACCCCGGTACTTGAGGATCCCCCTCTCCAGCCTGTGACACTGTGAGCCCCCCAGGTGGTACTCTGCAAGGCTGGGCTTCAGTGACTTGATATTATTGTACTGGAGTATAGTTGACATCCACGTGACATAGTTTCTGGTCCACAACAGTGAGTGGGCCAGTGTAAACATCACCACAGCTATGCCTCTCTGACAAGTGCAGCTACCATTGTCACCATACGTGGGCCACAGAGATTGGATGGATGGATGGATGGATGGATGGATGGATGGATGAATGGATGGGGTGGATCGGGTGGATAGGGTGGATCGGGTGGATGGGGTGGATGGGGTGGATGGGTGGATGGGGTGGATGGGTGGATGGGGTGGATGGGGTGGATGGGTGGATGGATTGATTTTTTCACCGTCGTCTTTAGATCACGTTTCCCAAAACCCAGGGTTTCTTGAGAGGCTGAGTAAGCCCCAGAGCGGCCCCTCCCAGCCCTTGACCTTACTCCCATGGCAATGGATCACCCTGGACAGGGTCCTGGGTGTCATTCATTGTCTCCAATAGTTTGAAGGGGGTCTGAAGCTCTAAAACGTTGGCAAGTTCAGAGCTGGAGAAGAATTGGCTCCAGCAAACCCAGCCTTCCCATGCCCCCACAGAGAGCAACAGTTAAACTGCTACCCACAGACAAAAACAGCTCTGGCAGATGTCTAGAGTTCACTTAGAGCGTTTTAGCAACACGGTGGAACAAAATCACCCAGAACAGTCAATCATACCAGAAGAGAGGGAGCCCTTCATTTTGCCTGCATCATCCCATGCCCAGCCCAGCATTGTTGAGCACCGAGACAGAACTTCCCAGCTAGAAATTTTCCCTCTTACCAGGAAAGGAAGAGCAGAGTGAATGAACAGCTTCTTCAGCCTTGTGGGGGTGGGGGCACTGCACAAGGGTACCATGTCAGGCAATAAGTGGAGTCCTAGCTGACACACAGCCCACAGTGGGTTCAGTGGTCTGCAGCCCAAGCCTGGGGTCGCTTCCCCGAGTCTCCAGGTATATGACTGGGCTTGGTGTCTTTGGCAGTTAGAACAACATCCCCACAGGGTGCTTGGCATGTGGAGTAACAGCTCTCATCGTCACACTGCAGGTGGAAGACTCTTCGTTGTAGTTGTTATTTTTAAAGGGAGATTTCTTGAGGTATAACTGGTATAGATTATAATACGCCAAATGTATGCGGTCATGACGCCGCTACCCCAGTCAAGACACGGAACATACCCTTTGCCCCCAAGACCTTCCCTGTGCCCCTTTGCAGTCAGCCCCTTCCCTCCAGTCCCTGACGACCACCAATCTGTTCTCTGTCCCCACAGTTTTGCCTTTCCCCCGATGTCATAAGAAATAGAGCCACACAGTCCTGCAGTCAGTCTACTGGATCTGACTTTGTTCACTCAGCATGATTTTGAGATCCACCCCCATGTTGTTGCGTGAGTCAGTAACTGGTTGCTCTTTACTGCCAAGTAGCAGTCCATCATGTGGCTATACCACTCTTGGTTGATTCATTCGCCGCTGATGGACATTTGGGTTGTTTTCACTTGGGGGCTATTGTGAACAAAGCTGTTGTGAGCATCTGCCTGCAGTTCTTCGTACGGACCCATGTTCTCAGTGCTATTTAGAAGGAGGATCGCTGAGTGTGTAGTCCAGTGTGTGCTGACCTTGGTAGGAAACAGACAAACCGTTTTCCAATGACCTCTATAGTTTTGCATCCCACCCGCCCTCCCCCGGCAATAGAGGAGAACTATGGTTGCTTCATATCCTCCTTGGCCCTTGGTATTGTCAGTCTTAACATTTGTTTTTGCCACCCCAGCGGCTGTGTCCTGGCATCTCACTGTGGTTTAAAATGTTTCTTTATTAGAGATAGCTGACACACAGTGTTACATTACTTTCAGGTGTACAATACAGTTGATTCGACTTCTTCCAGTAAGTCCTGCTCTGCTCGCCACAAATGAAGCTACCATCTGTCACAATGCTGTTGCAACATCATTGACTATATTCCCTAGGCTGTGCCTTTTATTCCCGTGATTTATTCATTGGCGGACAGTAGATCCTGGTGCCAAGTGCCAATGCAGAAACACATGTTTGACAAGGACATAGTAAACAGGGGCTCAGACCTGTCGTGGATGAAGATCCAGGCCACTCTACCACATAAGCCACCTGGACGAGAAGGTAAGAGAGCTCTAGAAAAGACGGACAGATCACAATGGCTCAGAGTGGCACTCCTGTTGATTCTCTCTTGCTGTGTCCTTCCTCGACCCTTTGGTGCTATTCTCACCTGGACTCCATACTTTCAGAAAGAACTTGGATCTGAGGCCTGAGGCATTTCCATAGCACTAATGTACCACACGTCCCTTATGGGACCCTCTTCTTCTCTTGCACGATTTCTGAAGCGATCTCTTCCTGTTCCCTTTTGTGTAAATGTTTTGTCCATACACGTATCAGACGGTCAGTTCTGCCTCGTACTTTACAGACAGCCTGTGCTCAGGCATTTCCTAAGGTATGAAATGTGAGTTCCTACGACTCCAACAGCCAGGGGCCTTAAGCCGTGATGTATCAGTCAGGGATGGACAGTTCCTCCTGTGATGGTTTTATAATCAAGACACAACGGGGGCACATGGGGGGCTCAGTCAGTTAAGTGTCTGCCTTCAGCTCAGGTCCTGATTCCAGAATCCTGGGATGGAGTCCTGGGTCAGACTCCCTGCTCAGCAGGTGAGTCTGCTTCTTTCCCTCTCCCTCTGCCCCTCTCCCTCCTTGCTCGTGCATGTGCGCCCCCCCCTTTCTCTCTTTCACTCACTCTATTTCACTTCACTGTCTCTCTCAAATCAATAAATGAACTCTAAAAAAAAAGTGATAAAGATACAATGCCAAGCTCATTCTGCTGGAATACCTCAGGTTTAGCATAGCCCAAAAGGAATAATGAGAATAGCGGGAATAATGGCATATATTAAGTGCCTAACGTGTTCCAGGCCTTTCTTGGGTGCTTTCCTCTGATCACCACAAAATCCTGGCAAAGTGCATTGCATCTCCCAATGTAACATGGACCTTGAAACTCACGGCCTGAGGCTTTGTCCAGGAGCCCGTACTTGGCAGGCGGTAGGTAGATCTGTTGGCACCCATGTGCCTTGACGGAAAAGTTCTTACCATCCTACCATATCTTCCAACTGTCACTTTAAGTGCCATTTGTTTAACAGGAGCAGTAAAATGAACAAATAACAGAAATCTAGTATATGGCCAATTGGGAGATGGTCCAAAAACTTGTTAAATCTGATGCATACCCATGCAAACAAGGTCTGCTACCCAATCATTTGTGAAACGCTGGATTCCACATCCTAACAAGAGTACTACTGGTCTCTTGCTAATGAATCTAAGAGTCCTCTACTATCCCCGGTAGGAATAGTAACAATATGGCTAGAAAGGAAATGTTACATATATTAAAAGAGACGACCTCATGTTAAATGGCCAACTCGTTTTATTTTAAGATGACAACCTCAGAGTGTCTAAAGGACTATGTAATTATCAGAGTGATTCTTGATCATTTCTCCTGGTCCTACCAATATGATTTTCGTCATCTGGCACATCCAGTTAGTATTCACTTGCGTCTAGGTCATTTTTGTTCTTCATCCTCCTCTTTTATATCTTCTAAGTGATGAGAGGCACCAGTGATGCCTGAAATCAGAAAAAGACTTAAGCGAATAATCAGTAGAAGTATTGTTTGGTGTATACTAAAAATTATTCTGGTTCGAAAACCATATTCTCTGTCAGGTGGAGGGCCACTATCTATACTACCACCTGCTCCTTTCTCTTCACATGTTGGGGGTTTCCAACCTCTCATACAGTGACAGTGTTTCTTGCTGTTACACACCCCTCTGAAATTGCATGTACTGACATCACAGTCAAAACCCATGTCTTGATAAAAAGTACAATTCTGATTCAAGCAGTATTTTCCTGGGCCACATGTTGCCCCATCCACAACTAGCCCCATTTCTGGGATCTCTGTCCCATGGTGTGCATCGTATCCAAAGCATTTTTCTTGATTAATACCTGTTACTACTATGTGACGAAATGTAACATGGTCACCTCCACCAGGAATTTCTTCAACATCACGACAGTGCAGCATTCCACAAAGAACATCATCTTCTTCACATCTAACAGGTTTTCCTCCTCCTCGTACCACCCTCACCCCACAGTTCCCAAATCGATCACCTAATACGTTCAGTTTTTCATAGCATGCTGGTGCAGCATCTTTTATTCCATAGCCAAAAAGGGATTGACACTGCATATCACGATCAGTACAGTTTCCTCTCACACAGACAGCTAACGTTGAACATGGGGTTCCATCCTGGGTGTAAACGTCATTAGGACAATTATGCGATGTCCCATCACAGTATTCTGGGAGATCACAAATACCGAGTATGTCCCTGCAAAGCAGTCCAGGTTGAGCATATTTGCAGTTAACGCAACAGGATCCTTCGCTGCAGTCACTCCCAAGGGAAAAGGCACAATTGGTCTCACAACATTTATTGTCATTGCAGTCTTTAAGGGAGCCACAGTCACATTCTTCCAACTGATTTCTAATCTTGTCACCACAACGAGGAGCTACATAAGGAAAATTGGTGTATGGTACATTTGGTATGCTCATACAAGGATCCCATCCACTAACTCGACGGTGCAGGCTGTCATAAGAACAATTACTCAACATATCCATTAAACCAGGCTGTTCAGTCATGACACAGTGGCTTCTTCTAAAACATTTACAACCAAATACATCATGGACAAGGTTTAAGCTGTGACCTAAGGTGTGTGCTGAAATACCCCCAGCCAAGAATATGTGATAATTTGCTACATACACAAACATTGCTCCCCAGTTGGGGTTGCATGTTCCACCATGGTGGGCAAAGTATATACTTCCTACAATCTTATGTCCTGTAAGAAGTAGGGAAGTATCATGTTCAATCTTAGAGAAAAATCCATAATATTTCCACAAGCCAAAGTCTTCTACAGCAGAATATGCTGATTTTTTCTTTGTTATTTCTACATGATCCCGATCATTCCATATGCACAAAAGACGTACATAGACATTTATAAGAGATTGTTGGTAAATTGTGTGAAGTATGCTGTTTATCATTACCACACCCTCTATTGCCTGTGTTATATTAGGCCTCATCAAATATAAAGAGTGAGAAATTGTGTAGTGAATTTTTAAAAATTTCCTATGTGACTGCCACAAATACACTGGGCCTGCTCTAGGAGTTCCAGCAAGCATTGCCTCCTCATATGCTTGATCTGTATCTTGCTCTCCAATCTTACACTTTTGAGCCTCTGATGATCTTCCTTCTGTCACAAGCAGGGAAACCACGTGCTCAAATGTGGAAGAAGCCTCCAGCGGTTTTATTTCATACGTGAAGTCATCGACCTGCAGCATGCCACGCAGACCCCCATTGCAGGTGTCCAGCGTGCCCATGGACCCAGGGACCCCTTCCAGGTAGCTGTAGTAGTAGCAGTCTCGGGGGACAAAAGGGTAGTCCTCCTGCATGGCACCCTGATCGTTATCGGTGATCACAGGAAAATGTCTGGGCAGCAGGTTCTTCTTAACTTTCATGTGAACCACATGTCTTTGCCCCCTGAAGTGAATCTTATAGGAGAGGTGGCCTTGTCTCTCCATTCCACCCACCCTGTGGGACACCTTCCTGGGGATCACGACTTCAGAGGAAGTGAAGCGCCATCCTGGGAGGGCACGGGAGCAGCAGCCTGGGGACAGGAGTAGCCAGAGCAGAGGCAGCCAGAGATTACCTGTCAAGTGGGCCTGGGCCCAGGCAGGCCCCATAAGTGAAGGAGCCTGTGACCACAGAAGATGTAAACAGGCGGGAGGTAGGCAAGATGATCCCTGAAACAGCAACTTTTCTAGCGGTGGAGTCCTGAGGAGAGCAGAGAGGGACTGGGGACTAGGCCTCCCCAGAGGGGGTGGGTGGGGGTGGGGGTGGGGGGGAGGCAGAGAAGCTGTTACATAATAATGATGTGCTCAGTAGGGGAGGCTGTGCTCAGTGAGCTGGGTGTCTGAGCACAGGGGACCTAGAGAAGAGAAAAGATGGGAGGCACTGGGAATAGTAGTGTGTAGTGTGTCCCTGGGCCAAAAGGTCCCACGGTCTCTTGGAGAAGGCACACGGGAAGAATCAGTGCACTTGGTGGAAGTTCAGTGAGGGAAGGGCTTCTCTTTCTCAAACTAAATGGCATAAGCGATCGACACATAATTAACACGGAGGTTGGAGAGGACAGTGGGAGCTTCTTCAAATAATGTTGAGGAGAGAGTTAGATTCCCTCACACTTTACAACACTTGAGTGCACTTGGCGATGATTTAGGAAAGAAATTGTAAATGGAGGTCATGAGCAGAAAAGTTAGCGTGTATAATAAAACAAGTCAGTCCCCAGACTTTTAGAGCCACTCGTACATTGTTTCAGCCCACAACAGCCATAGGCACAGGGAGAACTGTGGTATGGGTGTCCCACCCCTGTCTGGCAAGGCTGCGGAGGTAGGATCGCTACCGCGGTGTACCTGGAAGGCAGGCCTTCCACTCTAGTGGGTCCAGGAGGTGGGATGGGATTCCCAGAGAGAGGAGCATGGAGCCAAAGAGGATTACTCTCTTGCCCTAAGGTTCTGGACTTGCTTGGGATCTGTCACTCCTTTCTTCCCTATTTCTTCCTTTTGGAATGGCAGTGTACATCCTTTGCCTGTCCCGCTGTTGTACCTTGGAGGCATCTAACTTATTTTATTTTACTTTTTTTGTATATTTTTTTTATTGGAGTTTGATTTGCCAGCATATAACACCCAGTGCTCATTCCGTCAAGTGCCCCCCTCAGTGGCCGTCACCCAGTCACCCCATCCCCCTGCCCACCTCCCCCCTTCTGCTACCCCTTGTTCGTTTCCCAGAGTCAGGAGTCTCTCATGTTCTGTCACCCTCTCTGATTTTTCCCACTCATGGTCTCTCCTTTCCCCTATAATCCCTTTCACTATTTTTTATATTCCCCATATGAGTGAAACCATATAACGTTTGTCCTTCTCAATTGACTTACTTCACTCAGCATAATACCTCCAGTTCCATCCACGTCGAAGCAAATGGTGGGTATTTGTTGTTTCTAATGACTGAGTAATATTCCATTGTATACATGGACCACATCTTCTTTATCCATTCATCTTTCGAAGGACACCGAGGCTCCTTCCACAGTGTGGCTATTGCGGACATTGCTGCTATAAACTTTGGGGTGCAGGTGTCTCCGCTTTTCACTGAATCTGTATCTTTGGGGTAAATCCCTAGTAGTGCAATTGCTGGGTCGTAGGGTAGCTCTATTTTTAACTCTTTGAGGAACCTCCACACTGTTTTGCAGAGTGGCTGTACCAGTTCACATGCCCACCAACGGTGCAAGAGGGTTCCCCTTTCTCCACATCCCCTCCAACATTGGTTGTTTCCTGTCTTGTTCATTTTCACCATTCTCACTGGGGTGAGGTGGTATCTCATTGTGGTTTTGATTTGTATTTCCCTGATGGCAAGGGATGCGGAGCATTTTCTCATGTGCTTATTGGTCATGTGTATGTCTTCTTTGGTGAAATTTCCGTTCCTGTCTTTTGCCCATTTCATGATTGGATTGTTTGTTTCTTTGCCGTTGAGTGTAATAAGTTTTTTATAGACCTTGGATGCGAGCCCTTTATCTGATACGTCATTTGCAAATATCTTCTCTGGTTCCGTTGGTTGTCTTTTAGTTTTGTTGTGCAGAAGCCTTTTATCTTGATCAAGTCCCAGTGGTTCATTTTTGCTTTTGTTTCCCCTGCCTTCACAGATATATCTTGCAAGAAGTTGCAGTGGCCAAGTTCAGAAAGGGTGTTACAATTGAACCCAAAAGCATAAGTATCTAGGAATAAACCTAACTAAAGAGGTAAAGGATCTATACCCTAAAAACTACAGAACACTTCTGAAAGAAATTGAGGAAGACACAAAGAGATGGAACAGTATTCCATGCTCATGGAGTGGAAGAATTAATATTGTGAAGATGCCAATGCTACTCAGGGCAATTTGCATGTTCAGTGCAATCCCTATCAAAATACCATGGACTTTCTTCAGAGAGTTGGAACAAATCATCTTAAGATTTGTGTGGAATCAGAAAAGACCCCGAACATCCAGGGGAATATTGAGAAAGAAAACCAGAGCCGGGGGCATCACAGTGCCAGAGTTTAAGTTATACTACAAAGCTGTGATCATTAAGACACTGTGACACTGGCACAAAAACAGACACAAAATCAATGGAACAGAATAGAGAACCCAGAAATGGGCCCTCAACTCTATGGTCAACTAATATTTGACAAAGCAGGAAAGACTATCCACTGGAAAAAGGACAGTCTCTTCAATAAATGGTACTGGGAGAATTGGACAGCCACGTGCAGAAGAATGAAACTAGACCATTCTCTTACACCAGACACAAAGATAAACTCAAAATGGATGAAGGATCTAAATGTGAGACAAGAATCCATCAAAATCCTAGAGGAGAACACAGGCAACACCCTTTTTGAATTAATTAATTAATTAATTAATTTATTTATTTATTTATTTATCTATTTATCTATTTATTTATTTTTATTCAGAAAATATCCACAGATTATTGAAAGATCCAGAGTGAGGCTTGGTCGGAAGGTGCTCTGAATTAATCTGGGCCATCATGTGGCCAATGTCACATTTCACTCATCTTTTCTCCCCATTTGCTCCAGGCATGATCTCCTTCGGTCCAAGTAGCATACAATTCACTTCTAGAGTGATTAAAGCTCTGGAAGGGGATGGAGTCTAGAGGGGAATGCCAGCTTGGTCCGGTTCTGAGAGGAGCCCTCTTCGGGGCTGCAGACTGCTGGATTCTGAAGGCTTAAAGAGACTCGTGTGTGTGCTTGTGTGTGTGTGTGTGTGTGTGTGTGTGTGTGTGACTCATAAACTGTTTATGGTGTCTTTAGGATGCAGTGTGGACAGAGAACGGTCTCTCACAGACAGAGAATCTTTATCCCAGTGAGTTGGCTCATTTGTCGTTTTCATAGGCAACTGGAGTCTTCCTCTGGGAATACTCAGAACTCCTCAGTCCCCACCATGTACACAATACACTACAGATGGTGGTGTCACACACAGGATGGACACCAGGTGCAGTGCCGCATGCTGGGGATGCCTTTGTTGAAGTAGGACAGGAAGGTGTGCACAGGGTGTCAGGCTGTAGGCGACCACATGCCCTGTCTGTGTCGGATTCCCCAGCTCACGGGGGCCCATGGTCCCAGCGGCACCAGGGTCACCCTGTTGTCCACAACTATGGGACCGACCTTTAAAGTCACAATTAGTATTTTTAAAGATTTTACTCACTTACTTATTTATTCATTTGTTTATTTATTTATTTATTTATTTGAGACACAGAGAGAGCACAAGCGGGGAGCAGGAGGAGGGAGAAGCAGACTCCCCAGTGAGCAGGGAGACTGACAAGGGGCTCCATCCCAGAACCCCGAGATCACAACCCGAGCCGAAGGCAGACGCTTAACTGACTGAGCCACCCAGGCGCCCTCAAGTTGGTATGACATATCTTCTTTTCCACTTTGGAGCTAATCAAGAGAGGAAAAGAGAAAAGTTGCTATGCAATGTATTTTGTTGAATAATATACAGAATTCATAGTCTGGCACCGTGTCACCTTATATATGAAAGGATGTTGTAATGAGACATAGTGAATACTCCTAGGAAACTACTGGGATGATAATCTCTCCTAAAGGACTCAAAGGCTTCCCCCCCAGTCCTGTCAATTTTTATTTACAAAAATAAGCAGCATTTGAGTACTGATCTCTTTTTCTCCTCATACCAGAAAGGAAACAAAGAACATGAACAATCTACCTCCTAGCCAGAAAAAAAGTGTTTTATAACCTCAAAACAAATGTTTACTCACCAAGAGCCGTAAATGGCTCAAATTGGAGATTTTGGTGGGATTTTCATCAGTAACTAAACTACTGAAGCTGCAAACCATCTAGGGAGCCATCAATTGTCTATCTCCTACACTTCTGAAAACCTTTGTGTTGGAATCAATCTTTTGTTCTAATCTTTGAAGCATGACCACTGTAAAATGACCATATTCATTCGGCTGGCACCTGAAAAACATGGAGCATGAATTTGTAGAATGAACAAATGAGCAATTTTTCCTGTGTGCTTAAAGTCCGATATGGCTCCGTCACTGAAGTGCAGGGTGCAGAAAGCATAAATCCCTAGTGTGAGTCCACCCGCACTCCACAAATGAGGGCACTGAGGTCCAGAGAAGGACAGTGACTTGGCCAAGGTCACACGGCAAGCAGAACCCAGGTCTCTGACTCTCAGTTCAGAGAGGCCTGGGACTCTGAGATGGGCATCCTCCATGCTGGATCTCCAGCGCCCCCAGCCCCCACCGGGCAGAGAAGGAAGCATGTGAACCTCAGAGGGCAAGACAGATGCCAGACCTGGGGCAGTGGCAGACGTGCATGTTTTGGAAGTGCCCTGAGGGCTCTGACTGCCTCACACACACACAGCCTGGAATAGAGAGGAGCAGACTGGGCCTGAGGGAGCAGCCATGCCAGGAGTGGGAAGTGGCTCTTGCCCCACGGCCCAGGAGAAGGGACATGGAGATGGCCTGGCAGGGCTGCTGGGTGGGAGTCGGAGGAGCAGGTGGCTGCTGGCCTTTTGGCCACCACCGCTTGCTCAAATTCCCCTACCCAAGTGTGACTGGGAGCCACTGAGCCAGGGGTCACATGTCCCCCAACCCCTGTTTCTTTGCCTCATCCATCATAGCAGGCCTCACCTGCTGTGATTGGCTGTGTCCCCTGCCTTGTGCATCCCTGTTCTCAGACTGGGAGTTTTCCAAGTCAGATTAACCCTGTGTTCCCAGCGCCTAGCCCGGGTCCCAGCCCAGATAGGCAGATATCCAGTGACCGTTTGGGACAAGCCAGGGGGATGAGTGCTAATGGTGGAGTTTCAGGCCCACAGATATGGCTAGCCCTCATCAAGACAGTCCCCTTCAGCAGGACCACACACAGTTCTGGGCTTGCCTGATGCAGAGTGAGAGGCATGGCTACCCGCATGGGGATGGGGCCGAGGTGAGGGAAAGGGTGCCCGAGGGCTGTGACAGGGTCTTGGGGGAATGTGAAGACTGCAGTCGGGTGACTGGTGCTCCACTGGGTGGAGAGCAAATTGGCTCGGGCTTGGAGCTGGGGTTGCAGCAGGGAGCAGGATGGGTGGGTGAGATCCTTACAGAACTCAGTCCAGTGGAGGGGACAGAGGACAAATGAGAAAAGCAGCCAACAGAAGACGCCTTGTGTCAGGGAGGATCTCCTGAGGAGAGGACATTTCAGCAAGACTCGGGGTTGAGAAGAAGCTGCAGTGCAGGGTGGGGACAGCCCCCAGGTCGAGGGCACAGAGGCCGGCGTGCCGGGAACCCCCAGTGTAGTGGTAACGAAGTGAGTGGGAGAGTGGGCTGAATCCTGCAAGGGACAGGAAGGGCTTCTCAGAGGTGGCAGGGATACCCCGCGCACACACGCGCGCGCGCGGGCTTCAGGGATGCTTGGCAGAGCCTGGGCGCCCTATCTTGGTCACCGTCCTCTTGGGTCAACAATGCTGACACAGCCACATCCTCTTACCTGGGCAGGGTGGGGCAGGTTTGGGGAGCAGTGGGCCTGGACCGTTCTCCGGAGATGGTACCCCGTCACATCCACCTTCTTTGTGGCAGCTACCCTTACTGAGGCCCCCAGGCGGCAGGCGCTTTGTGAACTCACCTTTCTCCACTATCCTCACAGTGACCAGGTGGTGAGGAGTCAGGCCCAGGGGGCCCAGAGACATGCTAAGACTCATAGCCAGCAGCAGCAGAACTCACACACCTACACAGGATTTGGGAGCAATGTCTAGACTACCCCCTTCACCTCTGCCCAGAGCAAGGGCTCTCCGACCCCCTCCCTGGCTCTGGCAGGTGACTGAACCAGCCTCGAGAGCCCAGTGGCCCGGAGAGCTGCACCTGCCCAGACCCCGGTACTTGAGGATCCCCCTCTCCAGCCTGTGACACTGTGAGCCCCCCAGGTGGTACTCTGCAAGGCTGGGCTTCAGTGACTTGATATTATTGTACTGGAGTATAGTTGACATCCACGTGACATAGTTTCTGGTCCACAACAGTGAGTGGGCCAGTGTAAACATCACCACAGCTATGCCTCTCTGACAAGTGCAGCTACCATTGTCACCATACGTGGGCCACAGAGATTGGATGGATGGATGGATGGATGGATGGATGGATGGATGGATGAATGGATGGGGTGGATCGGGTGGATAGGGTGGATCGGGTGGATGGGGTGGATGGGGTGGATGGGTGGATGGGGTGGATGGGTGGATGGGGTGGATGGGGTGGATGGGTGGATGGATTGATTTTTTCACCGTCGTCTTTAGATCACGTTTCCCAAAACCCAGGGTTTCTTGAGAGGCTGAGTAAGCCCCAGAGCGGCCCCTCCCAGCCCTTGACCTTACTCCCATGGCAATGGATCACCCTGGACAGGGTCCTGGGTGTCATTCATTGTCTCCAATAGTTTGAAGGGGGTCTGAAGCTCTAAAACGTTGGCAAGTTCAGAGCTGGAGAAGAATTGGCTCCAGCAAACCCAGCCTTCCCATGCCCCCACAGAGAGCAACAGTTAAACTGCTACCCACAGACAAAAACAGCTCTGGCAGATGTCTAGAGTTCACTTAGAGCGTTTTAGCAACACGGTGGAACAAAATCACCCAGAACAGTCAATCATACCAGAAGAGAGGGAGCCCTTCATTTTGCCTGCATCATCCCATGCCCAGCCCAGCATTGTTGAGCACCGAGACAGAACTTCCCAGCTAGAAATTTTCCCTCTTACCAGGAAAGGAAGAGCAGAGTGAATGAACAGCTTCTTCAGCCTTGTGGGGGTGGGGGCACTGCACAAGGGTACCATGTCAGGCAATAAGTGGAGTCCTAGCTGACACACAGCCCACAGTGGGTTCAGTGGTCTGCAGCCCAAGCCTGGGGTCGCTTCCCCGAGTCTCCAGGTATATGACTGGGCTTGGTGTCTTTGGCAGTTAGAACAACATCCCCACAGGGTGCTTGGCATGTGGAGTAACAGCTCTCATCGTCACACTGCAGGTGGAAGACTCTTCGTTGTAGTTGTTATTTTTAAAGGGAGATTTCTTGAGGTATAACTGGTATAGATTATAATACGCCAAATGTATGCGGTCATGACGCCGCTACCCCAGTCAAGACACGGAACATACCCTTTGCCCCCAAGACCTTCCCTGTGCCCCTTTGCAGTCAGCCCCTTCCCTCCAGTCCCTGACGACCACCAATCTGTTCTCTGTCCCCACAGTTTTGCCTTTCCCCCGATGTCATAAGAAATAGAGCCACACAGTCCTGCAGTCAGTCTACTGGATCTGACTTTGTTCACTCAGCATGATTTTGAGATCCACCCCCATGTTGTTGCGTGAGTCAGTAACTGGTTGCTCTTTACTGCCAAGTAGCAGTCCATCATGTGGCTATACCACTCTTGGTTGATTCATTCGCCGCTGATGGACATTTGGGTTGTTTTCACTTGGGGGCTATTGTGAACAAAGCTGTTGTGAGCATCTGCCTGCAGTTCTTCGTACGGACCCATGTTCTCAGTGCTATTTAGAAGGAGGATCGCTGAGTGTGTAGTCCAGTGTGTGCTGACCTTGGTAGGAAACAGACAAACCGTTTTCCAATGACCTCTATAGTTTTGCATCCCACCCGCCCTCCCCCGGCAATAGAGGAGAACTATGGTTGCTTCATATCCTCCTTGGCCCTTGGTATTGTCAGTCTTAACATTTGTTTTTGCCACCCCAGCGGCTGTGTCCTGGCATCTCACTGTGGTTTAAAATGTTTCTTTATTAGAGATAGCTGACACACAGTGTTACATTACTTTCAGGTGTACAATACAGTTGATTCGACTTCTTCCAGTAAGTCCTGCTCTGCTCGCCACAAATGAAGCTACCATCTGTCACAATGCTGTTGCAACATCATTGACTATATTCCCTAGGCTGTGCCTTTTATTCCCGTGATTTATTCATTGGCGGACAGTAGATCCTGGTGCCAAGTGCCAATGCAGAAACACATGTTTGACAAGGACATAGTAAACAGGGGCTCAGACCTGTCGTGGATGAAGATCCAGGCCACTCTACCACATAAGCCACCTGGACGAGAAGGTAAGAGAGCTCTAGAAAAGACGGACAGATCACAATGGCTCAGAGTGGCACTCCTGTTGATTCTCTCTTGCTGTGTCCTTCCTCGACCCTTTGGTGCTATTCTCACCTGGACTCCATACTTTCAGAAAGAACTTGGATCTGAGGCCTGAGGCATTTCCATAGCACTAATGTACCACACGTCCCTTATGGGACCCTCTTCTTCTCTTGCACGATTTCTGAAGCGATCTCTTCCTGTTCCCTTTTGTGTAAATGTTTTGTCCATACA
This sequence comes from Canis lupus baileyi, assembly GCF_048164855.1. Classification (NCBI taxonomy): domain Eukaryota; kingdom Metazoa; phylum Chordata; class Mammalia; order Carnivora; family Canidae; genus Canis; species Canis lupus. The sequence continues at coordinate 45,604,059 of NC_132846.1, forward strand.
CGTATCAGACGGTCAGTTCTGCCTCGTACTTTACAGACAGCCTGTGCTCAGGCATTTCCTAAGGTATGAAATGTGAGTTCCTACGACTCCAACAGCCAGGGGCCTTAAGCCGTGATGTATCAGTCAGGGATGGACAGTTCCTCCTGTGATGGTTTTATAATCAAGACACAACGGGGGCACATGGGGGGCTCAGTCAGTTAAGTGTCTGCCTTCAGCTCAGGTCCTGATTCCAGAATCCTGGGATGGAGTCCTGGGTCAGACTCCCTGCTCAGCAGGTGAGTCTGCTTCTTTCCCTCTCCCTCTGCCCCTCTCCCTCCTTGCTCGTGCATGTGCGCCCCCCCCTTTCTCTCTTTCACTCACTCTATTTCACTTCACTGTCTCTCTCAAATCAATAAATGAACTCTAAAAAAAAAGTGATAAAGATACAATGCCAAGCTCATTCTGCTGGAATACCTCAGGTTTAGCATAGCCCAAAAGGAATAATGAGAATAGCGGGAATAATGGCATATATTAAGTGCCTAACGTGTTCCAGGCCTTTCTTGGGTGCTTTCCTCTGATCACCACAAAATCCTGGCAAAGTGCATTGCATCTCCCAATGTAACATGGACCTTGAAACTCACGGCCTGAGGCTTTGTCCAGGAGCCCGTACTTGGCAGGCGGTAGGTAGATCTGTTGGCACCCATGTGCCTTGACGGAAAAGTTCTTACCATCCTACCATATCTTCCAACTGTCACTTTAAGTGCCATTTGTTTAACAGGAGCAGTAAAATGAACAAATAACAGAAATCTAGTATATGGCCAATTGGGAGATGGTCCAAAAACTTGTTAAATCTGATGCATACCCATGCAAACAAGGTCTGCTACCCAATCATTTGTGAAACGCTGGATTCCACATCCTAACAAGAGTACTACTGGTCTCTTGCTAATGAATCTAAGAGTCCTCTACTATCCCCGGTAGGAATAGTAACAATATGGCTAGAAAGGAAATGTTACATATATTAAAAGAGACGACCTCATGTTAAATGGCCAACTCGTTTTATTTTAAGATGACAACCTCAGAGTGTCTAAAGGACTATGTAATTATCAGAGTGATTCTTGATCATTTCTCCTGGTCCTACCAATATGATTTTCGTCATCTGGCACATCCAGTTAGTATTCACTTGCGTCTAGGTCATTTTTGTTCTTCATCCTCCTCTTTTATATCTTCTAAGTGATGAGAGGCACCAGTGATGCCTGAAATCAGAAAAAGACTTAAACGAATAATCAGTAGAAGTAATGTTTGGTGTATACTAAAAATTATTCTGGTTCGAAAACCATATTCTCTGTCAGGTGGAGGGCCACTATCTATACTACCACCTGCTCCTTTCTCTTCACATGTTGGGGGTTTCCAACCTCTCATACAGTGACAGTGTTTCTTGCTGTTACACACTCCTCTGAAATTGCATGTACTGACATCACAGTCAAAACCCAAGTCTTGATAAAAAGTACAATTCTGATTCAAGCAGTATTTTCCTGGGCCACATGTTGCCCCATCCACAACTAGCCCCATTTCTGGGATCTCTGTCCCATGGTGTGCATCGTATCCAAAGCATTTTTCTTGATTAATACCTGTTACTACTATGTGACGAAATGTAACATGGTCACCTCCACCAGGAATTTCTTGAACATCACGACAGTGCAGCATTCCACAAAGAACATCATCTTCTTCACATCTAACAGGTTTTCCTCCTCCTCGTACCACCCTCACCCCACAGTTCCCAAATCGATCACCTAATACGTTCAGTTTTTCATAGCATGCTGGTGCAGCATCTTTTATTCCATAGCCAAAAAGGGATTGACACTGCATATCACGATCAGTACAGTTTCCTCTCACACAGACAGCTAACGTTGAACATGGGGTTCCATCCTGGGTGTAAACGTCATTAGGGCAATTATGCGATGTCCCATCACAGTATTCTGGGAGATCACAAATACCGAGTATGTCTCTGCAAAGCAGTCCAGGTTGAGCATATTTGCAGTTAACACAGCAGGAACCTCCATTGCAGTCACTGCCAAGGGAGAGGGCACAAGTGGTGGTGCAACACTTATTCTTAGAGCACTGTTTTAAGGAGCCACAGTCACATTCTTCCCTCCTGTCCACGACCAGGTCACCACAACGAGCAGCTACGTAAGGATAATTGGTGTATGGTACATTTGGTATGCTCAAACAAGGATCCCAAATATTGACCTTGTGATGCAGTCTGTCATAAGTACAATTGCTCATCATATCCAATAAATCAGGCTGAGGAGCCATGACGCAGTGCTTTCTTCGAAAGCAAATACAACCGGGTGTATCATGAACGGCGCCTAAAGTATGACCTAGGACATGTGCTGAAATAGTCGCAGCCAAAAATAAGTGGTATCTTGCTATATATACGTATGCCACGCCCCAGTTAGGATTGCATGCTCCATTGTGTTGGCCATAATAGGAGGCCTCCAGTATTGGTTCTGCTGAAAGAACCAGTGAAGTGTCATGAGGAATTTCGTCAAACCAACCCCAGTATTTATTCACACCAAAATCAGCCATGAGATCTTGAATATTAAAGAAGCTATCCAGATCCCACTTATCGACTCTATCCCATATGCACAAAACACGTAAGTAGACATCCAGGAGGGCTGGTTTGAAGATGGTATGTATTATGTTGTTCAAAATTACTACATCCTGTACAATACGAGTGTAATTTCTGTCGATCACAAATACTGAGAGAGTAGTGGTGTAATGGATTTTAAAGTATTTCTTATGTGGCCACCACAAATACACAGGGCCTGCTCTAGGAGTTCCAGCAAGCATTGCCTCCTCATATGCTTGATCTGTATCTTGCTCTCCAATCTTACACTTTTGAGCCTCTGATGATCTTCCTTCTGTCACAAGCAGGGAAACCACGTGCTCAAATGTGGAAGAAGCCTCCAGCGGTTTTATTTCATACGTGAAGTCATCGACCTGCAGCATGCCACGCAGACCCCCATTGCAGGTGTCCAGCGTGCCCATGGACCCAGGGACCCCTTCCAGGTAGCTGTAGTAGTAGCAGTCTCGGGGGACAAAAGGGTAGTCCTCCTGCATGGCACCCTGATCGTTATCGGTGATCACAGGAAAATGTCTGGGCAGCAGGTTCTTCTTAACTTTCATGTGAACCACATGTCTTTGCCCCCTGAAGTGAATCTTATAGGAGAGGTGGCCTTGTCTCTCCATTCCACCCACCCTGTGGGACACCTTCCTGGGGATCACGACTTCAGAGGAAGTGAAGCGCCATCCTGGGAGGGCACGGGAGCAGCAGCCTGGGGACAGGAGTAGCCAGAGCAGAGGCAGCCAGAGATTACCTGTCAAGTGGGCCTGGGCCCAGGCAGGCCCCATAAGTGAAGGAGCCTGTGACCACAGAAGATGTAAACAGGCGGGAGGTAGGCAAGATGATCCCTGAAACAGCAACTTTTCTAGCGGTGGAGTCCTGAGGAGAGCAGAGAGGGACTGGGGACTAGGCCTCCCCAGAGGGGGTGGGTGGGGGTGGGGGTGGGGGGGAGGCAGAGAAGCTGTTACATAATAATGATGTGCTCAGTAGGGGAGGCTGTGCTCAGTGAGCTGGGTGTCTGAGCACAGGGGACCTAGAGAAGAGAAAAGATGGGAGGCACTGGGAATAGTAGTGTGTAGTGTGTCCCTGGGCCAAAAGGTCCCACGGTCTCTTGGAGAAGGCACACGGGAAGAATCAGTGCACTTGGTGGAAGTTCAGTGAGGGAAGGGCTTCTCTTTCTCAAACTAAATGGCATAAGCGATCGACACATAATTAACACGGAGGTTGGAGAGGACAGTGGGAGCGTCTTCAAATAATGTTGAGGAGAGAATTAGATTCCCTCACACTTTACAACACTTGAGTGCACTTGGCGATGATTTAGGAAAGAAATTGTAAATGGAGGTCATGAGTAGAGAATTTAGCATGTATAATAGACGTTTCTTATAAAGTTATACTGCCCTGCAATCAAGCGATCCTGCCCTAGGGAATTACCCATGAATACTTAGTGTATGAATGTTCAGTATAATTCATGAATTTATTCTACAACCTGGGAATAAACAGCCGGAATTTAACAGATGAGTCAGTAAACAAAACTGGCTTAATCCCAGTGAGATAATCCCTTCTAAATCAGAACTAACTTCTGATCATGTAGGAATAAGGATTTATCTCCAAGGTATTGTGATGACAGAAAGAGTTAGACCAAACGAACCTAATGTAGGTTTTAATTTGGATGAAATCTGGTATAGTCTAAAATGGGCTTAGTTTATGAGACTAGAATTTAAATCTGTAGTTTCCTGATGTGGCAGTGGAGGAATGGAGGGAACTTTCCGAAGGAAAAGTGACAGGAAATTTATGTATATTGATGAGGGTGTGCTGTGGAGTGAATGTTTGTGGCCCTGCAAAATTCAGAGGTTGAAATGCCAAGCCCCAGGTTGGTGGTATCAGGAGGTGGAGCCTGTGCAAGGTGATCGTGTCATGAGGGTGGAGCCCTCAGGAATGGGATTATTGTCTTGACAAAAGGTGCCATAGAGAGATCTCTTGCCTCTCCTGCATGTGGGTTTTCAGCCAGAGGTACCATCTCTGAAGCAAGAAGCGGCTCTCACTAGACAATGAATCTGCCAAGCTGGTGACTTGATCTTGACCTTCCTGTTTCCACAACAGTGAGAAAGAAGCCAGCCAGTCTATGGTATTTTGGTATAGTGACTAAAAGAAGTTAAATTCATAGTGTTTACACATCAAAAGTCATCAATCTCTACCTTAAAATCTAGGTATATTATTGTATGCTATGTATACCTCAAAAAAAGTTAATATTTTTCATTGAAGAATAATTAACATACAACATTTTATTTGTTTCAGGCATACAACAACTTAACGTAATATACATTGCAGTATTGTCACCACAATAAGCCTTGTAAGCATCTATCACTGTACAAATTTATTTCAATATTATTGACTGTATTGCCCATGTTGTACATTACATCCCTGTGATTTATTTATAATGTTTCTTTGTAGCTGTTAATCCTCTTCACTCATTTTGCCTTTCCCCCAACCCCTCCCCTTTTGCAAGGACTAATCTTTTCTCTGCATCTAGGAGTCTGTGTTTTGATTTGTTCGTTTGTTTGTTTTGTTTTTGAGATTCAACTTGTAAGTGAAATCATGAAGAATTGTCTCATCTGACTTACTCAGCCTCAAGGTCTATCCATACTGTTGCAAAATTTCATTGTTTTTTATCGCTGAGTAGTATTCCATTTTATATACGTGCCACATCTTCCTTATCCATTCCATCCATGGGTGGACTTTGAGGTTGTTTTCATATCTTGGTTATTGTAAATAATCCTGCAACAAACATAAGGGTGTACATACCTTTTAAAAGTATGTTTTTGTTTTCTTTGGATTAAAACACCCAGAAGTGGAATTTCTGGTTATATGATTGCTCTGTTTTTTTTTTTTTTTTTTTTTTTTTTTTTTTTTTTTTTTAACAACAAATACCCACAATTTGCTTCAACCTTGATGAAACTGGAGGGTATTTTTTTAAAATTTTTTATTTATTTATGATAGTCACAGAGAGAGAGAGAGAGAGAGAGGCAGAGACACAGGCAGAGGGAGAAGCAGGCTCCATGCACTGGGAGCCCGACGTGGGATTCGATCCCCGGTCTCCAGGATCGCGCCCTGGGCCAAAGGCAGGCGCCAAACCGCTGCGCCACCCAGGGATCCCTCTGTTTTTAATTTATTAAAAAGATTTTATCTATTTATCTATTTCTTTATTTGAAAGAATGAGAAAGCTCAATCGAGTGGAGGGAGAGGGAGTGGAAGAGAATCTCCAGAAGACTCCATGCTGACTGCAGAGCATGATGTGAGGCTCAAATCCTCAGATCATGACCCAAGCTGATCAATCTGTAAACTTACTGAGCCACCCAGATGTGCCAATATTTTTAATTTTTGAGGAGCCTTCATACTGCTTTCCATAATAGCTATATCAATTTATGTTTCTATGTACAGCATGCAAGAGTTCCGCATTCTTGTCAACACGTGTTTTTTGTCTTTTTCATAATAGCCATTATTAGGTGTAAGGTGTATCTCAGTGTGGTTTTGATATGCGTTTTCCTGATATTATTAATGTTGAGCATTTTTGCATGTGCTTGTAGGCCACCTGCATGTCTTTAAAAAAATGTCTATTCACATCCTTTGGCTATTTTTAATGATTGTTTATTTTGTTTGTTAATAGATTATATGAGTTCTGTTTATATTTTGGATTTTAACCCCTTATTAGATATTTGCAAATATTTCCTTCCAGTCTGTAGTTTGTTTTTTCATTTTGTTGATGGTCTTCTTTCCTGTGCAGAAGCTGTTTAGTTAGAAATATTCCATATGTTTAATTTTGCTTTTGTTTCCCTTGCCATTGGAGCCACAGACATAAAAAAAAAATTGCTAAGACCAATGTCAAGGAACTTACCACTTATGTCTTTTCCTAGCAGTTTATGATTTCAGGTCTTACATTCAAGTCTATTTTGAGTTGATTTTTTTTAAGAGAGAGAGAACTTGAGCAGGGAGAGGTGGAGGAGTAGAGGGGGAGAGGGAATCTTTTTCTTTTAAAATTTTATTTATTTATTTATTTTTTAGAGAGAGAGAGAGAGAGAGAATGCATGCCCATGAGGCAGGGAAGGGCAGAGGGAGAGGAAGAAAGACAATTTCAAGCAGACACCCTGCTGAGCTTGGAACCCAATACAGGACTCGGTCTCATGACCCTGAGATCATGACCTAAGCTGAAATCAGGAGTGGGATGATTAACACTTAAGCCACCCAGGTACCCCTTTTTTGAGTTGATTTTTACATACAGTGTAATATAGTGGCCCAATTTCATGCTTTTGAATGTAGCTATCCAGTTTTCCCAACACCATTTATTGAAGCCATTGTCCTTTCTCTATTGCACATTCTTGTCTCCTTTGTCATACATCAATTCACCATGTATGTGTGTGTTTACTTCTGGGCTCTATTCTGTTCCATTGATCTATGTGTCTATTTTTATGCCAATACCACACTATTTTAATTACTATAACTTTGTAAATAGGTTGAAATTGGTGGGAGTGATTCCTTTGGTTTTGTCTGTCTCTCTCAAGGTTGTTTTGGCTATTTGAGGTCTTTTGTGATTCCACAGAAATTTGATATTGTTTGTTCAAGTCATGTGAAAAACATCATTAAAATTTTTATAGGGATTGCATTGAATCTGTAGATTGCTTTGGGTAGTATGGACTTTTTAATACTATTGATTCTTCTAATCCACTGGCACACAATAACTTTCTATTTCTTTCTTTCTTCTTCAGTTTTTTTCATCAGTGTTTTATAGTTTTAAGAATACATCTTTGGGCAGCCTGGGTGGCTCAGCGGTTTAGCGCCGCCTTCAGCCAGAGCATGATCCTGGAGACCCAGGATCGAGTCCCACGTCGGGCTCCCTGTATGGAGCCTGCTTCTCCCTCTGCCTGTGTATCTGCTTCTCTCTATCTCTCTCTCTCTCTCTCTCTCTCCCTGTGTATCTTATGAATCTTATGAATAAATAAATAAATAAAATCCTTAAAAAAAAGGAATACAGATCTTTCATCTCCTCGGTTAAATTTATTCCTAGGCATTCTCTCTCTCTCTCTCTCTCTCTCTTTGGTATTCTCTTTTTTTGATGCAATTATAAATGAGATTGTTTTCTTGATCTCTCTTTCTGGTACTTGATGATTAGTGTATAAAAATGCAACAGATTTTTCCATAATGATTTTGTATCTTGTGACTTTATTGAGCTCATTTAGTAGCTGACTAGCTTTACAGTGGATTCTTTAGGATTGTCTATATGTAGTATGTCATCTGAAAATAGTGAATTTTACTTCTCCCTTAACAATTTGGGTGCCTTTTATTTCTTTTTCTTACTTAATTGCTGTGGCTAGGATTTCTAAACTATGTTGAATAAAAGTGCGGATAGTAGGCATCCTTTTCTTGCTCCTGGTCTGAAAGGAAAAGATTTCAGTTTTTCACTGCTGAGTATGATACTAGCTGTGGGTCTGTCATATATAGCCTTTATTATGTGGAGGTATGTTCCCTCTATATCCAGTTTATTGGAGTTTTTATCATAAATGGGGATGTTGAATTTTGTCAAATGTTTTGTCTGCATCTGTTGAGATGATTATGATTTTTATCTTTTTCTAATTGATTTCCTGTTTCATACCACTGTGGTCAGGAAAAATGCTTTATATGGTTTCAGTCCTCTTGAATTTATTGAGATTTGGCTTTTGGCCTAATATGTGTTTTATCCTGAAAAATGTTCAATGTGCACTTGAGCAGAATGTGTATCTTGTTACATTTAGTAATTTCTGTACATAGCTGGCCTGTTAAGTCATTGAAGATCAGTGTTTCCATACTGATTCTGTGTCTGGATGATCTACCTATTGATGTAAGTGCAGCAATAAAATCACCCACTATTATTGCATTTCTGTCAATTTATCCACTTAAGTCTGTTAATATTTTCTTTATATATTTTGGTGTTCCTATGTTGGCTGTATATATATTTATAAATGTTATATCTTCTTGCTGGATTGATCACTTTATCATTATTTAGTGTCCCTCTTTGTCTTTTGTTACAGTGTTTAAAGTCTATTTTGTCTGAGTATAGGTATACCAACTTTCTTTTCTTTTCCATTTTCATGGAATATATTTTTCCATCCCTATACTTTCAGTCTGTGTGTGTCCTTACTTCTGAAGTGAGCCTCTTACAGTCAGAATATAGATGGCTTTACAGCCACTCTATGATTCTTAATTAGAGAATTTAGTCTTCTTATATTGAAAGTAATTATTGATAGGTATATATGCATTGACATATTGTTAATTGTTTTTAGTTTCACTCTGGTCTTTTTTTCTTCTCTCACTTCCCTGTGGTTTGATAACTTTCTTTATGTTATATCTAGATTCCCTTCTGATTTTCTTACTATAAAGTTTTGCTTGGTTACCATGAGGTAACAATAGATAATAGTCTATTTTAAGTTGATAGAAACTCAAATTAGAACATATTTCAAAACTCTACATTTTGACTTCTCCTCTAAATGTTATGTTTTTCATGTAACTTTTTACTTCTTTTTATTTTGTATATCCCTTAACTGATTATTGTAATCTTATCTTTGTCTTTTAGCCTTCTTAGCATCATTATGAGTGATTAACTCACTACCTTTACTATGTATTTACCTTTTAGTTTCTAGCGTGATTTTTACTTTCATGTTTTCCTACTAATTAGTGTTATATCACTTCAGCTTAAATAATTTTTAATTTCTGTAATATTTTTTAAGGCTAATGTAGTTATAATGAAATCCTTTAGCTTTTGCTTATCTGGAATACTCTTTATCTCTCCTCCAAATCTAAATATACTTTGACAAGTAGAACACACTTCATTGGTAATTTTTCCTTTAAGAAGTCTGAATATGCCATGCCACCCTCTCTGGCTTGCAAAGGTTCTTCTAAGAAGTTTGCTGATGACCTTATATGGTTTCTTTGTATGTAACAATTTATTTTGCTTTTGCTGCTTTTTAACATTCTCTCTTTATATATAACTTTTGACATCTTAATTATAATGTGTTGATGGGGCTTATTTTGGCTTCCTCTAATCTGGGACTCTATGGCATTCCCAGACCTAGATGTTTCTTTCCTTCCTTATGTTAGAGAAAGTTTCAGTCATTATTTCAAAGACGTTTTCTGCCTCATGCTCTCTCTCTTTCTGGAACCTCTATAATGCAAATGTTATTCTTCTTGATGCTGTTCTAGAGGTCTCTCTGCTTGGCAAGAAGCCTGCTTCTCTCTCCCCATCTGCCTGCCACTCCCCCACCTGTGCTCTCTCTCTTTCTGTCAAATAAATAAGTAAAATCTTTAAAAAAAAAATCAAACATATAGTAAAGGTAGCAGATCAGTCACTTATAAAGCTAGTATGAAGGTTAAAGGAAAAAAATAATAAAATCAATTGTATCTAAAAAATCAGTAAAGGGATTCCAAAATAAAAAGATGCAAAATTTGGTATCATATAGGTCAAACACTGAAGAAATAAGTAAATGTAGTGCTTTTAGGATGTGTTCAAACTTAAGTGACCATCAACTTAATATAGATTGCTATATACTTAGGATGTTATCCACAAACCTATAATAGATTCACAAAAAATAAAGAAAAAGGAATCCAAACATAACACTAAAGAAGTTCATCAATCAAAAGAAGATGTGGTCTATGTATACAATGGAATCTCACTCAGCCATTAGAAATGACAAATACCCACCATTTGCTTCGACATGGATGGACCTGGAGGGTATTATGCTGAGTGAAAGAAGTCCATCGGAAAAGCACAAACATTATATGGTCTCATTCATTTGGGGAATATAAAAATTAGTGAAAGAGAATAAAGGGAAAGGAGAGAAAATGAGTGAAAATATCAGTGAAGGTGACAAAACATGAGACACCTAACTCTAGGAAATGAACAAGGGGTAGTGGAAGGGGAGGTGGGCAGGGGGTTGGGGTGACTGAGTGATGGGCACTGAGAGGGACACTTAGCGGGATGAGTACTGGGTGTTATGCTATATGTTGGCAAATTGAACTCCAATTAAAAAAATTTTTTAAAAGTTCATCAATCACAAGGAAAGAGTAACAGAAGAAAGGAAGAGAGGAAAATTACAAAAAAAAAAAACCTGGAAAGTAATTAACAAAATGGCAATCCTTTAAAATTTAGGTGTTCTAAATGCTCCAATCAGAAGACATAGGATAACTGAATGGATTGAAAAATATTGAGACCCATCTTTTGCTGCCTACAAGGGATTGACTTCAGACCCAAAGTCACATACAGAATGAAAGTGAGGGAATAGAAATGAATAATCCATGTGAATGGAAGCAAACAAAAAGCTGGGGTAGCAATACTTAGATCAGACAAAATAGACTTTAAAACAAAGACTATAATAGACAAAGAAGGACATTACATAATGATAAAAGAATCAATCCAACAAGAGGATATAATTGTAAATATCCAAATGCATGCAACATAGCAGCACCTAAATATATAAAGTAAAATGAACAGATATAAAGGGAGAAATTGACAGTAATAAAATAATGGTAGGGGACTTGGGCACCCCACTTACATCAATGGATAGATTATCCAGTTAGAAAATCAATGAGGAAAAAGTGGCATTGAATGAAATGTTAGAACAGATGGATTTAACAAATATATACAGAACATTGCATCCGAAGACAGAGTACACATTCTTTGCAAGTGCGCATGGTACATTTTACAGGATAGATCATATGTTAGGACACACACAAAAAAATCTCAGTAAATTTAAGAAGACATATTAAGCATTTTTTTCTGACCATGATACGAAAGTAGGAATCAATTACAAGCAAAAAAACTAGAAAAAAACCAAACATGTGGAGACTAAACAACCAATGGATAAAGGATGAAATCAAAGAGGAAATTTTAATAATACTTTGAGTCAAATGAAAATGGAAACACAATGGTTCAAAATCTTTGAGACACAGCAAAAGCAGTTAAAATGAAAGTTTATAGTGAAATAAGTCTACCTCAAGAAAAATAAGAGATCTCAAATAGACAATCTAACGTTACACCTAAAAGAACTAGAATAACAAAAATAGCCCAGAGTTAGTAAAAGGATGAAAGTAATACAGATTAGAGTGGAAATAAATGAAAGAGAAACTTAAAAAAATAGAAAAGAATTAATGAAACAAAAGTTACTTTTTTGAAAATAAATCAAGTTGATAAACCTTTAGCTAGACTCATTAAGAAAGAAAAAAAGACTAAAATAAATAAAATCAGAAATGAAAGAAGTGAGGGAGGGGCAAGATGGCGAAAGAGTAGGGTCCCCAAGTCACCTGTCCCCACCAAATTACCTATATAACCTTCAAATCATCCTGAAAATCTACGAATTCGGCCTGAGATTTAAAGAGAGAACAGCTGGAATGCTACAGTGAGAAGAGTTCGTGCTTCTATCAAGGGGAAGAAATAAAGAAACAAAAGGCATCCAAGGGGGAGTGTCCCCAGGACAGGAAAGCCCCACCTGGAGAAGCAGGAGCTTCACCAAACTTCCTGGAGGGAAAGGCGCTTGCAGGGAGTTGGAGCAGGACCCCAGGAGGGCGGGGATGCCCTCAGGCTCCCGGGGGCACTAACAGGGCACCTGCGCCCCGGGGAGAGTGCGCCGAGCTCCCTAAAGGGCTGCAGCGCCCATGGCTGGACCCCGGAGCAGCTCGGAGGGGCTCGGGCGGAGGGGGCTGCGGGGCCGGGAGCTCGAATCCAACAGCTCAGGCCCGGGAGCCCAGGGCGCCGGGACACAGCCCAGGATCCGGCCTCCCCCCGGGACAGGTAGAGGCCAGGAGGGCCCAGGACAGCAAGGACGCTCCTGCCCCGAGCTGAGCAGATCAGCGGCCCCGCGGCGGAGCATCCAGGCCCCTGCAGACCGAGAGCTCTGTAGTTACTGCAGGAGCTGAATCCAGGGCTCCAGAGCTGGCCACCGCCACTGGGGTTGTTCCTCCTGGGGCCTCACGGGGTAAACAACCCCCACTGAGCCCTGCACCAGGCAGGGGGCTGAGCAGCTCCCCCAAGTGCTAACACCTGAAAATTAGCACAACAGGCCCCTCACCCAGAAGACCAGCTAGATGGACAAGTTCCAGGGGAAGTCAAGGGACTTAAAGTATACAGAATCAGAAGATACTCCCCCGTGTTGTTTTGTTTTGTTTTGTTTTGCTTTGCTTTTTGATTTCTGTTTGCTTCCCCCACCCTTTTTTTTCTTTCTCTTTTTCTTCTCTCTTTTTTCTTTTTTTCTTCCTTTTTTCCTTTTCTCTTTTCTTTCCTTCTTTCTCTCCTCTCTTTTTCTCCTTTTCCCAATACAACTTGTTTTTGGCCATTCCGCACTGAGCAAAATGACTAGAAGGAAAACCTCATCTCAAAAGAAAGAATCAGAAACAGTCCTCTCGCCCACAGACTTACAAAATTTGTATTACAATTCACTGTCAGAAAGCCAATTCAGAAGCACTATTATACAGCTACTGGTGGCTCTAGAAAAAAGTATAAAGGACTCAAGGGACTTCATGACTGCAGAATTTAGAGCTAATCAGGCAGAAATTAAAAATCAATTGAATGAGATGCAATCCGAACTAGAAGTCCTAACGACGAGGGTTAACGAGGTGGAAGAACGAGTGAGTGACATAGAAGACAACTTGATGGCAAAGAGGGAAACCGAGGAAAAAACAGACAAACAATTAAAAGACCATGAGGATAGATTAAGGGAAATAAATGACAGCCTGAGGAAGAAAAAACTATGCTTAATTGGGGTTCCTGAGGGCGCCAAAAAGGACAGAGGTCCAGGATATGTATTTGAACAAATCATAGCTGAAAACTTTCCTAATCTGGGAAGGGAAACAGGCATTCAGATCCAGGAAATAGAGAGATTCCCCCCCCAAAAAATCAATAAAAACCGTTCAACACCTCGACATTTAATAGTGAAGCTTGCAAATTCCAAAGATAAAGAGAAGATCCTTAAAGCAGCACGAGACAAGAAATCCCTTACTTTTATGGAGAGGAGTATTTGGGTAACAGCAGACCTCTCCACAGAGACCTGGCAGGCCAAAAAGGGCTGGCAGGATATATTCGGGGTCCTAAATGAGAAAAACATGCAACCAAGACTACTTTATCCAGCAAGGCTCTCATTCAGAATGGAAGGAGAGATAAAGAGCTTCCAAGACAGGCACAAAATGAAAGAATATGTGACCTCCAAACCAGCTCTGCAAGAAATTTTAAGGGGGACTCTTAAAATTCCCCGTTAAGAAGAAGTCCAGTGGAACAATCCACAAAAACAGGGACTGAATAGATATCATGATGACACTAAACTCATATCTCTCAATAGTAACTCTGAACGTGAACGGGCTTAATGACCCCATCAAAAGGCGCAGGGTTTCAGACTGGATAAAAAAGCAGGACCCATCTATTTGCTGTCTACAAGAGACTCATTTTAGACACAAGGACACCTACAGCCTGAAAATAAAAGGTTGGAGAACCATTTACCATTCAAATGGTCCTCAAAAGAAAGCAGGGGTAGCAATCCTTATATCAGATAAACTAAAATTTACCCCAAAGACTGTAGTGAGAGATGAAGAGGGACACTATATCATACTTAAAGGATCTATCCAACAAGAGGACTTAACAATCCTCAATATATATGCCCCGAATGTGGGAGCTGCCAAATATATCAATCAATTAATAACCAAAGTTAAGACATAGATAATAATACACTTATACTTGGTGACTTCAATCTAGCGCTTTCTACACTTGATAGGTCTTCTAAACATCTCCAAAGAAACAAGAGCTTTAAATGATACACTGGACCAGATGGATTTCACAGATATCTACAGAACTTTACATCCAAACTCAACTGAATACACATTCTTCTCAAGTGCACATGGAACTTTCTCCAGAATAGACCACATACTGGGTCACGAATCGGGTCTGAATCAATACCAAAAGATTGGGATCGTCCCCTGCATATTCTCAGACCATAATGCCTTAAATTAGAACTAAATCACAACAAGAAGTTTGGAAGGACTTCAAACACGTGGAAGTTAAGGACCATCCTGCTAAAAGATGAAAGGGTCAACCAGGAAATTAAGGAAGAATTAAAAAGATTCATGGAAACCAATGAGAATGAAGATACAACTGTTCAAAATCTTTGGGATGCAGCAAAAGCAGTCCTGAGGGGGAAATACATCGCAATAGAAGCATCCATCCAAAAACTGGAAAGAACTCAAATACAAAAGCTAACCTTACACATAAAGGAGCTAGAGAAAAAACAGCAAATAGATCCTACACCCAGGAGAAGAAGAGAGTTAATAAAGATTCGCGCAGAACTCAACAAAATCAAGACCAGAAGAATTGTGGAACAGATCAACAAAACCAGGAGTTGGTTCTTTGAAAGAATTAATAAGATAGATAAACCATTAGCCAGCCTTATTAAAAAGAAGAGAGAGAAGACTCAAATTAATAAAATCATGAATGAAAAAGGAGAGATCACTACCAACACCAAGGAAATACAAATAACTTTAAAAACATATTATGAACAGCTATATGCCAACAAATTAGGCCATCTAGAAGAAATGGACGCATTTCTGGAAAGCCACAAACTACCAAAACTGGAACAGGAAGAAATAGAAAACCGGAATAGGCCAATACAAGGGAGGAAATTGAAGCAATCATCAAAAACCTCCCAAGACACAAAAGTCCAGGGCCAGATGGCTTCCCAGGGGAATTCTATCAAAGGTTTAAAGAAGAAACCATACCTATTCTACTAAAGCTGTTTGGAAAGATAGAAAGAGATGGAGTACTTCCAAATTCGTTCTATGAGGCCAGCATCACCTTAATTCCAAAACCAGACAAAGACCCCACCAAAAAGGAGATTAAGGACCAATATCCCTGATGAACATGGATGCAAAAATTCTCAACAAGATACTAGCCAATAGGATCCAAAAGTACATTAAGAAAATTATTCACCATGACCAAGTAGGATTTATCCCTGGGACGCAAGGCTGGTTCAACACTCGTAAAACAATCAATGTGATTCATCATATCAGCAAGAGAAAAACCAAGAACCATATGATCCTCTCATTAGATGCAGAGAAAGCATTTGACAAGATACAGCATCCATTCCTGATTGAAACTCTTCAGAGTGTAGGGATAGAGGGAACATTCCTCAACATCTTAAAAGCCATCTACGAAAAGCCCACAGCAAATATCATTCTCCATGGGGAAGCACTGGGAGCCTTTCCCCTAAGATCAGGAACAAGACAGGGATGTCCACTCTCACCACTGCTATTCAACATAGTATTGGAAGTCCTAGCCTCAGCAATCAGGCAACAAAAAGACATTAAAGGCATTCAAATTGGCAAAGAAGAAGTCAAACTCTCCCTCTTTGCCGATGACATGATACTCTACATGGAAAACCCAAAGGCCTCCCCCCCAAGATTGCTAGAACTCATACAGAAATTTGGCAGCGTGGCAGGATACAAAATCAATGCAAATAAGTCAGTGGCATTTCTATACACTAACAATGAGATTGAAGAATGAGAAATTAGGGAGTCCATCTCATTTACAATTGCACCCAAAAGCATGAGATACCTAGGAATAAACCTAACCAAAGAGGTAAAGGATCTATACCCTAAAAACTATAGAACACTTCTGAAAGAAATTGAGGAAGACCCAAAGAGACGGAAAAATATTCCATGCTCATGGATTGGCAGAATTAATATTGTGAAAATGTCAATGTTACCCAGGGCAATTTACACGTTTAATGCAATCCCTATCAAAATACCATGGACTTTCTTCAGAGAGTTGGAACAAATTATTTTAAGATTTGTGTGGAATCAGAAAAGACCCCGAATAGCCAGGGGAATTTTAAAAAAGAAAACCATAGCTGGGGGCATCACAATGCCAGATTTCAGGTTGTACTACAAAGCTGTGGTCATCAAGACAGTGTGGTACTGGCACAAAAACAGACACATAGATCAATGGAACAGAATAGAGAACCCAGAAGTGGACCCTGAACTTTATGGTCAACTAATATTCGATAAAGGAGGAAAGACTATCTATTGGAAGAAAGACAGCCTCTTCAATAAATGGTGCTGGGAAAATTGGACAACCACATGCAGAAGAATGAAACTAGACCACTCCCTTGCACCATACACAAAGATAAACTCAAAATGGGTGAAAGATCTAAATGTGAGACAAGATTCCATCAAAATCCTAGAGGAGAACACAGGCAACACCCTTTTTGAACTTGGCCACAGGAACTTCCCATCTGATCCTCCATATTGCCTTGATACCAACTTAGCTCCAAAATTTGTCTTTAAGATCTTCCAAAAAACTGAGCCATAAATTCAAGCAAGGTAGGCTTTTGCCACTCTCTTCATTGGTCAGAGTTTTATTATGTGGATCTATATTAACCTCTGTCTTTTCAGCTTTTCTATTCTCACAGTATTTGCATTCCATACAACAAAAAGAAGAGCTCAAGAACTATCCTCAAAAGCAAAGAATCCTCTTTTAGAAGGAAAGAGTGGGCAAGAGAGTGAGATTATCCAGGTTGCAACTACAAATATGAAAACAAAAATTCTCTGCAATTTTTTTAGATGTTTACCAAAGAAACAAGTCTTAGGATGTAGCCTGTTACAAGCAAGTTCATTTACCTATCTGGTTGACACTGAGGATGTTAGATAGCATTTCTGTATCTCAGTTTCCTAATTTGCAGAATGATAAGATCTATTTGCTGGCTTGTGAAAGGATAAAATGAGTGAAAGCACAAAAAATACTTCATACAATAGTATCTACCAGGTTGGAAGCCTGCAATAGCTACTAAAGTCTAAAATATCTCAATTCTTGGAAATTCTGCATCCTGAAATGTTACACAAAGGGTAAATTATTTCAGATGCTAGTACTTGAGTATCCCTTCTAAATCATGCTTTGTTTGCCTCTTCTCATATTTTGAGATCGCTGCTTCTATCATTGTTAGGACAAAAGGTGGCTGCAGTACTGGTGTGCATTGAATAACATTCATCATGTCTGGACCCAAAAGCTGTAAGCACATTAACTGATTATATCATGTCCCATATGACCAATACCTTCTACAACTAAGTTTTTTCATATCTTTTGCACATTTGTTTCTGATTCTGAGTACATATAATAGAGCCCGTTATACTGCAATTGCTGAATCTCACTATGTTTAACTCCACAACTATTTTAGGGGTCCTTACTATGTGCCACAGTTAGGACCACAGTCTAGGTATTTTATTTGCATTAAAGTACAGAGAGCCAAGACTTGCCCTGTGGAGCTTACATTCTAGTGGGAGATACAGAAAATAAACAATAAACATAGCGTATTAGTAAATTATAAAATATTAGAAAGTGATATTACAACAACAACAACAAAAAGAAGTGAAGATCTCGGATAAAATACTTATGGCCATGACTTCTCTGAGGATAGTACCTGATACATCCAAAGACAGATTTATCCCTAGAGTATGCACAGCCAGAGTAGTAAAGTGGATGAAGCTGTGACTTAGAGATGGAAGTCTTAATGAAAGTCCCCGCTGGGACACCTGGGTGGCTCAGTGGCTGAGTGTATGCTTTTGGCTCTGGTTGTGATCCTGGGATCATGGGATAGAGTCCCACAACAGGCTCCTCACAGGGAGCCTGCTTCTCCCTCTGATTATGTCTCTGCCTCTCTCTGTCTCTCATGAATAAATAAACAAAATCTTTTTTAAAAGAAGGAAAGAAAGTGAGTTCTGGGAGCATCTGAGTGGCTTAGTTGGTTTAGCGTCTGGGATCCAGCCCTGCATCGGGCTCCCCGCTCAGCAAGGAGCCTACTTCTCCATCTCCCTTTACTGTTCCCCCTACTTGTGCTCTCTCTGTCTCTGTCAAATAAATAAATAAATAAATAAATAAATAAATAAATAAATAAAATCTGAAAGAAGGAAGGAAGGAAGGAAGGAAAGAAAGAAAGAAAAGAAAGAAAGAAAGAAAGAAAGAAAGAAAGAAAGAAAGAAAGAAAGAGAGAGAAAGAAAGAAAGAAGAAAGAAAAGAAAGAAAGAAAAGAAAAGAAAGAAAGAAAAAGAAAGAAAGAAAGAAAGAAAGAAAGAAAGAAAGAAAGAAAGAAAGAAAAAAGAGAAAGAAAGAAGAGAGTCCTGCATTGAGAATAAGAACTTCCCTAGATATCTGAGTTCTCTAGATTAATTCAGTGCTTCTTCCATGCTTTTGAGAGCCTTTGGACAGGGGGTCTTTTCAAGAACTTTAGATATATGTCTTTAGCTGTCTTTTTTATATTCTTCATATACATCCATCTAGTTCATCTCCAAACCAGTGGCCCGGAAACCTTCCATCATTTCCTTCCCTTATTCCCCATACTGATCAGGGTTCCATTTAAGAATCAGAACCACTGTGGACATTAAAGACTAAGGAATTCATTGTAGAAATTAGACCTCATACAATTATTGGAGAATCTAGGGAAATAAAGGTCTGAAAGGATCAGAGAAAAATCACTAACCAGTTGCTCGAGTGGAAAGATGAAGAAAGCTGATGTTGAAGTCTGTGGAAGGTTGTTGGCTCTTTGTGGCAACTGCCTCTGTGAATCCCAGCAAACTATCTTATGATAAGTCTGGGTCACTCTTGGTCAGGAGGGCTGGCAGTTAGGAAGGAAAGATGGACATTTGTGGAAAATGGTGAGAAAAAATTAGAATCAAAGAATAAACTAGAACCTAAAAGGAAACACTGGAGTTCATGTCTCTCTCACTGTACCTAATCCTGATGACCAGCGGAAAAGCTGCTACCACAAATCTGAGAACTGTTCATGTGTCAGCCCAGTATTTGGAGAGGTTGAAGGAAGAGATGGGTAACAGCTAGACAAGATGTGGTCTTGGCGCTGCCTAGGTGAGTCAGCAGGTCAGTGACAACATGATGGCTGCTGTTTTACTTCCACCTTCCAAATCATGGCCAAATGCCTTATGTGGTCACCCTTGATCCACACAGAGAAGGAAATTATGAAAAATGCAATTCCAACTAAGCAAAGTTGACAGAGTATAAAATCAACATAATCCTTACATATCAATCATTTTTAATTCTTAAGTTTTTGTCCATTCTTTCCTTCTCTACTATGATTGCTCTAGTATAGATCCCTGGGATCTCTCTTCTGGCCTATCGGCATAGCAGAGATGCAAAACATTTGATGAATTTTCAGGTCCTTCTTGTAGGCACTATGGCAAGAGCTTCTGCCCATCTAGCTCTCTGGGGCACCCCAAAATCTTAGGAATACCATTGAGCTTGTTTGGCTTCATCATTATTGCCCAGTATTGCTGACATCATCCTTTCTCTCCTGCTGACATTTTCATCAGTACTGTGCATGTGTACTCATTAGTACTCAAGAATGCATATGGCCAGAAAGGAGAGGGGAAGTATATATAGCAGCTAGCATTTACTGTGTTAGGTATTTTATTAAATACATTATTTTATAGCAATGTCTCCATTAATAACTCTATTTGATAAAAATGAGAAATTAAGTTTGTAGTAGATAAATGAATCACCCAAAGTTAAACTGTTAGCAAGTAGTTGAACTTAGACATATTTGTTCCCAAAGCAGATGATCTTTCTATTACATCAAAGAGCCAGGAGACAGCTCTTCCTTTTGGCTTTTCACAACCACCAGGGTAGTTTATCTTTTGGAGTTTGGGTTCTTGCCCAGCTGGGTTGGATTCCATTTGTGCTAGCTATAGAGAATATGTCCAGCACAAATGCCTCCCTGAGCCAGACAAGTACCATAAATAAATGAAAAGGCAGGAAGTTGGGATGGATGAAGGGTAGTGGGGACTGTGGGAAACTGGCAAATTTAAACCTATATAAAGGGGCACAGGAGTGAATCAACTCTAACTGACAATTGCCTGGTGGGAATGCAGACTCAATGTTACATAAAAGTTGTAATATCTCCTAACTTTAAATGTTGACTCAATATTTTTGTTAAAGATAACATGGCCCTGGGATGCCTGGGTGGCTCAGCAGTTAAGAGTCTGCCTTCAGTTCAGGTCATGATCCTGGGGTCCTGGGATGGAGTACCACATCAGGTTCCTTGCATGGAGCCTGCTTCTCCCTCTGCCTATGTCTCTGCCTCTCTTTCTCTCTGTGTCTCTCATGAATTAAAAAAAAAAAAAGATAACATGGCCCCAAGGGTATTTTTAAGATTCCGTGTAGGATGAAGACAACACTGACCAGAATCACATAAGAGCTGCTAATTTTCAACCTCCACTCCAGAGGTCTTGTGCTGAATTCATTAGATTTATGTGTGTTATCACAGGTTCCTCCAAAAGTTGACCCAAATACTATGGAGTAGTGAGGAGAGTCACAAGTTAACAACCCATGGTTGGTTTAGGCATTTTGGACTCCAAAGGCCTGCAGACCTGTAGACTACTACTATTGAGAATCAGGCAAAAGCTGAAAAGCTGAGGCTTCTGGACAGAAATGGACATGAAAGAAGCACACAGTGAGCACCACAGTGTGGGTGACTATGAGAGCATGAGTCAGTGGATGACATGTGGGTGTGGAAGTCAAGTGTGCGTGTGAGGTCGGTGTAGAGGACTATAAGCAGAAAGAAAAAAGGGGAAATGATGGTCAATGGTAGGAAGAAAGGGAGAGAATAAGAGACAAAGGAGAAGCCATTTGCACTTTCACCCAGTGCATCTGTGGACATGTTCTATTTGCCAATCTTTTCTCCTTCATATGTGCAGAGGCAAGCAAGTGTTAATACTCACTAGGCTAGAGATAGGCAATTTCATAGCCAAGGCAAATATATTCAGTAATTTCTCCTGGCTGCTGCTTTCACTAGAATCTATCTTGTCTAACAAGTTCTAAACCGTTCCCTATTATCTTTGTGCTGACTGCTGAGAAATGTCATAGCTTAGTTTGAGCACCTCAGGATCCTAACTGAATAGATAAAAGATGGCTAAGTAAAAATGATGGTTATAATTAAAGTACATGATTCCAAGACATTTCTATCTTCCCTATCAGAGGATTAAGGTCTGTGATGAAGGAACCAGAACCACTGAGTTCACATTGGCAAACATTTTAATACGTGAGTAAATTCACAAAACTGAGTGCACTGGCAGCTGGCCCTACTGCAGCAGGGAAGGAACAAGGGTGTGGACACAGTAAGTGAAGTATAGTGGCAGCCATCACAGCCTGAAAGGGCCTCTGCCTCCTGAGCTCCCCAATTTTGAAACCTCATTCTTGACCCATCTTGCTCCTTTAGAAGCCCAGCAGAAGTTGAATGCATACTCTGAAACCTCTTTTTTACACTTTGTGAGGAAAAAATTATACAATTTGAGGTGATGATCATATGATGGATGTGCAGTTTTCACATCATAAAACGCAGGTACTAAGTGAGCCTAGCGTATGCACCACTCCTACACAGAAACCATCTGTGAGGGAGCTCCAGAGTCAGCCACCCATATACATATCACATTTTTAGAGGGCAGGAAGAGAAACAGAGATGATCTTGGGTGCACAGGGTAGTGGGCTAGCTTCATGGATTCCACTCATGGAGGTTTCAGATTCCTACTGATGTTTTGGAAAAGACATCATCATTTTACATAGTTGGTATCATTCTTTCCAGATTTCACCCTTTTCCCAATTCTCATCTCCATCTCTAATGAAAAAGATTTTTAAAAAATAAATTGAGGTTCAAGTTTTCTCATTAGAAAAATAAGGGGCTTAGTGTTAATCTTCTTGAGTCAGGAATATATTCAAGGATATAATGAAAACCATGGAGCATTCTCCATAACAATGCAGATATCTACAAAGATTCAAACCTTTTCAAACTTTTCCCTAGGACAGTGGCTCCTAATTTGCCTGTCCACTAGAATCACCTGGAGAACTTCAAAGACTCTAGATACCTGGACCCCATCCCAAAACAATGTAATCAGTAAAGCTCAAAGGGCCTGTTTATAGTCTAAGTGTTCAAATATCTCTTCGGGTGATTCTACTGTATAGTCAGGCCTAAGCATTGGATCCCTAGGGCACTAAGTGAACAAAATAAGAAAAAAAAGTTTAGGAGTAAAGAAAGCCAAGAAGCAATATGCCTCTAAAATACCTAACTGGAAGCATATATTATAGGAGATAAAAGAGATGAAGAGGAAAGAAGTCAAGATGCAAATGACTTGCTCCATGTTGCTATTTTCAGATTATTCTTCCTTCCTCCACCCTAAAAATAAAGCACCTGCATTGAACTGCATGCCATAAGGCCCATAGCACCAGCTAGTTTCCTTGTTTCTGTCTTTACCCAATGCCCCCACACCCTAATCACATATCCCAGGTCCCTTTCTCTCATTCCTTGAAATTTTAACTGTTAGTTAATTGTTGCTTACTTCCTTCAACATCGCTCTTGACAATTTTTGATGATTTAAATGTTCACATAGATAATCCTTCTGATATTCTGGTCTGTCAGTTCCTTCACTCATCTCTCTCAAAGATCTTGCCTATATCATTTCTCTGCCACTTACTTTCATGGACACATCCTACTAGACCCTGTTGTTTTCAATCACTTTAATCCCTTTATAATCTCATTTCCAAGCATCCCACCCCCTGATCACCATCTCCTGTCTTTCCAGCTTATTCTCTTTAGTGCCTTAACTCCAACAATCCTTCATGTAACCTCCTGCAACTTATTGTTCCTACTTTCTATTGTCCCTACTCCATCCTAATGTCATCACTTGCCTTTTATCTATCATCATTATCATCCTCATACTCACTGTCTTGTCTTCATGTGGCAAAATTACAACCATGGTTAAATCCGTGTCTACACCTACTTTGTGCTCACATCTGCATTCTCAGCTAACGACCTTATTTCCATTTTCTCTGAGGAAATACAAGCAATCAGAAGAGAACGTCTTCATGCTCTTACCACCCTATCTATCTGCCTACCTGTAGTTCTATCCATATACTCAGCATTCCCTCCTGTTACACTGAAGAAATGGTTTGTACTCCTGTCTAAGGGCAAGCCTTCCACTTGTGCACTGGATCCCACCTTCACTTAACCACTCAAAGACATCACTGCAGCAATTCTCCACACACCAAACCATTAATTTTTCTCATTTCTAATAGATCATTCCCATTAGCATAAAAACAGGCTACTATTTTTCCCATCTTAAAAATAGCTTTGGGGCACCTGGGTGGCATAGTCGGTTGAGCATCTGATTCTCAGTTTGGTTTGGGTTATGATCTCAGGGTTGTGAGATTGAGCCCTACATCAAGGTCTGTGCTCAGCATGGAGTCTGTTGGGGATTCTCTCACCCTCTCCCACTCGTGCTGTGTCTCAAACACATAAATACATCTTTTAAAATAGTTTTTACTATTTACCCCTCTCTCCCTATGATTTCATTTCCCTGCTTCCCTTTATAACAAAACTCTTTGAAATAATGATCTCACTGACTCTTTATCTCCTCTGCTTTTTTAAACCCAGATTTTGTCCTTACTACGCTGAAATAGCCCTTTTCAAGTTCACCGATGACTTTCCCACTGCTATAACCAGGTCAGTTTGCAGCCTGTATCTTACTTCATCTATCAGCATTTCATTGTATCAATCACTGAATCTTTCTTCATTTGGCTTCCACTCTCTCTGGGTTTTACTCCTTCAGCAGTATTCAATCTGCCTGTTTCCTTTGCTGATTGCTCCTCATCACCCCAAACTTTAAACATTGGGGCTTGGGATCCCTGGGTGGCGCTGCGGTTTAGCGCCTGCCTTTGGCCCAGGGCGCGATCCTGGAGACCCGGGATCGAATCCCACGTCGGGCTCCCGGTGCATGGAGCCTGCTTCTCCCTCTGCCTGTGTCTCTGCCTCTCTCTCTCTCTCTCTGTGTGTGACTATCATAAATAAATAAAAAAATTAAAAAAAAAATAAACATTGGGGCTTAATTCTCACACCATCTTTTTTCTCCATCTACACTAACTCTCTTGGTGATCTCAACTGGCTTCTCAGCTTAGACACCATATGCAGGCTGATCACTCCAAATTTATATGTCCTGGCTTGAACTCTCTCTCAAACTCAAGATTTGTACATTTAACTTCTTACTTGACATCTCCACTGGCTATTTCTTCTGCCTGGGATGTTCTTCCAGCAGATATTCACATGGCTTACTTCCTCATTTCTTCATTCCTAAGGCCTTCTTTGTGTACACTATGAAAAACAGCACCTACTCCCAACCCCCACATTTCCTATCTTCCTCTACTGTTTCTCTCTTAAGCAACTATCAGTGTCTGATATACCTTACATTTTGTGTTATTATCTGTCCATTATCTGTTTCCATGAGCTCTGGGTTTCTTGGTCTATTTACCTGGCACAAAATATTCAATTATTTGTTGATTGAATGAATAATCCTAAACTCTAGATTCATAAAACCAGCGGGAGAAAACAGTAAATATCCCTACTTACATGCTAGATTACTAACAAAGAACTTTAAGGGTATATTATCTCCCCATTTGCCTCTGAGTGGTGGCAGCTGAATTTAGCCTTTTGGAACTCAGTGACTAGGTGGAAAACCTGAGTGGGGGAAGCTTGTTCTGTTCAGCTGCTTCGCTTGAGAGGGATGCTTGAGCTCTGTGCTAGGGATGTGCCTCTAAAAGTTAGTCCAGGGCAGCCCCGGTGCCTCAGCGGTTTAGCACTGCCTTCGGCTCAGGGCGTGAGTCCCACATCAGGCTCCCTGCACGGAGCCTGCTTCTCCCTCTGCCTGTGTCCCTGTCCACCAAAAAATGAAATGATACACACAAAAAACAATGCAAACTTATACTAATCAAATTTATTCATACTACCCATGAAAAGCAATTAGATTTGTACATAAAATCATTAACACAGAACAAGAGAAATCTGATTAGACATACAATATAGAAAAATAAGTGTGAAAATTAAAAATAGCATACTTTAGTTATTAAATTTATACTGTACTTTCTACTTATTTATAGCAGCATCTGTATGATTCCCCTGTTAATAGTTAACTAGCAGCAAAATTTTAAAAATTACACAAACTCAGTAGATGTTTCCCTCCACTGTTTCATTCAAACAGAATTTATCACATAAATCAAACAAAACCACTTCTATTTCCTGAAGAAAAAAATAGGGAAATATTTACTAAGTTACCAGTTTCCCCCAAGAAGAAGAAAGGGTGGAGTGTGAAAGGAAGGTAAAAGAAATTTGCATGCAATTACCAAAAAGTAAATTCTCAGCCTCTTGACCAATTATGGGTGGATTTTGTGCAGTCTCCATGTGTGTGTTAGTGAATGAAGCTATGTTAACTTTATTTCCTGACTTTATATTGCAGTTGAAAAATATATGGAAGTTTCCAGGAGGCCTGTCAGAGCCTGGAGAAGATATTGGTGTGTACACCTTACATATTTTTAACTGGCTTGAATATGCTCAGGAAATTTGTGTTTACTTTTTTGCTCTATAGCTGAAAATAAGATTTAAAAATTTTTAACTGGTTTATACTGAGAAATTTCAGAGAGGTTACTTCAGAGCTACTACAAAATTAGCAGCAAAACTTGTAATATTACAACTTACCCCACTAGTATAAAAAATACCATTAGGAGCACAACACCTATTCTGTTTAGAATTGCTCCTAGGTTAATTTGTTTGAAATAAAAAGCTTTGGGGATCCCTGTGTGGCTCAGCGGTTTAGCGCCTCCCTTTGGCCCAGGGCATGATTCTGGAATTCTGGGATGGAGTCCCCCATCAGCCTGCTTCTCTCTCCACCTGTGTCTCTGCGTCTCTCTCTCTCTCTCTCTCTGTGGGTGTGTGTGTCTCGTGAATAAATAAATAAAATATTTTTAAAAAGAAATAAAAAGCTTTGCATATACATTAGAAAATTTTAGCAATCAAGGGTTATTTTGGATTTGACTAATATTGTTACTGGAATTAAACTATAAGAAAACACAAATTCTTGACCATTTCACCCCACAAGGATGAACAGTAACTTTTAAATGAACCTCAAAATAAGTATTTATAAAGTCACCTATAGAGCAGTAGTGACTTAATTCTCCT
Organism: Canis lupus baileyi; assembly: GCF_048164855.1. Classification (NCBI taxonomy): domain Eukaryota; kingdom Metazoa; phylum Chordata; class Mammalia; order Carnivora; family Canidae; genus Canis; species Canis lupus. Next base: position 45,630,717 of record NC_132846.1, read on the forward strand.
CTTTATCTACTATTTATTTTAAATAGTCAGGAAGTCAAAACTTAGTAAAATGTCTCCTACAAGAAAGTCTTAATGAACTCCCTAAAACAACTTCCTGAGCTCAATATTTCAAACAGGGAAATGTGAAATAAGCTAAGAACTCTTCATGTGTTACTGATTTTACAGTAAATAGAAGAAAGAATAAAGACAGAGTTTTCCTACCTATTCCTGACCCTTGACTGGGTCAAATGCAGTCTGCATTATCATAATAAATCAAGATGCCTCATTTGATCTCAGTATTATTTCTCCATAATTTTTTTCCTCCATATGCATGTCGCCTACTTAGCCAACATTTATATATAAAGGCAACTTCCTAGGTTCTTTATAAATATTTTAAAATGTATATATATTTGAAACATGATTTTTTAAAAATGTTACACAGATGAAAATGCCCTATAAACAGTAAATAGCCAACTCCTAACAAACCATAAGTAAATTTACTACACTGAGATATGTCCATAGCAAATTTTGGCCTTTAGGTACTTAAGGATCTTCTGCTTCGATTCCATTGCTTAGGTCTTCTGTTGAAATAACAGATTTTGTGGTGGTGCAAGTAGTGAAAGAGGGGGCCACTTATTTTGGAACACCTAATTATTTCATACTATCCTTATGTGATATATGAGAGTGTGTGTAAACTAGTTAAATTTATGTCTTACATCCTTACCCAATCCATAGTGGGCAAAAATTAGGCTACAGGAAGTATGGTTAGCTTCCTCCTCTGCATCTTGCCTTCTCAAATGAATTGACTTTTTCCTTTTGAGTTTTTATGGATCTTGTGAATTTTCGGTTTACTTATATTTAAATGCAAATGAAGAACACATTTTCAAGCCAAGTATACATGATTTTAGGTTTAAGTGTACTCCAGAACACTTCAAGTCCAAATTAAAAAACAAAAACAAAAACAAACAGAAAAAGTAGTGAATTCTGAATTAAGTATTTGTGGTTGACACAACAACCCTACCTATCTAGAGAGCATATATATACCTCAACCATGAGGAGTTACAAGAAAAGCAGCTCGCATTCATCATATAGCTTAGGAGTATGTAAATTAAAGCTTTCCCTTAGAACTGATAAAACCCTGAAAGCAGCTAGAAATGATAACTGACAATAGAATTCTGGAGACTATGTCCATATTAGAGCATTTCTGTCTTACAACACAACAGATTATCCTTGAGGATGAGCCAAATTACCTAAGTATTGAAATTATTTTCTTTAAACTCTGTATTTAGGAGTGTATATATTTTAGGAATACAACCATCACAAATGTGCACACATTCCTATTAGCTCTTGAGTAGTAAACTCTAGTTAACTGGGAAACACGTTTGTTTGGAATCCTTCATTCTTTGATAATACTAGGTAAATGAAGCACTTAAAATATTAAGGGAGGGCATATACAAAATAGAATACAATCTTCAGGCTTTAATATAATACCGTAATAGTACAAAAGTATCTACAAGGTTAAAAACAGAGAAATTGCCTTTCTAAAATATCATCATTACCATCGACAGGAAGAGAATCTCCTGCATGGTCAAAGGACCAGAAAGCAGCAGGGGGTCTGTTCAGAGCTCATCAGTGCACCAGAATCAGAGGGAAACACCAGGGAAATCCACATTCTGCAGTTTTTCCTATTTTATTTCAACCTAACCCTATTGTTAAATATTACAAACTAGAAATAACAAAATAAACTCCATTCCACTGTCCTGTAACTAAACAAAAATACTGTGACATATTTAAACATATCTCTCAGTCAGCAAAAAAAACGAAAACTTCTTGGTTTTTCCTATGTTCCTTAAACATATAAAATAGTAAATGTTATTTCACTTGAGCTTACAGTATGTTAAAATAAAGGTACAACAGAATAAAGCAGTTTATCTGGATAACAAAATTTAAATTCATGGCAAAAAAGCTGTGGAGTAAAGATTTCCATTTTGAGGAGGAAGGAGTCACTCATACCCTGGATGCAAAAGCACTTATATACCCAATCAATGTTTAGTCTAGTCCATAATATGTTGATTCAAGTTAAACTGATCAAACTACCCAGGCAGTGCTGATTTCTAATCAACAGCTCAAGTGACTGCTGAGTAGGGTAGATTCACTCACTAGTCTGTCCTGTGCCTCCATGATATATAAAAAAGGCTAGATTCTGACTGAAATGCCAAATTCTTGATTAGTGGTAGTAAGAGTTTAACGGAACCCCCATGGTTATTTTTTTAAAAGTGCTGACAGAGTAAACATTTCAACAATAGTTAAATTGTAAATGTCATTTGCTGATTTCACTTAAGACTAGTGACACAACCTGTAACAAATTTAATAAACATCTATTGTATTCCCAGCTGAAGATTATCTTTCTTAAGGAAGATTCTCCTTTTATTCACATAAATTCTTTTTTTAAATGTTTTTAGTTTAAAACAGTAATTTCAAACCATGTTTAATCTATGGAAAATCTCAAGGGGAAGTCAGCATGTAATTCAAAATGGTGGACAAATGTCTTACATTTTAGAACACTTTGTTTTTCCTGTGCATATTGCTATAGCTGTTTCTTAGAAAACAAACATGAGCTTATGCAGGCAATTGTTAAGACAAGGCAATAGTCCAACTACAGGAAAATTGAGATGTTTTCCCTTGATTTCTTCTTCCTTACCTATTCTTCACCAGTATAATTTTCTATTTGACAAACAAGGAAATAGAAGCACTGAATAGAGGTGTTTGAACAAAAATCTATGCCTGTGACAATTGTGAAATTGGGAAGCTTCTAAGCAAACCTAGCAAAGAAGGCAGCTTTTTAAAGAGTTTCTCATAAACACTTTAGGAGACACTGACAAAGCATCACAAAATTAGAGAAAGCCCATTTAGGGGGTTCTTCTGGAGATTCAGAAAAAGCAACCACAGAAATATTAATGGTGATCAAAATCCTGTCCCAGAAATTTGCATAATATTGAAAAATCAACCTTATAAAATGTGAAATCCATGTTGTATTATAAAATTCTGTAAATTGCAAGCTTTTCTTTTCTTTTCTTTTTTGACACTTTTGATAAAATAGTTCTTTGGAATCTCAAGAAACGAAAGGGAATGCCAAAAATTACTACTGGGATTCCCCTGACAGAATAATTAGGGGACCATAACAAAATGGTTATAAATGAAACTCTTCTATGACTTTAGAGGCTTGACAGTCCCACCCAAGATCACCAGGAAGGTTTTGAACTTTTCACAGCTCAGTACATTCTGCAGCTCTACAGACTTTTGTGAGGAAGAATGAATCAATTTTTCTCAATACTGATATGTATAAATTTAGGCAGTTTTGATGGATGATCACAAACAGGAAATAATGAAGAAATATGTAAGAGTGTTAACGGCAAGAACCTGTGTTTTCAACTTTTGGGAAATAGAGTCAAAAGAGATTAAAATGTGACCCCCAAAATATACATACCAGGTGGGTAAGCCTACAAATAGCAGCCAAAGAAATATTCGCTATTTCAAAAGCTTCTAAGATGTATAGTTGTAAGAAAATACTTTAGTATTTCAGGATGTCCAGAAGGCAAAGAGTTTATGTTGAAGTTTTGCTTTTCAACCTTTGGATAGTGCTACTTTATCTGAAAATCTTTGGTGATTAAAATTCTCAAAATGTGATCCTTACTGATTTGTACTCCTATCTTTTATGTAGGAGACACAGCAGTTCGAGAAGTTTTTGAAGAGACTGGTATAAAATCAGAGTTCAAGTCCCTCCTGAGCATTCGGCAACAGCACACCAATCCTGGAGCTTTTGGGAAGTCAGATATGTATATCATCTGTCGCTTAAAGCCATATTCATTCACCATAAATTTTTGCCAGCATGAATGCTTAAGGTGTGAATGGATGGATCTCCATGACCTGATCAAGACTGAAAATACAACTCCCATCACCAGCAGAGTCGCTAGGCTGCTGCTCTATGGGTACAGAGAAGGGTTTGACAAGATTGATTTCACCACGGAAGAACTTCCAGTTTACACAGGCTTGTTCTATAAACTCTATCACAAGGAACTGACAGACAATTACAGAACTATGACAGGAATGGATTAAATCCATATTTGCATATTTTAAAAAATCTTAAGTACGTGCAGAATAATGTGTGCCATATTATAAAAAGTAGTGGACATTTGGGGTTAACTAAATATCTGATTTTAATTTTCTCAGAGTATAATTTACACGAAGAAAACTTACTTGAAGAAAATGTGCAAATTTTAAAAGCCTCTTTTCAAATGAAGCAAATGTAAGGAAGAGAGTGTAGCTCTAAGTAAGCTTTACTAGATAAAGGCAAATGCAATATAAAAGGTGGAAGTCTATACATTTTCCAGGCATTTTTGTTACCTTTTCTTTAGTAAGGCAATGATTAAATATTTACTCTTAGATAAAAGGTTATCTGACCATTTATCCAAACCGAGCAGATAACTGTACACATTTTTTTCTTTCATTAACAAATTTTTAAAATATACGTCTTCTTTCATGTGAAATGAGATCAGATGCTGCCATTTAGATCAGCTCTTAGCAGACATTGGAAGAAAAGGTATAGCGTTCTGCCCAGGTCCTGTTTTTGGTCCAAGTTTATACTGCCCAGTTCGTTCCAGCGCCACATACCGACTGGAGCATTTCCTTCACCGGTAAGTATTGTAGGTCTTAGATTGCAATCGTTCAAAAAAGAAGCACTCGTCGGTAACACATTGAGAAGCCAGTAACCTTCCATCTTCCTTCGTAGCAGGATAGCGATTTGCACATACTCCTCTGACGGACACAACGCCTCTCTCTTCTACTTGAAGTTGCAATTTGACGTGAGGATCGCTCTTCTCCCCGACCCCGTCCACCCGGCCCTCGGGGTGCATCCGCAGGAAGAAGCCCCCGTTTTTGCAGTACAGCCTCTTGGGGTCCTTGAAGTGGCCGGGCGGGAAGGCGCCGGCAGGGCGGGCAGCGTGGTGATGCTCCCGGCTGCCATGCCCCACCCCGGGGGGGCTCTGCCGGGGTGTCCGCGCCCCCAGAGCCGCGCGAGGAGCCGCCGCCGCCCCCGGGCCCGGGCCGACCCGGTCCGGGGCGCGGCCATGCCCCCGGCCCTCCAGCCTCCCGCCCGGCAGCGCGCGGCAGCGCCCGCGGGCCCCCAGCCTCGCGCGGTCCTGCAGCTCCCCTCGCCAGCTGCCCTGGCGCGCGAGCCGTGAGCTGGGCGCGGGGCCCGGGAGCTGAGCGCGGGGAGCTGCACTCGGGGCCGGGGAGCTGCACTCGGGCTCGGGGAGCTGCACTCGGGGCCGGGGAGCTGCACTCGGGGCCGGGGAGCTGCACTCGGGCTCGGGGAGCTGCACTCGGGGCCGGGGAGCTGCACTCGGGCTCGGGGAGCTGCACTCGGAGCGGGGAGCTGCACTCGGGCTCGGGGAGCTGCACTCGGGCTCGGGGAGCTGCACTCGGAGCGGGGAGCTGCACTCGGGGCCGGGGAGCTGCACTCGGGCTCGGGGAGCTGCACTCGGAGCGGGGAGCTGCACTCGGGGCCGGGGAGCTGCACTCGGGGCCGGGGAGCTGCACTCGGGCTCGGGGAGCTGCGCGCGGGCCGAGGAGCTGCGCGCGGGCCGAGGAGCTGCACTCGGGCTCGGGGAACTGCACTCGGGCTCGGGGAGCTGCGCGCGGGCTCGGGGAGCTGCACTCGGGGCCGGGGAGCTGCGCCCGGGCTCGAGGCCTGGGAGCTGTGCTCCTGGAGATCATCTTTGAATTCTGACTACTGCGCAAGGCATCTAAGGTATAAGGGGAAGTACCAAGAACTGCTTGGATGAAGCAGTTTTGAAATATCTCTGAAGAGATACACAATTTGAGAGCCCTTGAAGGAAAGGACTGTCTGTGTAGTTCATCACTCTTTTTGTAGTGCCTAGCATGGTGGTTGGCATAACAATCAATAAACAGTTATTGAATAAGTAGACAATGAATAAATAAGAAACACTCTTGCATCTGGGAGTGGAGAATGGGAGAATACACCAAAACCCAAAGTCACCGGGATGTCAAAATCAGGTGTTCATTGAAAGTGATAGGAACCAGGACTAGAAATCAGTAATAACGTAGATGAATGAAAATGGACCAGCAGTTCAGCTGAAGAAGAAATCAATAGGCAACCAGGGAAGAGGGAATAAGGAGATGAGATTAAAATGAATATTTTGCAAGAAGATATATGGAATAGATTTTGGTGAGAAAGAAAGGAGCAAAAGCAGATGAGGCCAAGTCCTTCATAATTTAAGAGGGATTCGAAAATAGCTTTGAAAAAAAAAGGAAGGAAAATAGCTTTGAAACTGACGAACTGGGATCCTGGGCCGCTCACTCCGCAGGCCTCGGGAGCCGGCGTCCCGCCCCAGCTCAGCCCCGCGACCGCAAGTACAGGTGCCCGGCCGGACCCTTACGAGCCCCGACGACCCCGAAGTGCCTGACCACGCCTACCCACTGCGCCTGCGCGAGGCGCCCCTCTCGGGCGAGCCAGGAGCCTGGCGCTGGGTGGGCCGAGAGGCTCGTCGCGCCTGCGCGGAGGGCCCGGGGAGCAGCGTCGTTACTTTCCAAACGAGTGGCGGGAACCGTTGGAGGCTGTGGCGTCGCCGTCTGCCGGGCCGCAGCCGCTCCCTCGTGCGTAGGCCTGGCCATGGCGCTGCAGCTCTCCCGGGAGCAAGGCATCGCCCTGCGCGGGAGGCGGAAATCGTGGCCGAGTTCTTCTGTGAGTCCCCCTCGCGCAGGCCAGAGGGCGGGGACAGCTGAGGCCAGCGGCCCTGGAGGCGGGGGCCGGGGGTGGGGGGCGGCTCTGCTCCAGCGCCCGCCTGGCTGGAGAATCTAATCTAGGCGCCTTGCTCCTGGGGGAGCGGGAAGCCCAGGTGCTGCCGCGGCCTGCCTCGCGCCGCGCCCCTGCACCAGCATCCTTGCGGGAAACTGCGGGTCCCACCCGCTTCCCAGCCCCGGCACCACCCCGAGCGGTGGAGCCCCAGTACACTTTGAACAGCCCATCCACCAAGCTTTGATTCCGGTACTGACAACCATGGACCAGATTTAGGAAACTCTGTCCTGGACCAGGCCATGTTTGTACCCTCTGATAGACGCCGGCAGGAGAAGAGGAGGGAAAAGTGAGGGAGAGGCTTGCTCTGGAGCATCGGACCGGTTCATCAGTTGCTAATCCAGACGCAAAAGCCTGTTTCAGCACCCTGCGGTCACATAACCTGAATTGGGGCTTGCATTACCCTGAGCTTGTAGTTCTACTTTGACACTAGGTTAATGCAGTTTGGCATTTTTATTCCTGCATAAACGCAGGTATCGTGTTCTTTTCACTTAGAAGCAACATTTTTAAGGATTTTCAGTGGCACTTTTCACCTACCCTGCTTTCACCAAGACACCCACAAACGTACATTTAGCTTTTTCGGTTTGATACCATGAATGAAACCGTAGCCACATCTAAATAGGTTTTATTTTCCAGAGTTGCAAAGTGAAAATGACTTTAACATTCCTTTTGTTTTCAGCATTTGGCATCAACAGCATTTTATACCAGCGTGGCATATATCCATCTGAAACCTCTACTGGAGTGCAGAAATACGGACTCACCTTGCTTGTAACAACTGATCCTGAGCTCATAAAATAACTCAATAATGTAGTGGAACAACTGAAAGGTATTTAATTGTTGAAAACCATTTTGAGTTTTGCAGGCCTTCTTGGACCCGTAATTTCTGGCATCTTGGTGTTCATTTTTCAGCTCTATACAAAGAGGTGTAAAACACTGCAATCTCATAGTGATTCTCAATCCGAAGGAAGCAAATAATAAGTTGAAAGAAAGTCCACTCTTCCCTACCACATTTTGAGTGGGTTAAATACGTTGATGTTAGGAATCTGATCTGGCTTCACAAAACAGTCTCTATCAACTCCCTTTGATTTTTGCATTTCGTGTAGCCAGGTGGAGCAAGTTGGAATTTTACATAACTATGATGGTGTTTATTATTGGAGAGAAATCCACTATATATTTTTAACATGATATGTTTTCTATAGCTGTCTAGTGATTAAAACCATCATTATTTTATAATAAAACAAAATGAAATTGGATCTAGCCTGGGAACTAAACTTAAAAAAAAAAAATACTACTAATAGAGTACCTAATAAAGTTTTCTAATGTCTTACTGTCTTCATTTGTCTTTGTTAAAATCCTGCCAGTAAGTTAGCCATTTCTATCTGAACACTCATTGTTTTTTCTTAGCTTAAGAAATTACTGAATACTTGTTGAATGAATACTTGTTCTCCATCTACTCTTTTTTCCCCCCATGTTTTTCTCTACTTAGGAGTCTCACTTCTAATTTTTCTGTGTTATAGGATGTTTCTCCCTGGCTCCTCATTTGACCTTCCAAAACTAGTTCCAAAAAAACATTACAGTAATTTTTTTTAAATTCCTGAGTCATATATATTTTGTTTCAAGAGGCTTTATTTTTTAAATTCTATTAATTGTATTTTTATCATCTTCAGGACTAAATCACCCAGGGCTATACTCAGATTATTTAGCCTGAAATGTAGAAGTAACTAAGAATCTATGTCACCTTCATTTGATGAAGAAGCAAGCCCTGCCTAAGCTACTGGTTTTTAGGTTGTCTCCTTTAAGACTACACTGATGACATTTCACCTCAGTTGTATGTAGACCTCCCTATTTAATCTGTCCCTTTTATTTAGAATGGAGGAATTGCTCTTCTTAGAGGCAAATTGTTCGATCTCTGTAACCTTTTGCATATTTAATGGTATTTACTTGCAGAACTGAAGTCAAGTGAGAATTCCCTGAGTCAAATTTTCCTATATTCTCTTATTGGATCACACACTGCACCTTCTTAGCATTTATTACAATTAAAATTTTACATTTATTGCTGCAGTGATTAGATTAATGCTCATCTTCTGCAGTTTACCTTGGATTAGAGTATACTGCATGTTCACTACTCTGTCCTTAGCCTTCAGTACTAGCTACATCTGGTACAGATACTGAGAATTGGAAAATGGGAGCTAGGTTATTGTGAGGCAAGTTTTCTGTATAGGTTGGAGGAGTTCCAAAATACCAGTGGCAGGAATTTGCTAAGGGTAGAAAGTGAGACCTAGGAAGAGTTACTTTGGAATGCAGTGAACCATAAAAGATGCCTTGTTATGTATTGCAGGTTGGTTATACAAGTGTTCAGTTCAGAAACTGGTGGTAGTCATCTCAAATATTGAAAGCGATGAAGTCCTGGAAAGGTGGCAGTTTGATATTGAGTGCGACAAGACTGCAAAAGATGACAGGCAAGTATGAATTAAATTGCTTCCACTTTCATAGATTTTTTTTTCCAAAACTTGTTTCTTGACTAAATGAGTTCTAACTATATCGAACTAGTTTCGTATAAGTAGTTTGTTTCTAACTATGTTAGATTCAATCTTTCATCTCCCGTGGAGAAGAATTAGACTCTCAAACTGTGCTCACAAAAGAGTCGTGCCTATTATGGACTTGTATAGTGTACTCTTAACATAATTGCCCTTAGTCTAAAATCCATACATTTCAACCTTTAGTATTTATGGTGCTATATGTAAGCTACACATGATGTATTAGGTGGGCCATTTTATGAATTGTGTCAAGGTACTTTTAACCATGAAGTATTATCCTAGACTTTCTCCTAGCTTGATCTGCAGATCTACTGTATTTCATTTAATGCTATGAACTTCCTAAGACACTCTTAACTGAAGTTCTTAGATCCTCTGGATGGGAAATGCCCCTCATTAAATGCTAATTCTTAGCATTGTCCTAGGCATGCTTACTTGTAAACTCAGAACCCTCTCTCATAATGATATGTAGTTTGTTCCTGAAGCCTTTGGTCTATTTTAGAAAATGTTTAATTATAAAAACAACTTGATATAACATCTTATTTGAAGCACTACAGAATTAGACATTTAGGTATTACTAAAAATGCCAAAATGATTATGCCAATTAAAGATCTTAGATACTACTTGTTATCTTTATTTTACAATATGCTGAATGTTTCCTGAGTTGAAGCACTTGGCAGGTTTTCTAGTCATCTGTTATTTAATGACCTGATACTAAGATCAGCCTTAAAAACTGGAATAATAAATGAAATTATAATCGTTTTTTAAAAATTCCTTTTGAATGCATTACTTAATTTGAGTTTTGAAGCATTTAATCAAACAAATAATCTTACCAGTGTTTTAAATAACTTGTTAAAACTTAAAATGAATCAACTCATTTGGTTTCTTCAGTAGCACACGCAGAAGAAAAGTCTCAGAAGGCTATCCAGGATGAGATCCGACAGATCACAGCTACCGTGACGTTTCTGCCGCTGTTGAAAGTCTCTTGTAAGTATTATATGACTTCACGTTGGTTCAGATTTGTTGTGGAAAGACTAAGCTATTTAAGAATTAGTTTTGTTGAATTTTTTCTTAATTATCCATGTCATGGTATATAAGTGAGAAAAACGTCATGAATCTAAAGTAATGCTGGTTGCATTTATTTACAAGTGCTGAATAGGGAAAGAATGAAAGTTTCCTACAGTACTCCTGAATATTTTGATGTAATTTCTTCCATTACTTTTATTTTCTACACATTTCCTTGTATATAATCAAGACTTACAGGTATAACTGTGTCTTTCTTTTCTAGCTTAGTTACTCCTTCATTCATCAGATATACCCTAAATGCCTACGGTATGCCTGACACGGTTCTGGGCATTGGGATACAGCGGTCACAGAACCAAGATGTTCTCTTTCTCTGGCTTAGATTCATGCTGCCTCGTGATTAATTATATACTTTCTGCAAATATCTTTAATGGTTTTTCTCTTTGAAAAAAAAAAAAACTCGAGTTTTTTCATTAAATAAAAAGGAGTACAGTATTTTCTGTACTAAAATTTCCATTGAAGAAATGCAATTAGCTAATATAACTGATTAGAGATCAAGCTAAACTAGCTTTTCTGACATGATAGGTGGCTCACATGTGAGGGAGACAGCAAGGATAGTTGTACCTTTCAAAAAATAGTTGTTTTTGAATAGTTGTTTGTTTTAAAAAATAGTTTAATGATCTTATCCCCAATTTAGGTTCATTTGACCTACTGATTTATGCAAAGATTTGGTTGTACCTGAAAAATGGGAAGAGTCGGGGCCAGCGTTTATTACCAATTCTGAGGAAGTCTGTCTTCGTTCATTTACTATTACTATCCACAAAATAAATAGCATGGTGGCCTATAAAATTCCCACCAATGACTGAGGATGAGATAAGGACAGTGATGTAGTTCTCAGATGCGGTTTTCCTGAAACCAAGTCAAGTATAGTTGATAAATTATGTTTCACTGGTTAATTTTTAGACTGGGAAAACAACACAACATTATACATCTATTGAACTGTGCATAATTGTTTCTTTTTTTGTTACCTGTATGACTTTATACAGGGTTGGCATAAATTATTGCACGTTGTTCAAAAGGGAACTAGCAGATCACATCAGCATTGTTGTCAAGTCCTTGAAAGTAGTAACTGCAGATGGATAACTTTTGCCATAAAGCTAAATGCCTTTTGGTCAAGTACTTTGACTCTGGAATATAGGTAGGGAGATATTAAATGTAAAATACAGGAAAAGAAGTCTGAATATTGAGAGTCTGTTTAGGTTCTGAAATTATCTAATGATAATCTGCAAGTAATGAAACATTGCTCATAAGAGGTCTCTGCCATTTATCTCATTTGTATATTTTCCATATTGAAAACATTTCCAATTATTTGATTTTAATTTGTTGGAGAACTCGAACCTGCAAAGCTATGTATATTGCCACTGTTTAAATTCCTGTGACACAAAACTCTTAAATTTTTTTTATGTTTATAAAATCAAGCTTTATTTTTTTGTTTATTTTTTATTTTTTTAATAATAAATTTATTTTTTATTGGTGTTCAATTTGCCAACATACAGAATAACACCCAGTGCTCATCCCGTCAAGTGCCCCCCTCAGTGCCCATCACCCATTCACCCCCACCCTCCTCCCCTTCCACCACTCCTAGTTCGTTTCCCAGAGTTAGGAGTCTTTATGTTCTGTCTCCCTTTCTGATACTTCCTACCCATTTCTTCTCCCTTCCCTTCTATTCCCTTTCACTATTATTTGTATTCCCCAAATGAATGAGAACATATAATGTTTGTCCTTCTCCCATTGACTCATTTCACTCAGCATAATACCCTCCAGTTCCATCCACGTTGAGGCAAACAGTGGGTATTTGTCATTTCTAATAGCTGAGTAATATTCCATTGTATACATCAACCACATCTTATTTATCCATTCATCTTTCGATGGACACTGAGGCTCCTTCCACAGTTTGGCTATTGTGGACATTGCTGCTAGAAACATCAGGATGCAGGTGTCCCGGCGTTTCATTGCATCTGTATCTTTGGTGTAAATCCCCAGCAGTGCAATTGCTGGGTTGTAGGGCAGGTCTATTTTTAACTCTTTGAGGAACCTCCACAGTTTTCCAGAGCAGCTGCACCAGTTCACATTCCCACCAACAGTGTAAAAGGGTTCCCTTTTCTCCGCATCCTCTCCAACATTTTTGGTTTCCTGCCTTGTTAATTTTCCCTATTCTCACTGGTGTGAGGTGGTATCTCATTGTGGTTTTGATTTGTATTTCCCTGATGGCAAGTGATGCAGAGCATTTTCTCATGTGCGTGTTGGCCATGTCTATGTCTTCCTCTGTGAGATTTCTCTTCATGTCTTTTGTCCATTTCATGATTGGATTGTTTGTTTCTTTGGTGTTGAGTTTAATAAGTTCTTTATAGATCTTGGAAACTAGCCCTTTATCTGATACGTCATTTGCAAATATCTTCTCCCATTCTGTAGGTTGTCTTTGAGTTTTGTTGACTGTATCCTTTGCTGTGCAAAAGCTCCTTATCTTGATGAAGTCCCAAGTCCCAATAGTTCATTTTTGCTTTTGTTTCTTTTGCCTTCGTGGATGTATCTTGCAAGAAGTTACTGTGGCTGAGTTCAGAAAGGGTGTTGCCTATGTTCTCTAGGATTTGGATGGAATCTTGTCTCACATTTAGATCTTTCATCCATTTTGAGTTTATCTTTGTGTATGGTGCAAGAGAGTGGTCTAGTTTCATTCTTCTGCATGTGGATGTCCAATTTTCCCAGCACCATTTATTGAAGAGACTGTCTTTCTTCCAGTGGATAGTCTTTCTTCCTTTATTGAATATTAGTTGACCATAAAGTTCAGGGTCCACTTCTGGATTCTCTATTCTGTTCCATTGATCTATGTGTCTGTTTTTGTGCCAGTACCACACTGTCTTGATGACCACAGCTTTGTAGTACAACCTGAAATCTGGCATTGTAATGCCGCCAGCTATGGTTTTCTTTTTTAAAATTCCCCTGGCTATTCGGGGTCTTTTCTGATTCCACACAAATCTTAAAATAATTTGTTCTAACTCTCTGAAGACAGTCCATGGTATCTTGATAGGGATTGCATTAAACGTGTAAATTGCCCTGGGTAACATTGACATTTTCACAATATTAATTCTGCCAATCCATGAGCATGGAATATTTTTCCATCTCTTTGTGTCTTCCTCAATTTCTTTCAGAAGTGTTCTATAGTTTAAAACCATCAGTTTCCTAGTAGAAAGGTAACACCATCTTCATGTAACATGTTTTTAACAGGCTCCTGTAGATGCTGTGACACTGAAGAAGATGCCCAGGTGGCAAATCAATGGTTAGTATCACTAACCATTAGGGAAATGCAAGTGAAATCCACGGTGAGATATCACACTACACAGCTACCAGAATAGCTAAAATAAAAAATGACAACACCAAATGCTCATGTGGATGAGGGGAAACTGACTCATACAGTACTAGGGAGACTGTGAAATGGCACAGCCATTCTGGAAAACAGTTGGACAGTTTCTTAAAAAACAAAACATAGCAGCCACCATATGAGGTGGCTCTTGCAGTCCTAGGCATTTAGCCCAGAGAAGTGAAGACTTAATGCTGACACAAAAACCTGTATGCAGATGTTTATAGTAGCTTTGTTAGTGACAGCCAAAACCCGCAGACAATCCCGAACTCCTTCAACAGGTAGTTAGGCAAACTGTGATACATTCATATCATGATGTAGTACTAAGGGACACCAAGAAATGAACTGTGAATACTTGCAGCCGTCCAGATGAGTCTCCAGTTACATCAAATGGGAAAAAGCAAATCCCCAAATGTCATAAACTATGTGATCCCATCTGTATAACATTCTTGAAATGGCAACATTATACACATGGAGAACAGATTTGTGATTGCCAGGGATTAAAGAGGTGGTGGAGGGGGAAAGAAATTTGTGTGGTTGTAAATGGGTAATAGGAAGGACCCTTGTGGTGATGGAAGTGTCTCTGGAAGACTCCATCTGTAAAAAACTGATGTCATCTCTCTGTACTATATCTTATAGCTGCATATGAATCTAGTTATCTCAAAATAAAAAAGATTACTTTTAAAAAATCAAAACTTGGAGGCCAAGATAGGGAAACCAGTATGTCAGTTTGGCAGTTATGACATGAGCCTTGAATCTGTGACATCATAATGGCAGTGATCGTGGAGCACTGCAGAATCTTCAGGCTTCAAGCATTTGACAGTACTCTGACAAGTGCTGTAGACTCACTCGGTTTCCCGTCCCACGAATTGAAGAAAAAAGGATGTTCCCATTAATCAAAAAGCATGCTGAACTTACAGGGGGTCATTCAAGGCTTCACCGCATGAGGTAGTCTTCTGATACAGTATTTCTGATCATCCAGACAGACCGGCAATAACAGGAAGTGTTGTTTTCTTTTTGTTTCTTTTAATACATAGAAACTAATTAGTAACTTCAGCACCAGCTTCCTGAAAAGCTGCTCCTGTTCAGAAGATTCAGTGCTGCTGAGCAGAAGGGAACAGGCTTTATACATTCTTGGGGGAGGCGGAGGCACTTTCTTGGCTCCAGGAGAGAGCCAACTCTCTCTCTCCATGAGACAGAATTTTCAGCGGGTCTATGAAAATACCTGTCCTAGTTATGAAAGAATTTTTACATTCTGTTCAATTGAGTCGTTTTGCCTATTTTGACCAGGAAGTCCTGTCAGAGCTCAGCCAAGCAATGGCTGAACTCCTGTGTTCAGAAACTTTCTGAGGTTTCCAGTATGTTTGCTGATCTTTGAGAATTTTTACCCAATTTGAATATTGAATTAGATAAGATGGGGGTCAATATCCAGGATCTTCAGTTATCTTCAGTTTTATCTTAACATAAAAGCAAATTGTAATTAATTCTTCACACATTGCTTTATTTTGTATTAGGCCACAAGTTGTCCAGTTTGTTGTTGTTCATTCACCTTCTTGTAATCTGCTCTACCTTTGGCTTCTTGGCTCTCGCCTACCTAATGGCTCACAATTAGCTTGGCAGTTTTCTCCACCACACCTCTAAGTGTTGGCATGCCCAAGGGCTTCATCCTTGAAACTGTCCTCCCTCTGCATCAGTTCCCCAAGTGACCTCACCTCTTTCTATAGCTTTCTGTAACTCAGGGATCCCTGATTCTGAGCTCTGGAGCTCTGCTTTGGGGGTTGGGACTAAATTTTAGTGTTGTGTGAACCTTGACACTTGGCATTAAACTATATTGTGTATTTGACTAGTAACTAGCTGCTCTGTGTTTGATGTGTTGCAGGAAGAGCTCGTCTGTGGAGGTGGACACCCACAGCGAAGGCCCTACATCATCTGAGGGTGCCACTTGTACCGTGCTCATCCATGGCCCCATTGAGCTCAAGAAAGGCTGGTGGAGGCAGAAGCGGCAGCTTTTCTTGTACAGCGATTCGTTGCTGATGTCTAATACCAAGTAGGTGTACCATGTTTCGTGCTCTTGTGATTCTCAAAAAAATTGCATTCCCATTAACCCTTAGTATAAGAAAACATTACATTTTTTTTCCTTTTGTGTTTGCCAATGCTTGAATCCTTCATTCCATGAGTACTTCTGGAGGTCTTGTTTTATGTCATGTCCCTGCAGTGAATGCAATTGACAATGTGACAAGCCAGTGTCTCTCCTGCCTGCGACTTACAAATGATAAAAATAAGAAGGGAAATGATAATGATTAGTGCTACTGATAGAAGGTGGATAGGGGGCTGTGCAGAGAGGGTGGGAACGTATTAGAGAGGAATAGTCTAGCAGGGCCTCTCTGAGGTGGAGCATTAAAACCAAATCTATGAGAGGAGAAGCAGCCACATTCCCAGACAATGTGCCTGAGCCATCGAGGTTGAGGGACTTGCAGGCCTACATAGGTACAATCTGACCCCTCAGAGAGAGGGGCTCAGGGAAGCCTGATTTGACTAGAGCCCAGAGCGTGGGCCATGCTATCAGATATGATACTGTGCTCAGGGGTTTAGTCACACAGGGTCTTCATAGGCCATGGTAAAAAAAAGTGGAAATATTTTGCCAAAGTTTTAACTAGGGGACTGACCAAATCTTATTTATATTTCTAGCAAATTTTTCTGACTGTTGGTAGATAATAGATGGATGGGTAAGCAAGAGTGGAAGCAGGAAGACTAGTTAGGGGAGGCAATAGCCCTGATGGATGGTATCAGGGCTCTATCTTAGCAGTTTAGTAAAAAGGAAAGATGGAGCAGGGTAACCCGGGTGGCTCAGGGGTTTAGCGCTGCCTTTAGCCCAGGGCTTGATCCTGGAGACTCGGGATCGAGTCCCACGTCAGGCTCTCTGCAGGAGGCCTGCTTCTCCCTCTGCCTATGTCTCTGCTTCTCTCTCTCTCCTCTCTGTGTTTCTCATGAATAAATAAATAAATCTTTAAAAAAAAGATGGAGCAGATAGATGGAATGTAGGAGAATGAATCAACTGTGTGCACTTTCCTCTCAACCCTGAACACAAATGCATCCAATATCCAGTCTAGAACATGATGATTGCTCAGTAAACGTCTGGGAGCAGGTCATGGAAGGTCCCCTGTTTACTTACTTCATCTCTGTTTGCATTATTCACAAAACATGGAAGACAAGACTCCCACAAACAAAATATCAAGAAGTGTTTTGGTCATGAGAAAAGGCTAACCCCCTCTTTTTTACTGCCTTCACCCTCGATCCCAGTTATGCCATGTCATAGGTAAGACATGCTAGTAATAATTTGGCAAAATGCTATACTCATCTGAGTTACATTAATAATAATTTATCAGGGGCTTACTACATGTCAGATATTATGCTAAAAAACTTTATGTCCAACCTTACAACTACCCTGCGAGATGGGATTATTTTTATTTTGGAGAACCTTGATGCTCAGAGTTCTAATGCTGCCCAGGTTACCACATTAGTAATTGACAGAGTCTACATTTGAAATTAGGTCTATTTATTTCAAAGCACAGGCTTTTATTCACTAGGTGGTGCTACCACTTCTATTCTCTTTTCTCCTGAATTTCATAGAACATTCCATGAACACCTAGATTCTTTCATTATTGAAATTAACCCTTCCTTTACATTGAGTGAACAACTAACTCCAATCTGCTTGGTAAGAAATAGATCAGAATGCTTAGTGAATTGAAAAATGAAGGAAATATAGGTATCAAAAAAATCAGAGGCAAAGATAGCAGTAAAATATATTTGAGATTAGGGAAGTTGCCCATAGATGTAACCTTGAAGGTGGTGATGTCATAAGGAGGACAAAGAGAAAAAGAATGTCCAGGCCTTCGCATGAGGTCCATATGAAGGACTCTACTCCTCCTGACAGAGGGCCAAGTCATTATTTTAAAAATGCAGACTAGTTACCGTTCTCTTTATTTAACCAAGGTGAGTATGGGAGACCAAAATATGTGGGATGCATGCTGGGAACCACACTAGGTACGTCACAGATGCCTCATCCACCTGGGTTGCTCAGTGATTGAGCATCTGCCTTTGGCTCAGGTCGTGATCCCTGCATCCTGGAATCGAGTCCCACATCAGCTTCCCCACAGGGAGCCTGCTTCACCCTTTGACTATGTCTCTGCCTTTCTCTGTGTATCTCTCATGAATAAATAAAATTCTTCTCACAGCCCTCCGAGGCCAGTATTTTTTATCATCCACAGGCTGCAGAGATGAACATGGGAACAGAGGAAGTCTCAGAAATGGCCCAGTCATACAAAGGGAAATCGTACAAGAGATTCCAACCCAGGCCTGCCTTCATCACAAGGCCATGTTCCTCCTCCCATACCATGTTGTACCCTTCCATCCTTAGCCCAAGAGACATGCTAACAAATAGCAAACTCATTTCCTGGTTGTTAGGACCTTGCAGACCACTCATATTCAATTTATAAGAGGAATATGTTCATTTTTTTTTCATCTTTGTAATTATAGCATTTAGGGAGAGGAGAAGACTTTCCTTTTCTTACTAGAACCATTTATTGTCCTGGGTGCTGCTTACCTCTCAGTGGGTTTTACAGAGCCTACGATGTTCTGCTAAAAAGATTTTTATATAAAGACAGTGTTCTTTTTCCACTAGAGAGTTGCATCTATTGAAGGGCTGAATTTTTATTTCGAGTGGTTCATTATGACAAAACAAGTTGAACATTTTTCTTCTTTCACATATTGCTTTTGAGATATGTCCTTATGTCTACTCAAGGGTTTTTATGTGACAAAATCTTTATCAATTTTTTGTTAATGTTCTTTGAAAGAGACTCAGCTCCCAAAAGATTATCTTATATACTTTATATATACATTGGTAATATTAGAAAATGTAAGTGATCAAAGGCATTTGAATTTCATTTTTAAGCCAAGATCTTTGATATAGAGAGAACACAGATTTTTAGAATTCCGAGTTCGGGATATCATCACAGTCAGGTTCTGGTGAGAGCTCTTTTTCTGCTTGCACATGGCCGCCTTCTCACTGTATACCCCAAGGTATTTCCTCAATTTATGTATGTACACACATACAGATCTCTCCCACTTCTTACAAGGCCATCCATCTTACTGGATTAGGACCTTACCTTGATGATCCCATTTAAACTTAATTACCTTCAAAAGCTCTATCTCCAAACATGATGATACTGGCAGAGAGGGCTTTATGGTAAGAAGGCGGGAAAACAGTGGGAGGGAGACACAATTTCATCCATAGCAGTAGCAAGCAGCACTTAATGCTTGCCACAATCTTTACAAAACTACTATGAGATCATTCCCATAGTAAATATTTGGGTATATTTATGATCACTGTTAATATTAAAAAAAAAATAGCTTTTTTTTTTTTTTTTCCTAGAAGGAAATAACTAAAAAGGAATAGCCCCTGAAATACCAAACAAATTTCATCCTTGTCATGCCTTGCTCTTACATGGAGGAATCAATACCCTCAATCAATCTATTCAAATTAATAGTCTGAGTTTAGTGCCTAATTTTCCCAATTAGCTATAAAAAGGGGGTAGGGTTCCATTTTACCTCAGCTCACCCTCAGGCTTCAGCTGGAGACTGTCTCATCTTTAGGTTGACACTACAAAACTTAACAGAAATTGAATAAATAGTTGATTATTTTCTACCTATTTTTTTGGTCAGAATTAGTGAATTTTGGCTTGTGAAATAATGAGGGGAATTAAATATTTGTTTCTTCACAAAGAAATTCTATTTCTCCAGTTGTACAAGATGTTAATAATAGTGAAAATTGGGGATTTTTGTCACTTTTTTCATACACTGGAAACTTGTGTTCACAAGAATTGAAGTCAAATGGAACCTTCCTTATCATTTTTGATATTCATAGAATACTAAATAAGTTATTTTTCAAATAAAAATTACTTTAAAAATTAAAGTACTTTAAAGTACTTTAAAAATTAAAATAAAAATTACTTTATTTTTAAGAACAGTATCTTCTTGAGGCCCTTGGGTGGCTCAGTGTTTGAGTGTCTGCCTTTGGCTTAGGTCATGATCCCGGGGTCCTGGGATCAAGTCCCTCACCAGGCTCCCCACAGAGAGCCCGCTTCTTTTTTTTTTTTTTTTTTTTTTTATGATAGTCACACACACACAGAGAGAGAGAGAGGCAGAGACACAGGCAGAGGGAGAAGCAGGCTCCATGCACCGGGAGCCCGATGTGGGACTCGATCCCGGGTCTCCAGGATCGCGCCCTGGGCCAAAGGCAGGCGCCAAACCGCTGCGCCACCCAGGGATCCCAGAGAGCCCGCTTCTCTCTCTGCCTATGTCTTTGCCTCTCTCTCTGTCTCTCACGAATAAATAAATGAAATATTTAAAAAAGAAAGAATAGTATCTATTTGATAAAATATTAAGATATTTGTACTAGTAGAAACCCGTGAAGAATTTAGAAAAAGGGACTGAACTTAGCTCACACCCTCTTTAGACATCACATTCCTCATTCTTAGTTATTAAAGAACGTAGAAATGAAATAAAAAATGAATTTAATTTGGTCAAAAGATGAAGATGACTATTAACTCACTGTCAGTGAAATGACAAATAGTTACAGAATAGACTGTGACCCCTGCTCCCAACATTTGTAAGAGAATACCTCTATCTTAGAACAGAGGAAATCTCCTTAGAATCCCGCAAAACTCCACAGTTCACTGGGGCTTAACATCTGGCATAAAGTTTAAGGTAGTGGAAAGCAAGAAGGACATCTATCATGTTAATACAACTATAATAAAGGACAATTTTTAGAAATAAAAACTGCAGTTCTCCTCCTCTTCCTTCTTCTTGAGTCAGTTTACAGTAGATTAACACTTTCTAATTTCTGCTGAGATAATCCAGTTGGGTCAGTGATTGAAATTAAAGAAACACATTAAGACCTTAGAAGAATCTATTGAAGTATAAAGCTTTGTTGTAACACATTTTAAATATTTCCAAGCTAGCAACTGGCTTTATTAATATAATGCCTTGAGATTTATCCTCTCACTCCCAAGATAAATCCTATGAGAAAGCCTGATGGCTCTGGGGACAGAAATGAGGCTGAGGGTAGGAAAGATGAAAAGGTTACTTCATGGCCAAGTGGTTACAAACATGGGCTTATGAGTTAGGCTGTCTGTGTTCCTGCGTTTGACAACTTATTTAAACTTTCTGTGAGTTTCCTTATTTGCAAAATGGAGCTAATAGAGACCATCTAGTGTAGTTGCTTGAAGATTAAATTTTTTATATTTATATTTATAAAATATTTAGAACAGAGCTTGGCATATGATAAGTGTTCAAAATGTTATAGGAGAGTAGAAACCACGCTCTGGGCTCTAGGATAATTCCTTGGTTCAACTAATCCTTGTGCTTTATTGAACTAAGGTTATTGGATGGCTTTTTCCAGGTCAATGTATTTGGAAGTTTCCACACAGGATCTTAGGTGTCTGTATATACACAGATACCTATATTAGAAAGAAAAAATCTGTAAAAACAAGCAGATATCTGTCTGTCATTCCCCTTGGCCATATATTTTTGACGTGACAATGCCTTTGGAATTACTCTCTAAAAAATGATTTTATCTGTTAATTGATTATGTTCCATAAAAATCTTCAAGCACACAGGTACAGGTACTTGGGTGTAATGTTGAAATAAAAAAAAATGTTGAAATAAAAAAAATGTGGAAAGATGTTGGTATCCATCATATTTATATTCATTGTGTCCTAAGCTTTGAATCTAGATTATCCTTCAAGTGGGCTTCCTAAAAGATTATTTTTATTTCATAAATCCCATTGAAGAGTTTTAGCTTTAATTGTTCCATGAATCAGTGGAGTCATAGGGATTTTTGCACATGAAGTGTCTTTCATCTCAGTTCAGTTCAGTGTTTTCCCCATGTGTTTCTGAATAGTAAGGAGTTCCAGAGTGGAGGATCCAAGTTCCCCAGGCATCCCTTATAGGACTTGTAACTATTTAAATCTCAAGCACACCTGCGAGTCAAAGTTGTGAATTAACCAAATTAATCAATTAATCAACCAAAATAAATCAATGGTGGTTTTCATCTTTGAGGTCAAAGAAGATTAGGCAGAAATTATCAAAAACCTGTTCCTCCCCTTCTGACTCCTCAGAGAAATGGGAAGTATCCATGACTTACATATAAGACCTCCAGACCATTGATCTGGGATTGATTGATGGACAGATGGATGGATGGATGGATGGATGGATGATTTTTCAGTCGGGCTCAGTCTGTAGGCTAACAGTTTTTTCGTTTTAGCCAGAATCTAAGGGAAAATGGTATGGACAAAATTTTAAGAAGGGAAATTGAAAATAACCTATGCTTTAAAGGCTAGAAAATATATTTTTTAAATTAAGGTTGAAAGTAATTTTTAAATCTTTCTGATCCGAGCTTTTTTTTGTTTGTGTTTGTTTGATTGATTTCATCTCTCTCCCTCACACTCTTTAAAAGATTTATTTATTTATTTATTTATTTATTTATTTATTTATTTATCTATCTATTTATATTTATTTATTTCTCCCTCACACTCTTTAAAAGATTTATATATTTATTTATTTATCTATCTTTTTATATTTATTTATTTATTTTAGAGAGCAAGCATGAGCAGGGGGAGGGGCAGAGGGAGAAAGGAAGCAGACCCCTCATTGAGTGGGGAGCCCTACACAGGGGCATGATCTCAAGAGCCTGAGACCATGGAGTTGGATGAAACCAAGAGTTGGATGCTTAACTGACTGAGCCACCCAGGTGCCCCTGGTTTGTCTCTCTTAAGAAAAAAATTGTATAACTATTTTTATAAGTCATGTATCAGGTACCTTTGTTCAGCCCCTCAAACACTTTTTGAAGTATGCAAGTCATAAATGAATAATTAACTGCAATAATAGCCATAAAAATTATGTGTAATAAGTAACAAATCCAGCAATAGCAAATGAATTAATGGTTTTCTTACAAAGCTCTAAAATATACAGTGGTTACTCAACACTCACCATTCAAAAATATGGCTATTTGCTGCCATATTAGAGTAAGTATTTTCAGGTTTCCAAGCCAGAGTTGGCTCAACACACACATTGCAAAGGCCCATGTAACCATTTGCTGTGTGTGCACAGAGGGTAACAGAGATGCAGGAGGCATGATTTGCCCTGGAGCAGTGAGAACTGGTCTCTAATGAGCACAGCTGCTCCCATAACATTTTTGAAATCAACTAACAGAGGTCTTGTTTGGGATCTTTCTAGGTATAATAAAAACTTTAAGATAAAAAAGAAAATACCACTGAACACCATGTGGATTGCCAACTGCATGGATATAGTGGGAGATGCCAGCATCCGTTCTGGGAGGTCCTTTGTGTTGGGCTGGCCCACGGTAAACTTCGTGGCCACCTTCAGGTAAGACCAATGGTTTGGTGTCCTGTATTTACGTGGCTTGAAAAGGATAACATTGTAATCTATTGTCTACCAAGCTGGTGACTCACTTTTTGACCTCCCATGACACTTGTTTTGCCTTGTACTCTGCCTAAGAAGGTGCTTATATCCACATGGAAACAAGTAGATAATGTATAGTGGGAACTACTGGAGTAATTTCCTTCGGTTTTGATCAATGGTTTTTCAAATGGGCTCTAGTAGCCACTTGAGGAGTTAGGTGTTCTAGTTATGTGGAAGGAGAATCAACAGAGTGAGGTTCAAGGTCTCCTCTCCTGTATCCTGCCCTCTGATTCCCAGGGAGTATCTGCATTTTTAAATCACTGGAAAAGATTTCTTGAGCAAGTACTATTAAATTTGAAAGATTGCTTTTACACTCCCAAGTTAATTCCCTTAACAATAGTATGTAATTATACAAATAAATTGATCATGTCATTGAATACTAGGTTGCCTGAATTGCTGTGTACAGATTATCTCAGTTGGTGACAATCTAAAACAAAAATATGATTCCATTGAGTAGAGGTTAGTTGTGTAAGACACATTCTTAGGCTGACATGAGGATGGGGAATGTGGCTCTTGACCCTGGATATCCTGAGCAGCCACCTCTGAGTTTATAGGGATCATGCCACACTTGCATCTCTGTTTGAAACATCCACACCCCAAGCTTCATTCCTGTTTTATGCAGTTGCACTTAACACACTGCTTTCTTCTCCTCACCCCACTCCACCAAAATCTCACACGTCATCATAAAGGTAAGACAACAAAAATGTTTACAAGTTGTTAATTTATTAATCCTATAATGCAGCTGTTGACTTAATGAAAAATTTTCAAAGATTATTGAGAAGAAACATGTATTTATATCTTCTCTGCATGTCTTCTTTTCCATAAAGATCATCAGTTCCCATTGCTTAATATCTTCTCCAGGTTGTAAGTGGAAGGAAACAGTTTCAAATGGGAATATATAAAGTGTTTGGTAGGGGAGTGTCCAAGAAATTTTTTCCCCCCTAATAGGAAAATGTGGAAACAAAGCCTGTATAAATACATAGAAGGCATTTATAACAACTCCTGGCATCTAATGCTTTTGTTATTGATTATTATTACTGTTCTGCAGATTGGCATGGGTAACTAGAAGCTGTGTCTACGCACCTAAGCAGGTGGGGACACTAAATGGGCATTCTACTTTCTTGATGCGACAGGTCCTGAAATGGTGCTGGAGGGGGTGGGGAACAGTGTTGCTGGTAGAACTATAGAATGTGGCAGCCACCGTGGACAGTTTGATGGCTCCTCAATAAGTGAAACAGAATTACATATGACCTCCAGACATATATGCAAGAGAAAGGAAAGCATATGTCCACGCAAAAATTAATACACAAACTTTTGTAGCAGCATTGTTGACAGAGAAAGAGAAAGAAAGAAAGAAAGAAAGAAAGAAAGAAAGAAAGAAAGAAAGAAAGAAAGAAAAGAAAGAAAAGAGAGAAAAAGAAAGAAAGAAAGAAAGAGAAGAAACAAACCAAGTGTTTATCAACAAATATACAAAACGTGGTACAGGAGCTAGGGACAGGAGGGAAGGGAGAGTGACTGCTTAATAGACACATGTTTGCTTTGGGGTGATAAAAATGTCACGATGGTTGCACAAAATGGTGAATATACTAACTGTCACTAATGGTCAATTTTCTTTTATGTATAATTTACCACAATAAAAAAAATGCTGGTAAGTGATAAGTCCACATGTTAATGAGCCTTAAGACATTTGCAACTTTGGATATTAAATGCTGTGAAAAATAAAATAAAATAAAATAAATGCTGTGAAAATTTTAGCAGAGAAAATACTGATCTTTAGTAATTTTGCATCAGTGGATTGATCTTTCTCAGAAGATCACAGTGATGAAGAATAAGGTTTTTAGGAACTAACTTAACATATTACAATCTGCCATATGTAAAAAGAAATAAAAATATTACAGGTGTTTTTTCCTAAAAAGATATTCTTGTTTCTGATCCAAGACGGTTCCATCAAATTGCTAAATTTCTTAAATGTGATTTAATTTGAATGGTAATATTCTTTATATCCGAATAGCCCTTGCAACTGCAGGAACACTCTGAGCTATAAATTAACCCTTTTCCAGTTCTGGAAACTAAATATCAAAGTGGTTAACAACGTGCCTGTGATCCCATAGCTTGCATCACATAGTCACAATTAAGTTTTCAGATTTGAAATCAACTTTTCTTCCTCTTTAGGATCTACTTCCCATTGCTTTAATACCACTCTCAAAAGAGTGGAGTCCATCAAAAGCCCAACTCTAAGGGGAGTACAATTTACACATCCACATCCCTTAAGAACGGGCTGCTGATATTTTTAATCTGGAATGGTGATCTTAATATGTTAGTAGGAGTATTGTACGTTCCTCAGTTTTTTTCTTCTCATTTTTTAAATTGCAGTTCTTTGGAACGAAAGGAAAAATGGTGTTCTTACCTTCAAAGGTATTTTGTCAGTATACTTATTAAAAGTCTTTAACCCATGATGAAAACATGTAAATCTCTTCAAAGCAGTGCCCCCAAACTATGCTCCCTCCCCTTAGTAGAAATTGTTACACTATCCTCCAATAATTCCTTATTTAACTGTACCCTGGCCATTACTACAAATAACCTGCTCTCCTTTACATGCATATATTGCTTATTTTTGATGAAATTCTGGTTATCACTCTCATCTTCCCCCACTCTCCAACCTCACGATTATAGTTAACATTATTCTCAAAACATATATTAAATTTCTGTAAGTGCAGTTTACCCTACTGAGTAATGCTCAAAGCAACTTCTCATTCCTACATTTGAAGGTGCTAATAGGCCCTTGGGTCTGGGCAGGAAAGCTTTGGTGACTGGATCTGCTGGTCAAATCTCACATGACGAGAGTGATCTATTGTTTTCCAAGTCACAGCTTATTTTCCTGAAATATTTTTGCATGTTTCCTTCCAACCCAAAATTTGGTTTTGCTGAGCTTATTTATATGCATTCAAAAATAACGAAGTATGTTGAAAATATGAGCAATATAAATTAATTTGAAAGTAATGTAATTTATCTTACTTTATTTTGGGTTACTATCAAATTCGATTAGGTATATCATGCTAGCCAAAGTGGAGGAGCAGCCAAAAAGCATTCCCCTCAAAATCTTCATTGAGAACATCAAGAACTGTGCCTATGTATTTTTAAGACCAACAATTAAATTCCGAGTTCCTAATTCTGACTGAATGAAACAGATGGAGATAGAGGTGGAGAGACAGAGAGGGAGGAAGCAGTGAGTTGGGGAGAGAGGAAGGAGAGAACAAAAAGATAGGAAGAGAGAGAGAATATTTAGAAATGTACCATGTGGAAAAATGTATTTTCCCCCTCTCCATGTACTTCTTTATAGACCTAAAAACTGCATCCTAGGTAATATGAAGCAGGAGGAATACATACTACAGTGCTTAACCAAGGAAAGAGTATTGGATGTCAAGTGTCTATAACATTTCTCTAGATCCATCTAATTGCTTATAGTGGCTTGTAATACAGTGATTTAGAATCAACCCTTTTTTTTTTCCCCAATATCCACCACTTACATACAGAATGGTCTGGATTGTCTCCACAGTTCTTTTTCCCCTCCAGATATTTTGTTTGGCATAACTATAAACTCAGAGAAAAGTTGTAAATATAAAAGTAATATAAAAAACACCCCGTATACTCTTTATCTAGATTCACCTATTAGTAACACTTTATTCCATTTTGCTTTATCATTTGTTTTCTTTCTCTGTGTCTATTACATGTATGTGTATACTTACATTTGAGGGTCATACATATACTATGGCCCTTTTTCCTTAAACCTAAGCATTTCTTAAGAATAAAGATACTCTACAGTTATCACCTTTAGTGCATTTAACCTTGGTATAATACTTTGCCATTCCCTTCTCATTTTGTCAGTTGGCCTCAATAATGTCTCCTTTCTAGTACAGGATCCACTTAAGGATCAGGTGTTTCATTTAGTAGTTATGTCAAATGAAGAGGAGTTTTGAAAAGTCTTTTGTTCCAAGGAATATCAGGATTGAATTGAACTAAGGGGATGACACTTTTAAGGGATCAGCATATTTCTATTTCATTTTCTTTATACCGTTGGGAGAAAAAAATCAAACCAATTGGCCCAGTTTTGTGTGTAAAATTTGATTTCTGAAATTGTAGTACAGTAGCCAAGACATTTACAATGATGAACAAGATACTTTGGGTATCTTTAAGTGGTATTTTTTGTGGTGGTTGTTATAGTTTAAAGTAGCTCTAGATCACACAAAAACAGTATTTGAAAGTGGAAAAAAGAGGTATTCCCAGCTAAAGCAAAAGCCATGCAAATATTTTTATCTGTTTCTAAGTGCTGGCTAGATGCACTGCATAAAGGAGAAAGAATTCTCTAGTAGCAGAGTGCATTCTTGTCTCTGCCTTTGAAATCAATTGTGGCAGTGATTTACATTCAGGATTTTCCTTGGAAAATTACCTTGAAATTTTTAAAAATCAACTTTATTGAGGTATAGTTTGTGCGAAATAAACATTTCTGATGTTCTTCACCCATTCTTAAAGATCCAGGTTTCCCACTGCACTGTTTCATTTCATCATAGAGAGATGATTCTTAGCATTTCTTGTTGTGCAGAACTGGTGCAAACAGATTTACTTAATTTCTTTTATCTGAATACGGCTTTATTTCACACTGACTCTTGAAGGATATTTTTGGGGATGTAGAATTTTGTTTGCAAACTTTTTCCTTTTAGTCCTTTAGAGATGTTCTGGTCTTTTGGTCTTGATGCTTTCTGATGAGTAGTCTGTGATCATTCAAACATTAATCCTCCGTAGGTGATTTATCATTTTTTCTCTAGCTGCTTTCAAGATTTTCTCTTTATTTTTGGTTTTTAGCAGTGTGGCTATGAAGTACCTAAGCATGGTTTTCTTTGAATCTGTCCCATTTGACATATTCTGAATTTCTTGAATTTATATATTTGTTTTCACCAAATTTGGAAATTTTAATCATTATTAAATCAAATATTTTCTTCCTCATTATCTCTCTCTCTCTCCTCCTGACAGTCCCATTCTTTGTATATCAGACACTTTCACATTGTTCACAGATTCCTCAGGCTTTGTTATTTTTTTTTTTTTTAAAGATTTTATTTATTTATTCATGATAGTCACACAGAGAGAGAGAGGCAGAGACACAGGCAGAGGGAGAAGCAGGCTCCATGCACCGGGAGCCCGACGTGGGATTCGATCCCGGGTCTCCAGGATCGCGCCCTGGGCCAAAGGCAGGCGCCAAACCGCTGCGCCACCCAGGGATCCCAGGCTTTGTTATTTTTTTCAATCTTCCCCCCCCCTTTTCTTCTTCAGACTGGGTAATTTCTAGTATCTATTTTCAAATCACTGACTTCTTTTCGTCATCTCCATTATGCAGTGTAGCCTAGTCAGTAAATTTTTTAAAAATATTTTTCAGATAAAAATTTCTATTTTTAAATATTTTTCCTCTCAAAAAAGTAAAAGTCATAAATACTTATTTCTATACTAAGATGCCTCTATTTTTGTTTATTGTGAGCATATTTTCATTTGTATCATTGAGCATTATTTTAACACCTGTTTTTGGCTAATAGTCAAAGCATCTAGATCATCTCAGGTGTGCCTTCAGCTCTTGAAAATTGATCACATTTTCCTGGTTCTTCATATTAAGTAACAACAGTTTGACTCATGAACAAAAACTAACTTTTTCTTTTGAATTATTTCAAAAAATAGTTTATTTTTCTGAAGTTATTTGTTTAGAGAGACTTCTATCTAATGGAATTTGTCTGTTGGGAGAACCTACAACATGCAGGAAAATATACATACATCCCTTGAATTACTATTTGAATTACTATTGAATTACTTTGGACCATCTGTCATATCCAGTGATTGCATTCAATTCATAAGAAGAAAAATACAATGAAAGGACAAGGAATGAATTATGAAAGAGTTTCTTTTAACTTTGTTTTTAATATTTTCAAGGCCTGTGGGTGTCCACTTGTGCTGTTTGTCTTTATGCACTGTTTCCCAAAGGACACAGGCCCCATTACCTAAAAATGTTATAAAAACTGTATGCATAGTAACTGTTCTGGTTACATATTCTCTTATCTTAAAATGACTTTTGGAATTCAGATAGTTTTATAGATATCATCTCAGATTCCTATTAACCCCTTTCAGAAAATTTTCTGTAAACTTTTCCTAGTTGTATGGAGCAGTTTTTCAATGTATGGTCTGATAGAGAGCTATTATAAGTAACTACTTGCTGGCAGAGTTGTGAATGGAACATAAACTTCTAACATTTTCAGTCTCATTTCCTAGACTCATTGGTTTTATTTGTCTTAACAGATTTCAACAATGGAAGTCTTAGTAACCATGATGCCTGACACAAAATATGGACTAAATAGTAGTTTTTAAAAAGTGTCTTTCATAGCCAGTTCTTACTCTGATTTTACTGAAACTGACTATGTAATTACAAAGGAACTGAGCCATACTATAAAAACACAACTCAGTAAGAGAGAATAGTATCTAGTGCCTTCCTTTAATACTACCCCCCACCTCCATTTTGGAAATAGCCTTATGGAGCTGAGGGTCACCCCATGTGCCCTCTTGGAATTCTCAGGTTTTCTCTTCCTTGCTTAAGCTGCGGTATTTTGTATGCCACAAATTCTTGGAGGGAAATATATGTTTTACTGACATGTTTCCTACTAGCTCCATGTTATATAAAAAAAAAATGAAAATATAATTAAGGGATTGTGTTCTACATATGCTTTACTTTGTCATTACCTGAAAACAAGCTTCACCTTTGGAGTATGGGTAATAATTTGACAACAATGATTTGGTCACGTGCTTTAGATTTTAAAAAGTTTGTAGCAATTTTTCTTATTTATTTTTACAGTCTGTAACTGTAACAGTGACAAATACAGACAGGGCAAATGACACTGTCAACATGTTACTACCAATGCTGGGAAGTAAGTTGCCTACAAACTATTTTTAGTTTAAGAACCAACTTTGACTTTTGAGATTCATGTGTGTGTGTGTGTGTTGTGCACCTCCCGTCATAAGACAGCTGATTATTGTAGATAACATAGTCATATTTTGTCCTTTCAAATTTAAAGATTGAAGGCAGCAAAGCTATAGTATTAGCTTATACATGAGTGCTATTCTTATATTCCCATTTTAAATTTTCTGCAAATTCAAAGTCATAGCCTAAAATTGGGCTATAATTTTAGAGTGATAATAACAACATGCAGTTTATTGTATATATTTTAAATACAGACAATCAAAATGTCTCTAAATTTCTAAATATTTCCTCCTTTTTGGACTCTTCTTTCTGTGTCTTCAATTCTGATACGTCCCCATGCCTATTGGCCCTAGTTATCACACAAGGAAGGACTCAATCTGTTTAATGAATCCTAAATTACATGATCTGTTGTACATTTTGACATAAAGACTAGATGGCTACAAGCTACCTCCTTTTGATGCAGATCCTGAGGATGAGGCAGCTCATACCCTTTATGAACTGGTAAAGACGAAGACAAGTTCTGAATAAGACCATGGATCTGGGGCATTTGTACATATCACTTTCATCTTGTTTTGGTTTTAACTGTCTGTTCACCTTTATGTTTTGATGGTGCTTGTGTGAGTTGCTGATATCTTTTTATGAAAGAGAAATATATTTGAGGATGAGGTTTTATAAGGGAAAAAAGAGGGACAGTGATAGATGGAGAGAACCAAAGGGAGCACTTGGAAAGCACAGCTTCTTATCTAAAATCCTCTCTAAATGTGACATGACATAATCATAAGATTGTTTGTAAATTCTATCTGACCCAATGGTATAATAAAGCCCTTTAAAATTTCAGAGCAACTAGAATTTGGCAGAAGAAATCAATGACTTCTGTACAAACAACATTTAATAATACATCCAAAATAAAATTGAATTTATATGTACTGACTAAAGGACATCTCTACATACTTTTCTAACCTGTGTGCTATATAAACCCTAAGTAAGAATTAAATCCTGGAAAAGAGAGTGAGTGGTTTGAGGGATGAAGTTGGGGAGACTGAGTAATGATATAACTCATTTTATTTCGTGTTTGTGATTTTCTTTGCTTCAAGTGATCAATGTCACTAGGCAAAGAATTTCTATTTTAATGAAGAACTGGGGCTATTTGGCTTTATGTATACCTGATTTAAGGGATTCCAGCATAGCATTTTCAAACCCTACCCTACCTTATTAGCTCTTACTTCTTATTTGCAACACAGTTTTGAGCAGATTTAGCTCTGTGTGTGTGTGTGTGTGTGTATCTGTGCCTGTGCCCATGACATTCCTTCATAAGGTGAAGGCCATGATTTTTAATCAAGAGTCAAGGGCAAGTGATGCAGAGCATTTTCTCATATGCATGTTGGCCATGTCTATGTCTTCCCACCATTTGCTTCAACGTGGATGGAACTGGAGGGTATTATGCTGAGTGAAGTAAGTCAGTCGGAGAAGGACAAACATTATATGTTCTCATTCATTTGGGGAATATAAATAATAGTGAAAGGGAATATAAGAGAAGGGAGAAGAAATGTGTGGGAAATATCAGAAAGGGAGACAGAACGTAAAGACTGCTAACTCTGGGAAATGAACTAGGGGTGGTAGAAGGGGAGGAGGGCGGGGGGTGGGAGTGAATGGGTGACGGGCACTGGGTGTTATTCTGTATGTTAGTAAATTGAACACCAATAAAAAATAAAAAAAAAAATAAAAAAAAGAGTCAAGGGCAGGGATCCCTGGGTGGCGCAGCGGTTTAGCGCCTGCCTTTGGCCCAGGGCGCAATCCTGGAGACCTGAGATCGAATCCCACGTCGGGCTTCCTGCATGGAGCCTGCTTCTCCCTCTGCCTATGTCTCTGCCTCTCTCTCTGTGTGTGACTATCATGAATAAATAAATAAAATCTTAAAAAAAAAAAAGTCAAGGGCAAACATGGAAACTATTACCAAAAATTCCATTTCAAACATTTTTTGCTTTAGTCTCCTGGAAGACTCTTTAAAATAGTTCAGCAATTTTTATAATTTAGAATTGTTTGTTTCAAGTGGGATTTCTATTATTACTGGGCAATAATTCTGCTGGGAGTAATCGTTTTCTGCATCTGACCTGTTGTCTAGAGTCCTCATCCTTTCTCTCCGTAAAGTGGGGCTTGCCTGCACCAAAGCCAGTGGCTGACTTCCGTCCACTATCTCCTCAAGGTCTCTTCGGCATTTGTCTCCTTTTGCTCAGGGCTGCTGAGCTATTGATGCCTCTCAAGTTACTTTGCTCAGGAATGGTCATAGCAGAGTATATGGCTCTCTGGACAATATGCATCTCTGGGCAGGGACATTTGGAGACAAAAGCCAATGTTATCCAAGGAGTCTAGAGACAGCAGAAGAGAGGACTCTGAGATGAGACTTTTCCTCTTAGTAAAGGGACACAAATCTCATTTCTTATGCCATGGGCCACCCACAATGTGGGGGGCTGACTGTACTGTGGTTTCCCGGTCTTTATCAAAAATGACAAGAATCTGGGACAGTCTATTGGAAGCTGTGAGGGGAACTAGTTAACAAGTACTATAGCTACCTCCATGGACCAAATACCATTTATCCTGGCCCCAATTCTTTCTTTTTGGAAACACAGATATGCTAAGGAAATGTGTTCTTCAAGTACTGTGAAAGATTTGTTATGACACCTAGTTCTTTTTGTTTCCAAGGGCTCTGAGAAAGACTACCAGCTGTGGGAGAGTTCTGGCAAGGAAAAACTTCCACTAATTGGTAAGTGTCAGGGAAAATCTAAGATGGGATTGATTAGGTTCAAAATTATAACTCTAAGTTTCAAAGTAATGGTTGCTCTTTCTTAAGCTTCAAAATCTTTAAAAGTGAAAATCACATGCATTATTCACTCACATGTTTATTAAATAATTACCAGGTACTGTTTCCCAAGCACTGATAACATCTCTTCATTCAGCAGCTATCATCTAGTGAGGGATAGAAATGTAAATTTTTGTTTCTACTTCTTTTTACCTGACAAACAGAGCTGTCTTGAAAAAGTGTGATTATTTATTATTTACTTATCTACTCACTTAGGTATGAAAGCAAAATGGATTGGAATTTTCCCCATACATTTATTTTTCATATTTCAATCTTGAATTCTAGTTCCTAACTACTAAGAAGCCTCTATTTTGTGAGAATCCTCTAAAATTCAGTTATGTCCCTGAATCCAGGTATAGCTATGTATTTAACACCCCTGCCCTGTGCCCAGTTTTCTCTGCATAATAAAGAAAATGAAAAAAAAAAAAGAAAAAAGAAAAGAAAATGAGATAATCACATTTAAACTCCTCTAGTCTTCACTGACGAAATCACCTGCACTTTGTTGTTTCTCAGGTTTTTTCCATCACTGTTCTAAGGTTATTGATAAACAGATTGCACCTCTTCTAAAATAGTTATTAGCACAAGTTCTCTGAAAAAAAATCTTTGGATTAACAAAATTGTTTAGTGTTTCCAGTAATGGACAGATTTAAAAAAAAGAAAAATAAGACAGGATCTGTCACAGACCTTGAAGTATAGTAATGGATGCTAATGGTGACAATGATCTCTTCTAGAAACCTTAAAGCATTCCTTCTTACATGAATTTTTTTTATCCTTTTAATAAACCTGTGAGGCTATGATTCTTTTTCAAATAATCTGGAAATGTAAACATCCAATTTCTTTTTTTCTTTAAACAATTTCTTTCTGTAAAGTATATATTCCCAGTCTTATTAGACTATAGAGTCACAAAGCACATCACTGAGAACAAAATCCCCCAGTACCACTTCCTGTTTTTTTTTATAAATTTATTTTTTATTGGTGCTCAATTTGCCAACATATAGCATAACACCCAGTGCTTATCCCATCAAGTTCCCCCCTCAGTGCCTGTCACCCAGTCACCCCCACCCCCCCGCCCACCTCCCCTTCCACCACCCCTAGTTCGTTTCCCAGAGTTAGGAGTCTCTCATTTTCTGTCTCCCTTTCTGACACACTTCCTGTTTTGAATTAATGTTGACATCTTTGTAAAAGTTGTTCGGGGCAGCCCTGGTGGCTCAGCAGTTTAGCGCCACCTTCAGCCCAGGGTGTGATCCTGGAGAGCTGGGATTGACTCCCACTTCGGGCTCCCTGCATGGAGCCTGCCTCTCCCTCTGCCTGTGTCTCTGCCTCTTTCTCTCTCTGTGTTTCTCATGAATAAATAAATAAAATCTAAAAAAAGTTGGTTAGCAGTAAAAAGGAAAAAAGCTAAATACTTATATATTTTTTAATGAAGTGCATTAATTTAGATAAAATGATGTAGATGGTAACTTTTTAGACTTTGAATAGCTTCACACATGAAAGCAGCTCTAAGAAATCAGAAGAGGCTGTCGTTCATGATGATCCATTAGCAGCATTAAAAATGCTTTTTTTTTTTTTAATGTACTCTCAATTCTCAATTGTGGATTAACTCCTGGTTATCTAGGTTTGGTTGTATTGCTGTCATAGAAGCTTCTTTTTCCTTAATAGAGGGAAGTCCCTGTGATTCTTGTGAACATTGCATTTATGACAGATGAAAAGAACAGCAAAAGCGCCCTTAGGTACATTCAATAATAAATCTGAAATGACAGAATGAGAATTTTCATTCTATTCTTAAAAAATGAAATCCATATCATAGCATAGGGTCTTTGAGAATTCTCTAGAGAGGAAAAACAATTTAAAGCAAAAAAGAGCAAAACAAATCACTTGGCAGGCAATTCTGGATGGCTCTGGGTATGGTTTTCTATTCTCTAACCATCGTTTTATAGTTTGCTTCTGGGTTTCCAGCTCTGCAGCCTTCCTTCTGATCATTGCCTGGCTGGACATGCCTTGGAGGGAGGGCATCAGTGGGAGGGAACCATAAAGCATAAGGGCAACCCATCCCACTACTCTAGAGTAGCTCTGGCTCGAGAATTGACAAAAGGAAATAAAAAAAAATCTATTCAACTGACATTATGTCGGAGAGAATAGTGAAGATAGCAATTCTTAATATATATACTCTAAATATTTAAAAAAATATTAACCAAAAAATAAAAATAAAAAATAAAAAATATTAACCACCAATGCTTATTAATAGATTCACTCTGATAAGTTTGTGTGTGGACAAGCATTCCAAAGAATGAATGTAAGGCTCGATGGGGTCAAGTAATTTGGCTAAGATGTATAGATCTAGTTAGTATCAAGGCACAAACTAGAAAACCTTAAATATTCTCAGATAGAAACAAAGCAAAAGTCAGCATTGTTTAATGCACTCATGAATATATGTATTCCAAGCAAAGTAACATGCTTTAAAGTTTTTTCTCTTCTTAAAATCTTTCCCTTGGGCACACACTTTGTGTAGAGTGTTCCTGACAAGGGTGCCTATGATGCTCCCTCAGGAGGCACAGCCTTCTTTATCTAGAAGTCCCAGAAAAATAGCAAAATATACCAGGGTGATGCTTACACTCATGATAAGGTAGGTTTGAGGACAGCCATCACCATCAGCCTGAATATTCAGGTTTCTTTCCATACAGGACATGAACATCCCTATGGAATTAAAATGAGCCATCTTCCATCTACTAAACTGCTGCCAAAGGAACCAGAGGACTCCACCTCTCCTTCCACAACTCAGGAGTCCCTCCTTCTGGAGCAGAGGATCACAGAGATGCAAAGCCAGCTGATCCTGAAGCCCAGGCATCGAGCCCAGAGCAAGCAAGGGAGAGGTGAGCCACTTGCCTTTCTTCAAGTGCCTTCTCTTGGCTCATGTCTCCACACTTAAAAACAATTCATGACACAGAATATTCTTTCTGGGTGAGCTATTGTCATCGATGAGGAGGAACAGTATAGGCAAGAATGCAAAACCTACCCTAAATCAAGCTTGGAAAAACTCAAAAGTCTGACAACAAGACCCAACTCATTTCTATGAAGGTTGTTTGCTTGTTTGAAATCTTGTAGGTAGACCATTACTCCTTTCTTTCTCTATATCCCCAGAGCACTTTCAAGGCTGCCCTGAGCCATGTCTTGTGCTGAGTAGTATATTCTATATTTAGTTTAATGCGTTGTAGGCAGCATCATTTATATTAAAGTTGAGCAAACCGAAGTTTTAAAATGTTGAGCTTCCTAAGTAGCAGAACCAGGATACTTCTGGTGCAGTGCTGGCACTCACATGAGTGGAGTGCTTTTCCCAGAAAAGCCAAGTGGCCAGGTGTTAAAGGTTATTTGGTGAAATGTTGCTCATCTGTTTATCCTTCGACAGCTTGGCTCATCTGTTGACTCTTAAAGAATTCAGTTATTTAAGCAATGTTAAGGTATCTTCAAAGGACAACATTCACAGCTGAGCAGTAGAAACTTTCAACTCAGCTTTCCACTGCTGATCACCTTTTCTTTGGAAAGCTCTTCTTTTGATAGGGAATGTTGAGTAATTAAAAATCATCTCTGAAAACTGGTGGTCAATAAATGCATTCATAACCTCTCATTGTTTTTCCTTTTCTATGTTTTCTTTCAAGCCTTGTACTTGTGTGTAGATGTATATATACATGTAAGTCTGAGTGTCTGTATGTGAGGAAGTGTGTTTCCACACTTCATTGTGGTTTACGCTCTTTTCAGTAAATGTTAAACATATTTAACTGAAAACATCATCTCTGGGTGGGTTGGTGGGGTATGACAAGAAAACACAGCCACCACATAGCCAGCATGTAATGACAACTTCCCAAGGACCCTGCCTGCAGAAAGTCATCCTTGAAGATGGCCCAGAGCAGAGGAACCAGAGAAGTAGGGTCAGGCAGATTGTGTCCTGAGAGGCAGATATTTTGGATGGTAGAAACTTGAGCACTCATTAAGCCAAAGAGGAAATCTGAGGCTGAGGGGGGCCTGGCTGTGAAAGCAGAGGATTACCAAACTCAGCTCGATTTGCATATCAAATCCTTCTAGCTTTTAAAATCAGATCTGACACCTGAACCCACTGATTACACCAGTAGTAAACAACAAACAGGTTCAGTGCCTCCTGATGCAGTGTAACCAACTGATGGCACAGGAAATACTTACCTTGAGTCTGATCAAGTCTCTAGGATTAACCATCTGTCTGAAGGATATGGGCAAGGACTCATCAACGCCATGAGGATGCTGTTAGCCAACTTCGGAACACGGGGAGTTCTACACAACAAATGACTCAGTTTCCCTCTTCTAGCCACAACACTGAACATGCTGTATAATGGCAATGGTGAAAATAAGGCTAAGTGAATTAAAACACACTAATCTCCCTTCTTCCTTAGATTCAGGCCAGAAGACCATGAAAAGCAGTGCCTTCAGAAACTCAGCCTTTTGCCTATTTGCTGGCACTTGCCAGAACAACCAGTGCACAGCTGCACCTTCTAAAAAACCAGGACAGCTCTTTGGAGTTTCCCTCACAGATATCTGTGATAATGACAGCTTGCTCTTCCCAATCTGGTAGGTCTCAGTTTGGTGTTTTTTGCCTTCCTGAGGAGGGGGAGCTCAGAGAGGCCAAATGTTCTCATGTAACCCTACCCCCAAATGGAGAAATCATTAGACATCCCCTGGCTTTGGCTGAGAAGCTTTGGTAGTGTCATTTGATTTAGGTACTGCAGAGTCATGAGGCCAATACAACAGGACAACGTTTTGTCCATTCCGCTTGTTTCCACAGAGACAAATGTAGGCCTGTTCAGATCAGTCAAAATGGACTGTGTCTGCATGAATCATCTTCACATTCTGCCATTGTCTTCCTGAGCTCACAGTAGTCTCAGGTCTCCTTCAACTGAGTCTACTTAATCTAACAACTGAAAACATCTTACCTAAGCATAAAGACTCCTCCTGCGGCAAATATGAATCCACTAATCCTAACAGAGTATGTTAAATGACAGCCACAGAGTTTGGCCTGTTATCTCAAATCGGAGTACTGAATGGTCAGTGTGGAAATTTGCTGAGTATCCAGTACCTCTGCAAGCCCTGCACTATATTTGGGAATGTTATCCTAGGTGTGAAGAAATTTACCACGTTAGTTACATGCTACTACTATCCTAGTCCTTGCATCACAGCAATTTTAGGGGGTAGCTAGAACTATCATCCTCCACACTTTACAAATGAATTAGAAAGATTTCAATACAGTTCGCATGTGCCCCAGGTCACACAAATGATCAGAAGCATAATAGGTTTCTGATCCCTGGGTCTATCTGACTCCAGCCCTTATTATCTTTCTACACTGCAGGGAGAGGACATGAAGATAGAGCAAAGGACAGTGAAAGACTCATGAAGGGAATGTAATGAGAGAATAAGAGAGCATTTGAGCTCGATTTTAAAAGAGGAAAGGAAATAGGCATAGTAGGAATGGAGGATGCAATCACTTAAAGACGAATCAACAAATGGGAAATGAGTATGGCAAAAAGATTTCCATACTTGGGGAAGAGCATCTATGTAAGGGAATAAAGATAAAAGACTGGTAAAGTAGGAGACAGGTGAGGATTCCACAAAGGCCGTGAAACACGGAAGTTTGATGTAAAAGGGTAAATTCAATAAAAAAAAATCTGATTGAAATAAGTGATTACAGTGTTTCAGGGTATGACTGTAAGGTGGATTTTTGGGTAGAAACTATAGAGAGACATTAACTAAAGAATCTAAATTGACTTTTTGTCCCCCCAGCTCTAAAACCGTATACCATCCCATAGCCTAACTCTTTCAAAAAGGAAGCAAGCTTTGCTCTGGGCTTGGGATACGAAATGCCATATACTCTTCCTTTTTATCTTACAGGATATGCTTTCCTTTATTAATCGGAAAGGACCACTCATGGAAGACATCTTCAGAAAATCAGCCAGTATAAAATCATGCACCATCCTAAAGGAGAAACTAAATTCTGGGGACACAGTGAACTTGGAGAGCGAATCTGTTCTTGTGGTAGCATCTGTTTTAAAGGTGGGGAAAGTTCTAGCTTTATCCACGCGTGAGTAACTGAAGCTGTGATTGGTGTCTTTCATTATGATTGCCCAAGAACCATCATAGGCATAACTGTGAAGAACTTGACACACTGGAAAACACTTCATGAAATCAAAATTTAAGGAAGCTACTGTAGGAGTTAAAAGCCCCATACATTAGAAATACTTTGTTTTCACCACACACCGCCCACCTGAAGACTCCATGCAAAATACTAATACCAATATGACTACTAGTAATAATAATAAATTTCAAAATATACACTGACACATACATAATGTCTACCAAAGCAAACATCCTGCTTTTGACGACATCCTCACCACCCTGCTAATGAAAGCAGTTTACAAAAGAAAAATTATATGAAACATTTGAAAATACATATAGAAGTTTACAGTAGTAAGCACATGTTTACTTTATGAGGAATCCAAAAAAGCTCAGTAAGGCGACCAGATTATTCTTAACCATCATTGTCTCCTGTTTCTTAATTCCTTTTACTTTGTAAGTCATGGAGGAAGGATTCCACCATTTTTGTCTCCTTTCACCACATCCTAAGCATTCTTTTGTTAATATTTGTGATGTCTAGCCCACCACCCAAGGTTATAATGACATGGTAACCAGCTCTTGCTATATGCCTCTTTTGATTAATCGTTAACTTTTGGAGTAAGTGCAATAGACAAAAGTAGTTTGGAATTCTGAAAAATCAATAGATCGACCTAAGAAATAGATTAATTTTGAAATTATACAGCTGAATCACAGATATCCAGTTCTATTGCTAAAAGGGAAATGGAGAAAGAAGTGAGAACTAGAACAGATAATTTAATCCATGTACCTTGGCACTTGCTAACAGCTGTCAACAAAACTGTGATAATGCAGTAATGACCACACTCTTAGAATCAAGGTCATATTTGGTCCTTCCTTCTCACCTTTGGTCTTTCCTTGTCCCCCATTACTTTTCAGCTATGCAATAAATAACAATAGTCCCTGACCATTACTACACTGGGCGACAGTAAAACACACTATTAAAATATATATAGGCATACAGAGACAGGGGAAAGAATGATGATACATTAGTTAGTCGAATAGCATGGTAAGTGTTGCCCTCTTTAAGGTGCACACATGGAATTGATGTTTCTAGCAAGACTTAGTAGGGTCTTTTCTATTTCCGTGTTATAAGCACAGACTATGAAGATGGTGACCACGTGAGCATAGAGTTCTTAGACATTTCTGAAGTTTTCCCTTCCTAAAATTGACTACTCTTTGTGGAGAATCAGACTCTGCAACCTTGGCCTGGATAGTATTATGTCAAACTATCTGGAGAATTGGCCTACACTAGAAACGAATATATCCTCAGGGCCATCATGAGTTTGCCATTAGACCGTCTACTTTTATACAGTTAAGGAAATGAAGAATGATGCAATTATGAGTAGCTTTTGTAGTACTTCGCAAAAAAGTACACAAAAGAGTAACTGCCATATAATGAAAGGGAGCTTTGTCTTCCTTTCCACTGAAGCCTAGGCTCTGCTTTAATGCTTTTGTTTTTGTTGAAGGAAATCCACACACCTGCTTTTGCATGTGCAAATCAATGGACAGTCAGAGGTGAGCTCTGTGTGGGTCACAGTTTAGGTATCTAAAGGCAGTAGGGAGTGAACTGAAGTTTTCAACTAAGTGTTTTCTCTGTAATATTTCCAATATATATTTTCTGATATATACGTGTGTGTGTGTGTGTATTTTTTTTTTTTATCTACATAAGGATTTTCTTCAAAATGTCCAAGGAAGTATACTGTCATCTGACCTCTATGCTAAATGGCTTGGTGTTATTGATGAAGCGACCGAGGAGGAGAAAATAAATGCAGCCCAGAGGTAATGATGCAATAATTACTCTACTCTGGTAATTTCTCAGAAATACACCAATATACTATTAGGAAAATATTGGCGTACATTTTGCCACTTTGTCCACTAAAATAATGATCGGTGCCAAAGAGTTTCAATTCTTCACACCCGTGGAGGCCAGTTTCAGAATACAGGCATGCCTTATGGCTATTATTGTTCTACTCCTGACCTTATTAATGTGAAATCCTTAGCCATTGTACACCTTCTCAATATATGAAACTGGTAGACAAAATTCAGTGGCCTAAGACAGATGCTAGAGCATCAACAGCCAGTGGTATAACCTTAAGTTTGTCAAACATTTAACCAGAGTGGGTTAGCTCAGAAATTGAATTCAGTGAAACATTTTTGTATACGTTCCTGCCTGGAATTCTGCTACAGCATATTGTGTACTAGATCTAGAAGGATGTTCTCTGTTCTCCGTCTCTATACTTCCAGCTTCCTAAGTACAATGACTTGCCTTATTCAAAAGTGCATCTTTCTGACTTTAGGCTTCTAGCCCAGCTGCCAAAAGCGAATGTTGTTCTCTTGAGATACCTTTTTGGAGTGTTATACAACATTAAGCAACAATCCTTATCCTTATAAGATGACAGCTTATAATATATCAGTGTGTATAGCCCCAAGCATTCTTTGTCCACCTAAGTCCTGCATCTTGGAATTGGAAGACAAGTATATAAAAAAGTTAAGAGAGCTCTCATTCATGTCCCCTGGGTTTTAGAATCCATGCTTTGTATCTTCAATGTTTAGTAGTAAATCGGATGGATCAGTTCTGAAAAGTGCACATTTTCATAGGGACCTTGGAATGGCAGCGTTATTTACCCTACTCTGGTGGAATACGGGAAGGGGTGTTGTTAATGTGGGAAATGCAGAGCAGTTGAGTCGCTTCTTTTCCATCCAGGAGATACAATACTAGACTGACTAAACAAAAGAAAGAGAAGAGTGGTGTAACATGGTAGGAAAGAACCTTGGCTCTGGAGTTTGACAAGCCAAGGTTCAACTCAGGCTGATCCTTGAGGGGAGAGCTTGTAACCTTGTGCAAAGCCATGGATTCCTCATGACACAATTGTAACAACACCCAGCTCCTCTGGTCATTACTGGCACTTCCTAGGTGACTTGGGCACTATGAGCACCCATGGCTCCAAACACATTGGCCTTCATCTGCAAGTTGTGGCTCATTTAGAAAAATACTTGGCTACTGTTTTGCCTCTGCTACATCAGACAGAAACTAGTAGAATATTCCAGAACATCCTAATGGAGCTACACATGCCTAATAAGATAGCATTTCCCCAAACTCATGTTGAGAGCCAGCATTAGGAAAAGCAAGACATGAGAAGGGACTGCGGTTTGACAGACATGTTTTTCTCTGCAGCCATGTGAGTTTTTCCTCAAAAAAAAAAAGAAAAACTCCACAGGAATCTCCACTTTCAAATAAGATATTTTCTCATTGATGAAATGAATTTCATAAGTTTTTGCCTATGCTTTATACATTTTAATAAGATATTAAACAGAAGTCACAACCCAAAATGTACTGGAAACAA
This sequence comes from Canis lupus baileyi, assembly GCF_048164855.1. Classification (NCBI taxonomy): domain Eukaryota; kingdom Metazoa; phylum Chordata; class Mammalia; order Carnivora; family Canidae; genus Canis; species Canis lupus. The sequence goes on from NC_132846.1 coordinate 45,673,463, forward strand.
AATTTTAAAAAATAAGTAAAGTTTAATAAATTAGGTTACTTTGAAAACTACCCTAGTTTTAAAGATGTAACTATTGGTATCACAGTGTAAGTTATAAAACTAGGCCACAAATTGAACTATAGCCCACTGACGAGTAGTATTTCAAATCTATACCCAAAGTACACCGGAAAGTATCACTCTATGTTATATTTCTTAGAGAACTCGGGTTTCTATATATTGTTATCAACTCTGAATTCTTCTTAGAAGTCTTTCACATTTTTGGTTAGATCCAAGATTTATACACAAAATGTGACTTATAGCAATGCCATATGGAAAAGAGCACCCCATTGTGGTCTTTTTGCATTACAGGTTTCTCTTGTAAAGTTTTTGATTGAAAATTGCCTCAAGATATTTGGAGAAGATATCATTTGTCTCTTTGGAGAGAATTCAATGAGTTGTGATAACAATGAGAGGCTGCAGGTACTGTGAATATTTTAATTGGCTTTAGGGAGAGGCAGACTGCAAGGTTGGGGGTGGGGTCTGGCAGATACTTAGCCCTGTTCTGGAGCCCACAACATCCCCAGGGCAATGATTCCCAGCTGCTCCTTCTTCTGAAGCCTGGCTCACAGGTCAAGGGTGGTTTCACACTGTTGGAGACCAAAGAAAGCATAGAAACTTCAAGAAGTTTCTAGCAGTATTAGGGGATAGCATGGTATGATACAGTGTTTGGGAATTTTTTCTAACAAGATTTTAAATGGATCCCACATATATATGATATTCTATAGGTAGTTAAGCATATAATATGCAATTATTTATTTGTTTGTAATATATAAATGTGTTCTGGTTGAAACCAGAGCGCAGGGCTTTTATTCCTCCTCCCTCCTCTCTTTAATCAGTGGCTCTAGAGGCACCACAGGATTCATGTGCTTTGTAAAATGAGTTGAAAAGAACCAGCATCATTGAGAGAAAAGGACTTGACTTGAGGTTGACTTGATGTCAAACAACCTCCAGATTACAAACTCCAGTGCCCCCTTGTATCAGCTATTTGACCTTGGGTCAATTACTCCAGCTCGGTATCAGTTTATTCATCCCTAAAATGTGGATAAAAATAATGTCTAAATCTTAGAAATGTTCTAAAGTTTAAATAAGATAATTTGTGTAAAAGACATTTCTAAAAAAGCAATTAATAGAACCAGGAAAAATTCCCCCGAGACTAGTGTATCATTGGAGCCTAGATAATCGCTGCTAACTGGCAACACCCCATTTTGTAAAACAGAGTTTAGATTCAGAACCTAGAGACACATATCATCAATCCCTCCATAGTTTTGACATGTCTTCGTTTTTTCTTTAGTGTAAGCCATGTCATCAGGAATTAAGATGATTCTAGTGTCATTTCTGAGAGTATTCTAAGACAAATGTTTGCTTTTTTTATTTCATCAGTGATAGAAAAACCACCTGTTGAATCCAGCCAGTGAGAGTGATAGTGATTTCCAAAAGGCACAACTGCAGAATGATACCAAGTCCCCATCTGGCATGGGTCCATCCACCTACATGTCTACAGTTTACTAACTCACTGAAGACTGGAATCTCCATAATGACACTTGACACTTCCTTTTTCTTTATTTTGCCAATGAATGAAAATGAACCCTTTCCAAGACCCAGCTATTTCCATTTAAAGCTTTTTCCTGGGTCCCATATATTCATATTGAGGATATCTTCCTACAGAATATCTCCTCTATCTTCAATGTCTACCATATCTATCATATTACATACTTTTGTGTTGTGTTGTGTTGTATGTCTTTATATGGATAATAAAAATCATTCCATAACTCAGTAGGTTAGACAACCATTTCACTTGGTTATGATTCACATAGCACTTCAGTGGAGGCTCATCTGAGCAGTTCTGGTCTCAGCTGAGGTCACTTGTGCACTTGCAGTTAGCCTGCAGCTCATCTGGAGCTAACCTAGGTATCTGTCTATTGGCTCTGGCTCTCGATTGGTCCCCATGTCTTCCATAAGGTAGCTTCTCCTCCTTTCATATGGTGGAAAAAGAGTTCCCAGAAGCAAGAGAGACTTTTTAAGAGTTAATGTGGGAGAGGACTGTGCAAAGGACCACGCCAAAGATGGTGGTTTACAAGACAAGGAGGCATTATTTACTGAGACCACACATAATACAACTCACGGCAGCACCACTACTACACATACCTTTTTCTTCACTGGCTTTTAATCCTCGGTTCTGTACACCAGCATTTCCTAAGGGGTATTCCAAGTATGGTAGGAAGTATCTTTGAAATAATAACTCATTTCTTACCTCAGGTATTCCTTCCCTCATCCTTCCTCCTGTCTTAAGCTGCCTTAAGAGGCAAGTAAATCTCCTCCTCAGAGAATAAAAGCAATAGGAGAATATGAGGGAAAGGGAGCTCTATGTTGCTTATGAGTTGTACGGAGTTAGCTTTCTAGGAAACAAAAATGATTCATGGCATAGAGTAGAAGATTTAAGTGGGAATCTCATGGGGAAAGCCCAAAACTACTACGTAGGTACATGGGATATCTGCACCTTTTCCTGGATGGAAACCAAACGGAAGCAGAAATTTCTCACAGAATAGTGAGCTGACATGTCTAAGAAAGATGGGGCCCTCTATGTCCACGCAGAGTTTTTTATGCCTCAACATGGAACAGATCAGTTAGTAAAAGTATCTCCATCAGTCTTAGAATAGTATGGAAGAAATAGAAAGCCACTGGGTTTGAAAGACATGTCTCAGCAACAGAAGTACAGACCAAATTCCCAGGACCAGATAGCAGTTTGGACACCTCAGTGGCTATAAGTATACATCAATGACACAGAGCAACCAGATAAGTGCTACTTCACCATTTTACAGCCTCCCCAGTACTAGAAGACTCTGGAACATAGACACACTCATGGGGGCAATTAAGAAATCCTAAATCTCTACCAGTCTTGGAAGAGAGAATCAAACTAGACATCAAGTGAGCCATTTAGAACTACAGAACTGTACATTTCTTACATATGCCAGTGTATAGACTGAGATTGTTATCAGTGCATATAGAATATATAATCCGTACATTGTTTTCCCTTTCCCAGAAAGGGTTCCCTTGTTAAATAGGTTTGGGAAATTCATATTTTCCTTTTGGAAGTCAAATGCTCCAGTTTTTTTTTTTTTTTTTTTTTTTTTTTATTGGTGTTCAATTTACTAACATACAGAATAACCCCCAGTGCCCGTCACCCATTCACTCCCACCCCCCGCCCTCCTCCCCTTCCACCACCCCTAGTTCGTTTCCCAGAGTTAATGCTCCAGTTTTTTGTCCACATTTGTTTGACATTATTTGACCCTTTTGAAGTGACCCCATTAATTAATGATCATTAATTGGAACATTATTAAACATTTCTCTAAATTTATTTCTTAACTCATAGTTTAACATTTCACTCCCTGCCAAGAAGCCATCAATGGATTTCAATATATCTTTGGTTTTTGTTTTATTTTTTTGCTTTTTTCGTGAAAAAATGTCCTCTTTAAGATCCTCCACAATGCAGCCTGCTCTAGTAATGAGTATTGTCTTCACTCTTTCCCAGTGCAAATCCTTTACTTTATCTGGGTCAGACATTTCCTTGGTTCCTGAACAAATCACACTCACTTTTCTCCTATAATTCTCATCTCTTCTTGGACTCTGCATTGCCACACACTAAGTAGGTTAGCCATTTGGGTTCTCCACTCCCAGAAATTTCAAAGCCTTTCTGATCTCATTTTTTTAATTTCTTTTTTTATTGGTGTTCAATTTTTCAACATACAGAGTAACACCCAGTGTTCATCCTGTCAAGTGCCCACCTCAGTGCCCGCCACCCAGTCACCCCCACCCCCCGCTCACCTCCTCTTCCACCACCCCTAGTTCGTTTCCCAGAGTTAGGAGTCTTTTATGTTCTGTCTCCCTTTTTTTTTTTTTTTTTTTTTTTATTGGTGTTCAATTTGTCAACATACAGAATAACACCCAGTGCTCATCCCGCCAAGTGCCCTCATGTCATTTTAATTGTTCTTTGTAAAACATGAGCACTTGACCCTACTAGACATTAGTTCATATGCTGCTTTAACCATCAGGAATTACACTGATGTGCTCATACGTTATCCAGAAAATCCAAATTCCTGTGGTAAACAACTGTATCTTGTGTTAGTTTTATACTACTTTTAAAGCCTGGCCAAATGTCTACCAAAAAAAAAAAAAATGTACAAATGAATATGTTAAATTTTCTAAGAGTATAGAGATTTTATAGAGATTGTTAGAAACAGTAAGTTTTAAAACAAGAGTTCTGTAGAACACAACACATGAAATTTTAGGGGGCAACAATAAGACATAGGTTTGAGTATTTGTTTTAGATATGACTTCACAGCCTGATTCACATGTTCTTTGATATACTATTTTTATTCATTATACAAAAAACATGATATTGGTGTGTGATATGTTTGGGAATAATGGCATGTTTGTATGAAATTTCTTTTAAATGTCAATAATTCAAAATAAAAGGGGCAATTTTGATTTATATTAAAAATTTTCAGCTATTATGTCTTTGACCACTTTGTTCCAATATTCCTCTATTATCTTTTACTAGAATCCATTACAATTTTATGAAACAGTGATTCTCAAAGAACACTCAATATGAACAACCTTTTCACTTTTTCTCTTTGTACTGCATCCTGGGTAAAATTCTCAGTTCTTTTTTCCAGTTTATTAATTCCTTAACATTGGTCATTCTAGAGTTTATTCTTTTACTTTCATATTTTTTTGCTTTTTTCCACACGTATATGTTTTCTGAGATTAATCAGATCTTTTTCCTATTCATACAATTTTATATTTTTTCAATAAAGATCATTTCAGGGGCCCCTGGGTAGCTCAGTTGGTTGAGTATACGATTCTTGATTTTGGCTCAGGGCACGAGATGGAGCCCCCACATGGGGCTCCTCACTGGGTGGGGAGTCTGCTTGAGATCCCTTCTCTCCCTCTCTCCTTCCCTGCTCTGTCTCGCTCATGCTCTCTCTCTTAATTCAACAAAAATCTTCAAAAAGATCATTTCATTCATTTTCCCCTCTGATTTTGGTACCAAGAAGTAGGGTCCTACTCTGACAAATACCTAAAAATGTCAAAGCAGCTTTTTTTTTTTTTTTAATTTTTATTTATTTATGATAGTCACACAGAGAGAGAGAGAGACAGAGACATAGGCAGAAGGAGAAGCAGGCTGCATGCCCCGGGAGCCCGACGTGGGATTCAATCCCGGGTCTCCAGGATCGCGCCCTGGGCCAAAGGCAGGCGCCAAACCGCCGCGCTACTCAGGGATCCCTCAAAGCAGCTTTAGAACTGGGTAAGGGGTAATAAGGCTGTAGGAGTTTGGAGGGCCATGCTGGGAAAAGCCCACATTGCTGTGAAGGAACTAACGGTAGAAGTAATAGATGTTGAAGGCGATTCTGGTAAGAGTTCAGAAATAAAAGCAAGAGCTTCAGAGATAGACTCTATCTTCTTGGAGAATACATAATTAATCAGAAACAGGTTGTTCAAAATATGGATGTTGAAGATCTTTCTGGGGGATCTCAGAAGGAAATAAGGAACCTGTTTTTGGAAACCATAAAAAAGGAGAACCTTGTCATAAAATGGCAGAAACTTGGCTTAACGAGTGTTCTAGTATTTTGTGGAAGTTTGAACTTGGAAACCGTAAAATCGGATATTTATCTGAGTAGATTGCTCAGGGAAGTTTTAAAGAAGCTCGTTTCCTCCTGACTGCTTATACTAAAATGCAAGAAGAGAGAAATGAGTTGAGGGTATTAAGTAAAAGGAAGTCAGGACTCAAAGATGTGAAAAATTCTCAACTTTTCTAATTTCTCAGTTTGTCATTTCTGCTCTAGCACGTGTGCTCATGCTCTTGCTACCCCTAGACACTTCCCTTCTTGTCTTCTTCCCATCCAAACCCGACCTATAGAGTGTCAGCTTGCCAACAAAGTCTGTCTTGATCTGTTCAGTCATGTTGGCATTTTCTCTTTTGAAATTCCATAGCCTTATAATCATTCTCCTGTAATTTTTGTGACATGTAGTCTTTAAGTGGGAAATTTAAGCAAACCAGTGGAGCCCTGCTCTGGTCATTCCTACAGCCTTGAACAAGCAGCTCAACTCTTTTATATATATATATATATATATATATATATATATATATATATATATATATATAGCTTTATTATTTTATTTATGGATCTGAGCAAAAAGTTTTGTGAACCGAAAAATATTGGTATAATTGTTTTAGCTTTGTCTCTCTTAGGAGAACACAGGCTTCTGCACTCAAAGAGACCGGCACAGTTATGTCTAGATAATTAAGTCAGCTTATTCTTGATTGTTTTGTGTGCAAACATGCAGACTACATCCATAGTCATCACTCCTCTTAATCTTTTCAAACAATTCTGTGCCAATCTCCTAAATGTTAGTTCCCTTCTAACATTTTATTTAAAAAAAAAAAATGGTGTCCCAGGCCTCCCAGAATGAACACGAATTTTATAGCGTTAGTATTTCTGTACAGACAGCAAATTTTAGATTTCTTTCCAAAGCACGGGAATAGACTTTAAGAAAATATGTGAATGGCTATAATTTAAGAAGAAAGTATTAAGATTAGAATTTGGAAGGAAAAACAACCACAACTTTTATCTAGAAACTTCTTATCTTCTCCCTCTGCCCCTTCTCCTGCATGCTCTCAATCAATCAATAAAATCTTTATTTCAAAAGAAGAAATGGGCTCACACAATTGTGGAGGCTGGCAAGTCTAAAATCTATAGGGCAAGCTTGCAGTCTAGAAATTCAGGTAAGAATTGATGTTATAGTCTTGAGCCCAAATTGCACAGGCAAATGAGAAATTCAGGCAAGGTTTCTATGGCACAGTCTTGAGGCTGAATTTCTTCTTCAATAGGAAACTGGTCTTTGCTCTTAAGGCCTTCAACTGTTTGGATGATGCCCACTCACACACTATGGAATGTAATCTGCTTTACTCAAAGCCTACTAATTTAAAAGTTACTCACATCTAAAAAATGTATTCACAGTAACGTCTACACTAGTTCTTGACCAAACTATTGGGCACCATAGCATAACCACGATAACATATAAAATTAACCATCACAGTGTGTCATTATCTCTTAGGCTCTGTTTTCTTACCTGTTTCCCTCACTCTTCTCTACTTAGTTTCACCTTACTCCACCAAATAAAATGCAATATGATTTCAGCCCTGTAAGGGTCTCCAATCTGCTACAGACCTAAAATCTCTGAACTAATCAGGAGTTCAAAGAGCTCTCTAGATGACACAGCCACAAAGACCAAATTCCCAACAGCTTTGCGTATCAGAGGTTTTCCTGCATGGTAGATTTGGTGGAAGAGACAATGAGTGAAAGAAACAAATGTATGGGAGGCAGGCCGATCTCAAAATGTTAATACACATTTGCCACTGAATTCACATCATGGATGGTGTATCATTTGTGTCATTATTGCTCGAAGTAAAATTTCATGAAGTCTTTAAACCTGTACCCTGATCCATATGTCAAGACTGATGGGGTATGGCTAGGTAAAGGTGGATCTGAGCTGCTCTTTCATTCTGTATTTGGAATCTCAGTAGTCATCTCCTGGATTTTTTTAGAGCAGAACTGATACAGCATTCAGCAGCATTTCAAACTCTCAAAATGACATTTGAAAGCATTCAAATGAATGCAAATAGCTGCATAAAGTAAGCACTAAAAACTGAGATTAACTATTGCTATGCTTTATGAGCCCTTTCATGTTTTTCTTCTAGCACCGTGGTAATAATAAAACTTCATTGTAGCAGCCTTGGCAGTTTATTTTTATTAAGATTTTATTTATTTATTCATGAGAGACAGAGAGGCAGAGACACAGGCAGAGGAAGAAGCAGGCTCCATGCAGGGAGCCTGATGTGGGACTCGATCCCCAGTCTCCAGGATCACGCCCTGGCCTGAAGGTGGGCATTAAACCTCTAAGCCACCCAGGGATTCCCCAGCCTTGGCAGTTTAAAAACAGCACATATGTATTTCCACGTTTGATTCGTCCTCCAAATAGCACCATGGACAAATATTGTTCCACAGATATGAAACTGGGGATTCAGAATTCAGATTTCACTTGCTGAAAACAAATAGTAAATACTGGGTCAGAAGTAGATCACAGCTTTTTCCACTACATCATCTAGTCTGTTAAACATTCTCAAATGCTGTTCTGGGAAATAAAAATCATTATGTTTCTAAAGTAAATTATGAACCAACAGCCCCGAACGACTTGTGTTAGAGGTAAGAGTTCTTACACAAGAAAAAAAAAAAAAAAAAGCAACTATTTCTGGCATTACCATGAAAGTCTCTTACTGTGAACTATCAGAGAAAAAAGTTAAATTTACATGACTCTCATTGATTTAAAATGTAACATAAAAAACTAGAAGAAAAAAGAAATGGTGTTTTCAGTTATGATAAAGGAAGTAATTTTCTTTTGTGTCTGTTAATTGCATTGGAAAACATTAAAAAAATAAGTACAACTCAAACTTGACTAGATCTTTGAAGAAGTAGAAGAGGAGATTCATTCTGAGGATCAGCTTGATCTTTGCTTCTTTCACAGAGATCAAAAGATTTATTGTTATTTGAGAGGGAAAAGCAGAATTCCATTAGGACTGAGATGAAGGATGCTGGGAGCAGAGTAGCTGCCTTCTCAGTACTTCCTGTTTGGGTATCCTGTCTCCAACAAGATACTCTTAATTGATTCTTCAATATCTAATTCCAGTAATTAAGCCATTTAGACATGGGAAGGATGTTAAACAGAGTCCAGTAAGAGCAACAGGATTCAAAGTCACTGCAAATGACTAGAGTGGCTAGGAGATGAAGGGATTGGAAAACAGGAAACTTTTTTCCTGGCCCTCTAAAGTTATTCTGCAGTGCCTCAAATGAGTTCATTTATCATTCATGGGCCAGAAAATAGGTCTCAGAAATCTCAGAACTGGTTCTCTCTATATAAATCCATCCTTTGTTTTAGATACACCTAATTATTCCCATTCTGTCCTCATCAGCATGCTGACTTCCGAGCCCAGCTCAACTCAGAATTTGCGGACTGAAAGTGTAGTTAGGGGCCTGAATTATGTGACAAGATGTTCTTAGTTTTACTAAAATCAAACTCATCACACATAATAGAGTAATTTCTGAAGTTGTTTTTTTTATTTTTTTTTAAAGCACAACCACAACAAAAGCAAGTGATAAAGCCCCAACTGTATTTCCTTTCCATGACAATGAACAATGGAATGTTCTCTGTTTCTGAGAGGATCATATATTCTATAGAACATAATTTAATAAAAAAAGAACAACATTTAAGAAGGCACATCTTAGAGCAGTACAGACATTTAAAATTTGGGCCATGTATTTATGTTTTAAACTGCAGTTCTTACTCATTCTCCATCTTTTGCCCTTTGCTTATCTCATTTGACAAGCATATTCTCAATAGCCTTCATCTCTTTCTCCATATATGGAATACCAATCATATACAGTTGAAAATCAGGATGAAAATGAGCATTCCATAAACACCACTTTCTTTCATAGTGCCTCATTTTATTTATTATAGAGCTTTTATCGATATTGCCTGGAATGACTTGCTCTTTTGTTGAGTTTATGGTTGATTTTTATCTCAACAGACTGTAAGTTCCATGAAAGCAGAGCCATTTTCTGTCACATGTTCTTCTAGATCCTAAGCCCCAAAGAGGTGTGCTTGGCACATAGTTTTGTTTTGTTTTTGTTGTTTTAGAGAGAGAGAGAGAAAGTTTATGCATGGTTGGGGGAGGAGGGAGGGGCAGAGAGAGGAGAGAGAAAAATCCATGCTCAGCATGGAGCCAATATGGGGCTCCATCTCATGACCCTGAGATCATGACCTGAGCCAAAATCAAGAGTAGGATACTTAACCAATTGACACTTAGCCCACCTGGGTGCCCCCAAGGTATTCATGTATTTTAATAAACTCCAGGCACAGGACTAGACACATTGTGGACATTTCATTTAATTCTCAAAGTGATCTGAAATGTAAATATATTATCCCTTTTTCACAATGAGGAATCAAAGCTTAAAGGAATGAAGTAACTTGTGAAAAATCAAACAATTAGGAATTTAGGTCTGCTGTGTGTTCTTTTTGGGGACCATGTTATAAGAAATGTTCCCAAAGTAGGCCATGGCCATAAACAAGATGATTATGGGTACTAAACAAAGTGGCATTAAGTCACAACAGCATCAGACCATAAAAAAAAAAAAAAAAAAAAAATTATTCCCTTTAAAACTTCTTTGTAATTAACTCTATTACACCAAGGATAAAGTCTCAAAATGGTGCCAGTTTGTATTTATTGGTCCTGCAGTAATTGCTACTCTCTTCTTCTCTCTCTCTGTCTCCTTATTTCACTTAAGGGCAGGTAAGAATATAAACCCAGACTTTGTTGGCAGTGTATACATTTTCTACAACTTACTTAAGGCAGTTAGTTCTGGTTTCTGATTTGCAATAGTTACATAGTTTCATCATAAATAAAATTTTAGATAAAAGCCTTAAATTTACTTAAGGAAAGTATTAATTAGATAAGAGTACAGGTGGGCAGCCCAGGTGGCTCAGCGGTTTAGCGCCAGCTTCGGCCCAGGTTGTGGTCCTGGAGACCCGGGATCAAGTCCCTCATCAGGCTCCCTGCATGGAGCCAGCTTCTCCCTCTGCCTGCATCTCTGCCTCTCTCTCTCTCTCTCTCTCTCTCTGTCTATCATAAATCAAACAATCTTTAAAATTCAAACAGGGATTTTGTGATTTCTCCAGAGAGGCGACTTTCACATATCCTCTGTAGAATCAGTCTGGAATGTCCTCCTCATTTGCCACTCTCTTCTTTAGCTGGCTAAGAGTTAACATGTAATACAATGCTTGCCCTAATCTTTTTATAGCCACTGACTGCGGCTCCCTGGAAACTTCCACATTTTGTTTCTGATAAACAACATATTAGATATCTGCCCAAACAAAACATAAAGTGTTTGAACTCAGCCTGTGCTATTTTTGCATACTTTTACTTGATAGACAAGTGCTACAATAAAGACAACGTGTAAGTTTAGGGAGATAGAGCATGTAAGACCCCTAGACTTATTGGCCTGCGTACAGAACAGAATGTTTAATGCTTCAGAATATCTATCTGGAGGAAGAATCATTCCTGAAATGTTATAGTTTCAGTTGTGTGTGCTGAGTGTGAAGCAGGCCCCCACTGGCTGTAGCCATTTGGCTTTTGGAGAATCAACTGGACCTGAGAAACCACAGAACTCTTCTCTTTAACTTGGTTTTTAGTGGTAAAAACCTGAGGCTGTATTGTTCAAATCTCCTTAGATTCTCAACATACCAGAGTACTCTTATTGCAAATTCCCTCTTGGGGCGTAAGCAAGCATAAGTGGGTATCTGTTACATATATACTAAAGAATCCAACTTTAAAACAAATTTTAAAACTTTTAAGAATATTAAACTGGTCATCAATATATTAGGCTTCTGTATGTCTTAGTACATTTTTTTCACTATAAAAAACTCATCTACTTGTTTCAGGAGCCAACAGGTAGGGTTAACTGCCTCTAAAAAAAATCAGTGAAGAAAAACACTCTTATTCAGTGAATTTCTCAATGTAATGGGGCATATAAAACATGCACATACAAAGCATTTCAGATTTAATTTTACCTTCACCAAAATTATGTTCTCATTAAAATGATCTAAATCTTTTGAATTAAAAGAACAGGAGTTTCTTATAATAGTCAATATTCAATATTCTTGTGATATTAGTAATTTATATATATATAAACTCTAGGATTTTAAGCAGTGACATACTTTTGCAAATGTATATCATTTATTTGAGCCAGATTTTCAGGAATTTGTACTGGGAAGTCACAATAGCTATTTTACTTCTTTTTGTAATGTATATCTTGAGAAATTTAGTCCCCCTATACTTCCTGAAGTTCTTCTTTAACTATTACATCTATCCTTCCAACATACCACACACTTTCCTATCGCTGCATCTTTTTTTGATGTTATCTCTTCCCTCACGTAAGTTGCAAGGAAAACTTCTATTTATCTCGCAGAACCTGATTTAAATATCACCACCTCTGGCAAGTATTCCCTATGTGCTTTCTATCTCTACCTCTTTGAGCAGAAGCAATTTTTTACTTTCCATTTATATTTCATCATATCACTTTGTAAAACCATCTAGTATTTTTATGATCTGCTCTATTAGTAATTTCAGGTCTGTCATCCAAAGTATTGATAAGTCCCTTTATGGCAAAAAACAGGTCTTCTTCATAATTGTGTCTTTCTAGCACACTAGACAATTTCTCATTGATAACTGACGTTTAGTACATGTTTGTTGTTGTAAACAAAGAAATTTCAGCTCAGGAAAATGTGAAGAAAATTTCAGGTGATCCTAGAGTAATGGTTTTGAAAATTAGTAAAAGGTTCTTAAGTACAGTATTAGGGCTTTTCGTGGTTTAGATGTATTTTTTCCATTTATGATTCTATTAAAGTTTTAAAAGTGTTTCAAAGTAGTTTTATCAATTTCTATTCCAAGCAACAGTGTATGAGAGTTCCAGTTGTTCCATATCTTACCAACACTTACGGTTTTCACATTATATTTATATATTTATACACACACACACACATATTGCTGGGCTGGGCTTGACATCTTATTCAGTATTTTTGTTTCTAGTGTTTATAAGTGAAGTTAGACTATATTAATTAATCTTTCCTTAATCTGATAATTTATTTCCTCCATTCCACTTTGTGTATATTCTTCCTTTTTTTCTAGTTTCTTTTATTGAAAGCTTAGATTCACACAGATTCAATCTCTGTATTTGTGTATTTATGTGTGTATATACATATGTATCTGTATACATATATTTATGTATTAGATACATCTTAATGTATTAATATTTATATTATATATCAATCGTATATCCTATCTATTCTTATTAATATTTACTTTTTACTCTACTATGTATATTAATATGTAATATTAATATATCAATATTGGCTCTATTAATATCAGGCAAATAGATCTTAAGATAGAATTATTTTCTGAAGCAGTTTAAGTTCTAATAATATATATTTAATATATGTACTATATATGTAATACATAATACATATATAAGCTAATATAAAAATATAATATATATTAATGGCATAAATATATCGTATATCTATATCCTGTTACTTATATAGCATGCATTTAATATATGTACATTAATTATATATTAGATTATATAAGTCTACAATATATGTTTAAGATCTAAAGATATGTATCTAATATATATACAAATAAATATTAGAATTATATATGAAAGATATTTGACTATATATTCCACTATAACTTTACATTTATACATAATATATAATAATCCTGTTATTATATGATATATACTTGATATATATTATGTGTCTATGCACTATACATGAATATATTATATAATTTATACTTTCTGCATAATCTGCCCAGATAGGTGAGATTCTTTCTCACCACATTAACTTTCTGTGCTTATGCTACTGTGTTTTGTCTTGATTACTTAAAAAAACAAAACCCAGAAGTTCTTACTTCTGAGACAGCTAAGATTGCTTATAGTTACCCTAACTTCTTATGTTTATTTATAAATATTGTGTTGTCATTTCAATTAGCAAGAAACCAAGCTACAACCATTCATTGTTCTCAGGTATTTATGTTAAAAGTCAAGTGACTAATCTCTTTTGCTAATGATTTTGAGTTTGTCTTCTCAAAGCCAGCCACAAAATTTAGAAAAATCAAGGGTAAATGAATGAATAAATCCAAGATATCTTTTTAAACTATTTTGTTTTCTTTTTTTCTTACCTTACAAACAGTAACAGTAGGAAATACTACTAGAAATAATCTTTTTGTGTGTGTGTATTCTATTTCATTATTAGCTCAGTACTATCACAAAAGCTACAAGAGAAGAATTATGAAATCAGACAAGTTTCAACTTTATTGGTTGTTACGTTCTGGTAAAAATGTTATTAATCTAAATATATTTCTGAGATTATATACTTTATAGAAAAGTACTCATATGTCACACACAACATGTTACTACCCTAAAGGAAAACTGATATAATCCCTATATAACATTTGTGTATCATACCCAAAAATAGAGTTTTACTTTCTTCCATTCTGATGTTGTTGGTTACTGATTTAATTAACCATAATAGTTCATCCTTATCCTCAACAGGTAATACTGATTTCCTTTCTTGCTAGCCCAAAACCTATGACATGAGGCAGAGGCCAAACACTGTTTTTTATAAGGTAGGGCAGTTTCAGAGCCTTATGAAAAGGACTGTACCAGGAACTCTAATAATGCCTCAAGAAATGGACTCAAAATATAGCACAGAAGCAGCAGCTTTTTTTTTTTTTTTTTAAGATTTTACTTATTTATTCATGAGAGACACACATAGAGAGGCAGAGACATAGGCAGAAGGAAAAGCAGGCTCCCTGCAGGGAACCCCATGTGGGGCCAAACGCAGATGCTTAACCACTGAACCACCCAGGCATCCCATGGAGCAGCAGTTTGAAACACACCAAGCAGATTGGTTTCCTGATATCACAACTTGTGCTGGGGGTGTAGGGATCTTCAGGAGACTTCTCCAAGAACAAAAGAGCTGATGGGTGCAACTGCACTCCCCTACCCCTCAGCCTGTATATCTGGACAACTGCAGGATTCAGCATGAATACTCTCCATTTAGCTTGCTAACACTTCATGCCTCACCCCAGTATTCTCCTGCGGACCTGTCCACTTCAACACAACCTCGGCAGGAGTCCATCAAAACTATGTCACAAGACTGGCAGTGTGCAACCAGCCCTAACAGGGACCAGGACCACTTCACAATGACTCCTGCCCTGGGGAGAGGGAAAGAAACCACCCATACCAGTTTGACTGCAACCCCAGCAGTTGGGCTGGGGCCAGACATCTGTTCTGACTATAGGCTCCACCCACCAACAAAAGCTTCCCAGGGGACAACATAGGGAGCCTGCCCTGCAGTTCAGTGAGACTGAAGCTCTGGGAAACTGCTGGTCTGAGTAAACTCAAGCCCAAGGTGGGCCCCAGACTGACCTATTAACAACACAGAGACCAAGCCCTAGCCACGACAGACAAAGAGAACCATTGCAGACTACTGGACTAAAGACAAACACAAGTGAGCCACAATAGTAGGGTACAGACAACCCACATAGGAGACACTTGTGAAGCATCAAGTTCTGGGGAACAGGGTACATTGCATTGCAAGGCACAACAGGACCTCTTTTTCAAAAGGTCACTATCATCAAGAGCAGGATATGTAGCTGACATTCCAAACACACAGAATCAGACACAGAGAATTAGGCAAAATAAGGAGATAGAGGAATATGTCCCAAATAAAAGAACAGTACAGTATCAAAACAAGAGAGCTAAATGAAATCCAAATAATATGCCTGATAGAGAATTTAAAGAAATAGTCATAGAGATACTCACTAAATTTGAGAAAAGAGTAGAGAACCTCAATGGGACACTAAACAAAGAGATAGAGAACATAAAAAAGAACCAGTCAGAGATGAAGAACTCAATAACTGAAATTAAAAACACACTGGATAGAAGAGAGGAAGCAGAACTCAAGGAGGCAGAAGAATGAAGTCAGTGACCTGGAAGGCAGAGTAACAGAAAGCAATCGAACTGAAAAAGAGGGAGAAAAAAATAATAATAAATGAAAATAGATTTAAGGAACTCAAAAACACCATCAAGCATAACAACATTTGCATAATAGGAATCCCAGAAGAAAGAGAAGAGGGGGTAGAAAATGTATTTGAAGATATAATAGCTGAAAGCTTCCCAAATCTGAAGAAGGAAACAGGAAACAGAAGTCCAGATTTAAGAGGTACAGAG
The DNA here is from genome assembly GCF_048164855.1 of Canis lupus baileyi. Classification (NCBI taxonomy): domain Eukaryota; kingdom Metazoa; phylum Chordata; class Mammalia; order Carnivora; family Canidae; genus Canis; species Canis lupus. Next base: position 45,689,410 of record NC_132846.1, read on the forward strand.
AGCCCCCAACAAAATCAACTCAAGGAGGTCCACACCAGACATACAGCAACTAAAAATGGCAAAAAGTAGTGGGAAAAAGAATTTTAAAAGCAGCAAGAGAAAAGAAAATAGTCACAAACAAGGGAAACCCCATAACACTATAAGCTGATTTTAGCAAAAATTGTGTGGGCCAGAAGGGAGTGACATGATATATATACAGTGCTGAAAAAAACATCTGCAACCATGAATATTCTAACCAACAAGGCTATCATTCAGAATAAAAAGAGAGAAATAGTTTCCCAAACAAAAGTTAAGGGAATTGATCACAGCTAAGCCAACATTACAAGGAATGTTAAAGGGGAGGCTTTGAGTGAAAAAGAAAGACCATAAGCAGGAGTAAGAAAAGTAAGAAGCAAAAAGCAGTGAGTCTACAAAAACTAGTCAAGGGATTCATGAAATAAAAAGATATAAAGTATGTCACCATACACCTAAAATGGTTTGGAGAGAGTAAAAATTAAGTGCTTTTAGAATGGATGCAAACTTCAGGGGACCATCAACTTAATATAGACTGCTTTATGCATAAGATGTTATACGTAAACCTGATGGTAACCACAAATCAAAAACTGGCAACACATATGCAAAAAATAAAGAGAAATGAATCCAAGTAATCCACTAAAGAAATCAGCAAACTGTGAGAGAAGAGAGGTATGTTCTCTCTGTACCTACTTTGTTGAGGGTTTTGTTCTCTCTGTTCCTACTTTTTGAGGGTTTTATGTTGCACTCTATCAAACACATTGCATCTACTGAAATTATTATTATTATTTTTAAAGATTTTATTTATTCATGAGAGACACAGAGAGAAAGAGAGAGGCAGAGAGACAGGCAGAGGGAGAAGCGGGCTCCATGCAGGGAGCCCGACTTGGGACTTGATCCCTGGTCTTCAGGACCACGCCCTAGGCTGAAGGCGGCGCTAAACCGCTGAGCCACCCGGGCTGCCCTATTATTATTATTTTTTAAGATTTTTTATTTATTTATTCATGAGAGACACAGAGAGAGAGAGAGAGAGAGATAGGCAGAGGCACAGGCAGAGGAAGAAGCAGGCTCTATGCAAAGAGCCTGATATAGGACTCGACCCCAGGTCTCCAGGATCATGCCCTGGATTGAAGACAGCGCTAAACTGCTGAGCCACCCAGGCTGCCCTCTACTGAAATTATTACATGGGTTTCATCCTTTCTTTTATTGATGTGATGTATGGTATTGATTGATATGTGAATATTAAACCACCACTGCATCCCAGGAATAATATCCTACTTGATATGGTGAATGATTTTTTAATGTACTGTTGGATTCTGCTTGCTAATATTTTGTTAAGGATTTTTGCATATATTCATCAGAAACAATGAATTGCCTGTAGTTCTCTTTCTTTTTCTTTACTTTTTTTTTTTTTTTAAGATTTTATTTATTTATTCATGAGAGACACAGAGAGAGAGAGGCAGAGACACAGGCAGAGGGAGAAGCAGGCTCCACACAGGGAGCCCAACGTGGGACCCAATCCCGGGTCTCCAGGATCAGGCCCTGGGCTGAAGGCAGCGCTAAACGGCTGAGCCACCTGGGCTGCCCCTTTTGGTAGTGTCTTTATCTGGTTTTGGTAGTAGGGTAATACTGGCCTCATAAAATGAACTTGGAAGCTTTTCTTCCTCTTTTTTGGAACAGTTTGAGAAGAACAGGTATTAACTCTTTAAATGCTGGATAGAATTTGCCTGTGAAGCCATCTGCCCTGGGCTTTTACTCAAACCGAGACTTTTTTCCAAAGTCCTTGCTCTTCACCTATATCATATACATAGACAAGAATATGCTGTGGATAGCAAGATATAAATGTCGTGAGACAGAAGACTATTCAAGCTTCACCCTTCACATTCATATCTTCATCCAAGTCCATTATACTTAAATGAAAAGGCCCCATTTCAGATTTGTAAGGATCTTCTGGGGCTTCTTTTACCTATCAGTAAAATTTTCCTACAATGGTGGAGTTTTTTTTTTTTTTAATCAAAAGAAGAAAAGAAGTTAGAAATGGAAATGATAGAGAATAGTTTTCCCTCTCTGTCTAGACAAATGCATTTCTCTTAACAGCTCTCTTGAATCTTGGTGAAGATAGAGACTCTAGAGCGAGTAAAACTGGTACTCTTCCCAACACCTGCTCTCACTGTATGAGGACTAGGGATAATCAGAGAAGTAGATCTTAATACGCATCACATGCTTCACTAGACTGGCATTGTTCCAGACAAATAAATTACTTGACTACAGAAGGGGCAGTTATGTTGGAATTTCAACTAAACAATAACAACAATAGTGGCAAAAAAATAACAATATTAATAACTATGGATTTGTGGGCTTCCTAAATTGTTCAGAAATGTGAGGTCCACAACTCTGATGTGTCTGCTGTCCAATGCTTGATTTGTGGTATAGATCAAAAACTTTTCCCTGGGCAGCTCAGTTGGTTAAGCATCTGCTTTTGGCTCAGATCATGATCCCAAGACCGTGGGACGGAGCCCAACATCAGGCTCTCTGCTCAGTGGGGAAGCTGTTTCTCCCTCTCCCCCTGCTTACCACTCCCCCAATTTGTGATCTGTCTCTGTGTGAAATAAGTAAATAAAATCTTTAAAAAAAAATTTTCTCGGGGGATCCCTGGGTGGCTCAGCGGTTTAGTGCCTGCCTTTGGCCCAGGGCATGATCCTGGAAACCCGGGATCGAGTTCCACATCAGGCTCCCTGCATGGAGCCTGCTTCTCCCTCTGCCTGTGTCTCTGCTTCTCTCTCTGTGTGTCTCTCATGAATAAATAAATCTTTTTTTTAATAAATATATTTTTTATTGGTGTTCAATTTGTTAACATACAGAATAACACCCAGTGCTCATCCCGTCAACTGCCCCTCAGGGCCCGTCACCCAGTCACCCCCACCCCCCGCTGACCTCCCCTTCCACCACCCCTAGTTCGTTTCCCAGAGTTAAGAGTCTTTCATGTTCTGTCTCCCTTTCTGATATTTCCCACTTATTTTTTCTCCTTTCCCCTTTATTCCCTTTCACTATTATTTATATTCCCCAAATGAATGAGAACATATAATGTTTGTCCTTCTCCCATTGACTCATTTCACTCAGCATAATACCCTCCAGTTCCATCCACATTGAAGCAAATGGTGGGTATTTGTCGTTTCTAATGGCTGAGAAATATTCCATTGTATACATAAACCACATCTTCTTTATCCACTCATCTTTTGATGGACACCGAGGCTCCTTACACAATTTGTCTATTGTGGACATTGCTGCTATAAATAAATAAATCTTAAAAAAAAAAAACTTTTCCCTGAAAAATCATGTGAAATTTACATACAGTGAAATTCACAGAACCCAATTTTTTACTGTCCATTTGGTCAGGGACTAATTGCCATATTAAAATCACCCTCTGTCAGCTATTTTTTTCTAATGTATATTAGTTTCTTATTTAATCAGACACATTTTATTTCCATTGAATATGGAATTCTAATTCCTTATTATTTAACCTTAACTCAAATCTTACCCTCTCTTTTAATAAATTAGGACATACTAGTCTTGTATAATATTATTTCTAATTATCAGTTAGTACATTCCTCTTCTTTCATCTGACAGGTGAGACATACAATCACTCAATCTTCATGCAAAGATATATGATGATGTAATACAGATTTTACAGAATATTGTGTATGTTATTTCTATTACATAATTCATTTTAGTGTTTCCATCCCTCAAAATATAGCATTCATATGAAATGTTTCTAAAAATCTTTTGCTTCTTATGTACAGACATATATAAATGAATAACTGTCTTACAACATGTAATAGGTTGACTTATTTATTTGTATGTGGGGATTTATATAGTGATTTGTCTCCAAAGAGCAACTGAAATAATTTTTAAAAATGGAAAACATAAAATTTTAATGTGAAGACTACAGGGAAGGCTTTAATTAAGGAGAAGGCTGACATATTTTCCTGATAATGACAACACAGACATTGTTAAATTTCTTTGCGAGGACAATGAGAAAAAAGATAGGAGGGTGCTTTTATAAAGTCATTGTTATTATGACTCAAGTCAATGAGCTGAAGTACAAGCTTCATTATGACCTATGTCCATCATCTTGATACTTAATAATGCACCAGATGCACTTTTCCTGCTTTGTCAATTGCCTGATCTATCAGTCGACTGAGGGTTCCCTGCCAAACGTGACTCTTCCATCTCCAGAGGAGATAGTTGGTTTACCCACATCTAGACTTCATCATTTTCTTCCCAAAATATTTTGTTCCCTGAGACGGGTTCCATCGGAAATTAGGTCGGAAATTTGTTTACTCACCACATTTTAGGTCAGAAGAAACAAAGGAAACGGTATCTCATCTTGATAAATGTTTGAGATAGGTCAGATGACATACTAATTTTAAAAGTGTGTTAATCCCACTTAAATGTAGATGACGAATTAATTTAAACGTGGGCTAACCGGCCTGCTTTGCATTGCATCCGGGCAGTGCCTTTGCTCTCAAGTTAACCTGATTGTGCAGAGGTGCCCTTGTTTCCTGACTTCATCCCCAAACCATCACGGTTATTTCAGTTTACCTTCTCCTTTTTCCAGAACATCTTGTTTGCAGTCATGCAAAGGGAGTGTTTGGTGCAAAGACGCCTAATTCATAATTAGCATCGGCGTTATCATGGGCATACTAGTAGGGGAATGCCTCTGCTGGAAGTCACCCACCAGGACCCACAAATCTGTGGCCCACACCCGCGGGCTGCCTGGGCTCGCAGGAAGGTGGGTCGCCGCTCCTTCCAGACCCAAGCCCAGGGCGCTGGACGGTCGTGGTTCACCCAGGTTGGAGGCAAAGTGCCCAGGGTAACAGCACTTCTCATTTTTGGTGGAAACTGCCCCTCCCTCCGGCTCTCAGGACCTGGGGGTGGGCGCACTCATCGCGACCGTCCCTCTCTTAAGCGGGGCACTCCGCGAGCCCCCCCGCCCCCGTCACCTCTGTGCGCCCCCCCTGCAGCCCTTGCAGCCCCAGCGCACCTCAGCGGCGGCCACTGAGCTTCCGGGGAGCTCGCCAGTTGCCTCCGTCGCCGCCTGGGAATCTGGGGCCCGAGCGTCTGCGAGCCCCGGTCTCCGGCGGACCCGGGGGGAGGCGCGGCCGCTGCGCCTGCCCCACCCGCCCCACCTGGGGGCGGGGAGGCCCGGGAGAGGCGGGGCGCGGCCAGAGGCTGGCCCGGGGCGAGCAGCGCCGCCCACAGCCCGGGGCCGGGAGCGCAGCGGAGGGGGAGCGGCTCGGGCAGAGCTCTCCTCCTCGCGGAGGGACCGCGGCCGCGGCGCACAGCGGCACGAGCCAGCTGCCAGACGCCGCGTGGGCCCCGGAGCGGGGCAGCCCCGGCGCGGGCGGGGGGCGGGGGGGCTGCGGCGGGATCAGGCCTCCGCGGAAGCGCGGCTGGATGATCACCGGGACTTCACCGTCTCTTACTTTGTTAGGAAAGCCACCAGGTAAGGAGGGGACCCCGGAGGACGCGCCGAGCGCTGACAGTGACCTGGGGGCTCAGCTCGCCCCCTTCCTGAACCTTCCCCCTTCCTTCACCCTTAAACGCGCTGTTCCCAGGCCCTTTGCTTTCGGAGGAGGGCTTTGGTCCCGCTGGGGCGCAGAGACCGCGACTCCGCGGCCGGCGCAGTCGAGGCGCCCAAGCGTGGGGTTCGGTCCAACTTGCTCACAGAGTTCAGATACGACAATGTACCTGCCGGACCCCCTCCCTCGCCCCGCCCCCCACCCGGCTGCCCTGGCGATCCCCAAGGGCAGGATCGTTCACAGACACCCGCGCTCAGAGGCCTTCCCCGGCCCCCCTCTAGCCTCCAGGGCCCCCTAAATCTTAGCGAGCCCCAAACCGTGTTGGAGCCCCTTCCCTGCAGCTCCTCCGGGAGCGTCGTTTCCAGCTGGGTCGCGGCGGCTCCGCTCCGCCCCGGCCCCCCTCCCCGGCCCGGCCCTCGGGGGGCGGGGAAGCCGGGCGCGGGGGAGCGCGGGGAGCCCGAGGCGGAGCAGGCGGGCGTCCTCCCGGGGTGCGCGCGGTCGCCCCTCGCCCCCCGCAGTCCCTCCCGGGCTCGCGCGCTTCCTCCCACTCTCCGGCTGCGCCCAGGGCTCCGCGGCGCACTCGGAGGCGCTGGGGCGGGCGGCGGCGGCGGCCGGCGGGGGGCTGGCGGGTCCCGTGGGGCGGCTGAGCCCCGAGGTCGGCTCCTCGCGGTCGGAGCCCAGCGCCGGGGCGGCGGCGGCGGCGGAGGGCGGGGAGGAGGCGCCCGGGGAGCGCCGCGCGCGTGGGAAACGCTCGCCGCTGCGCCGGGAGGGATTGGGGCTGGGCCGGCGGCGGGCGGGGGCGGGGGCGGGGGCGGGGCGGGGCGGCGGCGTCCCCGCAGCCCGAGGAGCGGCCGGGGGCTCCGGGGCGCACTGGCTGCAGGCGGCGGCGGTCGGGGGCGACGCGCGCCAGGCGGGGCTGATGGGGCGGCCCGGGCTCCCCACCGCCCCCCCGGCCGCGCGGGCTCGGCTGTGCCGGGCGCTCCCGCCAGGGGGCGGCGCAGGGCGGGCGGCGGACGGCGGCGGGGTCGGGAGCCCGCGACAGGCTTCAGGGGCCGCCTCACCTGGGCTCGTCGTCGCCCCCCAGCCCAGGGCCTGCGGAGGCCGCGGGAGCTGCGCCTCCAGCATCCTATGTTCGCTGTGTTGCCCTTTGGAGACCAAGCAAGGTAGTTGGCTGAGCATCCCCCCCCCCACTTCCCTTGGGGGCGCGGGGCTGGGTGCGGGGTGGGGGCGTCGGGGTCACGCCAGCGGGGGGTAGGGGGGTGCGTCCCTGGAACCGGCCTGATAGGTTTCTCCGCCTTTATTCTCTTCCGGTGTAGTGGTACTTTGGGATCCTAGAAGCGGCTCTTGTTTTTTTGTTTGTTTTTTCACAAAAGGCTGTTTCTCCTAAAGAGTCGGTGTGGACGTCATCACTGTCGGGGTTTGAGGACGGAGCCGACCGCTTAGGGCAAATCTGATCTCCAGGGTTTAGTCACTCCGCTCTCCCTTAAAGTCTCCTTGCCCGCCTTGGCAGTCTTCCTTCAAAAGTCCTGAACCTGGGCACCCTGGGTGGCGCAGAGGTTTGGCGCCTGCCTTTGGCCCAGGGCGCGATCCTGGAGACCCGGGATCGAGTCCCACGTCAGGCTCCCGGTGCATGGAGCCTGCTTCTCCCTCTGCCTGTGTCTCTGCCTCTCTCTCTCTCTCTCTCTCTCTGTGACTATCATAAATTAAAAAAAAAAAAAAAAAAAAAAAGTCCTGAACCTGGAGCCACCAGAGGGTCAACCCCGAAGAGAGTGACGTGTGTTCGAAGGACGCTGTCGTGCGCGTTGGGCCGGGCCGGGGCACTCAGGCACCGCGATCCGGAATTCTTGCCTGCTGGGCCCGGGTCCAGGGCTCCCAAGCCACTCCCAGGCCATCCGTCCCCAGCTCCCTTTCTCCCTGGCCCACTTCCCCCTCTCTGTCACATTGAATGGGGAGTGGGCAGGAGAACTGGGCTGATTTTTTTTTTTTTTTCAGTGGGTCAGGGTGTTCTTTGGAGGTGTTCTGTAGGCAGGTTACTAATATTTGAAAGAAAAAAGTGAGGGGTCTTACTTAAATCAGCATAGATGTTCTCTCCCCCCCCCCAAACATAGGCACTTAGGGTAGCTTGGTGGTCGTTGTTAAACAGTTAAATACATAAGAACACTTCTTTCAGAGCCTGCCAAAACTTTGCTAGTAACTTTTTATTGGGAAACAAATGGAAAGAGTTAAATTTACTTTGTTTTCCGCATTACTTTTTCTCCCAAGTAGCATAGAATTAAAATCCTAATTTCTCAGAGTTGCTGCTCAGTGTAAAATGTAGGTCATCTGAAACCCTATATAAAGACTTTTATTTTTTTTTTAGCTATGGTTATTATATTATAGTTGTTGACAATAGACTGACCACCTTCTTTAAAACGTATGTGTGTATATATATTCTTATATATCTGTAAGAGTTCATGTTGAGTAAAAGTCAGAAAATGAAAGTGTAAAATATTTAAAGAGTAGTACAGGCCATTAATTTTAAGAGTTATAAAGCGCTGGAAGCTGTCAGTTTAAAGAATATAATCTAAGAGCTTGTGTGTAGTCAGGGGTTCTGGTTTGGGCTTATATTTGGTGGCATTAACTGGAGATTTTTTTTTTTTCATTTATTTATGATAGTCACAGAGAGAGAGAGAGAGAGAGGCAGAGACACAGGCAGAGGGAGAAGCAGGCTCCATGCACCGGGAGCCCGACGTGGGATTCGATCTCGGGTCTCCAGGATCACGCCCTAGGCCAAAGGCAGGCGCCAAACCGCTGCGCCACCCAGGGATCCCCATTAACTGGAGATTTAAGAGAGATTAAACAGTGGTTGATTATAAAAATTCCAAATTTCTAAACCCAGTGTGATTCATATGGTTGTGGCAAAAACTTATTGCAGACATTTTGACTTTAGAGCTAGGATTTTTTTTTTTTTAACTAGAAGCTCACATTACTTTGCTTTTTTCCCTTTTGTTACACGCTGTAAGTGTAAAATGAGTCTGTGATTCAGGACCCCATGAAACAGATGGTTCTGTAGAAACATTTAACATGTTTTAAAATTTAAAATAAATTTGGATTCACTTAGATTGGGCATCTGTGCCTGTAAACAGGCATGTTGATGGAATATTTCTACCTTATTTGATTTAATTGTTGTCATTTGACATTCATGCATGCTTTTTTATCCTATCCCCAGACTGAATGATCTGTACTCAGAAGTAATCCTTGAACAGGATGAAGGTTTCTGGCATTCCTAAATTCTTATTTAAATACCTGCCAAGGGGATCCCTGGGTGGCTCAGCGGTTCAGTGCCTGCCTTTGGCCCAGGGCATGATCATGGAGACCCTAGGATGGAGTCCCTAGTCAGGTTCCCTGCATGGAGCCTGCTTCTCCCTCTGCCTGTCTCTCTCTCTCTCTCTCTCTCTCTCTCTCTCTCTCTCTATATATATATATATATATATATATATATATAGAATAAATAAAATCTTTAAAAAAAATAAAAAAATAAATAAATGCCTGTGAAAATTGGTTGACTTTGAAAGGATTTCTGCTGCTATATTACGTTGTTTGTTATAACTTATCTTCAAACACAGAGCTAAGCATACATAAAACACAGAGCTAAGCTACATAAGCATATAACTAACTACAGGGACTCAGATAATCAATAATGTGTCATGAGAAATCCCTTCCCCGATAACTGCTGGTTAAAAATTGTTGACTGAATGAGCAAATATACTAGATCTGCTTTCCTGTATAATTTAACACTGAGTTCATCCCTCCAAGAAAATAATTAGAAACAAAACAGTTGTGAGACAACTATAGTAATAAAAACCATATAACAGAATTTTTAAGTCCTGGCTCTATTTAAGAGATATAGTAGGCCCTGTAGGTTATATGAGGATAAATTAAGCATAGTTAGTTACTAGGCTTACATCCAAGAGGTGATAAATACTCATAGTTAAACTGCAGTGTTAATTTTATGCAACAGACATACCAGCGTTTAGATCATCAAAGACTGCCCTCCCTTTTGTTGTAGTTCATTTAGGAGCCTTATTTATTGATCCATTCACTTCACTCAAAAATTATTTGTTGTAGACACACTATGAGACAGGCATTTTCTCAGCCCGGGAACAAGGCAGACCCGCAGCGCTGATGAAATTTACATGTGGTTGGAGGAGACAGACAATAAGACAACAGAGCAACTAATAAGAATTTAGGTTCTGTGAAGTGAGACCATCATGTGTCAAAGGCCACTTTAGGTGGCACGATCAAGGAAGACTTGTCTGAGTAGAGATGCAGAAGCTGTGATCAGCCAGATGTAGGTGAGGGGAGAACATTCCAGACTGAGGACAGTTAGAGCTTGGCGTGCTTGAGGAGCACCAGGGAGGCCAGCCTGGGCAAGTGGAACGATGGTAGGGGATTGAAAGAGTTTGAGTTTTATTCTTCAGTCACTGAGACACCAAGTAGGATAATTATGACGTTAAGATATACTTTGTTTAAAGATTCCTCGGGCTGCTATGGGGATAATGGATTGAAAGGGGGCACGTATAATACAGAGAGACCAGTGAGGAGGCTGTAGCCATAGTGGACTTACTTAGACCAGGATGTAACATAAGAGATAGAAATGACCAGATTGGGATACAAGCTTTGGGGAGTCACATAGATGGGGCTTGGCTTGGATGTGAGATTTGAAGGGAACAAATTTAGAATTATTCCTAGATGTTGATTTGAGTAACTAGGGAGGTGATGGTGCTTTTATTAATATAAGGAAAACTGGCAGGGAGTGAGATTGTAGTAAGATAATGAGTATCATTAGGAATTCTGTTTTTTTGCCATTTTAACTTGTCTGTTTAGATATCCACATGGGCTTGTCAAGTAGGTGTTTTGATTTAAAAAAAAAGTTTATTACCATTTTCCAATAAGATAAGAATCATTTGACTAAATTTTAGGTTGGTAGCTGAAATAATTCAAATGCCTATTTTTTTTTCAAAAAATTTTTTTAATTTATTCATGATAGTCACAGAGAGAGAGAGAGGCACAGAGACACAGGCAGAGGGAGAAGCAGGCTCCATGCACCGGGAGCCCGACAGGGGACTCGATCCCGGGTCTCCAGGATCGCGCCCCGGGCCAAAGGCAGGCGCCAAACTGCTGCGCCACCCAGGGATCCCCCAAATGCCTATTTTTATATTGATTTAGCAATTTAAGGTACATGTACATATCTATAAATCACATAAAATATATTAATTTAAATATAGTGCTTTTTTTTATATCTACCTCTTACAAAACAATTTTATTCAGAAACTTCCTATACATCTTTTTTTTTTTTTTTCTTTAATTTATGAGAGAATGAGAAGCAGAGACACAGGCAGAGGGAGAAGCAGACTCCTTGCTGGGAAGCCCAATGTGGACTTGATCCTGGGTTTCCAGGATCACGCCCTGGGCGGAAGGCCGTGCTAAACTGCTGAGCCACCCGGGCTGCCCTTCTGTACATTTTTGACAGCTTCACATGCATTTTTGACAGCAGTGTCTTTGGCACCACTACTGCAATTTGGGGGGGTTATGGAAGTGTTTCTTCTTAAAGGGGTCTTTGAAAGGCTTTTATATCTGTATTCAGCACTTGAAATTTTGTGGTCATCCTGATAATATCATCTGTGTTATTATTTTTTTTTACCCATTCCATTCTAGACTGGTACTATTTCAGAATAATAGATATTTACCAAATAATACTTTGTTCTTCAAAATAAAATAATCAAGGGAATATCTCAAAAATGGAAAACTTAGTAGAGATTCAGAAATAAGGCAGCCTCTTCTTTTTTCACTCTGTATTCTTTTTTCACTTAATAAATTATGGAGATTTATTAAGTGAAATAACTATTTTTCAATGTCTGTCTTGTATTCCATTGTATAAATGTGTCATTATGTATTTAACCAGCCTTCCAGTTGTGGTATAGGTAGCTTATTAACTTTGCTATAAAAAATAGTGCTACAGGAAATATGCTTGTACTTCTTTTGCCACATGTGTAAAACATCTGGAACAAAGGATAAATGCATTTAAAAAATGGTTAGATGTTGCCTGTTTACCCTCCATCAAGGTGGTCACAATTTTTACCACAGACAAAAAGATTGAAGAATGCCTGTATACAAACACTCTCCAAAATAGTGCATAGTCCAACTTTTTTTGTCCTGGCCTTTTAGTGAAAATAATCAATATGTCCTTATAGAGTGGGGATTGCATTGCTTTTATTATGGGCATATTCTTTTAAACATTGTTAGTGTTAGTAAATTTTTGTCTTTTGAAGGTAAATTTGAGTTTTGGGAAAAGTCAAATCTTATGCATAAGAGTTACTAAGTTAGCTGTTACTCTAGGGTTTTTTGTGTTTAAAAACACAAAATTGGGATGCAAGCTTTTTTTTTTTTTTTTTTTTTTTGGTTTTGGTTTTATGTGTTAGTTTTGAGAGAAGGGCTTAGTGAAGAAGAAGATCTAACTTTTGGAGAAAACTAATATCCTTTTTTTATCTTATGAATTTTCCTAGAAGTTAGTTTCAAAAGAAGAGCTCCAAAAATGTTTAAAGTAATGGCACTATCCATTGATATGAAACATTTTTTGAAACGGAATCCTTTGAATTGAACAGTCATTTTCATGACTGTTTCAAAATGAACAGTCATTTTGATGTGTATAATCTGATGTTTGTTTAAAAAAAAATCACGTACAGTGAAGCCTTCAACTCAGATGGATCTCTTTCACATAATTTAAATAATTTAAATTTGCTTGAACTAAATTTTTAGAATTAGCTATCGCTTACTTTTTAATTTTCTTCCTTTATACCAGGAGTATACCCGGAGCAGGCCTCGACGTCCAGACATAGTCAACCCCACCGTGTTCTTTGACATCCCCGTGGACAGCGAGCCTTTGAGCCGCGTCTCCTTCGAGCTGTTTGCAGACCAAGTTCCAAAGACAGCAGAGAACTTTCATGCTCTGAGTACTGGAGAGAAGGGATTCGGTTACAAAGGTTCCTGCTTTCACAGGATTATCCCAGGATTTATGTGCCAGGGTGGGGACTTCACGCGCCACGATGGCACTGGCGACAAGACCATCTATGGGGAGAAGTTTGATGACGAGAACTTCACCCTGAAGCCCGCGGGGCCTGGCATCTTGTCCATGGCCAATGCTGGACCCAACACCAACGGTTCCCAGTTTTTCTTTTTCTTTTTTCTTTTTTTTTAATTTTTATTTATTTATGATAGTCAGAGAGAGAGAGAGGCAGAGACACAGGCAGAGGGAGAAGCAGGTTCCATGCACCGGGAGCCCGACGTGGGATTCGATCCTGGGTCTCCAGGATTGTGCCCTGGGCCAAAGGCAGGCGCCAAACTGCTGCGCCACCCAGGGATCCCTCTAACTCCTGTTTTATCTGAACTTCCAGACCCTTCCTGAGTTTCACCAAGTTTCTTATCAGCCTCCTGTTTGATGTTGCAGAAGGTTCAACACTGGAAGAAGCTTCAAATAACCGTATCCTCTTAGAATGGAACAAAGGCATTGTGGGACATGTGGCAGCACTTGGTGAGCCCTTGAACATCAAAGATGCTTATGAGGTAAATAGGGGATCACTGAGACGGGTGAGTGGGGTGAGGAGAGAAATGGGGTGGAACGTTGGACACTTGATGTGAATCGTGGGCAATGTTTCAAACTGAGATGTAATAGAATCACTGAAATGTAGTAATTTGCATACTTAGAACTAGAATGTATGGAAAGAACTTTTCCATCTTTTATTTATTCATTAAGAAATGTTATTTTATTTTACTTATTTATTTAGGAGAGAGAGAGAGAACAGGAGGAAAGAAAAGGAAGGAGCAAAAATCTCAAGCTGATTCTGTGCTGAGCACGGAGCCCCACTCAGAGCTTGATCCCATGACCTCGACATCATGACCTGAGCCCAAACCAAGAGTCTGACCCTTAACTGACTGAGCAACCCAGGCACGCTGCAACTTTCCCATCTTGTAAATGCCAGAGTTTCGTTACTGGTGGTTGAGTCAAGGATATGGGCCATAGAGAAATCTTGTCCTTTTTTATTTTTTTAAAGATTTTATTCATTTATTCATGAGAGACACAGAGAGAGGCAGAGACAAAGGCAGAGGGAGAGGCAGGCTCCTCATGGGAAGCCCGATGCGGGACTCAATCCTGAAACTCTGGAGTCACTCCCTGAGCCGAAGGTAGATGCCCAACCTCTGAGCCACCCCGGTGTCCCTGTCTTGTTTTTCTCCTTATGATAATTTAACATAGTTCATCTCATAGTTGTATTCTCTTCTTTTTTTTACCTCCCAAATATACATATCCTTATCTATGTTATATCCACATGAAATTCTGGGGATATTACTGAGATTCTAAAGCACTCGATCCAAAACTGTCAAAAAACCAAACCGGTAGTCTTTTTACATTCTTTTGAAGTCCCATTGACACCAATATCTGATTTTCTTTCCTTTCATCCTTTCTTTGATTTATTGTATTTGACAAATAAATATGTCTTTAAAAAATGGTAATTGTTGCTGTAAAATATTTCAGCAGGGATATTTGACATCCTTCCACTTTTGCTGTAATTGTATATGGGTCTTTAATTATGGACTTAAAGATTATACTATCTGATTCTTCAAATTTCCCATTTAAAATGATCTTTTTTATTAATAGAATTATGGTTTTTAAACAGAGCATCTGAATTGAATGACCCTTTGTTTATCAGGATTTTCTAGCACCTTGATAGAACAGTTGGCCTAGCTACCTTCTCTATGGTACGGTCTCAGTGCTCTGTGGTGATCCTGGCTTGCATACTCCTCTGTGTGATTTGAGGGGTCATTGCTGATTGCTGTCTTATTCACCCCTGTATTCCTGATGCTTAATACAAGGCCTGGCACATAGTCAAGTCCTAATAAATATTGATTGAATGAAAATTATAGAGTAGATAAGATAGATAAGAAGCATAGAAAGCAGATCATAATAGATGCCAAGAAAAATGTGGTAGGTTCAGGGATGTAGGAGATGACATTACTTGGGGAGCAGAGAAATGTCTTTTTGAGGAAGGAATGCTTGATATGGACCCTGGAAAATAGATAGGATTTGAATAGATTGTGTGCAAGGTGAGATCCAGACGTAAATAGAAGTTGAAAGAAGCCACCATGTGGTGCTTGTATGGACATGTGTGGGTAATAGTGTATACATTGAGGGGTTATGGGGACAGAGCCTGGAGATTACTGGAGTCTTGGATGCCAGGCTGAGGGATATGTCTGCCGTCCAGAGCCATGAGGAATAATTGAAGGTGGTTAGATTATGGTGGTTAGATTAAGGTCGTTATGATTCAGACTGATTTACCAGATGAACTTTACAGTGGTCATAAAATGAAAAGTGCTAGAAACTGGGAGGATAAACAACTTAGTAGTATGAGGAAGTGGGGACCTGAACCAGGGCACTGGCCTTAATGAGCAAAAGAAGGGAATGGATTTCCAGTGAAGAAGTGGGATCTGCCAGAGGTGGCAGCCAAGATGGGAGTGAGGGGGTTGGAGGAGTCAGGGATAAGTGAGGGTTTGAACCTGGGTGAATAAATATGGTAACTAGTGAAGAACACTGAGGGCAGGGATTTGGGGACAGATATGATAGTGCAGGTAGCGAAATCATGAGGTATTTTTCAGAATCCATTCTGTACAAGGATGTACAATCCATTTCTTCCAATTTGATACTTTGTGGAGCTATCTCCATGTCTTCTGCAAGCCCTGTAGTAACGTCACACCGTAGCAGACTACAAGATGGGTATTAAGCACACAGCTGAAGGGTTGCTGCCAAATTTGCAGAATTCCCTTCCTGTCTTAGGTGACAGCTGGGTTTCAAGGGCACGATAGTCCCAAGTACAGTAGGACCGTAAATAGGCTTCAGCTTGGCTGAGAAAGCCTTCATTTGTCTGTGTGGTTCTAAGCTGCTGCAGCTCTGAGAATTTCTTCACTCACATGCATTTTGGTTAATATGCTTACCACTTTAAAAGTTTTGACAGCATAATTTTCGTTTTGCAGTAATGATCTAATTCTTGCACTGCTTTCTGAAAGAGGCCCATGTCCCTGATTTGCAGTGATCCGGGGTGAAGCCCTTATCCTTGCTGACTCCCCCTGAGAACCCTTGATCTGTGTTTATAGTGGCCCTTGCTGAAGTGAATCGTGTCCCAGGAATTTCATTCCGAAGGTGTGGAGTTGATCCGTGACATGCAGTTTACATTGCTGTTGACAGTGGAAATCCCTTGGCTAATGGATAATTCATTACTCAGCCCCACCCATAATTCCAATAATCAGGAGTGCCTCAGAGCTTTTTGTGAAAGTAGCCAGAACAGGAAAATGCATTCTGTTTTCTGAGTCCTGCCTCTTCAAATTGGCATCTGTAAAAATGACACCCCATAGCAGTATTTCTTAAAGCCTATTTGACCACAGAACCCTTGCCTAGTTGTAATGTAGCAGTGGAAAACCACGAGGTGGCCATGACAAATAATCAAGGTCAGATTGAAGCTAAGAAAAAAAAAAGTCTCATAGATAAGTCAATTATAAGAAGTGGTCAACACTTGATTCATTTTTTTAAAACCTTGTGACAGAATGATATAAATTGGAGAATTCAACTCCAATTTATTATTACTAATTACTAATAAGATAGCACATTCCTATATTGAAAGTACAAAACAAGATCCACAACTTAAACCAGCGATTCTCAATCAGACCACAAATACCAAAGACAGGGTGTTTGCTGCCTATATGTAGAAGTTCAATCACACATCATCTCCTCCTGCATCAGCTCATCATTCATGTAACTTTCTTGAATATGGCACCCATTTATTGATGATAAGATATTTTTTTAAAAGATTTTGTTTGCTTATTCATGAGTCACACACAGAGAGGCAGAGACACAGGCAGAGGCAGTGGGAGAAGCAGGCTCCATACAGGGAGCCTGATGCAGAACTCCATCCCGGGTCTCCAGAGTCACACCCTGGACTGAAGGCAGATGCTTAACTGCTGAGCCACCCGGGCGTCCCTGATGATAAGATATTAACATGTAATCAGAACAACTGTATAATGTGTTTGCTGTTCTCCTTTTATATGAAAACTAGATACCATCCAGTATCTAGGGTTACTCAGAGAAATGTATACATGAGTATAGAAATATACATATATATATATATATATATATATATGAATATATAAATATACATATGGAGAGGATTATTACAGAAATTAGCTGACTCAATTATGGAGGCATAGTAGTTCTGCGATCTGCCTGCTGCCTGCAAACTGGACAACCAGGAAAGCTGGTGGTATAATTCAGAGTTTGAAGGTCTGGGAATTGGGTAGCCAGTGGTGTGAGTTTGGTGTGGCTCTGAGTCCAAAAGCCTGAGAATCAGAAACTTCAATGGAGGGAGGTGAGCAGAAGAAGACAGATGTTTCAGCTTAAGCAGAGAGAATGAATTTGTCCTTCCTCTGCCTCTTCGTTCTGTTCAGGCCCTCAATGATTTGGAGGATGCCAACCTATATTGGTAAAGATCTTTGCTCAGTTTAATGATTCAAATGGTAATCTCTTCGGGAGACATCCTTACACGCATACCCAGAAACCCAGAAACAATGCTTTATGAGCTATTTGGGCATTCCTTAGCTTAGTCAAATTGACACTTAAAATTGACCATCTCAGGTTGCCTTGAACACCTTAGTTTCATGTCCTACAGAAGCCTTAAGATTCCCCAATATTTCCTGTCAAAGGATTTATATTGTCAAAACACTCCTCTTCCTCCCAGGTCAACAGGAATGCAACACGTTCTGTTTCCATAGGACAGGCACTGCATGTCGTACCATGGTTTCTAAGGAGAAGACTTGCAGGTTTTTAGGGAGGGGTCTCATTGCTACTCATGTGACCTTTACCATGTAACTGCTAGTCTTCCCACCCTGGTGACTTTATTCCTACTTTTGTATTCCTTGTCTAGATAAATAAGCTCACTTTGCACATCTCACTTTGTCAAGATGTTTTCCTAAAGAAATATGAGCTCTCTCACATGAGAGTATGAGTTCTCCATCTGACGAATAAAATGATTTCCAAAGTGAATTTTAGGAGAAAGAAGTAACAATTGTTTTAATTTTGATAAATTGTTTTAGTTTTGATAAATCTGCTAATCTGTCATGATCTAATTTGCCCCAGGGAACATAGTTTGGGAATTGGTATATCTGTCTTTTAGTGTTCTAATAATCTTTTGGGATTATCTTAAAAATGCCACTCTGTGGAAGAAAACTAGCCCCTAAATCGGTAAGACTGCTGTGTTGTTTTCTGTTATTTTTATTTTTATGTAATTTCAAACTTATGGAAAAGTTGTAAGACTGGTATAAGAAACTTCATATACACTTTGCCCAGATTCTCCAGTTGTTTGTTTTGCCCCATTTGCTCTATCATTTTCTTTTTCTATATACAATGTATGTAAGCAATATATGCATACTATTTTTCTTTTTTAAAAGATTTTATTTATTTATTTTAGAGAGAGAGAGCACGAGTAGGGGCAGGGTCAGAGGGAGAGAGAATCTCCAGCAGGCTCCTCCACCCCGAGTGTGGAGCCCAATGTTGGGCTCAATCTCATGACCCTGAGGTCATGACCTGAGCCAAAGTCAAGAGTCTGTCACTCAACCGAGCCACCCAGGCGCCCCTATGCATATTATGTTTCTGAACCACTTAATAAGTTGGAAACATTTTTACTAGATATTTCAGTGAATATTTTCTAGAAATATTCTTTTATACAATTATAATAATTTTTCAAAATCAGGAAATTTTATGATATAATGCTATTTCCTAATAGGCCATAGTCAAACTTTGTCTATTGTCCTATTAATGTTCTTTATAGTTATATTTTTCCTCTCATCAAGGATCTAATCCCAAATTATATAATGCATATGCCTGTCATGTCTCTTTAGTCTCCTTTAAATCTGGAATCGTTTTTAGTGTTTATATTTCGTGATGTATATTTTGAGGGTTCAGGCTAGTTATTTTGCAAAATGTCTTTTTGAGGAGATTCAAGTAAGGTATTTTGGGCGGAAATACCACCGATGTCAATGTTGAGACCTTGTTTGGCTTTCCAAACAAGTCAGTTCTTCACTTCTTTACCAGCTGGGTGTCCTACAATCCAATTCAATTCTGATTCTAACTACTAGTAGTTAGCACTAACGACCACTAGTAACTAACTTCTGACACTCTACTGCTACCAGGTAGTACAGACTGCACAGTCCCACTACATTGTCCCCAGTTCCCAGTTCAGATACCAGTCACCAACAGGGTCCCTAGGCTACTCACATTTATGTCTATCTACAAATTAGATGATTTTCTCACTCAGGTTCAATAATTTGCTAGAATGACTTACAGAACTCAAGAAAGCATTACATATGCAGTTACAGTTTTATTATAGTGGATACAATTCAGGAACACCTAAATGGAAGAGATGCATTGGGGCAAGGAATGGGAGGTGGGTGACACAAAAATTCCATGCCCTTTCCAGGGTGTGCACCACCATCCCAGTACATAGATATCTTCATCAACCCAGAATCAAGGTTTCATTATGTAGACATGATTGATTAAATCCATCGATGTCTACATTCAATTTCCAGCCCCTTCTCTGTTCTCTAGAGGTCAGGGTGGGGCTCAAAGTTCTAACCCTCTAAGAACTCATTTGTTTTTTCTGGTCCCCATCTGGAAGCTATCTGGGATCCACTCCCTATGACTCATCTTATTAGAATGAAGTTAGGTATGGTTAAACGGGGCTTGCTATGACTATCAAAAGACTTTCCTATTTCTCAGGGAATTACATAGGTTTTAGGAGCTCTGTGCCAGGAACCTGGGACAAAGACTAAATATATATTTTATTAAATACTCATAGTATTCTCAGCATGTGTTATCAGGAAACACGTGATATTAGTTTACCCTAGTGTTGATGATATTAATTTTAAAAACTTGGTTAGTGGGGTTCACTAGGTTTCTCCACTATAAAGTTAGTGTCTGTATTTTTTTAATAATACATTTATTTTTTATTGGTGTTCAATTTGTCAACATACAGAATAACACAGTGCTCATCCCATCAAGTGCCACCCCCAGTGCCCGCCACACAGTCATCCCCACCCACCGCCCTCCTCCCCTTCCACCACCCCTAGTTCGTTTCCCAGAGTTAGGATGCTTCCATGTTCTGTCTCCCTTTCTGATATTTCCCACTTATTTTTTCTCCTTTCCCCTTTATTCCCTTTCACTATTATTTATGTTTTCCAAATGAATGAGACCATATATTTGTCCTTCTCCGATTGACTTATTTCACTCAGCATAATACCCTCCAGTTCCATCCACGTGAAAGCAAATGGTGGGTATTTGTCGTTTCTAATGGCTGAGTAATATTCCATTGTATACATAAACCACAACTTTTTTTTATCCATTCATCTTTCGAAACACAGAGGCTCCTTCCACAGTTTGGCTATTGTGGCCATTGCTGCCAGAAACATCGGGGTGCAGGTGTCCCGGCGTTTCACTGCATCTGTATCTTTGGGGTAGATCCCCTGCAGTGCAATTGCTGGGTCCTAGGGCAGATCTATTTTTAACTCTTTGAGGAACCTCCACACAGTTTTCCAGAGTAGCTGCACCAGTTCACATTCCCACCAACAGTGCAGGAGGGTTCCCTTTTCTCCGCATCCTCTCCAACATTCGTGGTTTCCTGCCTTGTTAATGTTCCCCATTCTGACTGGTGTGAGGTGGTATCTCATTGTGGTTTTGATTCGTATTTCCCTGATGGCAAGTGATGCAGAGCATTTTCTCATGTGCGTGTTGGCCGTATCTAGGTCTTCCTCTGTGAGATTTCTGTTCGTGTCTTTTGCCCATTTCATGATTGGATTGTTTGTTTCTTTGCTGTTGAGTTTAAGAAGTTCTTTATAGATCTTGGAAACTAGCCCTTTATCTGATACGTCATTTGCAAATATCTTCTCCCATTCTGTAGGTTGTCTTTGAGTTTTGTTGACTGTATCCTTTGCTGTGCAAAAGCTCCTTATCTTGATGAAGTCCCAATAGTTCATTTTTGCTTTTGTTTCTTTTGCCTTCGTGGATGTATCTTGCAAGAAGTTACTGTGGCTGAGTTCAAAAAGGGTGTTGCCTGTGTTCTCCTCTAGGATTTTGATGGAATCTTGTCTCACGTTTAGATCTTTCATCCATTTTGAGTTTATCTTTGTGTGTGGTGCAAGGGAGTGGTCTAGTTTCATTCTTCTGCATGTGGATGTCCAATTTTCCCAGCACCATTTATTGAAGAGATAGTCTTTCCTCCCTTGTCGAATATTAGTTGACCATAAAGTTCAGGGTCCACTTCTGGATTCTCTATTCTGTTCCATTGATCTATGTGTCTGTTTTTGTGCCAGTACCACACTGTCTTGATGACCACAGCTTTGTAGTACAACCTGAAATCTGGCATTGTGATGCCGCCAGCTATGGTTTTCTTTTTTAAAATTCCCCTGGCTATTCGGGGTCTTTTCTGATTCCACACAAATCTTAAAATAATTTGTTCCAACTCTGAAGAAAGTCCATGGTATTTTGATAGGGATTGCATTAAATGTATAAATTGCCCTGGGTAACATTGACATTTTCATAATATTAATTCTTCCAATCCATGAGCATGGAATATTTTTCCATCTCTTTCGGTCTTCCTCAATTTTTTCAGAAGTGTTCTATAGTGTTTAGGGTATAGATCCTTTACCTTTTGGTTACTTTTATTCCTAGGTATCTTATGCTTTTGGGTGCAATTGTAAATGGGATTGACTCCTTAATTTCTCTTTCTTCAGTCTCATTGTTAGTGTATAGAAATGCCACTGACTTATTTGCATTGATTTTGTATCCTGCCACGCTGCCAAAATGCTGTATGAGTTCTAGCAATCTTGGGGTGGAGTCTTTTGGGTTTTCTATGTAGAGTATCATGTCATCGGCAAAGAGGGAGAGTTTGACTTCTTCTTTGCCAATTTGAATGCCTTTAATGTCTTTTTGTTGCCTGATTGCTGAGGCTAGGACTTCCAGTACTATGTTGAATAGCAGTGGTGAGAGTGGACATCCCTGTCTTGTTCCTGATCTTAGGGGAAAGGCTCCCAGTGCTTCCCCATGGAGAATGATATTTGCTGTGGGCTTTCTGTAGGTAGCTTTTAAGATGTTGAGGGATGTTCCCTCTATCCCTACACTCCAAAGAGTTTTGATCAGGAATGGATGCTGTATTTTGTAAAATGCTTTTTCTGCATCTATTGAGAGGATCCTATGGTTCTTTTTTTTCTCTTGCTGATACGATGAGTCACATTGATTGTTTTACGAGTGTTGAACCAGCCTTGTGTCCCGGGGATAAATCCTACTTGGTCATGGTGAATAATCTTCTTAATGTCCTGTTGGATCCTATTGGCTAGTATCTTGTTGAGAATTTTTGCATCCATGTTCATCAGGGATATTGGTCTATAATTCTCCTTTTTAGTGGGTTCTTTGTCTGGTTTTGGAATTAACTTGATGCTGGCCTCATAGAATGAATTTGGAAGTACTCCATATCGTTCTATCTTTCCAAACAGCTTTAGTAGAATAGGTATGGTTTCTTCTTTAAACCTTTGATAGAATTCCCCTGGGAAGCCTTCTGGCCCTGGACTTTTGTGTCTGGGAGGTTATTGATGACTGCTTCAATTTCCTCCCTTGTATTGGCCTGTTCAGATTTTCTATTTCTTCCAGTTCCAGTTTTGGTAGTTTGTGGTTTTCCAGAAATGCGTCCATTTCTTCTGGATTGCCTAATTTATTGGCGTATAGCTGTTCATAATATGTTTTTAAAATTGTTTGTATTTCCTTGGTGTTGGTAGTGATCTCTCCGTTCTCATTCATGATTTTATTAATTTGAGTCTTCTCTCTCTTCTTTTTAATAAGGCTGGCTAATGGTTTATCTATCTTATTAATTCTTTCAAAGAACCAACTCCTGGTTTTGTTGATCTGTTCCACAGCTCTTCTGGTCTCGATTTCATTGAGTTCTGCTCAAATCTTTATTAACTCTCTTCTTCTCCTGGGTGTAGGATCTATTTGCTGTTTTTTCTCTAGCTCCTTTAGGTGCAAGGTTAGCTTTTGTATTTGAGTTCTTTCCAGTTTTTGAATGGATGCTTCTATTGTGATGTATTTCTCCCTCAGGACTGCTTTTGCTGTATCCTAAGGATTTTTGAATGGTTGTGTCTTCATTCTCATTAGTTTCCATGAATCTTTTTAATTCTTCCCTAATTTCCTGGTTGACCCTTTCATCTTTTAGCAGGATGGTCCTTAACCTCCATGTGTTTGAAATCCTTCCAAACTTCCTCTTGTGATTTAGTTCTAGTTTCAAAGCATTATGGTCTGAAAATATGCAGGGGACGATCCCAATCTTTTGGTATAGGTTAAGATGTGATTTGTGACCTAATATGCGGTCTATTCTGGAGCAAGTTCCACGTGCACTTGAGAAGAATGTGTATTCAGTTGCGTTTGGATGTAAAGTTCTGTAAATATCTGTGAAATCCATCTGGTCCAGTGTATCATTTAAAGCTTTTGTTTCATCCAATCATGAAATGGACAAAAGACATGAAGAGAAATCTCACAGAGAAAGACATAGACATGGCCAACATGCACATGAGAAAATGCTCTGCATCACTTGCCATCAGGGAAATACAAATCAAAACCACAATGAAATACCACCTCACACCAGTCAGAATGGGGAACATTAACAAGGCAGGAAACCACAAATGTTGGAGAGGATGTGGAGAAAGGGGAACCCTATTGCACTGTTGGTGGGAATGTGAACTGGTGCAGCCACTCTGGAAAACCATGTGGAGGTTCCTCAAAGAGTTAAAAATAGACCTGTCCTACAACCCAGCAATTGCACTGTTGGGGATCTACCCCAAAGATACAGATGCAGTGAAACGCCGGGACACCTGCACCCCGATGTTTCTAGCAGCAATGTCCACAATAGCCAAACTGTGGAAGGAGCCTCAGTGTCCATCGAAAGATGAATGGATAAAGAAGATGTGGTTTATGTATACAATGGAATATTACTCAGCCATTAGAAACGACAAATACCCACCATTTGCTTCAACGTGGATGGAACTGGAGGGTATTATGCTGAGTGAAGTAAGTCAATCGGAGAAGGACAAACATTATATGTTCTCTTTCATTTGGGGAATATAAATCATAGTGAAAGGGAATAGAAGGGAAGGGAGAAGAAATGTGTGGGAAATATCAGAAAGGGAGACAGAACATAGAGACTCCTAACTCTGGGAAACGAACTAGGGGTGGTGGAAGGGGAGGAGGGCAGGGGGTGGGGGTGAATGGGTGATGGGCACTGAGGGGGACACTTGAGGGGATGAGCACTGGGTGTTATGCTGTATGTTGGCAAAGTGAACACCAATAAAAAATAAATTTATTATAAAAAAAATAAAGCTCTTGTTTCTTTGGAGATGTTGTGCTTAGAAAACCTGTCGATTGTAGAAAGCGCTAGATTGAAGTCACCAAGTATAAGTGTATTATTATCTAAGTATGTCTTAACTTTGGTTATTAATTGATTGATATACTTGGTGGCTCCCACATTTGGGGCATAAGTATTCATGATTGTTAAGTCCTCTTGTTGGATAGATCCTTTAAGTATGATATAGTGTCCCTCTTCATCTCTTACTACAGTCCTTGGGACAAACTTTAATTTATCTGATATGAGGATTGCTATCCTTGCTTTCTTTTGAGGACCATTTGAATGGTAAATGCTTCTCCAATCTTTTATTTTCAGGCTGTAGGTGTCCTTATGTCTAAAATGAGTCTCTTGTAAACAGCAAATAGATAGGTCTTGCTGTTTTATCCAGTCTGAAACCCTGCGCCTTTTGATGGGGTCATTAAGCCCATCCACGTTCAGAGTTACTATTGAGAGATATGAATTTAGTGTCATCATGATACCTATTCAGTTCCTGTTTTTGTGATTGTTTCCTTGGAATTCCTCTTTCTTTTACAGGGTCCCCCTTAATATTTCTTGCAGAGCCAGTTTGGTTGTCACATATTCTTTCAGTTTCTGCCTATCTTGAAAGCTCTTTATCTTTCCCTCTATTCTGAATGAGAGCTTTGCTGGATAAAGTATTCTTGGCTGCATGTTCTTCTCATTTAGGACCCTGAATATCTCTTTACAGCCCTTTCTGGCCTGCCAGGTCTCTGTGGATTGGTCTGCTGTTAGCCTAATACTTCTCCCCATAAAGGTTAGTGATTTTTTGTCTCTTGCTGCTTTAAGGATCCTCTCTTTATCTTTGGAATTTGCAAGTTTCACTATTAAATGTCGAGGTGTTGAGCTGCTTTTATTGATTTTAGGGGGGGATCTCTCTATCTCCTGGATCTGAATGCCTGTTTCCCTTCCCAAGTTAGGGAAGTTCTCAGCTATGATTTGTTCAAATACAGTTTCTGGACCTCTGTCCCTTTCGGCGCCCTCGGGAACCCCAATTAAATGTAGATTTTTCTTTCTGAGGCTGTCATTTATTTCCCTTAACCTATCCTCATGATCTTTTAACTGCTTTTCTCTTTTTTCCTCAGTTTCCTTCCTTGCCATCAACTTGTCTTCGATGTCACTCACTCTTTCTTCTACCTTATTAACCCTTGTCGTTAGGACCTCCAGTTTGGATTGCATCTCATTCAATTGATTTTTAATTTCTGCCTGATTAGATCTAAATTCTGCAGTCATGAAGTCTCTTGAGTCCTTTATGCTTTTTTCTAGAGCCACCAGTAGCTTTATAATTGTGCTTCTGAATTGGCTTTCTGACATTTAATTGTAATCCAAATATTGTAACTCTGTGGGAGAGAGGACTGTTTCTGATTCTTTCTTCTGAGGTGAGTTTTTCCTTCTAGTCATTTTGCTCAGTGCAGGGTGGCCAAATACAAGTTGTGCTGGAAAAAGGAGAAAAAGAGAGAAAAAAAGGAAAAAAACGGGGGGTGGGGCGGGGGGGACAAACAGAAAATAAGGGGGAGTATCCTCTGATTCTATATACTGTAAATCCCTCGACTTCCCCTGGAACTTTCCAGTGCTGCTTGGTCAATAACTTGCTTTTCCCCTGTTCTTCTAACTGGTCTTCTGGGGGCGGGGCCTGCTGTGCTGATTCTCAGGTGTGTGCACCTGGAGGAGCTGCCCAGCCCCCTGCCAGGTGCACGGCTCAGTGGGAGCTGCTTATCCTGTGTGGCCCCTGCTCAGTTCCATGTACAAGGTGACACCAGGAGGAACAACAACAGTGGCGGTGGCCTGCTCTCCAGCCCTAGAGTCAGGTCCTGCAGTAACCTCTCAGTCCGCAGGGGCCTGGATGCTCTGGGGGCAGGGGGCGCAGATCTTTACAGGTCCGGCCGCCCGGGGGCAGGAGCCTCCTTGCTGTCCTGTGTCCTCCCAGCCTCTGCCTGACCCGGGGGGAGCACCGGATCCAGGGCTGTGTCCTCCAGCGCCCTGGGCTCTGGGGCCTGCACCCCTGGAATTGCACTCCCGGCCTGCAGCCCCCTCCGCGCAGAGCCGCCGCCTGAGCTGCCACCTGAGCTGCTCTCGGGGCCCCACCAGGCACGCGCTGCAGCCCTTTAGGGAGTTTGGCCCGCGGTGTGTGGTGCCCTCTCCCCTGGGGCGCAGTTCCTCTGTTAGTGTCCCTGGGAGCCTGAGGGCATCTCTGCCCCTCCTGGGATCCTGCGCGAGCTCCCTACCAGGGCCTTTCCATCCGGGAAGGTTGGTAAAGCTCCTGCTTCTCTGGGCCTGGGCTTTCCTGTCCTGGGGGCGCTCCTTGTGCGCCTTAACCCTGCTCCTCGCGGGGGTCCCTTCCCCTTGGATGCTTTTTTATTTCTTTATTTTTTTCCCATTTTCCTACCTTGATAGAAGTGCAAACTCTTCTCACTGTAGCATTCCAGCTGTTCTCTCTTTAAATCTCAGACCGAATTCATAGGTTTTCTGGATGATTTGAAAGTTATCTAGGTAAGTTGGTGGGGACAGGTGACTTGGAGACCCTACTCTTCCACCATCTTGCCCCGCCTCCCCCCAATTTTCTCGTTTTTCAAAATTATTTTGACTATTCTAGTTCATTTGTCCTCCCATGTAATTTTTAGAATTAACTTGTCTATGTTTACAAAAAATGCAGCTAGGAATTACATTGGTATTGCTTTATCTACATTTCACAAGTTTTGGCATGCAGTAAGTTTATTTTCCAGGAACCTGGGTGGCTCAGTCAGTTAAGCATATAACTTTGCTCAAGTCATGATCTCGGGGTCCTGGAATCAAGCTCCAAGTTGGGCTCTGTGCTCATCAGGGAGTCTGTTTCTCCCTCTCCCTCTGCCCCTCCCCCAGCTCATGTGCTCTCTCTCCCAAATAAATAAAATATTTAAAAAAATCATTCTTGTCCAGTTTAAATATTTTCTAATTTCTCTCATGAGTTCTTCCATTACCCATAAGTAAAAGGTGCATTGATTGATATCCATATATTTGGGTGAATTTCTCAATACATTTTCATTATTGTTTTCTAATTTACTTGTATTTGGTTTGGAGAATTATCCTTTATAATTTTAAACCTATTAAAATTTCTAGAGACTTGCTTCATAGACCAGCATAATGACTGTTCCATGTGTACTTGAAAAGAATGTGTATTCTGGGGCACCTGGGTGGGTCAGTTGGTTAAATGTCTAAGTGACTGACTCTTGGTTTCAACTCAGGTCATGATCTCAGGGTCCACACTGGATGTGGATCCTGCTTAAGCTTCTCTTTCCCTCTTCCCCTTCCCACTCCTGCTTGTATGCAGACATGTTCTCTCTCTCAAAAGAAAAAAAATTCTGCTACTCTTGGGTGTAATGTTTTATAAATGTCACATAAGTTGGTTGATACTGCTATTCAAGTCTTCTGTATCTTTATTGATTTTCTATCTACTTGTTCTATCAATTAGTGAGAGAGGAGTGTTGAAATAATCCACAAATAATGGATTTGCCTATTTTTCCTTTTATCTGCCAGTCTTTTATGTTTATTATATTTTTATTATCATGTGCCTATGCAATTAGGAATGTTATGTTTTCTGGATAAAGTGACCCTTTTTTATCATTATGAAATGTAACAGTATTTTTTTTTTGTCTTCTGGTCAACTTTCTCTGATGTCAGTTTAGCAGTTCTTCTTTCTTACAATTAGTGTTTATGTAGCTAGCATTTGCCATCCTAGTATCTTAATCTATATGACTTGCTTAAAGAATGTTTCTTGTAGACACCATATGATTACATCTTATTTTTTAAACCAGTTTGATAATCTCTGCCTTTAATTGGTGTATTCAGACTATATAAATTTTTATAATTATTTTTATAGCTGGATCTAATGTGACTATCATGCTATTGGTTTTCTGTTTGTGTCGTCTGTTCTTCATAATATTTTTTTTCCAATTTCTTTGCCTTCTTTGGTTGAATATTTCTTTGAATGTTATTTTGTGTTCCCCACTGGCTTACTACTAACACCTCTTTTTAAAAATTGTTTAGTTGTTGCTCTGGGGTTTATAATATACATCATTAACTTACTACATTCTGTTTTCTTTTTTTTTTCTTTTTTTTCTTGTCTTTTTTTAAGATTTTATTTATTTATTTATTTTTAATTTATTTTTTATTGGTGTTCAATTTACTAACATACAGAATAACACCCAGTGCCCGTCACCCATTCACTCCCACCCCCCGCCCTCCTCCCCTTCTACCACCCCTAGTTCGTTTCCCAGAGTTAGCAGTCTTTACGTTCTGTCTCCCTTTCTGATATTTCCCACACATTTCTTCTCCCTTCCCTTATATTCCCTTTCACTATTATTTATATGCCCCAAATGAATGAGAACATATAATGTTTGTCCTTCTCCGACTGACTTACTTCACTCAGCATAATACCCTCCAGTTCCATCCACGTTGAAGCAAATGGTGGGTATTTGTCATTTCTAATAGCTGAGTAATATTCCATTGTATACATAAACCACATCTTCTTTATCCATTCATCTTTCGTTGGACACCGAGGCTCCTTCCACAGTTTGGCTATCGTGGCCATTGCTGCTATAAACATCGGGGTGCAGGTGTCCCGGCGTTTCATTGCATTTGTATCTGTGGGGTAAATCCCCAACAGTGCAATTGCTGGGTCGTAGGGCCATAGTAACTTCTTGCAAGATACATCCACGAAGGCAAAAGAAACAAAAGCAAAAATGAACTATTGGGACTTCATCAAGATAAGAAGCTTTTGCACAGCAAAGGATACAGTCAACAAAACTCAAAGACAACCTACAGAATGGGAGAAGATATTTGCAAATGACATATCAGATAAAGGGCTAGTTTCCAAGATCTATAAAGAACTTATTAAACTCAACACCAAAGAAACAAACAATCCAATCATGAAATGGGCAAAAGACATGAACAGAAATCTCACAGAGGAAGACATAGACATGGCCAACATGCATATGAGAAAATGTTCTGCATCACTTGCCATCAGGGAAATACAAATCAAAACCACAATGAGATACCACCTCACACCAGTGAGAATGGGGAAAATTAACAAGGCAGGAAACAACAAATGTTGGAGAGGATGCGGAGAAAAGGGAACCCTCTTACACTGTTGGTGGGAATGTGAACTGGTGCAGCCACTCTGGAAAACTGTGTGGAGGTTCCTCAAACAGTTACATTCTGTTTTCAAATAATATATTATTTATTATCACTTGACATACAATATAAGGATCTGCTAGGGCTTGTTCTACAGATACTACAATAGCAAAATTGGGATAAACAAAGGAGTTGCAAAATCTTGATGTGTGCTGAATGTTGCTGGTGGGAGTATAGGAGTTCATAATTATTCTCTTTCAACTTTTATATATATTTGAAATATTCAGGAACATTTCAATAAATTTTTAAAGACCTAGAAATTTGTATAGGTGATTTCACAAATTTATTTTCAAATGAATACTGAAAATCTAAGAGAAAAAAGGAAAAGAAGGTGAGAGAAAAAGATAAGGAAGCAGAAAAGGAGAAAGGGCAGGGCCAGAGTGACTTACCCATCAGGCACTTTGCTTCTTTATTAGTGGTAGGAGATTTGAGTTTTTTAATTTGTCCTTTAGTTCAAAGGGAATGTCTTAGTGTACTCCCAGACTCCTAAAAATATCCCGAGTATGGCATGCCTCTAAATATTATGGAGCTTTTCTCCCATACTCTGACATGCATTCATAATACTTGGAATTTCCCATTCTCTAGCTTTAGTTAGCATGCTTCCATGAATATGCTAGACCATTGTGAGGTCCTGAGGAGTGTCACGATGATCAAATTATTTTCATACTGTACTGTGAAAAGAAGAATTATCATACCTTTGAAGCAAGATTTTGGATGTATACAGGCATAGTTCATTTTCTTTGTTTGTTTTGCTTTATTGCACTTTACAGATAACATTTTTTTTTTAACAAATTGGTTTATGGCAACCCTGAACTGAGCCAGCCTTTTGGCACCATTTTTCTAACAGCATTTGGTCATTTCCTGTTCCTGTGTCACATTTTGGTAGTTCTTGTAGTATTTTAAACTTTTTCATTATTACATTTGTTATAATGATCTGTGATCAGTAATCTTTGATGTTAAAGTTGTAATTGTTTTGAGGTGTCATGACCATTTAAGATGGGGAACTTAACT
Organism: Canis lupus baileyi; assembly: GCF_048164855.1. NCBI lineage: Eukaryota > Metazoa > Chordata > Mammalia > Carnivora > Canidae > Canis > Canis lupus. Next base: position 45,719,717 of record NC_132846.1, read on the forward strand.
AATGATGTTTTGTGTTTTCTGACTGCTCCACTGACCAGCCACACCCCTATCTTTTTTCCTATCCTTAGGCCTCTCTATTCTCTAAGACACAACAATATTGAAGGTAGGCTAATTAATAACCCTACCGTGGTCTCTAAGTGTTCAAGTGAAAGGAGAGTTGCATGCCTCTCGTTTTAAATCAAATGCTGGAAATGGTTAGGCTTGGTGTTGAAAGCTGAGATAGACCAAAAGCTAGACCTATTGTGCGGAACAATCAAGTTGTAACTGCAAAGGAAAAGTTCTTAAAGAAAATTAAAAGTGTTACTCTAGTGAACACACAAATGAAATAAAGTAAAACAGCTTTATCTCACTTCTCTTCCTGAATGCTTTCTCTTGCACCATGGAGGAATATTCCAAAACATGTTTCACATGACTTCTTAGAGAATTCACAGGGGATGACCCCAGAGTGGAAACTTGCTCATTAGCATACTCCTTGTTGTGCTTCCCAAATAAACTAACTCCACCTAAATCCTGGTCTCACTGTCTGCTTTTTGGAGGACCCAAATTAAGATAGTAGGTAAGATACTATATCTTTGTTATAAGGAGGCTAAGTTCTACACACTAATCTTGACTGATCCAGCCCTAGTGAACTCAACTAACCTAAAATGGCAGTGTAGCTTTTCCTTAAGATAGAAATATTGCAAAAGGTGTGACTTCTTATAAAAATGTATGAGTAAAATAATGTGATTGTCAAATTAATTTTAAAATATAACACAGAATCTTAATTTACCAGTAAACAGTGAACAGTCACTTATTCAATAAAATAAATTGGGGGACGCCTGGATGGCTTAGTGGTTGAGTGTCTGCCTTCAGCTAAAGGCATGATTCCAGGTGCAGGGATTGAATCCCATATCGGGCTTTCTGTGAGGAGCCTGCTACTCCTTCTGTCTGTGTCTCTGCCTCTGTCTCTGTGTCTCTCATGAATAAAAAAATAAATAAAAATAAAATAAATTGGAACAACTGACTAGCCAATTGAAAAAAACATATGGTTGGATTCCTATTTCATTCCTTACAACAAAATAAATTTTAGATTTAAACATTAAAACTGAAGTCAACATAATCAGAGGAAATAAAAAGGATTCTCTCAGAGTAATCTCAAGCAAAAATATAAAACCTAGTAAATAGAATTTTAGATTGGTAAATTGGACTATAATAAAATGTAACATTGTTTTTACAAAAACAATTTTAAAAGAGAACCAATTAATTAGAGCAGCTGCCTTTTGTCTCTATTTGGATATCTGTGTTTAAAACCTGTGAATCTTTCTCTGACTTATTTTCTAAAATCAAGTTTAGTCAGATTGTCTTTTTGGTTCATCGTTCCATTTCTTTGGCTCCACTAGATAGCTTTTTCCTATGAATGAATAAAGAAGATGTGGTTTATGTATACAATGGAATATTACTCCGCCATTAGAAACGACAAATACCCACCATTTGCTTCGATGTAGATGGAACTGGAGGGTATTATGCTGAGTGAAATAAGTCAATTGGAGAAGGACAAACATTATATGGTCTCATACATTTGGGGAATATAAAAAATAGTGAAAGGGGATAAAAATGAGTGAGAAATATCGGAAAGGGAGACAGAACATGAGAGACTCCTAACTCTGGGAAACGAACTAGGGGTGGTGGAAAGGGAGGTGGGCGGGGGGTGGGGATGACTGGGTGACGAGCACTGAGGGGGGCACTTGAAGGGATGAGCACTATGCTATATGTTGACAAATTGAACAAAAAAAAAAAGATAGCCTTTTCCTCTTTTTGCCCCTGCCTGATACATTGTTAGATTCTCTCCCCATCTATTCCTGGAGTGCATTAAAGAAATGACCACAAAGTGACGGGAGCACACAAGTAGAACACCTAATATTTCACAAGGAAATGCTTTTCCAAAGATAAGATGTTTGACCTCTGTTAAGAGAAAAACAGGAGTTTCCCAGAGCAAGGGAGTGGGGGAGGGTGGTAAACAGCATTTTGGGAATGAGAATTGCACATACAGATGTGCAGTCATGGCAGAGCCACATATATTCAAAATAGAAAATAGCCAGTGGGTGCAACTCGTGCAAAGCATAATGGAAATGATATCAGAAATGTTGTTTGACTCAATTTACAAAGAGCAGCATTCAGAAGTTATCTGGACCATATACAGAAGGTGTCTGATGAGACATGTGTTTTTAAGAGACAGGATTTCCAAAAACACTGAGAAGACAAATTGGGGGAAAAACTGGGCAGGTACCAAAGGGAGCATTATAAATGCACATATTTTAAATATCAAAGTTGAATTTTGAGCAAGAACTACAATAGTTTTAAAAAGAGAACCAAAGTATCATTTTTACTTTTCCTAATTAATTTAATGTGATTAATCCATTCAAATTAATTACCTCATTCAAATATTTACTCTGTATTAGGCATTGTTCTGTGTATTGGAATACAACAGCAGAACAGATAAAAACCACCTTGACCTCACAGAGATCACATTCTGATATTCAAAGAAAATACTTCACAAGCATACCCAAACTGCCAAATTAAAGCCAAGAGAGCAGACAAGACTGGGTAGGAAGCACAAAAGAAACAGGGTCAGGAGTTTTTATTAAACATTTCTTTCTCTCTTTTGATTATCAAATAAACCCAAGAGGTTGGGTGGGATAAACATTATTACTATTATTTTCCTTTTCAGATTTTGGAGCAGAATGTTAGAAACAATTTGAGTAATTTCTTCTCCTTTTTATATCCCTTTTGACAGCAGTGGGAACTGTTGCTACAGGGAATCGCATCCTGCACATCCTGCACTGATGGGATGTCCCATTGCACTATTCTGGAAGGTCACGTTATTGACCTGATGCCTACAGAGTTCCCCTGATGGCATGAGTTTGGCAGCCTGTTTATTCTGTGCCTATCATTGGGAAAATATTTCCATGATTCCAATCCAAGGCCCAGTCAAAATCACGTAAGTACCCAACTGCTGATAAATGGAATCCACTATGTTGACAACAAGAAATACATTCTCTGCACCTTTGAAAGGTTACTTTGGAAGTAAAGTCTGGATCCTCAGATACTTGTTTCCTGCCTTTCCCATGAGTCATATTTGTGCGCGCGCGCGCGCACACACACACACACACACACAACCAATTTAGGGGAAATGGAGCTTTATTTGCTGCTTAAAACGAACTGTCTACTGACAGGAAGACGTTAGGAATTACCTTTGCTTAATGGCAATGTTTCTGATGTTTCTGATACTGACAAAAGGGAAGGTCCCTGCATTTTTCTGTATAGTCAGAAATGTGCTCAGTTCCAGGCATGTAGTAACATTTTCACTGCCAAGAGAGTAAAACTTAATATTGCACAGGATATTAAAATGGAGGCAGTTTCCTAACCTGAAGACTGAGCCTTAGTCTCCTTGAGACCGAAAGTTTTTCTATGGTATATAAATACAGCAGTTGACAATAAAAGCAAAACAGATAAAATAAGACTCACAACTAGTAGCAAAAAACCTTTTTTGGCAGATGCTGGGCCACTCTCAACACTACCTCCATAACCTCTGTGTAGGCAATAGGGTGGGGACCACCCATAGCCACAGTGGCAGTGATGTTTATTATTGCAGATGCCCCTCATGTTGCAGGTCTCAGCCAGGCAGACTTGTGACAAGAGAGACAAACTGACACATTTCTTGCGTATGCAGATCTTTCCTGTACCACACATGGTGCCATCTTTTACTTCACCAACATCAGGTGTGTCCATTCCCAAGTGATAATCAATACTCCAGCAGGTGACACCATTGATGTGAGTTTGCTGCAGAGTAGAATGATCTCTCAGATGGGGAATATTTGTCACATTGTCACACTGAACTCTTCCACAAAAGATATCGGAGATATTACATTTTAGGTATGTCGTGCCACTTATACCACAGTGGCCGAAACGGTTTCCCAGGGAGTTGATTTCTTGATAGCAACTCTGATATGCACTCTTTGCTCCTTCACCAAAAATCTCCCTGCACTGTTTGTCATGGTTATTACATCTCCCTTCATAGCAGTAGGCATCGTCACCACAAGGAATCCCATCCTGCACATATACATCTTCTGGGCACTGATGGGATGTCCCATTGCACCACTCTGGAAGGTCACATTTATTGACCTGATGTCTACAGAGTTCCCCTGATGGCATGAACTTGCAGCCTTTGCAACAAAGCCCAAAAGCACAAGCAGCCCTAGGCCTCAGAGTGCAGTTCAATAGACAACAAGGATCTTGTTCACATTGCTTTATAGATCCACAGTCACATTCCTCTTCTCCTTCAACCACGCCATTCCCACAGTGCTTCAATGTAAAGACTTCCCCTGGATGTGGAATATTGTGTAGACATGATCCCTGGTTTAAAGTGGTTTTTGTAAAATCTATATAACTACAATTGGTGAATTTCTCTGCTGGTACTCTCATAGCATTCATGATGCAACCACTTTGCTCACACAAACAGAATTCTTCATCATGCCACATACCCAAAGTATGTCCTAACTCATGGGCCACAGTGAGGGCAAAAAGAGACCAAGAGTCTCCTTGGAAATTATTAACCCCACAATCAATAGGAGGACGACATATTCCTGCAACATAGGCTATACCAAGTACACTTATAAGTGGGTTTTTTATGAAAAAATGTGCAGCATCATACTGTAGCTGGGAAAGACTGATTTGCTTCCACTTAGAGAAGTCCTCCAGAACCTGTTCTATGCTTATCATTGGGAAAACATTTCCTTGATTCCAAATCTCAATCCCAATCAAAATCACATAAGTACCCAACTGCTGATAAATGGAATCCACTATGTTGACAACAAGAAATACATCCTCCTGCACCATTGAGAAGTTGCTTTGAGAATAAATTAAGAAATTGTGATCTACCACCACAACCAGCTCCAAAAACCATGAGTGGGTCCATAATTTATCATTAGAATTTTGTTTCAGAGTTGACTTCTTAACCTCTTCAAATTTCACCTGTTGGAGTGCTATCTCCTTCTTTGTTAAGCCACATCTCATAGTTGGGAACTGTGTCTCATTAGTGTTTATCTCATAAACCAAGTGTTCAAATTTGGTAGAGTGCCTGATGGGCTCAATTTCATAAGCAAGGTCATTAATCTGTAGCATTCCTCGAAAACCTCCGGAACAGGTACTGAGGGCAACCAGGGACTCAGAGATTCCTTCCACATAACCATGATAGTAGCAGTCATCAGGAACAAAAGGCTGATCCTGGAGGAGGGCGTGCTGGTCCGTGTAGGTGAACACAGGGAAGTGTTTGGAAACCAAGAGTTTCTTGACCCTCATGTGGACAATGTGTCTCTGGCCTCCAAACTTCAGGCTGTAGGAGAGCCAGCCTGGAGATTTTGCACTTCTGCCCCTATCAGTCACCTTTAAAGGGGTCACCACTTCTGGAGATCTGAGGTATTGGGAGGGCCCAGCCTGAGAGAAGCCAGAAGGGAATAGAGACATTCCAACCCAGAACAGCAAGAGAACTCTCATGGGCACCTCAGCCTCACCAGCCACCATTATGGAGCTGCCATTCCAGAGCCATCGGTCCAGGGAAAAACCGTGAGGCACTGCTGGTCTGCTTCTTCCGCATTGGTCATTGTGTAGAGTTGACCTTTAAGGATCTGTGTTTGGGCAGAGTTGGGCATCAAAGCTGCAGAGCTGAAAGTGAAAATAAAAGGATGGGGGTGTGATGGGATTGGGTAAGGAAAATGGGAAAAAAATCAAACAGCAAAAAAGTGATTAGTGAATTAAGAAAATGCTTTGGACTTTCAATAAATGGAGGTGAGAATTTAGAAGGGTATAGATAAAATATTGGCCATATGTTTATAATTGTGAAAGTTGGACGATAGGTATGGGGGTTTTCATTATACAATTATCTCAATCCATATAGGTGGTATGAAAAATCTCCACTATAAAAAGTTAAAGAGACTTCAGAGTAGGGGGACTCTGTATCTCAATTTGTCCAAGACCATGTTGGTTTATGCCTGTTGCCCCTGCATAACTATTGATACTTGCCTCTTTGACTATCAAAGCTGCCTAGAGAACTTAGATCCACCTGAGTAATAGGCACTTTATTCCAAGATGCAAGTATCCCACAAGGGAACAGCAAAGCTCATAGACAAATTCAATCATATGAAAACTTCCAAGGACAAAGATTTCTGAATTGGGTGAGATCCTAATTTCCAGATTTGCTCTCTATAGCTTTCTTGTGTGTTTGTTATTTATTATGGAGTGGGAATTGTTGTGAATGGGAGGATGGAAAGTGAGAAGAGCCAATAGAAATAGAGTGTTGCTGCTAAGCTCTATAAACCATGTTTCATCTTGAGAGCAGACAACAATAGGAAAATTCTGCTAGAATCTTTGAGCCATACTCATTGTCTTCATTTTATTATTCCGAGGACTTCAGAGACCCAAACTCCTACAAGAACATCACCCTGCATTAATATTGTGTGGTAGTGTCATTAAAAATCCCTATTCTTTGGGACACCTGGGTGGCTCAGCTGTTGGGCACCTGTCTTTGGCCCAGGGTGTGATCCCAGGGTCCGGGGATCGAGTCCCACATTTGCTCCCTGCATGGAATCTGCTTCTCTCTCTATGTTTCTGCCTCTCTCTCTCTCTCTCTCTCTCTCTCTGTGTCTCTCATAAATAAATAAATAAAATCTTTAAAAAGTCCAAATTCTTTAACATTATTGGAATATCAAAATAAACAACAGCCCTCCTCTATATGTTTTATCAACTCTTTCTTTCCCTACAGCTATTTCAAATTCCTAAAGACCTCTACCTGTGCCTCTCTCCTCTTACTCCATCGTGCAATATGCAGTTTTCCCATCTGTCACCAGTGTCTGACTCATTAGAGAGTCACGAAATCAATTTAATGGATCCTGACCTGCAGTTTTTTCTTTAAAGAAATGGAATAAAAATATCGGAGGACATTCCTAGAAGTTCCATAGCAATTCATATGTAAAGTTTTGGGGGTGTTTGCGTATGTGTGGCCACTGGATCACAGTATAAAATGGATTTCTTACTCTTCAATCCAGTAAAAAATATATATCTATAGTGATGCCAAATCTAAAGACAAAATGCTTTGTAGGATTTTCAACATTACAAACTTATCTGAACCCAATGCCATTTCTACATCTCTTCTATTCCACTCCATATTCCAGTCTCAGAAAAAAAAAAAAAAAAAGTAATCCTTCTCTATAGATTCAGGTGGTAGCCTCTCATCTTCTGTTCACATCACATCTCTTACCTACATGCAGACGGATTCTTTTAATGTCCCTTCTTTCAGCTCTATTTCATCTGTTCCTTACTGGCAGTAAGAGTGACCAACTCATTCTAATTTACCCAGGATTGTCCCAGTCTTAAAACTCAAAGCCCCACATCCCAGCAATTCCCTTACTCTGAGGCAAACTGGAATAATTGGTCACTTTACCTGAAGCACCTTACCACCACCCCCTGGCCATGCTCAAAAAGGAAAACAAAACAAAAATTAAGAAAATTCACATTATCCAAGGTACTGCTCTGACCACCAACTCATGCAGAGAGCCAAACTTAACAGATGACTTACCAACAGAAGAAGCTATTGTTTCCATGGCCTTTTCTTTTGTGATGGTTTGTACCATACTTTTCAGTGAAAAAGATTGGTAGTTGACCTCACATAACAAAGGGAAACAGAAGTTCTCTTCCTTTTATTTCCCAGCTAAGTTCTAGATTTAGTTGCTTAGCAACAAGAATTTTTCACTTCAGAAACAATTGGCTGTCAAGGATAACCTGCTCTGGCTCCACTATTTTCTATACAACTTCAATATCATTGGAATTGGATAGCCTCCGCAGCTCCATTCTCTGTCCTCATACAAGGTAGCTTCATTTCTGCTTCATGATTTTGCTCATGCTACTGTGTTGATCTAGACTGTGTAATCACTTTTCACTATGGAACTAAGTTCTATAGTAATTTTGTAGGTCAAGATCAGATTCTACATTCAGTATCAAGTATTTTTGGGATAATCTAGACAACATTGGTATACTGTAATTCCCTTTATATTTATCATATTCAATAATTTTTATTATATAGTTTATAACTTTGTTACTTTACATTGTTTTATTACACAAGTGTTAAAAATTTTACCTCCTATTAAATTGGTTTTGAGGGATCCCTGGGTGGTGCAGCGGTTTGGCGCCTGCCTTTGGCCCAGGGCGCGATCCTGGAGACCCGGGATCGAATCCCACGTCAGGCTCCCGGTGCATGGAGCCTGCTTCTCCCTCTGCCTATGTCTCTACCTCTCTCTCTCTCTCTCTCTCTCTCTCTGTATGACTATCATAAATAAATAATAAAAAAAAAAAAAAAAAAAAAAAAAAAAAAAAAAAAAAGAAAAAAAAAAAAAAAAAAAAATAAATTGGTTTTGAGAAAAAGATTCTCGAAATTGCTAGAGAATTTATGACACAATATTTGACAAAGTATATCATCTATTAGATGACTTTAATTATATAAATATTACATAGAATAAAAATTCAATAAAAGATTACAGCTAACTCTGAGTAGATTCTATTTTAAAAGGATTCTTGGCAATGAATCTTGCTACCTGCCAATTTAACTAGTAGCTTCAGAGCTCTATAACTAGCAAGTGGAACTATTTTTAATGACAATCCTTTTCTGTTTCCTCTCAGAAAGTTTCTTTGATTCATGCTGGTTTTCTCAGAAATCTCCTGTAGGAGTGCTGACAATACTGACTCTATCTTTGGCCCACATCTTGTTTATGTCTCTGCAATGACCTCCCCCTGGGCTCTGTGTTCCAGGTCTTGTATAGATTAATGTATGCCCTGACCAGAATATGGGAAGCCTTCTGATCGTTCCTCTGGTGCACAGATAGCACCACTTTAGATAATCGCCCTTTACTCTATTAATCTGTGGGTTATGGTCTTGACTTTGTGGAGATTAGCTGCTTAGTGCCAGGATCGTTGCCTATTCAATCCACCTGTCAGCAAGCTACCCTGAATAAAACCCCCTGTGTAAATGGTATGGAATGTCTTCCTTCATTTCTGTTTCAAAACACCTTCTCAGTATTGAGGATTCTTTTTTTTTTTTTTTTAATTCTTTGTTTATATTTAACTTAGTTGGGACGCCTGGGTGGCTCAGCAGCTGAGCGTCTCCCTTCGGCTCAGGGCGTGATCCCTGTGAGGAGCCCGCTTGCCCTCTGCCTATATCTCTGCCTCCTCTCTTTCTGTGTGTCTCTCATGAATACATAAATAAAATATTTTTTTAAAAAAGGCAATTTAGTTAACATATTTATCCTTTGGATAAATACCTAGTAGTGCAATGCTGGGTCATGGTAGTTCTATTTTTTTTTTTTTTAAGATTTATTTTCTTTTAGAAAGAGTGTGAGTGGGAAGAGGGGCAGAGAGAGAATCCTCAAGCTGACTCCCCACTGAGCATAGAGCCTAATGTGGGGCTCCATCCCAGGGCCTTGAGACCATGACCTGAGCTGAAACCAAGAATTTGCTGGAACCCAGGTAACCTATTTTTAACTTTTTGAGGAACCTCTATATTGTTTTCCAGAGTGGTTACACCAGTTTGATTCCCACCAATAGTGCAAGAGGGATCCTTTTTGTCTGCATCCTCACAAAGACCTGTTGTTTCATGTGTTGTTAATTTTAGCCATTCTGACCGGGAGACAACCTCCATCTTAAGAAAGATATATTAAAGGGACCTGGGTGACTCAGGGGCTGAGCGTCTGCCTTTGGCTCAGGTTGTGATCCTGGTGTCCTGGGATGAAGTCTCATATTAGGCTCCTCACAGGGAGTCTGCTTCTCCCTCTGCCTATGTCTCTGCCTCTCTCTGTGTGTCTCTCATGAATAAATAAATATTCTTAAATATTTCAATTTATTATTAAAAAATCTTTAAAAAAAGAAAGAAAAGTACATTTAAAAAGTCTTGTCTACAACTGAACTCAGTGGTAAACTTTGCTCCTATACCAGAGATGATTAACAATGAGGAAAACCTATCCCAAGAAATGAGAGACAAGAAAACTACAGGAGCTCAATCCTGGAAAAGTTTTAGTAGCAAAGACCAGAGTGCCTGCTTCTGATAGAAAAATATCCTGGGAAAAATAAAGGTGGGGAAGGAGTGAAAGCTTCCGAAAGTAGTTTTGACTTGATCTCTCTTGCTGAAAGAAGCAGTAATGTTCATTTCTTTTAAAACATAGCATTAAGGGGGCTCTTGGATGGCTGTCTTAAGTGTCTGCCATCAGCCCAGGTCATGATCTCAGGGTCCTGGGATTGAGCCCCGCTTCAGCCTGCCTGCTCAGCAGAGAGCCTGCTTCTCCTCCTCTCACTGCCTTCCACTCCCCCCACTTGTGTTTTTCTGTCAAATAAATAAAATCTTTTTTAAAAATTAAAATATCATTAAGGACTTCTGTTTCTAGAAAAGATAAACACTCTTAGCCCTATTGCTCTTGCTCACTTCAAGTTAAAACACCAATTTTATATACAAAACTAAGATAGTTCAGAAAGGTGCAAAAAAGAACACAAATCAGCTAAGGATATTGGGACCTAAGGAATATATAGCAGTGATTTCTCTGCATTTTCTTTTAACCCCATTGCGTGTGGAGAAACCTATAACCTTAAAATGAAATAGACACAGACCAAAAAAAAAAAAAAAAAAGGAATAAAAGGCCCCCAAAAGGCCGCAAGACAAGTTTGTTGTCTCTAACCAGAGGACCAAGAAATGATTAGCCTAGCTGGGAATCTTTTAGAGAATAACTGTCCTACTCCAGCCAAATGTCATGAGAAAAATTGTAACCCCACATGCATTCTCATTAACATAGGCCACATGAGGCTTAAATATCCATCACAGGGACACGTGGGTGGCTCAGCGGTTGAGCATCTGCCTTCAGCTCAGGGCGTGATCCTGGAATCTGGGATCGAGTCCCACATTGGGCTCCCTGCGAGGAGCCTGCTTCTCTCTCTGCCTCCCTCTCTCTCTCTCTGTGTTTGTGTGTGTCTCTCATGAATAAATAAATAAAATCTTAAAGAAAAAAACTCATTAAAAAATATATATCCATCACACTTCTAATGAGGAGCCTCAAGCCCCTGATTGAGGTAGTGTCAGAGAAGGTCAAATAGAGTTCCAAGACTTTCCTTCTCACCATATAGTAATGAGGCCCCCATTCAACAATTAGTGGAGGCCACTTGGGCAGCAATAATATGGCATCCTTCAACTTCCCAGCAAGAGTGACGTCAGAAGAGGCCAAGAGGGGCAAGAGTAAACTCCCACAGCTTAACAGTATGAGCTTCTCCTTCCTCTTGGCAGGTCAGCTTAAACCTGGACATCTACCATCATCTAGCAATAACAATGCAATACTTCCTCTGATGGTGCAGTATCCCAAAATACAGCACCCAAAAAAATGTTCAGAATCAAATGAAAATTTACCTGTCATACAAAGAACTAAGAAAGTTTCAACTTAAATGAGAAAAGACAATCTGTAGATGCCAACTCTGAGATGATGCAGAAGTTAGAATGTTCTGATTAGGGTTTTGAAACAGCAATCATAAAAATGCTTCAATGGGCAATAACAAATATGGTCAAAACAGTTGAAAAAATTTGCAGAAATTTAAAGTCTCATCACAGAAGTATAAGAAAGAAAAAATAATGAAAACTTTATAACTGAAAAATATAAAACCTAAAGCCAAAAGTCACTGGATGGCCTAACAACAAAATAGAGAAAAATAAATGGTGAACTTGATCATAGAGAGCTATGATCATAGTCTGTCATACCATAGATTTGGTAATAACTCTGAAAAGCAGAGAGAAAATAGGTTGGAAAAAATGTAAAGAGCCTGTGGTACCTGAAGGCTATAACAAAAGATCTAACACTCATGTCATCACAGTTGCAGAAAAAGAGAAAAATAGGGCAAGGTTGAAAAGTTCCCAAAGAAATCATGGCTGAAGATTGCTCAAATTTAGCAAAAGTAATAACATATTCAAGAAACTGAGGGAACCAACAGAATATACTCAAAGAAATCCAGAGAGCAACACATCGTAATAAAACATTTGAAAACTAATGACAAAGAAAAAATCTTTAAGATTTTAAGAGAAAAACATCTGCCTAATGCTTACCTACAGAGGAAAATGTTTTGAAAAATAGTAGATTTCTCATTAAAAACCACAGAGGTGAGAAGAAAATATCAAAATATTCCACAAGAGCTAAAACAAAATATTAATCCAGAATTTTATGTACAGTAAAAATATCCATCAGAAATGAAGAAAAAATCAAGACATTTTCAGATGAAGGAAAATTAAGAGAAGTTGTCACAGACCTGCCAAAAACAATGGACAGATTATCAAAGCATAAGATCAAGAAAGAAATAGGGCTTTAAATGACACACTGGACCAGATGGACTTCACAGATACATACAGAACATTCCATTCTTAAAGCAACAGAATACACATTCTTCTAGAGTGCACGTGGAACTTTCCCCATAATGGATCATGAATCAGGTCGCGACTAATTCCAAAAGATTGGTATTATTCCCTGCATATTTTCAGACGACAATGCTTTGAAACTTGAACTCAATTGCAAGAGGAAATTTGGAAGGAACTCAAACAGTTGGAGGCTAAACAGCGTCCTACTAAAGAATGAATGGGTCAGGGCAGCCTGAGTGGCTCAGCCGTTTAGCGCCGCCTCCATCCCAGGGCCTGATCCTGGAGACCCGGAATCGAGTCCCGCGTTGCGCTCCCTATGTGGAGCTTGCCTCTCTGTCTCTGTCTCTCTCTCTCTCTTTTTTTCTCTCTCTCTCTCATAACTAAATAAAATCTTTTTTTTTTTTTTAAAAGAATGAATGGGTCAACCAGGAAATTAAAAAGTTTCATGCAAACTAACGAAAGTGAAAGCATACTGTTCAAAACCGTTGGGATATAACAAAGGTGGTCCTAAAAGGGAAGTATATTTTAATACAAGCCTCTCAAAAAATTAGAAAAAGCCCAAATACACAAGCTAACCTTATACCTGAAGGAGCCAGAGAAAGAAGAGCAAATGAAGCCTAACTCAAGCAGGAGAGAAATAAAGATTAGAGTAGAAATCAACAGAACAGAAAACAAAAGAACAGGTCAATAAAGTCAGGAGCTAGTTCTTTGAAAAAATTAATAAGATCAATAAACCCCTAGCCAGACTTAGCAAAAAGAAAAGAGAAAGGACCCAGATTAATAAAATCATGAATGAAAAGGAAAGATCAAAACCAACACCAAAGAAATACAATTACAAGAACACATTATGAGAAACTATATGCCAATAAATTATGCAAACTAGAAGAAATAGATGCATTCCTAGAAACTTGTAAACCACCAAAACTGAAACAGGAAGAAATAGAAAACCTGAACAGACCCATAACCAGCAAAGAAATTGAAACAGTAATAAACAAATCTCCTAGAGTCTAGGGCCGATGGCTTCACAGGGGAATTTATTTTTCTTTAAGATTTTATTTACTTATTCATGAGAGACAGAGAGAGAGAGTAAGAGACACAGGCAGAGGGAGAAGCAGGCTCCACGCAGGGAGCCCAATGTGGGACTCGATCCCGGGTCTCCAGGATCACGCCCTGGGCTGAAGGCAGCGCTAAACCGCTGAGCCACCCTGGCTGCCCACCAAGCATTTAAAGAAGAATTAATACCTATTTTTCTGAAGCTGTTTCAAAAAAATAGACATGGAAGGAAAACTTCCAAATAGAATAAGGCCAGCATTACCTTGATCCCAAAATCAGACAAAGACCCCACCAAAAACAAGAATTATAGACCAATATCCCTGATGAACATGGATGTCAAAATACTCCCCAAGATACCAGCCAATGGGATCCAACAGTACATCGAAAGGATTAGTCACCACAACCAAGTGGAATTTATTCCTGGAATACAAGGGTGGCTCAACATCCACAAATCAATCAATGTGATACACTATGTTAATAAAACAAAGAACAGGAACCATGTGCTCCTCTCAATTGATGCAGAAAAAGCATTTGACAAAATACAGCATCCTATCTTGATTAAAACTCTCCACAGTGTAGGGATAGAGGAAACATACCTCGATATCATAAAAGCCATACACAAAAAGCTCACAGGGAATATCATTCTCAATGGGGAAAAACCGAGAGCTTTTCCCCTAAGGTCAGGAACATGGCAAGGGTGTTCACTCTCACCACTGTTGTTCAACATAGTACAAGTCCTGGCCTCAGCAATCAGACAACAAAAAGAAATAAAAGTCATCCAAATCAGCAAAGAAGTCAAACTCTCCCTCTTCGCAGATGACATGATACTGTGTGTGGAAAACCCAAAGGACTCCACCCCAAAATTGCTAAAACTCCTACAGCAAGCAATTCAGCAAAGTCACAGGATATAAAACGCACAGAAATCAGCTGCATTTCTATACACTAACAATGAGACAGAAAAAAGAGAAATTAAGGAATCGATCCCATTTACAGTTGCACCAAGCCCCCTAAGATACCAAGGAATAAACCTAACCAAAGAAGTAAAGGATCTGGGCTCTGAAAATCATAGAACACTTATGAAAGAAATTGATGAAGACACAAAGAAATGGAAAATCGTTCCATACTCATGGATTGGAAGGATATTGTTAAAATGTCTATGCCACCCAGAGCAATCTATACATTCAGTACAATCTCTATCAAAATACCATTGACATTTTTCACAGAGCTGGAAGAAACAATCTTAAAATTTGTATGGAACCAGAAAAGACCCCGAATAGCCAAAGCAATGTTGGAAAGAAAAAAAAAAAACACCCAAAGCTGGAGGCATCACAATTCCAGACCTCAAGCTATATTACAAAGCTGTGACCACCAGGACAGCATGATATTGATGCAAAAACAGATACATAAGATCAATGGAACAGAATAGAAAACCCAGAAACGGACCCTCAACTCTGGTCAACTAATATTAGACAAAGGAGGAAAGACTATCCAATGGAAAAAGGACAGTCTTCAACAAATGGTACTGGGAAAATTGTACACCCACATGCAGAAAAATGAAACTGGACCATTTTCTTATATCATACACAAAAATAAACTAAAAATGTATGGAAGACCTAAATGTGAGACAGGAATCCATCAAAATCCTAGAGAACACCTTTTTGGCCTCAGCCCCAGCAACTTCTTGCTATAAATGTGCATTAAAACTATCATGAGATACTACTACACACCCTTTTGGATGGTTAAAAAATAACTGACGATACTAAGTGCTAGTTGAAGATACCAAGCAATTGGAACTCTCATTGTTGGTGAAAATGTAGTTGTACACTCGGGAAGACAGTTGGACAGTTTCTTGTAAATTTAAACATTTGCTCACCATGTAACCCAGAAATCTCACTCCTGGGTGGGACTGGAAAGATGAAAGTCTATGTTTACACAAATTCTGTATACTAACTAATGTTCTTGGCAACTTTATTTGTGATAGTCAAAAACTGGAAACAACCCAGATTCCACTCAAAGAGTGAATCGATAAACAGATAGTGGCACATCTATACAACAGAATACTACTCAGCAACAAGAGGTGTGAACTCTTGATACAGTCAACAGTGTGGAGCAACCTCAAAGATGTTATGCTGTGTGAAAGAAGTCAGCTGCAGAAGCTTACACACTATGATTCCATTGATATGACATTCTGGAAGAGACAAAACTACAATAACAAAATAGATCCGTAATTAACGGGAGTTCTGGATTGGAAGAGGATATAACTATAAGTAGCACAAGGAAGGATGCCTGGGTGGCTCAGTGGGTTATGTGTCTGCCTTCAGCTCAGGTCATGATCCTAGGGTCCTGGGATGGGGCCCTGCATCAGGCTCCTTGCTCAGCAGGAGGCCTGCTTCTCTCTCTCCCTCTGCCTACTGCTCCCCCTACTTCTGCACTTTCTCTAATAAATAAATAAAATATTTAAAAATAAATTTAAAAAAACTTATGGAAATGTAAATGACCTACCTTAACCAAAACAATTTTGAAAGGAACTAGACAATTATCCTCAAAAATTTTTATGCCCTCCAGCAGCTAACCCCCTTCCTTACACCTTACCTTACGCAGCTACTGATATGTCTGTCATTCTAGAATATTACCCATTTTAGGATTTCATATAAATTCAAATAATATGTATTCTTTTTAGCTGCTTTTTTCACTCAGCACATTTTGTTTCAAGTTTTTATTTAAATTCCAATTAGTTAAAATCGGTGTAATATTAGTTTCAGGTGTAGAAATTAGTGATTCAACACTTCCCATACAACACTGTCTGTAAATTATACGTGAATCAAGTTGATTAAAAATCATGAGTTCCATAAGTGGAATTTAAAAAACATGGGATCCCTGGGTGGCGCAGCGGTTTGGCGCCTGCCTTTGGCCCAGGGCGCGATCCTGGAGACCCGGGATCGAATCCCACGTTGGGCTCCCGATGCAGGGAGCCTGCTTCACCCTCTGCCTGTGTCTCTGCCTCTCTCTCTCTCTGTGACTATCATAAATAAATAAAAAAAATTTTAAAACAAAAACAAAACAGGGGCAGCCCTGGTGGTGCAGCGGTTTAGCACCGCCTGCAGCCCGGGGTGTGATCCTGGAGACCCAGGATCAAGTCCCACGTCGGGCTCCCTGCATGGAGCCTGCTTCTCCCTCTGCCTGTGTCTCTGCCTCTCTCTCTCTCTCTGAATAAATAAATAAAATCTTTAAAAAAAAAACCTCATTATTAAAACAAAATAAAAATAAATAAAAAACAAAACAGAGGATCATAGGGGAAGGGAAGGAAAAATAAAACAAGATGTAATCAGAGAGGGAGACAAACAATTAGAGACTGTTAACCATAGGAAACAAACTGAGGGTTGCTGGAAGGGAGGTGGGTGGGTGATGGGGTAACTGGGTGATGGGCATTAAGGAGGGCACATGTAGGGATGAGCACTGGGTGTGATATGCAACTGATCAATCATTAAGCTCCACCTCTGAAATTAATAATGCACTCTATGTTAATTAATTGAATTTAAGTTTTAAAAATCATGAGTTCATATTAACATTTTCTTTCAAAATGAAAGATTATGAAATTTTATTTGGCTTCTTTGATTGTTTACTTGATTGTTCTCACCAATTTCCGACGCCCCCCCCCCCCCCCCCCCCCCCCCCCCCCGCAACGTCCTTCTGGTAATCATCAGTTTGTTTCTATAGTTTAAAGTCTGTTTCATGGTTTTCCTTTCTACCTCCATGTTTGTTTGGTTTCTTAAGTTCCACATATGAGTGAAATCATATGGTATTTGTCTTTCCCTGATGAACTTATTTCGCTTAGCATAATACTCTCTAGCTCCTTCTATGTTGTGGCAAATGACAAGATTTCTTTCTTTTTTTTTTTTTATGGCTGAGATATCACCTCACACCTGTCAGAATGGTGAAAATTAACAACACAGGACACAACTGGTGTTGGTGAGGATGTGGACAAAGGGGAATCCTTTTAACACTGTTGGTACAAATGCAAACTGGTGCAGCGACTCTGGTAAACAGTATAGACATTCCTCAAAAAGTTAAAAAGAACGACTCAGCAACTGCAACTACTAAGTTTTTACTCAAAGGATACAAAAATACTAATTCAAAGAGATTCATGCAATATTTGTAGCAGCATTATCAACACTCAGCATATATTCTAAGATTTATCTATGAATAGGTAATATGTTACCTATTCATCAAGACTGTATAACATCAGCATAAACAAAGACACACAGATCAATGAGACAGAAGAGAGAGTTGAGAAAGAGGTCCATGCATAAATACTCCATTGATTTTTATGGCAAATTTGCTAAGGTAATTCAATGAGGAAATGAAAATCATTTTATTTTTTAAGAAGATTTATTTATTTATTTATTTATTTATTTATTCATTCATGAGAAACAGAGAGAGGCAGAGACATAGGCAGAGGAAGAAACAGGCTCCCCCTCGGGCACCCTGATGTGGGAACTCGATCTCGAAACTCCAGGATCATGACCTGAGCCGAAGGCAAATGCTCAGCCGCTGAGCCACCCAGATGTCCCTGAAAATCATTTTAATAGTGACTCCGGCACAACTAAATATTCTTATTGAAAAAAAAATTGCCATCATCTTTCATAGCATAGAGAAGTAAACTCAAGATGCATCACAGATGCAACTATAAAAGTTAAAACAGTAAGACTTCTAAAAAAAATAGAACTTCTTAAAAAAATCAAGATAACATTAGCAATGACTTTTAATACAGTGTCTAAAGAGCACTAACTTTAAAATAACTGGTAAATGGATTTAATCAAAAGTAAAATTCTCTGTTCTTCCAAGGACACTGCTAAGAAAATGGTTGGGCGAAAATATTCAACTATACATAATGTAAAAACACTTCCAAAGGAAGACATAAAAATTGTTAACACATGAAAAAATGTTCAGCATCATTAGTCAGCAGAGAAATACAAGTTAAACCACAATCACATACCATTACATACTAATTAAAATGGTAAAGATTAGAAGTCTGAGGGTACCAGAAGTCTGGGGGATAGAGCAATTGGAGCTCTCATCCCTTGCTGATGACTTTACAACCACTTTGCAATACATTTTTGGCAGTTTCTTACAAAATTAAATAGAGGCTTATTCTATGTCCAATAATCCTCCTCTTACCTAGCAGAAATTAAATACATGTTCTACAAAACACCTGTATATGCATGTCCAGTACTTTATTCATAAAACAGCCAAAATACTGGAAACATCCCAAAGATTCTTTAACAGATGGCTGAAAAAAACAAGTTTTGTTAGAATCATATAATGGAATACTGCTCAGCATAAAAAGGGAACAAACTGGGATCCCTGGGTGGCGCAGCGGTTTGGCGCCTGCCTTTGGCCCGGGGCGCGATCCTGGAGACCCGGGATCGAATCCCACATCGGGCTCCCGGTGCATGGAGCCTGCTTCTCCCTCTGCCTATGTCTCTGCCTCTCTCTCTCCTGTGACTATCATAAATAAATTTAAAAAAAAATTTAAAAAAAAAAAAAGGGAACAAACTACTGCTATGAGCAACAACATGGTTGAATCTTAGGGGGAAGAAATTACTGAGTGAACAAAGCAAGACTCCAAAGAATACCATTCGATTGAATTTATATGAAATTCTAGAATAGGCAATATTGTATAGTGACAGAAATCAAATCAGTGGCTGCATAAAGCAGAAAAGAGTAGTGCTAAGGCGCACAAGGAAATTTGGGTGGTATGGTATTGTTCTATATCTTGATATATGTGTATACATGTGTCAAATCTCTTCATACTGTTACACTTATAATGAATGCATTCCTGATATTATATGTAAATTATGCATGAATAAAGTTGATTACAAATCATGAGTTCATATTAACATTTTCCTTCAAAATGGAAGATTATGAACTTTTATTTGGCTTGTTTACTTGTAACTTTTTTCTCTTACATTAACGTGACTATTTTTGCTTTACCTTATATTATATATCAAATACAATTAAAATAATTATACCAATATTACTATCACTTATAAATAAAAAAACAGCATTTGAAAGTCACTTGAAACAATTCTTTTATATGTATGGTTATGTCATCAACATGATATGCATTTAAGTTCATAATATACATTTTGATTAATTGGTATTTTGGGAATCAATGTTTGCTTATATGTCATTTACATGATCCTAAATTGAAAGCATATAACCGAGTCTTATTTGTATCCTAGACTGTCTCTTATCTTATTCTCTCTAGTCCCCTCTAAGTAATCATGTAATTAGATTTTGATTTATTTTTCCAATCTTTTTTTGCAAATATAAACTAATAAGTGTGCCTTTTTAAAAAAGATTTTATTGATTTATTCATTATTATTTATTCACAGAGAGAATGAGAGGCAGAGACACAGGGAGAGGGAGAAGCAGGCTCCATGCAGGGAGCCCAACGCAGGACTCAAACCAGGGTCTCCAGGATCACACCCTGGGCCAAAGGTGGTGCTAAACCGCTGAGCCACCCAGGCTGCCCTAAGTGTGCCTTTCTGAATCAATCCTCTTTCTTACAAAAAAGAGTAGCAGCATATATATACATACATATACATATACATATACATATATATATATATATATATATATATATAATATCATAAATCTGGCTTTTTATCCCTAAGAACAGGTCTTGGAGATCATGTGATATCACTGTAAGGAAATCTTGCTTATTTGTTTTTAGAGTTGTATGTATCCATGGTGTGGAAATACCGTATTTTATTCAATCAGTCCTCTATGGGTAGGCATTGGTGTGGCTCCTGAATCTTTTGCTATTATAATGCCATAAATAGCCTTACACCAAAGTAATTTCATAGTTTTGAAATATATCTTTGGGATAGAGTTCCAGAAGAAGAACTGCTGGGTCCAAAGCTAAATGCATGTGTTTTCACTGGCTATTAACCAATTTGACTCCATATCGGTTTCACCAGTTGCCATTACCCCCTGCACTATATGCAAATCTATGTTCTCTTTAATCTCACCAACAAAGTATGCTACATTTGGCAGATTAAAGAAGGCTGAAAATTCTTTGGCATTCCTCCCCTCGAGACGTGGAGTCTATATAACATCCCTGTGATGGTTAATTTTATGTGTCATCTTGACAGGGCTAAGAGATGCCCAGACAGCTGGTAAAATATTATTTCTGGGTGTGTCTGTGCTGGTGAGATTAGCATTTGATTCTGGAAGAGATCAGCATTTGAATCAATAAACTGAGTAAAGAAGGTCACCCTCACTAATGCAAGTGTGCATTATCCAATCACTGAGGACCTAAAGAGAACAAAAAGGCAGAAAAAGGGTGAATTTGCTCTCTCTCTCTGAGCTGAGACATCCCCATTTTCTCCTGCCCTTGGATATCACTGCTCCTTCAGATTTAGATGGACTCCTAAATCATATGCTCCACTGATTCTTAGGCCTTTATACTTAGAATAAATTATACCACCAGCTTCCCTTGCTTTCAGCTTGCAAATGGCAGATCATGAGACTTCTTAGGCTCCATAATCATGTAAGCACATAGCCTGCTGGTTCTATTTCTCTGAAGGACTCTAATACAGATTTGATACCAGGAGTGATTCTAGAGGAACAGAATTTTAAGAATGAGTTTTCTGAATTGGTTCTGGGGTTTCTGAAACTGGCTCTCTAATCTTATATAAAGACTAATAGTCCATGGCGAGCTATGTATAGAGATACATAAAATATCTGCACTAGGTACTTCTGATCAACTACTATATGAAGCAAAGAGATAAGTGATGCTGTATATGATACTTCTGAACATTTTTTGGAAACTAAGGGATAATGCCATTGGTTGGTTGCCTCTAACATTGTTGGACAAGTAGTGAAAGAAAAGGATGAACTAAGGGATCCCATTTCTCAGCTCAAGCATCCCATAAATGACCTAAGAGCTCCTATGTGTGCCCTGAAGGAGAATCTTATCTCCTTCAGCCACAGGGCTGAAACTGGTGAAAATCAAACACAGAACCTCATTTTGTTATTAGCTGTATTACAATGTAAGCTGAACTCCCAGCTTCACAAGGTGTTTACTGTTATAGCAAAGGCATTGATTGGGGAAGAATGAGATCCTGTAAGTGGGACTAGGGACATATGGGAAGACTCTGATGAAGCTGGAAACATTGAACCCCTGTACTCTGATGAGTCTTCTTTGCAGGGGAAGAGCTTTTTCTACCTCCACTGTAGGTGGTAGCAGCTTCTTCATCTACATTTGAGGGGCTAACCTGGTATTACCTGAGGAAACAGTAATGATTTCTTCTGATATAACCAGCATGCAAGACAGTGCTGATTCTCTTCAGGATCCATCCCCATCATCCCACTTTGCTTCTAGACCTATAACTGGAGTCAAATCCCAGAGGACCCCTAATGGTGAGATACAAAACATGACCCATGAGGAGGTACAATATGCTCCAAAAGAACTATTTAAGTTTTCTAATTTATACCAACAGACTCCAGGGAACATGGATGGATATTGAGGATGTGGGATAACATGAAAGAAGCACAAAGTTGGGTCAGGCCAAATTTATTGATATGGGATCACTAACCAGAGATTTTGCATTTAATGCTGCAGGGGAGTTAGAAAGGGCTCTAACAGTTTGTTGATTAATTGGCTGAAACATGGACCAAAAGAAGGCCAATTGTAAATGGCTGACCTGCTTTGTTTTAATATAGAGGAAGGAGTTCAGAGGTGTAGGGAGACTGTAATGTTACAGTGTACTCATTTAAGACCTACTCACCCACACTGAGGGTCCACAGGACTAATGCTTTGAGGAATAAATTTGTGAAGGGAGTCCAGCATCCTTGAAGAGCCCCTTGAAGAGGGCTCTTCAGGGGCTCTTCTCTGTAGGCTAGGCTTTAGAGTGGGAACCACAGACACTCAATTGGAAAACCTTAAAGATTGGGAACATATGGATCCCAGGGCAACGGGCAACAGGAGTCAAGTGGCAGCACTCAACCACCAAAGACGAGGTAGGCATGGTTACCATAATAAACAAAAGAGTCAAAGCAGCAATCACAATAATCCGACTCATGCACAGCTATGGTGCTGTCTAGTTAATCATGATATTCCTAGAAGTGAAACAGAAATTCTTATTTGATCTATATAAGCAAAAAGTTCTAAGTCAAGTCAACAGAGTCTAACTCAAGTCATAAAAGCAGTGAATGACAGTCCTTCAATCAATTCCCAAGTTGAATCAGTTTAGAAGCCAAGAACCTCTTGAATGAATGGGAGGCCAGGTACCCTTTAGGAAGGCCTTGATACAGCAATGAAAATTTATATGGCTAATCTTTCTCCTAGCCTCCCAGAGGGACCTATGGCCTTTTAACAGGGCTGTACATTGGGGAAAAGGAGATAATCATACCTTTCAGAGACTACTAAACATTAGCTCTGAACTGACACTGATTCCAAAAGACCCATAATGTCACTGTGCCCCTCCAGTCACAGTAGGAGAGCTTGTGGAAGTCCAGTGATTAATGGGTTATTGGTCCAGGTCTGTTTCACAGTAGGTTCAGTGGCTCCCTGAACCCATCCTATGGTTATTTGCCCAGGTGTAGACTGTATAATTGGAATAGACATACTTAGCAGCTGGCAAAATCTTCACATTGGTTCCCTGACCTGTGGAATATGGGCTATTACAGTGGAAAAGGCCAACTGGAAGCCATTTAAGTACCACATCCCAAGAAAGATTGCAGATTAGTGCCACCACTTGAAAGATACAGGGGTAGTGATTCCCATCACATTCCTATTCAACTCTCCTATTTGGGCTGTGCAGAAAACAGATGAATCTTAGAGAATGCCAATGGATTATTTTATTGTAAGCTTAACCAGGTGGTGACTCCAGTTGCAGCTGCTGTACCTGATGTTGTTTCACTGTTTGAGCAAATTAACACATCCCCTGGTCCTAGGTATGCAGTTTTTGATCTGGCAAATGCATTTTTCTTCCATACCTGTCCATAAGGCCCACCAGAAGCAGTGTGATTTCTGCTGGTATGGCCAGAAATACATATACAAATACCTCTTTAGGGTTATAGCAACCCTCCATCCCTAGGTCATGATTTAGTTTGCAGGGATCTTGATTGTCTTTCCCTCCCACAAGATATCATACTGGTCCATTACATTAATGACATTATGCTGATTAGACCTAGTGAGTGAGAAGTAGCAACTACTCTAGGCTTATTAGTAAGACACTTGCACATCAGGGTGGGAAATAAATCTAAAATTCACTTCTACCCCAAAATATTTAGGGGTCCTGTTACGTAGGGTGTGTTGAGATATCCCTTCTAAGGTGAAGAATAAGTTGTAGCTGGCTCTCCTACAGCCAAGAAAGAAGCACAATACCTCTTTGGATTTTGGAGGCAACATATTCCTCATTTGAGTGTTACTCTAGTCCATTTACCAAGTGACCTGAGAAGCTGCTAGTTTTAAGTGGGGCCCAGAAAAAGAAAAGGCTCTGCCATAGGTCCAGGCCACTATGCAAGCTGCTCTTCCACTTGGGCCTTATGATCCAGCAGACTCAATGGTGCTTGAAGTGTCAGTTTCAGATAAGATGCTGTTTGGAGCTTTGGGAAGGTTTCTAGAGATGAACTGCAATGCAGGCTCTTAAGATTTAGGGGCAAGACTCTGCCAACACCTTCATAAAACTACTTTCCTTTTGAGAAACAACTTTTGGTCTATTACTGGGCCTCAGTAGAAGCTGAATGCTTGCTCATGGGCTACCAAGTTACCATGTGACCTGAGATAACACCATGAACTGGGTATTCACCAACCCAAAAGTGGGCTTGCACACCAACATTCCACCAAATAGAAGGTATATATTCAAAATCAGGCCTGAGCAGGCCCTGAAGTCACTTACATGAAGAAGTGGCCCAAATGTCCAAAGTCCCCATTCTTGCTCCACTGTCTTCTCTCTGCCAGCCTACACATATAGCTTCATGGGGAATTCCTTGTGATCAGCTGACAGGGGAAGAGAAGACTCAGGCCTGCTTTACAGATGGTTCTGTATGATATATACAAGCACACCTGGATGTGGTCAGCTGCAGCACTGCAGCCCCTCTCAAGGACATCCCTGAAGGAAGTGGTGAAGGGAAATCCTACCAGTGGGTAGAACTTGGGGCAGTGCATTTCTCCTTGGAAGGAGAAATGGCCAGATGTGGAATTACGTAACAGTTCATGGGCTGTGACTGCATAATCAGGAACATAGAAGGGACTTGATTTGAAAATTAGTAACAAAGAAATTTGGAAAGGGGGTATATAGATAGACCTCTCTGAATGGCCAAAAAACATGAACAGGGATGCGTGGGTGGCTCAGTGGTTGAGCATCTGCCTTTGGCTCAGGTGTGATCCCAGGGTCCTGGGATCAAGTCCTGCATCCGGCTCCCCGCAGAGAGCTCTTCTCCCTCTGCCTCTCTCTCTATCTCTCTCTGTGTCTCTTATGAATAAATAAATAAGATCTCAAAAAAAAAAAAAAACCAAACAAACCACAAACATATTTTTGTCCCATGTAGTCACCAAAGGGTTACCCCAGAAGAGGATTTTAATACACAGATAGACTATGTACAATGGAGTATTACTTGGCCAACAGAAGGAATGAAATCTTGCCATTTGCAATGATGTGGATGGAACTAGAAGGTATTATGCTAAGCAAAATCAGTCATAGAAAATAAAATATCATATGGTTTCACTCATATGTGGAATTTAAGAAACAAAACAGATGAACATAGGGGAAGACAAGGAAAAATAAAATAAGATGAAAACAGAGAGGGAGGCAAACCATAAGAGACTCTTAACTATAGGAAACAAACTGAGGGTTGCTGGAGGAGAGGCAGGAGGGGGATGGGATAAATGTGGGATGGGCATTAAGGAGGGCACATGATGTAATGAACAATGCATGTTATATGCAACTGATGAATCACTAAATTCTACCTCTGAAACTAATAATACAGTATATGCTAAATAAATTGAATTTAAATTTTTAAAAAATAAGCAGAACGACCCATTCTGTGGGTACCAACCTCTTTCCTTAATCACCCACCATGACCCAATGGGTCATGAACAAAGTAGCTATGGTTACAGGGTGGCAATTACACTTGAAGCAGCAACACAGATTTTCACTCACCAAGGATGACCAGACTACAGCCACCATTAACTGACCAATCTGCAGGGGCAGAGACCAACATTGAGTCACCAGTATGTCACCATTCTCTGGGGTTATCAGCCAGCTACCTGCATGTCAGAAGATGATTCATTATATTGGATTGCTTCCATTATGGAAGGGGCAACGTTTTATTCTTACTGTATTAGACACTCTGGATACAGATTTTCCTTCCTTGTACACAATAACTTCTGCCAAAACTACTACTATCCATGGACTTACAGAATGCCTTATTCACCATCATTGTAGTCTACACAGCATTGCTTCTGATCAAGGAACTCACTTCACAGCAAAAGAAGTGTGGCACTGGGCCCATGGTCATGGGATTCATTGGTCTTACCACGTTCCCCACCACCTTGAAGCAGCTGTCTTACTGGAACGGTGGAAAAGCCTTTTCAAGACTAATGACAGTGCCAGCTAGGTGGCAATATCTTGCAAGGCTAGGGCAAGGCTCTCCAGAAAGCTGTATATGCCCTGAATTAGTGTCCAATATATGATGCTGTTTCTTCCATAGATAAGATTCATGGATGGGTCCAGGAATCAAGAGTTGGAAATAGGAGTGGCACCACTTACTATTAAACCTAATGACTCACTAGCAAAACTTTTGCTTCCCACCCTTATGACTCCATGCTTTGCTGCCTTAGAGGTCTTAGTCCTGGAGGGAAGAATACTTCTGCCAGGAGACAAACAATGATTCCACCGACTGGAAGCTAAGATTGCCACCTGACCACTTTGGGCTCCTCATGTCTCTGAATCAACAGGCAGTGAAGGGAGTTATGGTGATGGCTGGGGTGATTGACCTTGATAACGAAAGGGAAATTGGACTACTACTTCACAGCAAGGAAGGCAGAGTAAAAAGGTAAAGAAGAGAATCTGGAATATAGCTCCCTTAGTGTGTCTCTCTGTACTACTATGCCCTGCTTCTAAGGTCAGTGGAAAACTCTTAACAACCCAATCCAGGCAGGACTACTAATGGCCCAGACTCTTTAAGAGGGAATGTTTGGGTCACACCATCAGATAAAGAGCTATGATCAGATGAAGTGCTTGCCAAAGGCAAAGGGAATAGAGTGGAGAGTAAAAGATGGTTACAAATACCAGCTGCAACCAGGTGGCCAGTTATAGAAACAAGGGCTGTAAGTATCATGACTATTTCCTCTTTATTTTGTCATGAATACATTTGTATTCATATATCCTATTGTCTTCTTTCCATTTTCCTCTTTCTTTCCTTATTCCCTTATCATGTAGCATGGGATAATTGAATTTATATCATAGCATTTGGATATTGTTAATTTCACATCATAGTATTTAAGTTATGGGATATCAAGAAGAGTAAAAATCACTGAAGGGCTTTACGTTTTCTTCTGGGGAAGGGGTAAATATGTAAATGCCATATCTTACTGGTTCTGTTTCTCTGGGGAACCCTAATACAGACACCATTCCAGGGTGGGTTGTATGCACTGAACCAAAGATCTTTTCTTGGGTCTGGGAACCAAGGACTAGAAGCAGAGTGGCACTACATACCACTATTCTCTATGACCCATTAGGGTGGTCTGTGCTTCCTGTCCCCTTCAACTCTCCAGGGTTAGAGGTTCTGGTCCCCAAAAGAGTCACATTTTCACCAGGGAACAAAGAGTCCCAATGGAATTATAAGCTAAAGCTGCTACCTGGGCATTTTGGGCTCCTGTGTCCCTTCATCAATAGCAAGAAGCAGTGTCAATGGTCTTGGCAGGTGTAACCGTGCCTAATCACTGAGAAGAGGTAGGGCTGCCGTTATATCATGAGATACAAAGAATATGTGTAGAACCCAGGTGATCTCCCTCAATGCTTCTTGGTATTCTCCAGTCCCATTGTGACTGTAAATAGATAGATTCAGCAATCCCAGTCTGAGAATGGTGACTAGACACTCAGGGGCCTTGGAAACAAGGACCTGAGTAATGACATACGGTTATCATCCAAAGCCAGCAGAATGCAATGTAAAAGAGAGGAAAACTAGAAAGGATAGTGGAGAAAAGAAATAATAAGTATCAATTTCAGCCCCAATACCAAACACAGCAGTAGGAACTGTGTTTCATCTCATTAACCTCCCTCTTGTAAGGTTCCTCATAGGCAGAGATGCCTATTAGAATCCTGGATGAGCTGTTCCCAAAACATAAATGGAAAAGTGGATCAGGGCAGTACAAAGCCTAGACCGTGGAATATCCAAATAGGCCACTTTGGATTCTCCTTCAAGGAAAGTTTGCTGAGCACAGCTGCAGGGATTACAATCAACAGAGAGCCTCCAGATGTCAGCTCCTTGGAATAGCCTCAGTTGCAAAGAAGTGTGGCCAACCTCTTGCCATTCCCATGGACTCCAGATACAGTGAATGAGCAAGGGAAGGTGTGAAGATCAGGCCATTTTGGCCCATTTCAGGCAATATTTATTCCAGAGGAACTGGCTGCTGGTGGCCAAGGCTGCAATGTAGTACCATTTCTCATCACACAGCCGACTTCCTCACCTTTTCACAGTGGTTCCTCCCTATCAAAATCCTGTACTCTAAACTCTCAGCGTCTGCTTCTAGAGAACTCAGACTATCACAATGAAATAACTACTGAAAGCACTTGATAGCCCTAGGGCAAGAGGAACACAGGAAAGAAAGTGAGTTTATCAGAGTGCTGGTGATTCAAGGAGACCCTCTGCAGAGCAGGGAACAAGACTTACAAGGAGCACAAGTGACCAGCTGCTGGGCAGAACTCAAATGAGGAACTGGTAACCTCAGAGCTACAAGTCAGATCTCTTGAGGGTGCCGGTACTTCTCAGCAAGAATGAAGGTGGTTCTAAAGAGCCAACAAAACTGGAGTCCAAAACAAACACAGCTGCCAGAGTGAATGGCCCCAGCCAAAATGACAGAGAGTAATTTTTAGCACACAGGAAAGTAAACTGCCTTCTCCCCTCTACTTCTACTGCCCCCTTTAGGCACAGTTACCCTGAAGAGAATAGGCAAAACAGAAACGGGATCTGCAGCAGCAGATTTTGTACTTTACATCCTAAAGTACAAAAATGGGAGGAGGTTTAGAACTGCTAGACATCAGCTTAAAAATGTCTCTCTGGTGTGCCTTTGCCCAGAAAATAGACAACATCCGGGGGGGGGGGGAGTAAAGTTTTAATATTGCTTATTAACACTGAAGAGTAAGAAATCCTTTGGTGTGATATTAATGCTTATGATCCTGGTATGAGGGGTCCTTGAATTTTTCTTTAAACAGTCAGACATGCCCTAATGTTTTTCTACTATTACAAGAAGAACTAAGGATTTGTTTACCGAGGCAAGAGATTTAGTTTTCCTCTTCTTCTCTTTTTTTTTTCCATACAAACTACGAGAAGGCAAAATAAAACGAAAGCAGTAAAAGGAATAAGCCACAATAATGACAGGTAACCCAACAATGCCTTTGCTTCGAGCATTGCCACGTATTCCTTAGGAGGTGGCCCGCTGTCCACGCTGCCTCCAAGGCCTGCGTCCTTGCAGTAGGGAGGTGCCCATCCATGCTTGCAGTGGCAATGCTGTTTATTATTACAGACTCCATGCATGTGGCAGGTCTCATTAGAATGACACTTTCGTGGCGGATAGGTCATATTGACACACTTCTTATGGAGGCAGATCTTTTCTGGACCACATATTGTGCCATCTTTCACTTGACCAACATCAGGTATGGACATCCCTAAATGAAAATCAGTGCCCCAGCAAGTGGTATCATTGATGTGAAGCTGATGCACTGTAGAATGTTGGATCAGATTAGGAATCATTTCTACATTTTCACACTGCACTCTCCCACACAGAATATCAGGGCCCTCACATTTCACGTATACTAGGTTGGTGATACCACAGTGACCAAATCGATTTCCTTGGGTGTTGATTTCTTTGTAGCAACTCTGAGATGCACTCCTTGCATCTTTGCCAAAAATCTCCCTGCACTGTTTATCATGGTTATTACATCTCCCTTCATAGCAGTAGGCATTGTCACCACAGGGAATCCCGTCCTGCACATATACATCTTCTGGGCATTGATGAAATGTCCCATTGCACCATTCTGGAAGGTCACATTCACTGATCTGATGTCTGCACAAAGTCCCTGATGGCATTAACTTGCAGTCTTTGCAACAAATTCCAAACTGACAAGCAGCTCCAGGCTTCAGAGTGCAGTTCAACAGACAACAGGGATCATTTACACACTGGTCTGTGGTCCCACAATCACACTCCTCTCCTTCTTCAATCACTAGGTTCCCACAGTACTGTACCTTAAAGACATTCCCTGGATATGGAGGTGAGTGAATACATAATCCCTTAGTGAGAATATTGTTCCAATACTCGGCATAACTGCAATTGCTGAACCGAGCTGTCACACTCTGGGAGTCATACATTATGCACCACGGAAGCCCACACTTACATTCTTTAGTATCATGAGTCATACCCATATTATGACCAAGTTCATGGGTCACAGTAAGTGCAAAAAGATACAGACGGTCTTCTTCAAAGACATCAACTCCACTATTAAAAAGACGATGGCATATTCCTCCAACGTAGGCAACTCCAAGCTTTATACCAAAATTTTTTTTAATGAAAAGATGGGCAGTATCATGGGGCAGTCGGTCATCAAGATTGGAAAACTTCCAAGCAGAAAAATCCCCCAAAATCTGTTCTATAGTATCAGTGGAAATCAGGTTTCTTTCACTCCAGATTTCAATCCCATTCAAAACTATTTCAACCTCCAAAGGGCTATATAAGATACCAATTATATTGACAGTATCAAATACTTCACGCTGTACTAATGACACATTACTTTTACAGTAAAGGTATCGAAAATGGTCCACAACTACGACCAGCTCAACAAACCGCAAGTGGGTCCACCAGCCCAAGTAAGAATTTTGCATCAGAGTAGAATTATATGATGCCCTCAACTGCAAATGGCGTGCTATTTCCTCTTCTGTTAACCCACATCTCATAGGTGGGAACTGTGTATCACCACTGTCTATCTTATACACCAGGTGTTCAAATGTGGCAGAAAAACTAATTGGCTCAATTTCATAAGCAAGGTCATTAATCTGTAGCATTCCTCGAAAACCTCCGGAACAGGTACTGAGGGCAACCAGGGACTCAGAGATTCCTTCCACATAACCATGATAGTAGCAGTCATCAGGAACAAAAGGCTGATCCTGGAGGAGGGCGTGCTGGTCCGTGTAGGTGAACACTGGGAAGTGTTTGGAAAGCAAGAACTTCTTGACCCTCATGTGGACAATGTGTCTCTGGCCCCCAAACTTCAGGCTGTAGGAGAGCCAGCCTGGAGATTTTGCACTTCTGCCCCTGCCAGTCACCTTCAAGGGGATCACCAATTCTGGGGAGAAGTGCTGGGAGGGCATTGCCTGAGAGTGGCCAGAAATGAACAGAGACATTCCTACCCAGAGTAGCAGAAGAGTGACCGTGATGTGCACCAGGGCCTCACCCAGTGCCATTATGGAGCTGTCATCATGGAGCCATCTGTCCAGGGCAGAAGAGAGGGCAGGGTGTGGGGTGCTGCTGGTCTGGCTCCTCCCTGTGAGCTGCTTAGGGTGCAGGGCTGACATTTATGGATCTATGTCCTGGAAGAGATGGACCATAAAAGTTGTAGTGCTGCAAGTGAAGATACAAAAAAAGAGCTAGGATGGGGTTGGTGGGGTAGAGAGAGTGGGACAGAAAAGAAAGTAAGGCAAAGGTGATTCTTCAATTGGAATGAGGCTAGAATTAATAAAATGCCTGAGACTGTTGTATACATGTACATGTACATGTACATATACATATATATGTGGACAAAGGGTTAGAGGAGCACAGGTCCCCAGAGAAGGAGATGAAGGAGGTTGGTTATGGATGGGTAATGGTTATATACTGTTTTCTAAACATGTAAACTGACATAAAATTTTCCATATTAAAAAAGACTGGTATCTGACCTCCACATTGCTTCTCCTCTCAAAAATTGACCAGTACCCTACCATCTTCAAAAAGCATGTAGACAACCCATCCAAAAAGCACTGTTTTCTAGTCTCTTTATTCTTTATTGTACCTCCCCTGTCCTGTGTGGGACATCTTATTGAGCTCCCATTCTGCCTAAGGTTCGCACTCAAAGTAAGCCTCACTTAAGGGACATATTAATTTTGGTATGCCTCTTTCAAACAAGCCAAATTTTTATTTTATAATTCATTCTTATCTGTAGAAAAACTCTGGACATCCATAAAAGGCAGCCATAGGAAGGAGAAACAGGGAATGGGCTGCTATTTGAGGGCAAGGCAAATAGCCCAATTGCCCCAAATCACAGTGTGCAGGCAGCAACCTTCTCTCTACCCAGCCCAGTTGCATCATCATGTTTTCAATCAAAAGAGACTCATTTTAGATGTGTAAATATAGATTCTAGTCTATATTTTTCATGTCTGGCAAATTAGCTGAGTTCTCCAGAGAAGGGTGGATTGAGGAGCTCATACCTAAAGTCAGTTCATTAAAATGTTCAAAAGCCCACAGTTCAAATGGACTTACGCCATTTATGTTGAAAACACAAGTTTTAGTTCAATTAAAAGTTAATTTTGCTTACTCACTGACTTTAAGTTAAAAGTACCAATAATTTAGGGGTGCCTGGGTGGCTCAGTCGGTGAAGTGTCTGACTTCAGCTCAGGTCATGATCCCTGCATCAGGTTCTCTGCTCAGCAGGGAGTCTGCTTCTCCCTCTGCCTCTCCCCCTGGCTTGTGCTCTCTCTCCCACTTACTCTCTCTCAAATAAATATATAAAATCTTTTTTAAAGTATCAATTTGTTTAATATTTGAAAGCAAAAGTTAAAACAAATTTGGAGACGCATTTGAACACATACTGGTTCAGAACACAACACAAATAGGATCAGTAGTATAGAGTATGAGAAATATCTTCAGCATTATAATGTTGAGAACACTTGTATACACCTGGATACTTTTTTTAGAACTAATAGATAGCTACTGGAAGCCAATAATATTAGATTAATCTTCTTAGGGGAAGTAGCTCTGCTTGAGGTGAAATCCTAATTACTGGATTTCCTTTCCATTTCTTTCTTCATGATATCCTTGGTATATGCTACAGATCTGGGACTATTAAAACGAGAATGTGTGGTTTGGAAGAGGACTATTAAAGCATTACAGAGAGGAAAATAACCTATATTAAGTTTTCTCAGAAATATGACGTGGTAATAACAGAAAAGTTCATAGCTGAGAATTTTTGAGACATACTAGTCTGTAACCATTGCATGGCTCCAAAAAGAAGCCCTGAAGGAACACTGCATGACCATGAACTATGTGAACTGCTGTCTCTCCAAAGCCTTTCCTTTCTGCCATTACCAGCACTTCAAGCAGTGTGAGATTTTCCTCTGTATGAATCCTTAGTTCTTCTATTTCCAGCAACTGTTTCAAATTTCTCAAATCTGTATCTTGCCAAGTCTCCTCTCATGCTCAATCACAACCTCATTTCACTGTTTCTCAAACTTAGGTCACAAACCACACAGGGTCATAAAATCAATTTAGTGAGCCACAACTAATTGAAACAATACTAAAATGTTACTACATATCAGAGAGCTTCACACAGATCACTGTCATCTGCTATTACCCATTACCATAGAAGTTCTAGTAGCATTCTACTGACATTTCTTATGCTGATTATCAGCTATTTCCTGAACTCCAAAACTAAAATTTATACTTTGTCTATGAAGCTAGAAATGGGAATCTGCACATTATATTTCCATTGTTATTTGGCTTCCTGAAATTTTATCAAAAAGGACACAGGAGAGAGAATAAAATGCAAAAAATAAAATAAAATAAAAAAGAGGATAAGGGACTTGTGATTATCTATTTGCCTGCTGTTACTTTCTATGAATCCCCAACTCTGGTGTCTTGCTCTGGTGGTGAGAGTTGGTTACCACATTCCCAGAACCAGCTCCATCAGCCCTTAACAAAAGTATGAGTACTTGATGAACAGTGTGCCGTACTCAGAAGTCTGAGTACCAGATGTTCAGAGCCATTTTCCAGTACCCTGGGCAACCCATACCAGCTAGCCAGTGTCCTTTATTCAGGTATTCTGGGCACACCACAAAGAACCTCAATATAAGCCCCATGTGTGTAGCATGTGTGTCTCTGAAATGTGAGTCACAATTCTGGAGGACCTTCTTCCAAATTCCTAAGGAACCAGTACCAGTTCAGCATGACCTTGTAAGTACAGCTATTAGCTCTACAGAAACCCTTTTCTGATTTCCTGTAACCCACATGACCTAAGCAATGCCCTGTCTTCTACAGTCCAGATCTATATGAGGCCCATTATCAAAGTATCTAGCTATGATAACCCCAACCTCTTCCCTTTCCCCCCCAATCTTAGGGGTAGAGCTTTTTCTTGCAACTCATACCTCTAAGTACCTTGGTGTACTCTTTTCATCTTTTTGGTCCTCTAAAAACCTTTTCAATAATTTCTTTATATTAATTACTCTTGGTGGGTTTTTCTTTCCTGGACTGGATCTTGACAGATACAGGACTTCGTACCAAGAGTACTGCCAAGAGAGACAGACAAAATAGGACTCAGATTGTACGGGCATGTCCATGGCTTTACACACTGTTGAACTCCTGTCCAATAGGGAATGGACATACAGTGGCATCACAATGAATTAAATTACCACTCAATGTTTATTATGATGAAGTGCACTACTGAAGCAAATGTGTGGAGGACTAAGTGTGATAATGACCATTAAGTACCTCAAGGACTGGTCTACTGGAGACAGTAAAGCTCAAGACTAAGCTCTCAGCTCAGAGGGCTGATAATGTTAGACCTAAAAGAATTTCTCATTTATTTTAGCCACAGAGCCAGTTTTACAAAAATATCAGACTTTAATTGTGGAGTTACAGAATCACAATGTAAGCTGAAAACATAGATTTGCCAATACTCTAGTGGGAAAGTTAGTAGGACATTGACGGAGAAGGGAAAAAACCTTGACACTTGCAAAAAAGAATTTCAGGTAGATCTGAGTATTTGATTATCTCCATCCTCCCAAGTATTCCTGAGTCTCCTTTACCAGGGGGAGAAGCCAGACTTCTCCCGTCTGAAAAGCCTAGCCAGCTAGAGCTTGATACCCTGTAATTCTCTCTTCTGGGGAAGTTACCCTGCAAGGAGATACTTAGTCTCCTCAAGACATATTCCTACCTCCTCTATTGGCTCTAGATACAAATCAGAATCTAATTCAATCTGCTCCAGAGGAACAAATTCAGCATCTGAACTAAGAGGAAGGAACCTCTACTCCAAAATAATGGTATCTTACTAACTTATGTTAGTAAAAAAAAAAAGGGGGGGGGAGGAAACAAACGATATCAATAGCAGAAAAGATAGTTACAGAGATAAAGATATATTTAGTATGATAAAATTCAACCAGGATTTGTATTTATTTAGTAAATTGCTTCAAAACCTAAAGAAAACATTGAGAAATCAAAAATAAATTTAAAAACCCAAAATCTACTTGCAGATACTAACATACTTCTCTCAGTGACTGAGAAAAATCAGACAATAAAATTAATAGGAAAAAGAAGACTTAATCAAATTAACCTGACATATAAAATAGTACAGTCAATTGCAGAATACCTATTAAGTTCAACTGCACATGAGATATTTAGCAAAATGGATAATATCCATGATCATAAAGGAAGTCTCAACAAATGGTAAAAATAAAAATTGCATAATATATGTTCCTTAACTACAGAATTTTTAAAAATTGTATAGGAAAAAGAACCCTGACATGGTGCTGATCTCATGACCCCGACATGATGACCTGAGCCAAAATCAGGAGTCAGATGCTCAGCTAACTGAGGCACCTAGATGCCCCCATAATAGTTTCTAGCATAAAAAAATAATGAAAATTTAAACATGGGAATAAATTCATCAGTAAATTTGAAAATTTAAGCAACATGGGAAAATTCCATAGAAAACCAAACAAAACTTTAAAAAGTAAGAAAAACGAAATAGTTCAACATTACTGAATTGCTGAATCTATACGAACATTGAATCTATATAAAAAAATATAAGTTAAAAGCAATATACCTTTTCACAAAATCTCTGGCACAGTGGGTTTTCAAAGTGTTTCTGAGGTAATACAAATGACTGGATAGTAATAAATCAGAGATATATCCTAATCAAGCCTTACTAATTCAGGTTCAACAATTGCTTCAACTGTAGTAACCTAAGAGCAATGACGGAATGTTTGGGCACTACAGGTATTTGTGCCATTCAAAGGCTTCAAAGATACAGAGATAATGATAACCAATCACATCCATATTTAACTCACCTGTTTTGCATGTGCAATCGTGTTTATCTTGAAGAATGATTATTAATTTTCCTAAACTAAACAGAGGTGATTATAATTACACCTGCTATTTCAGTTGTGATTTCTTTTACTAAACAACCCAACACAGCCAAATCTATTATGTAGCAAGTTATTAAGGGTTAAAAGCAAAAAGATAAGTCATATGATCTCTAAGATATGAAAAAGTAAACACTGCATATATTAACAAAAATAAATCTGATGAAAACATATTAGAAGATGACAAGATGAACAGAACTATTGGATCACTATATTGTACACCTCAACCTAATAAAACACTACATTAATTATAATGGAATTAATTAATTTTTTTTTGAGAGACAGAGGAAAAACAGGGGAGGGCAAAGGCAGAGGGTAAGAGGGAATCTTAAGCAGACTCCATGCCCAGTGTGGAGCCTGAGGCAAGGCTTGATCTCACGACCCTGAGATTACAACCTAAATCGAAATCAAGAGTCAGACAGTTTAACTGACTAAGCCCCCCAGGGCACCTCTGGAATTAAATTTTTTTTAATTTAAAAAAAGATAATAAAGGAAGTATTGGCAAAGATAAAGAGGTATTAATCAAGGTAAAGAATATATTTAATATGAGGATTATTCCACAGTATTTCATATGCACATAATAGCAGAGCTTCAAAATATATGAAGAGTTGAGAGATCAAAGAGAAGAATTTAAAAATCCAGTATCATATTTGCAGATGTTTACTCAGAACAAGCAAGTAGAAAATAAGACAGAATTAAACAACCTTTAATCAAACTGACCTAATTGATACAGAACACTATACTTAAAAATTGCAGGATATACATTATTTTCATTCTTTTTTTTTAATTTTTATTTTTTTATGATAGTCACAGAGAGAGAAAGAGAGAGAGGCAGAGACACAGGCAGAGGGAGAAGCAGGCTCCATGCACCGGGAGCCCGATGTGGGATTCGATCCCGGGTCTCCAGGATCGCGCCCTGGGCCAAAGGCAGGCGCCAAACCGCTGCGCCACCCAGGGATCCCTATACACTATTTTCAAATGCATGTAGGGCATTTACCAAAACTGATGGCTATTCATAGCCATAAGGCAAATCTAAAAGAATGCAAATTGTACAACAGATGTACTTCTGGCTTCTGCTCTGGCATGTAAAGAGCTTGAAAATCATCACTCCCACCTGCGTAAAAACAAAAGGCTAAACAAACTGAAAAAAATCAATGATCTTCTTAGATGCATCTGACAAATGAGACCACAGGACAGACTATAGAGAGGCAGGTTGATAAAGAGGATATGGATGAGCTTCTCTGAAGCAGAAGTGGCTTGAGCCAATGAGACTTAAATGGTGACTTTGGTGAATTCCTGGAGTGTCGACTAACCTCATTGTTAAAAACTCTTGGGGGCTCTAAGGGCAGTCTTTTTACTGTCATAAATCTGATCTCCAAAAGCCCTACCATGTTCTCATAGTAAAGAAAAAAAAATCACCACATGTTTGACCAAGAAGAGGAGAAAAGTGACTCTTGGAAATATGGTGAAGGTAACAGTAACCATCTTGAAACACACCAAGTTGTCCCCAAAACAAAGGTCTAAACCAGCCAGAGGAAAGATTTCACCAAAGCCTTATTCAAGTTGAAGGAAGTGGAATTCCCCAACTCCAGCCCCCTCTAACTTTTCTACATCACCTAAATTCGAGGGTGGGAGATAGGGGAGCTTAAATGCCCATGTGAAGTTTACAGCCCAGGGGCATAGGACCACTACTAGACTGAGACCTAATTGAAAACCAAAGAATGCTTCCTATTCTCCCACTTCTTTCACTACATCAAAAGGGCTTCTGTATAAGTGGATTACACCTGAACAAACTATAAAACACTATTAAAGATGGAGTTTCTCAGGAAATCCTAAGACAATGTAGAAGACCAAAAAATAAAAATAAAAAATAAAAAAAATAAAAATAAAAAAGGATACTAGAGGAAACTGAAACCTCTGACATCTGCAGCTACAAGAAAAAGTAAACATAGCCTAACTACTGGTCAGATAAACACTAAAGGCCTATCTACTTCAGTTTCTATTGCCCAGATACATCATGTCTGGCTTTCAACAAAAAGTTACAAAGCATGCTAAAATGCAAGAAAAAACACAGTCTTACACTGAGCAAAGTAAGTCAATCAGAGAAAGACAATTATCATATAGTTTCACTCATTCATGGAATATAAGAAACAGAGCAGAG
The DNA here is from genome assembly GCF_048164855.1 of Canis lupus baileyi. NCBI lineage: Eukaryota > Metazoa > Chordata > Mammalia > Carnivora > Canidae > Canis > Canis lupus. Next base: position 45,758,011 of record NC_132846.1, read on the forward strand.
GATCATAAGAGAAGGGAGGGAAAACTGAATGAGAAGAAATCAGAGAGGGATACAAACCATGAGAGACTCTTAACTATAGGAAACAAACTGAGGGTTGCTGGAAGGGAGGTAGGTAGGTGGGGAAATGGAGTAACAAGGTGAGGGGCATTACAGAAGGCATGTGATGTGATGAGCACTAAGTGTGTTATATGCAACCAATAACTGTACTTTACACCCGAAACTAATGATGTACAAAAATTAGCTAATTGAATTTTTAAAATATGGAAAACAACCTTAGTGACCAATAACAAGAATGTGGCCATTATCATAAATGTCAAAAAAAAAAAAAAAACCTTATGCAAAACCACCTGATCACTGGAAAAGAAGCCTCTCATTGTATTCAATGCTTACTAGAGGATTTTATCTGGTTCTAGGTTCCACATTTAAAGGTGGATGAAGGAGAGTGAAGGGCATCCTGAGGAAAGCCACAAGGGAATTGGAAATGAGACCTTTAAAGAAAGATCAATGATGCTGAGACTGTTTAATTTAGAGAAGAACAGACTGTGGGGTGATTGAGAAATTGTCTTCAAAGGCATAACCAATTGTCCTTTGTCTCCAGAGGCCAAAACAAGAGAAATGAGTTATCTTTAATGTGAAAGATTTGGGATAAATATAAAGAAGCATTTCTTAACATTGAGAGCTATTAAACTTGAATGAGGGAAAAAAACATCTCACGGTCTGAAAAGAAAAAGCAAGCATTAGAACCAGACTCAGATATAGTAGAGTTTTTGGAATGGGAATTTAAAATAACCATGATTCGAGGATGCAGTGAAAAGGGAACCCTCTTACTCTGTTGGTGGGAACACAAACTGGTACAGCCACTCTGGAAAACAGTATGGAGGTTCCTCAAAAATTAAAAGATAGAGCTACCCTATGATCCAGCAATTGCACTACTAGGTATTTATCTAAAGGATACAGTGGTTCAACAGGGCATATACACCCCAATGTTTATAGCAGCAAGTCCACAATACCCAAAACATGGAAAGAGTCCAGATGTCCATTGACAGGTGACGGGACAAAGAACACACACACACACACACACACACACACACACAGAGGAATATTACTCAGCCATCAAAAAGAACAAAATGTTGCCATTTGCAATGATGTGAATGGAACTAAAGGGTATTATGCTATGAGAAATATGTTAGTCACAGAAAGACAGATACCATATGATTTCACTTATGTGGAATTTAAGAAACTAAATTAAGAAAATAAAACAGATGAACATAGGAAAAGTGAAGGAAAATTAAAATGATATAAAGACAGAAAAGGAGGCAAACCATAAGAGACTCTTAATTATAGGGAACAAACTGAGGGTTGCTGGAGGGGACATGGGGGGATGGGGTAATTGGGTGATGGAATTAAGGAGAGCACTTGATGTAATGAGCACTGGGTGTTATAAGCAACTGATGAATCACGAAATTCTATCTCTGAAACTATAATACAGTATATGTTAACTAAGTTGAATTTAAATTAAAAAATTTTTTAAAATCAAGCTTTGGGGTTTGAATAAATTCAGATCATCTTCTACTAAAATAAAATAAAATAAAATAAAATAAAATAAAATAAAATAAAATAAAATAAAATAAAATAAAATAAATAAATAAAATAAAATAACCATTATTAATATGCTAAGGGGTATAACCAAAAAAAGTGGATAATATACAAGAAGAAATAAGCGGAGTGCCTGGATGGCTCAGTCAGTTATGCATCTACCTTCAGTTCAGGTCATGATCCCAGGGTCCTGGAATCCAGCCCTGCATTGGGCTTCCTGCTCAGTGGGAAGCCTTCTTCTCCCTCTCCTCTGCCTGCCACTCTGCCTTCTTCTGTTCTCTCTCTCTCTCTCTGCCAAATAAATAAATAAAATCTTTTTAAAAAGGTAAGTAATATAAGCAGAAAAATGGAAACTCTAAGAAACAATCAAAAAGTGTATTAATTTCAGACAGAGAAGACTTCAGGGAAGGGAAAATTATCAGGGATATATTTTTTTAAATTTTTATTTATTTATGATAGTCACACACACACAGAGAGAGAGAGAGGCAGAGACACAGGCGGAGGGAGAAGCAGGCTCCATGCACCGGGAGCCCGACGTGGGATTCGATCCCAGGTGTCCAGGATCGCGCCCTGGGCCAAAGGCAGGCGCCAAACCGCTGCGCCACCCAGGGATCCCAATTATCAGGGATAAAGAGAGACATCACCTAATGATGAAGGGGTCAATTCTCCAAGAAGACATAATAAATCTTAGTGTGTATGCATCTAACAACAGAGCATTAAAATATGAGGCAAAGCTGATAAAATGCAACGAGAAATAGATGAATCCACTGTTACAGTTGGAGACATCAATGTCCCTCCATCAGTAATGGACAGATTCAGCAGGTAGAAAATCAGTAAGGACATATTTGAATTTTAACAATACTCAATCCACAGGATATAATTGCCATTCATAAAACACTTCAAACAACACCAACAGAACACATATTCTTCTCAGGCTCACATAAACATTCACCAAGATAAACCAAATCTCATGGTCATAAAACTCATCTTAACAAATTTAAAAGAATAGAAATGATATAATGCATACTCTCAGAAAACAATAGAATTTAACTAGAATTAATAACAAAGTAACTGGAAATCTCAGATTTGTAGAGATTTCACACAATACTATTTACATTAGCCCCCCTCCAAGATGAAATGCTGAAGTATAAATCAACTAAATATATATATAATCTATATGAGGAAAAGTATGAAATTGATGAAATCAAAGAACCAAATAAATGCAGAGATATTCCATGTTTATAAATAGGACTGAAATATTGTCAGGATGGGAGTTCTTTCCAAATGATCTGTAGATTCAACACAACCCCAATAAAATCCCCTAAAATTTTTTGTGGATATCAACAAGTGATTCAACAGTTTACATGGACATGCAAAAGACCCAGAATACCCAGCACAGTGTTGGAGAAGAGAATAAAACTGGAAAACTGACACTACGTGACCTCAAGAACTTATGTAAAATCATAGTAATCAAGACAGTGTGGTATTGGTAAAATAACAGAAAAGTAGATCAAACAAGCAGAATACAATGCCCAGAAAAAGGGCCATACAAATACAGCTGACCCTTGAATAACATGACCAGTCGAACATCTATACGCAATTTTTTACTCCCTCAAACCTTTACTAAATAGTCTACTGTTGATCAGAAGCCTTACTGATGACACAAACAGTTGATTAACATATACTTTGTATGTTATACATAATATGCACTTTATTCTCAGAGTAAAGTAAGCTAGTGAAAAGAAAGTGTTTTAAGAAAATAAAAAGGAAGATAATATACACTTACAGTACTATATTGCATTTGTTTTTTAAAAATCTGTATATAAGTGGACCTGTGCAGTTCAAACCTGTGTTGTCCAAGGGTCAACTATAGAGTCAACTAATATTTGGCAAAGGTGCAAAGGCAATCAATGCAGAAAAGATAGTCTTTTGAAGAAATGGTGCTGGAGCAACTAGACATCCCCATGCAAAACAATGAATCTAGATATATATATATAACAGTTAACTCTAAGTGAATTATAGACCTAAATATAAAATGCAAAACTGTAACACTCCTAAAAGATAACATAGAAGAAAACCTAGATAACCTTGAGTTTGGTGATCTTGAAACTTTTTAGATATAACATCAAAGGCATAATTCATGAAAGAAAGAATTGATAGGTTAAACTTCATTAAAATTTAAATATTTTGCTCTGCAAGAGCTTGTCAAGGAAATGAGAAGAAAAGCCACAGACTGGGAGAAAATATTTACAAAATACGTATCTAATAAATTAATATTATTCAAAATACACAACTGTTAAAATTAAAATATAAAAAACAACTTAATTTAAAAATAGGCAAGATATTTAAACACACATCTCACCAAAGAAGATATACAGATGACAAACAAACATATGAAAAGATGCTCAATATCATATGTCATCAGGGAATCACAAATTAAAACGAGATATCACTCACTGTACCTCTATTAGAATGGCCAAGATCCAAAACACTGACATCACCAAATGCTGGCAAAGATGTGGAGCACAAAGTACTCCCATTTATTGCTAGTGGGAAAGCAAAATGGTATAATCACTTTGGAAGACAGTTTGGCAGTTTCTTACAAAATGAACATATTCTTATGATACAATCCAGGAATCATGCTCCTTGATATTTCCCCAAAAAGTTGAAAACATATCCACACCAAAACCTGTACACAGATGTTTATAGTAATTTAATCATGACTGTCAAAATGTGGAGGTAACTAGGATATTCTACAGTAAGTGAATGGATAAATAAACTGTGTTATATCCAAACAACATAATATCAGTCAGTGCCTTAAAAAAAAGAGGTATAGAGACATGAAAAGACATGGATGAACTTAAATGCATATTACTGAGTGAAAAAGTCCATCTGAAAAAGCTGTATATTGTATAACTCCAACAATATGACATTCTAGAAAAGGCAAAACTTCATACAGTAGAAAAGATCAGTGGTTGCCAAGGTCAGAGAGGAGACTGAACAGTTAGAGCACAGTGGATTATTAGAATAGAGACACTAATCTATATGATACTACATGGTAAATATATGTCATTATACATATGTCCAAATCCAAAGAATTTATGACATCAAGAATGAATCCTAATGTAAACTATTGACTTTGGATGAGAACAACAGCAATGTAAGTTCATCAACTGTAAAAAATGTACCATTCATGTGCAGGATACCAATGATGGGTGAAGCCGTGCTTGTGTAGAGGCAGTGGGTATACAGGAACAATGTACTTTTCCACTCAATTTTGCTGTGAAAAAAGTTTATTAAAAATTTAAACAACAATAAAACCCAAATTAGATAGTATTTTGAATGAAAATAAAAACATAAATCACAATATGTGAGATGCCACTAAAGCAGTATTTAGGAGAAAATTCATAGTGCTAAATGTCTATATTAAGAAAAAAAGGGAAAAACAGCAATAAAGTAGAGTAGGGGACTTCAATACCCCATTTCCATCAATGGATAGATAATTGAGACAGAAAATCAATAAAGAAACACTGGGCTGAAACTACTCATTAGACCAGATAGGTTTAACAGGCAGTAACAGAACATTCCTCCAAAAGCAAAAGAATACACATTCTTCCTAAAGGCACATGTAACATTCTCTAAGGATAAATCATACAGTGGGCATAAAACCAGTCTTAATAAATTTAAGAAGACTGAAATCATATCAAGCATCTTTTCCAATCACAGTTGTATGAAAGGAGAAATCAATTACAGGAAGAAAAGTGGAAAACCCACAAATATGTGGAGATTAAACAATAGCTACTGAACAACTAATGGTCAAAAAGAAATCAAAGGAGAAATTAAAAAAAAATATCTTGAGACAAATGAAAATGGAAATAAGGGCAGCCCTGGTGGCGCAGCAGTTTAGCGCCGCCTGCAGCCAAGGGTATGATCCTGGAGACCCTGGATTGAGTCCCACGTCTGGCTCTCTGCGTGGAGCCTGCTTCTTCTCCCTCTGCCTGTGTCTCTGCCTCTCTCTCTCTCTCTGCATCTCTATGAATAAATAAAGAAAATCTTTAAAAAAAAAGAAAATGGAAATAAAACATACCAAAACATATAGGATGAAACAAAAGCAGTTCTAAGAGGAAGAGTCATAGCAATAAATGCCTGCATTAAGAAACAAGAAAAATATTGGGGTGCTGGGGTAGCTCAGTCAGTTAAGCATCCAACTCTTGATCTCAGCTCAGGTCTTGATCTCAGGGTCATGAATTCAAATACTGTGCCTACTTAAAAAAAGAAAAACAAGAAACAAGAAAAAATCTTAAACAACCACACTTGACACCTCAAGGAACTAGAAAAAAAAAGCAAACAAACTAAGCCCAAAGTTAGCAGAAGAAAGGAGATAACAAAGATCAGAGCAGAAATAAGTGAAATGCAAGCTAAAATGACAACAGATGATAAATGGAATGAAGAGCCGAGTTTTTGAAAACATAAACAAAACATACAGACTTTTACCTCAACTCATGGAGAAGAAAAATGACTCAAATCAGTAAAACTAGAAAGAGATGTTACAATTAATACCACAGAAATGCAAATGATCATGAGACTACTATGAACAATTATATGCCAACAATCTAGACAATCTAGAAGAAATGGATAAATTCCTAGAAACATACAACTACAAAGACTGAATCATGAAGAAATAGAAAACTGAACAGACCAATTGCTAGTAAGAAGTTTGAATCAGTAATCAAAAACCTCCCAACAAAGAAAAGTCTAAGACCAGATGTCTTAACTGGTGAATTCTACCAAACATCTGAAGAATACCAATCCTTCTCAAGGTGTTCCAAAAACAGAAGAGGAAGGAACATTTCCAAACTCATTATACAAGACCAGCATTACCCGGTACGAAAACCAAACAAGGACACTACAAGAAAAGAAAATTACAGGCCAATATATCTGATGAACATAGGGGGAAAAGTCCTCGACAAAATACTAGCAAACTGAATTCAACAATATATTAAAAGGTTAATGTAATGTAAGTTATTAATATTAACAAACCAAAATGAATCATCATATGATCAAATCAAATGATCAGAAAATCATCTGACAAAATCCAATATCCTTTCCTAATAACTTTCAGAAAACTGGCAACAGAGGGAACTTTTCAATACAATAAGGGAATCTATGGAAAAAATCTTTTACCATTAAAAGCTACCACTTTTACCCCCACCCAAGATCAGGAACAAGAAAAGAATGTCTATTGCCACTACTTCTATTGAACACTATACTACTAAAGATTTTGGCCAGTGCAATCAGGTGAAAAAGAGAAATACAAGGCATCCAGATTAGAAGGGAGATCTAAGATTACCTTTATTTATAGGTAATACTAGATCGCTATGTAGAAATCTGATAGAATTTACAAAAAAATTACTAAATAAATTAGTTTAGAAAGCTCAAAGGATGTAAGATGAATATATAACAATTTTGTTTTTATATACTAACAACAAGCAACTGGAGGGGATATTTATTAAAGAATAATATTACACCACAACAAAAAAATTCTGACAAAATGTTTTTTTTTTAGTTCAATTTGCCAACATATAGCATAACACCCAGTGCTCATCCCATCAAGTGACCTCCTCAGTGCCCATCACCCAGTCACCCCATCTCCCCACCCACCTCCCTTTCCACCACCCCTTGTTCGTTTCCCAGAGTTAGGAGTCTCTCATGTTGTCACCCTCACTGATATTTCCCACTCATTTTCTCTCCTTTCTCCATTATTCCCTTTCACTATTTTTTATATTCCTTGAATGAATGAGACCATATAATATTTGTCCTTCTCCGATGGACTTGCTTCACTCAGCATAATACCCTCCAGTTCCATCCATGTCGAAGCAAATGGTGGGTATTTGTCATTTCTAATGGCAGAGTAATATTCCATTGTATACATAAACCACATCTTCTTTATCCATTCATCTGTCGATGGACACTGAGGCTCCTTCCACAGCTTGGCTTTATCTAAGGATAAATCATACAGTGGGGTGCAGGTGTTCTGGTGTTTCACTACATCTGTATCTTTGGGGTAAATCCCTAGTAGTGCAATTGCTGGGTCGTAGGGTAGCTCTATTTTTAACTCTTTGAGGAACCTTCACACAGTTTTCCACAGTGGCTGTACCAGTTCACATTCCCACCAACAGGGCAAGAGGGTTCCCCTTTCTCCACATCCTCTTCTCCCATTCTGTAGGTTGTCTTTGGTTTTACTGACTGTTTCTTTTGCTGTGCAGAAGCTTATTATCTTGATGAAGTCCCAATAATTCATTTTTGCTTTTGTTTCCCTTGCCTTCATAGATGTATCTTACAAGAAGTTGCTGTGGCCAAGTTCAAAAAGGGTGTTGCCTGTGTTCTCCTCTAGGATTTTGATGGATTCTTGTCTCACATTTAGATCTCTCATCCATTTTGAGTTTAACTTTGTGCCTGGTGTAAGAGAATGGTCTAGTTTCATTCTTCTGCATATGGCTGTCCAATTTCCTCAGCACCATTTATTGAAGAGACTGTCCTTTTCCAGTGGATCCTCTTTCCTGCTTTGTCGATTATTAGTTGACCATAGAGTTGAGGGGCCATTTCTGGGTTCTCTATTCTGTTCCATTGATCTATGTGTCTGTTTTTGTGCCAGTACCACACTGTCTTGATGCTCACAGCTTTGTAGTGTAACTTAAAATCTGGCATTCTGATGCCCTTAGCTCTGGTTTTCTTTTTCAATATTCACCCTGGCTATTGGGGGTCTTCTCTGATTCCACACAAATTATAGATGATTTGTTCCAGCTCTCTGAAGAAAGTCCATGGTATTTTGATAGGGATTGCATTAAATGTGTAAATTGCCCTGGGTAGCATTGACATATTCACAGTATTAATTCTTCCAATCCATGAGCATGGAATATTTTTCCATCTCTTTGTGGCTTCCTCAATGTCTTTCAGAAGTGTTCTGTATTTTTTAGGGTATAGATCCTTCACCTCTTTGGTTAGATTATTAGATTTATTCCTAGGTATTCCTAGGTATTATGCTTTTGAGTGCAATTGTAAATGGGATTGATTCCTTAATTTCTTTTGCTTCAGTCTCATTGTTAGTGTATAGAAATGCCACTGATTTCTGGGCATTGATTTTGTATCCTGCCACCCTCCCGAATTGCTGTATGATTTCTAGCAGTCTTGGGGTGGAGTCTTTTGGGTTTTCTATGTACAGTATTATGTCATCTGCAACAGGGAGAGTTTGATTTCTTTGCCAATTTGAATGCCTTTTGTTTCTTTTTGTTGCCTGATTGCTGAGGCTAGGACTTCTAGTACTATGTTGAATAGCAGTGGTGAGAGTGGACATCCCTGTCTTGTTCCTGATCTTAGGGGAAAGGCTCCCAGTGTTTCCTCATTGAGAATGATATTTGCTGTGGGCTTTTCGTAGATGGCTTTTAAGATGTCGAGGAATGTTTCCTCTATCCCTACACTCTGAAGAGTATGCTGTATTTTGTAAAATGCTTTCTCTGCATCTATTGAGAGGATCATATGGTTCTTGTTTTTTCTCTTATTGATATGATCAATCACATTGCTTTACGAGTGTTGAACCAGCCTTGCATCCCAGGGATAAATCCCACTTGGTTATGGTGAATAATCTTCTTAATGTATTGTTGGATCCAATTGGCTAGTATCTTGTTGAGAATTTTTGCATCTGTGTTCATCAGGGATATTGGTCTATAATTCTCCTTTTTGGTGGGGGTCTTTGGTTTTGGAATTAAGGTGATGCTGGCCTCATAGAATGAGTTTGGAAGTATTCCATCCCTTTCTATCTTTTGGAACAGCTTTAGTAGAATGAGTATTGTTTCTTCTTTAAATGTTTGATAGAATTCCCCTGGGAAGCCATCTGGCCCTGGACTTTTGTGTCTTGGGAGGTTTTTGATGACTGCTTCAATTTCCTCCCTGGTTATTGGGCTGTTCAGGTTTTCTATTTCTTCCTGTTCCAGTTTTGGTAGTTTGTGGTTCTCCAGACATGCGTCCATTTCTTCCAGATTGCCTAATTTATTGGCGTATAACTGCTCATAATGTGTTTTAAAAATCGTTTGTATTTCCTTGGTATCGGTTATGATCTCTCCTTTTTCATTCGTGATTTTATTAATTTGAGTATTTTCTCTTTTGTTTTTAATAAGGCTGGCTAATGACTTATCTATCTTATTAATTCTTTCAAAGAACCAACTCCTAGTTTTGTTGATCTGTTCTACAGTTCCTCTGGTCTCTATTTCATTGAGTTCCTCTTGAATCTTTATTAACTCTCTTCTTCTGCTTGGTGTAGGTTTTATTTGCTGTTCTTTCTCCAGTTCCTTTAGGTGCAAGGTTAGCTTGTGTATTTGAGTTTTTTCCAATTTTTTGAGGGATGCTTGTATTGCAATGTATTTTCCCCTCAGGACTGCTTTTGCTGTATCTCAAAGATTTTGAATGGTTGTATCTTTATTCTCATTAATTTCCATGAATCTTTTTAATTCTTCCTGGTTGACCCTTTCATCTTTTAGCAGGATGGTCTTTAACCTCCACATGTTTGAATTTCTTCCAAATTTCTTCTTGTGACTGGGTTCCAGGTTCAAAGCATTATGGTCTGAAAATATGCAGGGGACATCCCAATCTTTTGGTATCAGTTAAGATGTGATTTGTGACCCAGTATATGGTCTATTCTGGAGAAAGTTCCATGTGCACTTGAGAAGAATGTGTATTCAGTTGCGTTTGGATGTAAAGTTCTGTAAATATCTGTGAAATCCATCTGGTCCAGTGTATCATTTAAAGCTCTTGTTTCTTTGGAGTTGTTGTGCTTAGAAGATCTGTCATTTGCAGAAAGCGCCATGTTGAAATCTCCCAGTATTAGTGTATTTTATCTGAGTATGTTTTTACTTTGGTTATTAATTGATTGATATACTTGGCCACTCCCACACTAGAGGCATAAATATTCATGATTGTTAGGTCCTCTTGTTGGATAGATCCTTTAAGTATGATATAGTGTCCCTCTTCATCTCTTACTACAGTCTTTGGGATAAACTTTAATTTATCTGATATGAGGATTGCTACCCCTGCTTTCTTTTGAGGACCATTTGAATGGTAAATTGTTCTCCAACCTCTTATTTTCAGGCTGTAAGTGTCCTTAGGACTAAAATGAATCTCTTGTAGACAGCAAATAGATGGGTCTTGCTGTTTTATCCAGTCTGAAACCCCATGTCTTTTGATGGGATCATTAAGCCCATTCACGTTCAGAGTTACTATTGAAATATATTAATTTAGTGTCATCATAATACCTATCCAGTCCCTGTTTTTGTGGATTATTTCTTTGGGTGTCCTCTTTCTTTTACAGAGTCCCCCTTAACATTTCTTGCAGAGCTGCTTTGGTGGTCACATATTCTTTCAGCTTATGCCTATCTTGGAAGATCTTTATCTCTCCCTCCATTCTGAATGAGAGCCTTGCTGGATAAAGTATTCTTGGCTGCATGTTCTTCTCACTTAGGACCCTGAATGTATCCTGCCAGCCCTTTCTTGCCTGCCATGTCTCTGTGAAAAGTTCTGCTGTTAATCTAATATTTCTCCACATATAAGTTAGGGATCTCTTGTCTCTTGCTGCTTTAAGGATTTTCTCTTATCTTTGGAATTTGCATGTTTCACTATTAAATGATGAGGTGTTGAAGGGTTTTATTGATTTTAAGGGGGGGAACCTCTCCATCTCCTGGATCTGAATGCCTATTTCCCTCACCAAATTAGGGAAGTTCTCAGCTATGATTCTTCAAATACACTTTCTGGTCCTCTGTCCCTTTTGGTGCCCTTTTGAACCCCAATTAAACATAGACTTTTCTTTCTGAGGCTGTCATTTATTTCCCTTAACCTTTCCTCATGGTCTTTTAATCGTTTTTCTCTTTTTTCCTCAGTTTCCTTCCTTGCCATCAACCAGTTTTCTATATCACTCACTCGTTCTTCTACCTCATTAACCCTGGTCGTTAGGACCTCCAGTTTGGATTGCATCTCATTTAATTGATTTTTAATTTTGGTCTGATTGGATCTAAATTCCATAGTCATGAAGTCTCTTGAATCCTTTTGCTTTTTTCCAGAGCCACCAGTAGCTTAATAATCGTGCTTCTGAACTGGCTTTCTGACATTGAATTGTAATCCAAATTCTGTAACTCTGTGGGAGAGAGGACTGTTTCTGATTCTTTCTTTTGTGGTGAGTTCTTCTTTCTAGTCATTTTGCTCAGTGCAGAGTGGCTAAAAACGAGTTGTACTGGAAAAAGGAAGAAAAAAAAAGAAAGAAAAAACAAATAAAAACAAACAAACAAAAAACAAGGCGGGGTATCCTCTGGTTCTATATACTGTAAATCCCTCGACTTCCCCTAGAGCTTTCCAGTGCTGCTTGGTCAAGAACTTGCTCTTCCCTTGTCCTTCCAGCTGGTCTTCTGGGGGAGGGGCCTGCTGTGCTGACTCTCAGGTGTATGCACCTGGGGGAGCTTCCCCGTCCCCTGCCAGGTACACAGCTCGGTGGAAGCTGTTGACCCGTGAGGCCCCTGCTCCCTGGCAGCCCCACTCCGTCCCTGGCACAAGGTGGCACCAGGAGGAACAACCCCACTGGCGGTGGCCAGCTCTCCAGCCCTGGAGTCAGCTCCCGCAGTAACTCCCGCAGCTCCCAGTCCGCAGGGGCCTGGATGCTCAGGTGGGGGGGGCGCTGACCTGCACAGCTCGGGGCGCCCAGCAGCAGGTGTGTCCTCGCTGTCCTGTGCCCTCCCCGCCTCCGCCTTGGGGGGAGCACAGGATCCTGGCTGTGTCCCCTGCGCCCTGGGCTCTGGGGCCTGCGCCGTTGAAATCCGGCTCCCCAGCCCCGCCCGACTTGTGCTCCAGCCCTGTAGGGAGCTCAGCCGGCAGGGTGTGGGTGCTCCCCGGGCGCCCCTCCTGTTAGTGACCTTGGTAGCCTCGGGGCTCCACTGCCCCTCCTGGGATCCTGCTGGAGTTCCCTGCGAGCGCCTTTCCCTCCGGGAAGGATCCGGTGCAGAATTTTTTTTTTTTTTTTTTTTTTACTGTGCTGTACTTTATTTATTTATTTATTTATTTATTTATTTATTTATTTATTTAAAGATTTTATTTATTTATTCATGACGGTGCAGATTTTTAAAGCTCCTGCTTCTCCGGGGCTGGGCTTTCCTGTCCTGGAGGCTCTCGCCGCACCCCCTTTAGCCCAGCTCCTCGCGGGGCCCCTCCCCCAGTTGATTCTGTTTTTATTTATTTCTTTTTTTTCCCCGTCTTCCTACCTTGTTAGAAAAGCAACTGTCTGTAGCGTTCCAGCTGTTCATTTTAAAAATCTCCGGCCGAATTCGTAGGTTTTCAGGATGAGTTGAAAGTGATTTAGGTAAGTTGGTGGGGACAGGTGACTTGGGGACCCTACTCTTCTGCCATCTTGCCCCGCCCCCCCCACAAAATGTTTTATTTATTTTTAATTTTTATTTATTTATGATAGTCACACAGAGAGAGAGAGAGGCAGAGACACAGGCAGAGGGATAAGCAGGCTCCATGCACTGGGAGCCCGATGTGGGATTCGATCCCGGGTCTCCAGGATGGCTCCCTGGGCCAAAGGCAGGCACTAAACCGCTGCGCCACCCAGGGATCCCCAAAATGTTTTATTTTTATAAATAATTAGCAATATTCCTGACAAATGTTGTGAAAGATCTAACTGAAAACTACAGAATATCACTGAGAGAAATTAACAATAACCTAAACATGCGGAGAAACCTTATTCACTAATCTGAATAATTAACATCATTAAGATAACCATTTTCTCCAAAATGATCAAAATCCAGTATTTTTCTTACAGAACTTGACATACTTATTCTAAAATTTACATAGAAATGCAAAGGATCTAAAATAGCCAAATGAACTTTAAAAAAGAAAAAAACTAGAGGACTACCAGTCTGATTTCAAAACTTACTATAAAGGAACAACACTCAAGATAGTGGGGTATTTGTGTAATAATAGACAAAAAGATCAAAAGAATAGGAGAGAAAGAACAGAAATAGACCCCCACAAATATGGACAACTGATTTTTGACAAAAGTGCAAAGGCAAATAAATCCCTGAAGAAAGGACAGTCTTTTTAACAAATGGTGCTGGAACAACTGAATGGAAAACAAAAGAAGAACTTCAATAACTTGTACCACATTAAAAAAGTAATCCAAAATGGATCATAGATTATCATGTAAAACCAAAAACTGTAAAGCTTCTAGAAGAAAGGTTATAAGAAACCTTTTAAATATAAAGGTTAAGCAAAGATTTATTAGATATGATGGAGGATATACAATATCCATAAAAAGAACAAAATAAGTTGACCTTTATCAAAATTACAAAATTATCTTCACAAAACTTTGAGAATGAAGAGTCAAGACACAGATTGGAATAAAATATTTGCAAAGTATATATGAGCGAAAAGGCTATTCAGAATATTATAACAACCACAACACTCAATAAGAACCCCTGAAGAAATGGACAGAAGATCTGAAAATACACTTAAGAAGATACAAAGATGATAGTAAGCACAGCAAAAGACACTCAATATCACTAGTTGTAAGAAAAATGCAAATTAAAGCCATATTATGATATTATTATATATTTATTGAATGGTTAAAATAAAAAATGTTGGCTATACCAACTTATGGCAAGGATAGAGGGACTAGAAATCTTAAACACTACTGACAGAAAAGTAAAAGTAACATGGTACAACTACTTTGAAAAAACAGCTCTGCAGATTCTTATTTATTTATTTTTTTTAGATTCTTAAAATATTAAACATACACCTGTTATATGATCCAGTAATTCTATTCATTAAGTTTTTATTAAGAGAAAGAAAGCTCAGGCATACACAAAGATTTGTGCATGAAGGTTCACAGTAGCTTCCAAACTTGGAACAAACCAGATGTTCATCAACAGGAGAATGAATAAGCAAATTGTTGTATATACATACAATGGAATACTACACGGCAATAAAAAGGAGTGAACTATTAATATTCACAAATACATAGATAATTCCCAAAATCATTAGGCTGAATCAAAAGCCAAGAAAAGAGTATATATTGCCTAACTCCATTAATATAAAACTCCAGAAAATACTAACCTGTATTGGTCAAAGCAGATCAATAGTTGAAAGGAAGGATTACTGAGGGACAGGAGGACACTTCTAGGGGTGGCACATATGTTCACTATTGATCATGGTGAGGATTTCACAACTATATACACATATGTCAACACTTAGCAAAACACACAAGTTAAATATGTGCAGTCTGTTGGTAGGTCAAATAAATAGCAATAAAACTTTTTAAAATAAAATTTTAAAGTAATTAGGTTAAAAAAAGTATACCATATTAGAGAATTTACTCTCTCTCTCTCTCTCTCTCTCTCTCTCTCACAGACACACACACACACACACACACACACAATTTAATATTTACCCTAGGAATTTAACAAAAAGCAACAACACCCTCTTAGTCTTTCTAGAGGGAATCCAGTTGGCACTTGAGCCCCACCCAAGTGGTGATTCCTCAGAAGGCCACCACCCAGCCCGCAGCACTGGCCAAGCCTTCCACCTATCTCTTGGGGGATCACCTACAGCCTATGCTTGGAGGCCCACACCCTTGTCCTTTGTCTATAGCCTAAGAAGCTCTTGGTTTCCAGGACCTACCAGTGGTCCTCCACACGGAGATGCGTGCCCTCTACACGGATCAGTCCTTCATCCAGGATGACTGCTACCATCGTGGTTATGTTGAAGAGCCTGCTGGAGGTCCCTGATCGTCCTCAGGACCTGTTTAGGGACCTTTTGAGGGATGCTACAGATAAATGGCCACAAGGCACTCTACCACATTTGAGTAATTGTATATGACAGGTAGCAATGAGACTCAATTTACAGCCATGAAATGCAGCTTAATGAAAAGAGGAGATAACATCATAAGCTGATGTCAAGGCAGAGAATTCACAACTGCCCCAAAGTTCCCATGGCTGGGGGACCCATTGGTCCTTCATGGAGTCAGCTATAGTGGTGGACAGCTCTAGTTACAACTAGTTGAACAGAAATGTCTCAAGGGTGAAAAAGATATATTAAATGTGATCAATTTAGTAGTTTCCATCTGTCCACATGTAGGCCAGCCTTCGTGTTTCTTTAATTCACTTTGAGATCTGGAACCAGTCAAATTTATCAATGTTGAACAAGTCAACTTCTTGACAGTTTCAGTAACTGGTAAAGTGTTCATCTTGATCCTCGTTTGCCACACGATTCTGGGCATCTGTTTGTGGGCTAGGATTTTTCTAATATATTTGGATTGGCTTGGATCTCAGAAATATGCTACCCTCATTTGGGGGCAGCAGTTTGCAAATTCCTCAAAGAGAATTTCTTCCATTTTACAGTAGTCATTGCTCACCAACTGGACCATAATCTTGGTATGTCTCACATAAAGGAATTCTGTTTATGCAGAAAAACTCTGCACCATGGATGCTTATAGTACAAATACTAGAGCTTTTAGCAATTACAGTTATGGAAATTATTTTAACCTCATTAACCACAGGGGAGTCTATGTGATAAATACACCTGCTTCTGGAAATGTTATCCCATTGGAACAATGAGGTAACAAGGTAGTGAAAGGTGAGGAAGGGTATAATGGCCAGTCAGAATGTCACTGCAGAAAGGATCCTTGCTGTACCTCTAATTATAAACTGAAACCTTAAGTGGTATGTGCTTTTGGACCTTGATGTATAAAATGTAAGTTTGCTTCTTCCAGAAAGCTCTGTAGAGCATCTATCAGTGAGTGTGGCCTTCTCAAGTGGTGCAATGGGAAATTCAAGATGCTGCCCTGAGGATGCCTTGTGGTAACAGTGCCTACTGTTAACACAAAATGGGCAACAGTCACAATAAACAATGTCAATATATTTTGGCCAAACAGCAAGGAATGCCTCCCTGAGCTGCTGTAAGACAATTAACATGCAAGATCATTTTGGCCACTGTGGTATGGTTTAACACACAAAACACACCACCCTTCAAATATTTTGTGTGGGAGAGTGCAGTGTGAGAATATACAAACAATTCCCAAACTTAAACACAATGAAACGCCAGGACACCTGCACCCGATGTTTCTAGCAGCAATGTCCACAATAGCCAAACTGGAAGGAGCCTCGGTGTCCATCGACAGATGAATGGATAAAGAAGATGTGGTTTATGTATACAATGGAATATTACTCAGCCATTAGAAATGACAAATACCCACCATTTGCTTCAACATGGATGGAACTGGAGGGTATTATGCTGAGTGAAGTAAGTCAATCGGAGAAGGACAAACATTATATGTTCTCATTCATTTGGGGAATATAAATAATAGTGAAAGGGAATAAAGGGGAAAGGAGAAAAAATGAGTGGGAATTATCAGAAAGGAAGACAGAACATGAAAGATTCCTAACTCTGGGAAACGAACTAGGGGTGGTGGAAGGGGAGGTAGGCGGGGGGTGGGGGTGAATGGGTGATGGGCACTGAGGTGGGCACTTGATGGGATGAGCACTGGGTGTTATTTTATATGCTGGAAAATTGAACACCAATAAAAAATAAATTTATATAAAAAAACAGAATGCCATAATTCAGGTATCAGTTCATGGTACCAAGTGTTGAGGAACCAACTACAACTTTGGGAGGGATATAGCTGATACTAGACAAGTAAAAGATGGCATCTTTTGTAGTCTAGGCAAGGTATATGTTTAAGAAGGAGCTGTGTCAATTATTGGGTCCTAAACTACAACTGCAAATTAGAAAAATGTTCTAAGAGAGAAGTATGCAACAATGAAGAACTATCATAGCACTTATAGGTGGCATGAATTTACAAGCTATGGATGAAGCTCAGACAGTGGCCCACCTCCAAGAGGCAGATCCCTCCTCTGCTCTTAACAATTCTTGACACATTAATTCTACTCAAACTCTTTTGCCTTATAACTTATGCTTTTATCAGAACACTGATTTTAATGGAGTCCCTACTCAAGAAAATATTCTTAGAACTTAAAAAAGAAATAGGATTAGAGAATATTCACTGGTTCAAAGAAGAACATCTTGGGACACTTGGGTGGCTCAGTGGCTGACCATCTGCCTCTAGCTCAGGTTGCAATCCTGGGGTCCTGGGTTCAAGTCCCACACTGGGCTCCTCACAGGGAGCCTGCTTCTCCCTCTGCCTATGTCTCTGCCTCTCTCTGTGTCTCTCATGAATAAATAAATAAAATCTTAAACAAAACAAAGAAAAACGTATTTGAAAGGGAAACCAACTGAATGGTCACTGTCCAATCATCATCCAATGACGCACAGTTCTCTAATTTAGAAAGTCTGATCAAAAGCAAATTTTCTTGGTTCCTTGTGTTTAACTGAAAGATTAACAGGCAGTTAACTTCTGAAATTAAATGTCTTTTGCCTTTCCTTTGTAAGTACTCAGTTCTTTTCATTTAAGTTAAGGTAAGGTGACATTCAGTAGGAAACCCTGAAAATGTGTCCCAATGCCTTCATATTAACACTGTAGCTAACCCCCTCTAACCAGGCATAGGAAATAACTGTGTGGCTTAATCATGGAGACAAAACATTAAATGGTCCAGGCTCCCTTTGCAATATCTGAGGGAGAAACAGTACAGGAAACCAGAGGAAAGAATGGGGCTAATACATAAAATAGCCAGAAAAGAGATTAAAGAAAAAAAATCCTTCATAAAGAGATATAAAAAAAGCAAAAGTCATGAGTCAAAGGAAAGCAAAGGAAAATCTGTTTTTATGGTTTTTATGGAAGCAGGTAATGGCCTGAAAAAGTCTCCAGTGAATTATTTTACAAAGGAATCTGGTAAGGAAAAATGTAATCTAAAATAAAAATAATATATAGGCCAAACAGTATAGTTACTATCCTGGCTGCTAGAAAGGAATCCTGGTGACCCTGGTTGCCTTTAGCATCCAATTGGATGTCTGTGGGCAATAGTACTGATGAATTACCTTTCAAACATATTTGTGTGTGTGTGTGTGTGTGTGTGTGTGTGTGTGTGTAGTGCCAAGTACACTGTAGAGAATTGTGGGGACTCTCCTCCCCTTAGCTGGGTAAGTAGACATGAGAATACAAAATTACACTGGTAGGATAAATGCTATAAAGACAGTGTGCACAGGAGCACCTGGGTGGCTCATTTGGTTGAGCATCTACCTTCATCTCAGGTCATGATCCCACCGTCCTGGGATCGAGCCCCACATGGAGCTCCTTGCTCTGCAGGGAGCCTGCTTTTCCCTCTCCCTCTGCCTGTCACTCCTCCTGCTTGTGCTGTGTCAAATAAGGAAATATTTTTTTAAAAAAGACAAAACCAGACCCCCTTGGACAACCTCTGGCTACCAAAGGAACCAGACCCCTTTGCACGATCTCCAACAGTGAGATAATGTCGGTAGCTGGCACCACTGAATATGCATGTAATCATAAAGTGTTAAAAATCCCTGTGTTCCCCTTACTGATTAACTGCCCTAAACCCCTTTAATAATCCCGGAACTAGGAAGAAACCTTGGAGCTGGCCTTTGGACAAAAGTCCACCTTCTCCCCAGGTGTCCAGCCTCCTGAACAAAGCTCATAATTCCTTTCCAATCAAAACTTGTCTCTTGAGTATTGGACTTTACAGCAACAAGCAGCGGAATTTGGGTTTTGGTAACAATGGTTCTTTGAAAAGATTAATATTATAACTATCAAGAATGGGGACCTAACTACAGATCCTGCAGATATTAAAAGACCACAGAATATGGGTAATATAAAACTATAAACTCTAAAATTCCCATAGAATCTCAAGAGATCCCCAATAGCCTAAATCTTGAAAGGGAAGAACAGTTTGGAGGCCTGATACTTCTGAGTTTGAAATTGCACCGCATAGGGTTAATGAGGCAAAAGTTAGCAAAAAACTTAAAGCTTGTTTTCCAGAGAAGCGTCTCTCCCTAATCAGCTAGCTATTGTTTCTTTTCAGACCCCACCAACAATTATACTAGATTTCTCTGCAGTAGCCTGGACTCGAGGTCAACTAATATGGTTCTAGCTTATGAACAAGCAAGGTCTAAATCCCTTAGCCTAAATGGTCTTAGACCACAGAACAGACTGCCTACTAGCAGATGAAGAGCTACGCTCCCTAAGCCATCAAAAACCAGCCTAAGCTCAGCCATCAAATCACTGCTACCATAGATGAGCCAAGTGTTCCACAGCTGCCTCTGCTTCATTATGTTAAAAAGTCTCCACCTAAGAGAAACGCAAGCTTCATTAACATATGATGTGTGTATAGGCATGTTTTCTAAGTAAGCCTGCACAGCCTTACACCTGTCTTTATATGTGATGACAAAGTTCCCCTTTCTGAATATTCATCCTAAACCCTAAATTTAAAAAAAAAAAAAAAACTCTGCTTACCCCCTGCTGGGGGAGTCAGAACTTTGGAAACTATTCCCCATGATCTCATCTGCTGCAAATAAAGATTACTTTATGTGACAGCTCTATCTGGTATAATATCTATCTGTAACTCACCAAGGAGTGAAGTCTCAATAGATCAATGGAATAGGGAGCCCAGACCTTCACATAAGCCTTCACAGATAGAGTTAAATGATTTTCAACAAGAGTGCTACGACTATTCAGTGGGGAAATGAGTCTTCTCAACAAATGGTGTTCAGAAAATTGTATACCCACATGCAAATGAATGAAGTTGTAGGCCCTTATCTAATGTCAAATATAAAAATTAACTCAAAATGGAGCACAGACCTAAGTAAGAACTTAAAACTATGGAATACTTCAAGGAAAACGCAGGGGAAACACTTGACACTGGATTTGGTAATGATTTCTTTGAAATGACACCGAAATTAAGAACTGTGCCCCAAAGGGTTAATGAGGTTAAAACTATTACCAGGGAGACCCCTACCAATACCTCTTTAATCTTATCTTTTAGAGGGAAACAACAGGAAGAGCTCCACAGGCCTAGACCAGTTTGAGATTGACCACTGACTCACACCAGAACAGATGGACCATGAAGTGTCTGACAGTTACTTCTAGTTCATTATACCATTAAAGTCTCCGCCCAAGAAAGAGCAGAAACTTCATTAACAGAACACAGGATTACATGTATAGGGATGTGATTTTATGACCAACTAACATGAATTTGCTACTTGGTGAGTTACAGATAAAGATTACGCCAGGTGGAGTTGTCACACAAAGGAAACTTTATTTGCAACAAATGAGATCACAGGGAATAACTTCCCATGGGGGTGAGTGGATTTCTTTTATTTAGGGCTAGGATGAATAGGAAGGGGAGCTTTGTTATTCCATGTTGAGGTGGGCATAGGTTGTACCCACAGAATAGGAAAAAATACTTACAAATCATGTATCTGTCAAAGGATTGATATCTAGAATATATAAAGAACTCCTACAACTCCATAAAAAAACAATTAAAAAATGTGAAACTTCCCTATCATTTTGTAAGATTTTTAGTAAAATACTTCAATTAAAAAAAAGATACACAAATGATACATGAAAAGATGTTCAACATCACTGATCATTAGATGGGTGGGATATTGTGATTCTTATTAAGAAATATTTATTTGATTTTCATTCTCTTTTTGGCAGAGTTCCTAAAAACCCTGGGATTTCCTAAGTGAGGAGAGCCATAACAGTGCATTTTGTGATGTTATGAGGTGACTTCTGGAAGGCCCTGAGGTCATCTAAGGATGGGGGCTGGTTACCTGAATATTCAACCATGTGACTAGAGGGCTGGAATTTTCAGTCCCACCCCTACCCTTAAGAGTAAAGGGGATGGAAATTATATGGTCAATGATTTAACCCATCATCTCCATGTAATGAAGCCTCCATAAAAACCCAAAAGAACAGGGGGACAGGGTTCAGGGAACTTCCAAGTTGGCAGTATACATGTGGAGATCTGGGAAGAAGAGCAGCACACCCAGGAAGGTCATACGAGCTCTGTACCCCTTCCCACATACCTTGGCCTACACATCTCCTCCAACTGGTGGTTGCTGAATTATATGGTCACCTTTCAAAAACAAACTGGTAATCTAGTTAAGCAGTTTTTCCTGAGTTCTGTGAGCCACTCTAGCAAATTAATCTAACTAGAAGAGGTGGTCATGGGCACCTCTTACAGCCAGTCAGAGCCCAAGAGACAACCTGGACTTGTAAGTGGCACCCAAAGTGGGTAGTTTTGTAGACTGAAGCCTTAACCTGTGGGATCTGACACTGTGTCCAGGTAGATGGTGTCAGAACTGAGGTGAATTGTAGGACACCCAGCTGGTGTCTCAGAATTGCTTGGTGGTGTAGAAAAAATATACACATTGGAATTGATGGCAGAACTGTATGAGGTAAATAAAAACCAAACCCACAATGAGATAACAACTTCACATCAATTAGGATAGCTAATTAAAAAAACAACAACAAAACCCAATAACAAATGTTAGTGAGGATGTGGAGAAAACAGCCCTTTCACATAGTTGGCTGGAATATAAAGCTGATGCAGCTGCCATGGAAAATAGTAGCAGTTGCTCAAAAAAAACCCCATTATCATTTTCAGGTGCACACTTAAAAGAACTGAAAGCTGGGACTCAGATATATGTACATAAACATTTGTAGCAGCATGTTTCACAAGAGTCAAAACATGGAAATGGAGTGGGTGGGGGGCTGCATTGGTCAAGCAGCTGCCTTCAGCCCACGTCATGATCCTGGGGTTCTGGATGGAGCCTCACATCAGGCTCCCTGCTTAGCAGGGAGCCTGCTTCTCCCTCTGCCGCTCCCACTGCTCATGCTTCTACTCTCTCTCAAATAAATCAATAAAATCTAAAAAAAAAAAAAAAAAGTGGAAACTCAATGTCCACCAACTGGATAAACAGAATGTACGTATATACAGACAGACAGACAGACATACAATGGAGTATTATTTAGCCTTAAAAAGAAAATTCTGATACTTACTTGTACATAGATGAAGATTAAACATCTTATGCTAAAATAAACCAGACACAAAAAGGCTAATATTGTATGATTCCACTCATATGAGGTACCTAGAGTAGCCAAATTCAGTGACATAAAGTAATACAGTGGTTGCCAGCATCTGGGGGAAAGGGAAAAGAGGAGTTATTGTTTATCAAGTATGGAGTTTCAGTTTGGGATGATGAAAAAGTTCTGGAGATGGATGGCAACCGTAGCATGATAACATGAATGAACTTAATGCCACTCAACCAAATACTTAAAAACTGTTAAAATGGTAAATTTCATGTTATTTATATTTTACCATAATTTTTAAAGAAGGTATAAGACTGAAAAGAAACAAAACTGTTTATTCCCAGATGACATTATCATGGATATAGAAAATCCTAAGCAATGTACAAAAAAAACCCCACCACAACTAATAACTGAACTTAGTAAAGTTAAAGTAACAGGCTACAGGGTCAAATACACACACAAACAACCCACCTATACGTCTATACAGTAAGGCAAACAAATGTAAATTAAAACTTCCAAGTAAATTTTAAAAGTTATTTAAAAATTTTAAATAGTATAAAAAAATGTATGTCTCAGAATAAATTTAACAAAACATGCACAAGAGAGAAATTAAAGAAAATCTAAATGAAGAAATATAGCATGTCTGTGGTTCTGAAGATGTAATACTGGTAAAATGTCAGTTCTCCCCAAATTGATCTGTTGGTTATTCCCTACCAAATAGACCACACTCTTGAATGTGAAATGTAAAATAATGGAGCTTCTAAATAGACAGAGGATCACATCTCCATATGTGATGAATGAGAAGAAAATGAGAAGAAAAACCTCAAATAAGACACAAAAAAGTATTAACAAAGGAAAAAGCTGATGAACTGGGCTACATTAAAATTAAGAACTTCTGTTCATTTTTAGGCTACCATCAAGAGAGTAAAAAGGCAAGCCAGAATGGAAAAAAAATACATTTAAATACAATATACATAAGGGGTAAAAGTAAGACTCTTATCCAATGCATACCAAGAATGATTACGACTCTATAAGACAAAGACAAAACAACAAAAAACCCAAAAACAAAACCAAAAAAACGTACAAAAGACACACTTCACAAAAACAGACATTCAAATCACCAATAATAACGAAAGGATGCTTAATGCCATCAATACCAGGGAATACAATTTTCAGCCTCAACAACACACATCAGAATGACCAAATTTTTCTTTAATTGACAGTATCAAGGGTCAACCAAGGTGGAGAACAACAGAAACTCTCATAAACTGCTGATGAGTATAAACTGACACAGCAACTTTGGAAAATATTTTAGCATTATCAATATAAGTAGTATATAATGGCATACTTATAACGCAGCAATTCGAGTAAAACAATAACATGAGCAGCATATGTACAGTTACTAGTTTCCTAGGGTTGCTAAAACAAAGTACCACAAACTTTAAAGCAAAATAAATTTATTGTCTCAAAGTTCTGAAGGCTACATGTCCAAAATCAAGGTGTCAATGGGGCCATGCTCCTCCTGAAACCTATAGAGTAATTTTTCCTTGCTTCTTCCTAGATTCTGGTGAATTGCTGGCAAGCTCTGGCATTCCTAGACGTGTAGATGAATGAATCACTCCAGTCCTTCATCTTCACATGGTGTCGTTCTCCCTTTGTCTCTTCACATGGCCTTCTTGTTTTTTTTTGTAAGGACATCAGTCATATTGGATTAGGGGCTGAGCCTAATTACGATTAGCATGACCTCATCTTGACTAATTATATATGCAATGACCCTATTTCCAAATAAGGTCACATTCTGAGGTACTGGGGGACAGACACACAATTCAGCCGATGATATACAAAAGTACAAGAAATTCATAAAGGCAATTTTTCATAATAGCCCAAAAATGTAACAATCCAAATGTCTACTACCATCAAAATACACTTTAAAAGCTGTAATATATTTATGTAAAGGACTACTACACAGAAATGAAAATAACATGAAACAACTTTGATGAACCTCACAAACATTAAACAAAAGAAGACATACACGAAACACTGAATCTATTTACATCAAAAATAAAAAATAGGCAATCAAAAATATACACTTATTTAGAGACGGTTACATGGTAAAAATTTAAAGAAAATAAGTGATTAACCATAAAACTAGAATAAGGGTGAACTCTGATCAGAAGGACAAGTGTTGTGATTAAGAGAGGACATAATGGAGATTCTGGGGTACTGGCAAAGTTCAAATTTTTTTACTCGCATGATGATTCACACAGGTATAATAAGCTGTACTCTATTATTTGGACTACTTTTCTGTAAGTGATATTTCATAATGTAGTTGAAAGAAAAGGAGCTTTGCTGGCAAAATACCTGAAGCAAATATGACAAAGAATATCTTTATGTTACAAGTTCATTCACTTTTAAATACATGGAAAATACGCAAAGTGCAAAATTTTATAAAACATGTTGCCTTTTGTAGAAGAGGGGAAATGAGAAAATATCTATTCCTTTGTAGAAAAGAAATCTGGTAAAGGTAAACTAGAGGCTAACTGGTTATTCTAGGGCAGTAGGAATGAGGTGGAAAAGACAGAAGAAATGAATGGGGGGTGAGAAAGAAGGGGTGTGGTACTGAGAATCTCTTTTGGACAGCTCCGACATTTAGAGCCACATTATTATCTCAGACACCTCAAAACAATACTAGAACAACAACAAAGCAGAAAGAATCAGTAAGATGAAGGGGAAAACTAAAATGGAATTCAAAACAGAACCAAATGAAATGAACCATTTAATGAGTGACTAATGTAACCACAATGAAGAGGGGGAAAAATTAACCCAAATAATTTTTAAACACAATGTCTGAACTATATATATAATCTTTGAGCTAAAGACAAAAAGAACGCTAAGCAAATACCGAGCTCTTACATTAGGTTTCTTTTTTGCAGTAGTATAGGTTAGCAATTCTAAAACTTTGTTATTCTAGGATTAAGCAAATTAAGAACATTACAAAGAAAAGAAACCAGAATTGTTATCAATGTGGAAGAGAATTATAAATATGGAAGAGAACAATGAACTCAGTGGTCATGGACTGCAATTGATGGTATCAATGTGAATTAATGGCTTTTTATATACAGACAATAGACAGATACTGATGTATGTGGATGTACTGCATATTCACTCACATATGTATGTCTATATCTATTTCCTTATTGTCAACTGAGAAGACCTAGTATGAACGACATGCCAGTAGCAAATGAGCACACAGAGCACACAGATCTTGGGTTTCCAAATGCATTTTCCACCAAAAGGTCTGAGACATCTTTAGAGAAATGGCTGACTACAGGGTTGGGGTAAGCCTGAAATATCTTACTGTGCCAAAAGATAAAGAAAACGCTCAATAAATGACAGGGTCATTTCAAAAGGACAGAGGAATCAGCCTGAAAGGGCACCTACTGGTCCAATCTGAGACAACGTGAGCATCAATGCAAATAATCATAGTAAAGAAATATAACTTGTTGAATATGTTAAGAATCAAAGAGTCCACAAGCCCACAATCATGTAAATAAGCTGGGAAGAAAGGAAAGCTATTCTTTATAGCAAAAAACAAACTAAAAAAACAAAACAATATAGAAGAAATGATGGAATTAGAAAATGGACATTTGGCAACCATTACAGTAATAAATGACTCAGGGAAAAATGACCAATGGATGCTTTTACTGGGTAAAAGGTTGAGGAATAATAGGGAATTTATGAGCCTTACACTATTTCCCTCACATGATACCTATGAATTACAAAAGGAAAAATAGTAACTTTACAATGGAGTAACTTAACAAACACTACCTTATCCAAGAGATCAAAGTTAACAGTGCCCAAAATGGGGCAAATTGACAGCCTGTGCCTCCATAAGTACCTTTTCATGGTATTCCTGACAAAAGTGAGTGAAATGAATTTAATCATGAAAATATATCAAAGAAACCCAAATTGAAAGACAGTGAACAAAATAACTGGCCTAAACCCTTTAAATATCAAGTCATGAAAAACAAGGAAGATTAAAGAACTGGTCCATATCAAAGGAGACTAAATACATAAGACAACTAAATCCAATGCATAATTCAAGATATTCTTTTGCTGTGAATTTATTATTTTGCTGTAATTTCTTGGCACTACTGGCAAGATCTAAATAATCTACAGATTAGGTAGTAATATCATGCCAGCTTAATTTTGATAATTGTACTGTGGTTATGTAAGAGTCTGTCCTTGATTTTAGGATATGCACACTACAGCACTTAGGGAATATGGGCCTTATGATATGTGTAATCTATATATATGTATGTGTATATATCTATATATATATATATGGGTGAACTATATATATATATAGAGAGAGAGGAATATATAGAGAGAGCAATAAATAGAAAGGCAGTGATAAAGCAATCAACAGTAAGAGAGGAAAGAAAGAAAAAACACGAATAGAAAAATGTTAATATATGGGGAATGTGGGCAAAAGATATATATGTAGGATTTTTTTATACTATTCCGCAAATTTTCTATAGCTTGAAATTATGTCAAAATAAGAAGCTAAAAATCTTACCATACAAAAAAATCAATGGGTGACGGGCACTGGGGGTTATTCTGTATGTTAGTAAATTGAACACCAATAAAAAAAAAAAAACAAAAAAAAAACAAAAAAAAACCAAAAAATCAGATAGTTCATAAAAGCAAAATCAAAGATGAGAAATTATTCAATCACTTAAAATATTTTTTTGCTACTTAATTGACACTAAAAACAAAAATGACAATATTCAGTAGTAGCCAGATTCTAGAGAAGTTGGCATTTGCATACTTTGCTGTTTGAATGACAACCGGTTCCAAATCTTTTGAGAAAAACCAGTTGACAATATGAACTGAAGAGTTAAAAAAAAAAAGGGAGAGAGACAGAAGAGATTTCAAATTCCAATGATTCTACTAGTGGGACTCTATCCTAAAGGAAAAACACAAAATACTGAAAAGTCGGGCAGCCCTGGTGGTGCAGCGGTTTAGCGCTGCCTGTAGCCTAGGGCGTGATCCTGGAGACCCTGGATCGAGTCCCACATCAGGCTCTCTGCATGGTGCCTGCATCTCCCTCTGCCTGTGTCTCTGCCTCTCTCTCTCTCTGTGTGCCTCTATGAATAAATAAATTAAAAGAAATGTTTAAAAAAAAAATACTGAAAAGTCATTATACACAAATGTGATCACTATAGTCCTAAGTAGGATACAGGGAGAGCTTAAAGAAAACAGTCACTCATGGAAACTATTCAGTCACTAAAAAGTCTATGAAAACTAAGTAAACATGGAGAAGTACTTACAAAAGACATAGTTATACGATAAAAGTAAAATTGCATGAACAGAATAATTACAAACTACAGTTTTAAAAATGTGCACAAAGAAATTTCACAACACTGTTATAGTATTAGTAGGGGGACGTTTTTCCCTTTTATCTTTCAAATTGTCAGTAACTTTATTATTTTAATACTGAGAAGTACACAACTAATAAAAGAAAAAATGAGCTTAGTTACTCCTTTCACGTTAATCCTTTGTGTTTACAAAGTGCATCCAGAAACATTTCGGCAAGAGAAATAAGGGGAAGAAGTCATGATAAAGTGATTTATACAAAGATCTTTATTTTGTTTTTAGATGTATATAGCAGTATACATTTAAGTAAGGAGGCTGCTCAAGTCCAGTAGGGGAAAGGTTACAAAACATACATAAAAAATATTTATATCAAAAGCATGAGGATCCTTACATCCTTTCTTAAAGAACAAACACATTCATACAAATGGAAGGATTGTGGTAAAGAATTTTAAAGTTCAAGAGCCTGTCACAGTAATGAGGTATCAATAATGGGCAAGAGGAGTCTTGCAAGCTTCTCTCCTATCCGTTGCTCACTGAAGTCTCATTCGTTTTTCAGGGGGGCCTTTGGTGCTCACTATCTGTTGGACGTTCTTTGTGGTCTCCTTCTCCTCAGATTTTACCGTTTCTGGTATAGGTTCTGCCTCTTTTTTTGTCTGATCCACTAGACATCAAAAGCAGGTATTTTTGGAAGGGAGAGGAAAGTGAAGGGATGAGATCAATTTAGACAACAATGTGAACGGTTCAGGCTCAAGTTCATTTAGAACTGCCTATCTCAAGTTCTAAATTTAGCTGTTCCATCAGGCAAATATATAAGAACCTATTTACAAACCTAAAAACCTGATAACCCAGGAAAATTTGTGATTGTAGACAGAAACACATGACATTTAAATAAGACAATATGCATAAACAAGATATATAGTCTTTCCCAGGCTGAACAGATATTTCAATACCTGTTTTCAATGATGAAATAGAACACCTTTTTTCATACTGAGATTTGAACTAAAAACAAACTCAAATCATCTCGGCCTCTCCACACCTGCTCAATACTTACTCTTCCACTTGAATTAATCTTCTAAATACTAATACCACTATCACAGAAGCACCATCTTTTGGTAGTTCAGCAGATCTCAAAAATTAGGACTAATGAATTACCATGAAGGTCTAGAAGGACAAAAGGACCACAGCTCATCTTACATGCTACAGTTGTTACTGAGTTAAACAGACTGGTTTTATTTCAAGTTTAATAAGAATATCGGGAACCATACCTGGGACAGGCTTTTCTCCAGACTTTTGCTATAATTTTAAAAAAAGGAGGGGAGAGGAAAAAATAGGGCAGATTAGCAAAGTTTTCTTCTTCTTGACTTCATAATTCTTATTAAAATTATACATTCATTTAAAGTATATTAAAAATGACTCCATAAAGAGAAACTACTATTCCCATACCATAAAGAGTCAATTTATCATTTTCTACTTATTTCTTTGTTCCAGAAAAGACACAAAACTATAACTAGAACAAAAAGAGTCAAACATAAACAATCCTCCCTTGGACATCTATCTACATAGCCCTGTGCCTCTGCACCCAGGCTGTAATGCTTTACAAAAAGTAAGTAAAATCCAATGGGAGAGAATAATGGAGTCTTTCAAAATTCCAGAGGCTTATTTGTTTAGGAGATAATGAACTTGAAGAAAGCAGAATGAAATACAGAAGAACACTCCAACTTTTAAAGTTGGCAGGTATGGGAAGCAAAGAGGAAAAAAAAAAGTATTTTTCTATGAACATAAGGCTTCTGATGAAAGTACTATTAAAAATCAAAGTATAGGAAAGAAATGATGAGGGGATCATGAGTCAGGAAAAAGATCAGATCCTCCCATTCTGTAGAGCAGTTCTTTTATCCGATTACTGTCATCTCCTTTTTCCTATTAACTAACTTAAATGCTTTAAAACACTGTCCTCCTCCTCCATCCTCAAGGATCACAACTTACTCTTCACTTGCAGCCAATGACTCTATATCCCGTTTTTTTAAATAAGAATGTCAACACCCCAAGTTCCCTCCCATCTAACTCCTTCAAACTTATTATTCCTTTACCCATACACACATACATAAATACACACACACAGTAGCTTTATAGACTTCTCCAACATCCCAAAAGAAAAATGTTTTATTTTTAAGGTTAATGTTTCCAGGTATTTTCTGAATTTCTTTCTGAATTTACATGCCCTCCCTAAGCTTTCTCATCAATTCCTAGGACTAAAGACTACAAAATCTCCTGATATCATATGTTCCAGATTCATGCTATCAACTGTGTACCAGCCCATTCCAACTGCAAGTTCTGGGATTACACTTTTTTTTTAAATATATATATATATTTTATGGAAGATCGATTTGCCAACATATAGCATAACATCCAGTGCTCATCCTGTCAAGTGCTCCTCTCAGTGCCTGTCACCCCGTCACCCCATCGCCCCCACCCGCCTCCCCTTCCACTACCCCTTGTTCATTTCCCAGAGTTAGCTGTCTCTTATTGGGAACATTACACTTAATAAGAACAAAATTCAGCTCCATATTATCCACTATATAGAAAAGACTAACATAGAAAGCGCAAGGCTGCTATCCTTAGGCCAGCTTGCAAGGCTGGCTCTTGCTAATGACTAGGAACTTGGATTTCAGAAGGTTCCCATCATTCCCTGATAGTGGTGGCTCACTGTGTTTAGACTGTACAACACTGTTAATGCTGAATATTTACCTCCCTTCCAGGAATGTGAATTTTGGTATGAGCTAGATAGAGTACCTACGTGATGAACCCTCTTCCCTCTACCAAAAAAAACATGAGCACCAAGTCTCTCCTGGATTTCCTTGGGCAAAAATACCACACACATATTGCCTCATTTTCACTGTTAAAAGAAGAATGCACTTTGTGTAATCCCTAATGGGAAACTGAGGATATAAGCCTGCACATGGCTCCTCCAGACTCTACTTGTCTTTTTCCTTAAATCTGGCTGTATATCCTTACTATGTCACTGTAATAAATCCAGTGAGTCCTTTAAGCAAATCTCCAAACATGAAGGTGCTCATGGTAACCTCCAACACACCTACCTTATCACATATCCTATGAACATATTAGGATTTAAGCATGTCTAAAGTAATCTGAAGGAACAAAGAATTTTTCTTACTTTATAACAGGAGAGAAATACCTGGCATAACACTGAGGAAGTGAGAAATTGAGAGGGAGTTTTATTATCTGCTACTGAATCATGTGAACTATACTGGACACTGGACTTTATCTGAACATTTGAATAATGTCGTTATGTACCTAATACACTCTCTCATCTTTTCTAGTGAATACTGTCAGACAAACTAATAGGATATGATTTCAGATAGAAAAGCAGAATGGGGGCACCTTTCTGACAAAATTTAATTAGTAACCTTGTGATAAACCTAGCTAAACACTACGGTATTCTAGCAGTTTCTGAAAATAGCACTGAAAAGACATTCACTGTAAAAGGACCTGAACTCCCATCACATCAGTATCAGTGTAACTTTCAGTAGTAATGAGAATTAAAATATGGAAAAAGGAATTCCAAGGAAGCAGGCAAGACTTTTCTAATATTCTTTTAAGCACTCCTCATAGGGGTAACCCAGAAGCTCAACTGTCAAATACAATAGATAAGTAAGAAGAAGTCCTGAGCTACAAATAGTTCTGGGAGATACAATGGGTAAATAGAGTTTGTAGGAGACTTCAAGTAAACCAAGAATCTATTTTCTTCTCTAGATCTGAGAAATGTTTTGGGTAGGAGCAAAGGGATTAACAATTCTAGAGAGAGCTATCTTTCTCCTAGTTCTGTTATATAGAGTTAGACATTCTCTTTGGGAGTTGGCTTTGGCCCTTGGACGGTTAAAAGAAGGTGGGGGCTCTAGAAAATGACAGTTGACGTAGGACTCCGGCTAAAACTTTAAAAGAAAAATGGGGGCACCTGGGTGAATCGGTGGGCTGAGCATCTAACTCCTGGCTTTGGCTCAGGTAGTGATCTCATGGGTTGTGAGATCAAGCCCTGTGTCAGCCTCCACATTCAGTGGGGAGTCTCCTTGAGATTCTCACCCTCTCCCTCAACCCTCTACCCCACGTCCATGTACATGAATGCATGCTCTTTTTCGCTCTCTAAAATAAATAAATAAATCTTGAAAGATAAATGAAAGATAAAACATAAAAACCTCACTAAAATGATATGCAGTCTACAACCTGCTTCAAAATAATTGGAAGTAGAGAAAGAAGACACAAAACAAGACTGGCCACGTTTGACAATTGTTGGAGCCAGGTAACAGGCATATGGGGGTTTCGTTCTTAATTATTCTTTCATATATTATTTTAAATTTCTATAAAGCAAAAAATGTTTTGCTTTGTTTAAGATTCAAGAGAGTCTTTGAGTTTTCTACACGGTCCAGCCTAGCTCATCAGGATATGAAAGCATATGGGATTTAAGGTCAGAAAAAAAAGAGGCCATTTGGCTGGAAATACCTAAGAACCCAGGCACAGCAATAAGCTACTAAATGCTATGGAGACTGACTGATGAAAATAGAACCCTTAACAGTTAATATTTAAAGCACAACCTGTTTCTTTTCCTATATTCTAAATTTTAGTTATCAATCAAAACCAAGTCTAAATCTAAGCTTGATCCAAATCGGCAAAGTCGTCAAACTTTCACCCTTTGCAGACATGATACTCTCTATGTAGAAAACCCAAAAGACTCCACTCCAAAATTGCTAGAACTCCTCAAGCAATTCAGCAAAGTCGCAGGACATGAAATCAATGCACAGAAGTCAGCTGCATTTCTATACACTAACAATGAGGCAGAAGAAAGAGAAATCAAGGAATCGATACCATTTACAACTGCACCAAAAACTGTAAGATACCTGGGAATAAACCTAACAAAAGAGGTAAAGGATCTAAAATTTCTATGCCACCCAGAGCAATCTACACATTCAGTGCAATTCCTACCAAATACCATCAACATTTTTCATAGAGCTGGAACAAACAATCCTAAAATTTGTGTGGAAACAGAAAAGACCCCAAATAGCCAAAGCAGTGTCAGAAAAAAAAAACAAAATTGGAGGCATCACAATTCCGAACTGCAAGTTGTATTACAAAGTTGCATCATCAAGACAGAATGGTAGTACTGGCACAGAAACAGAAACATAGATCAGTGGAACAAAATAGAGAACCCAAAAATGGACCCTCAATTCTATGGTCAACTAATCTGTGGCAAAGCAGGAAAGAATATCTAATGGATAAAGGACAGTTTCTTTAACAAATGGTGGGAAAGTTGGACAGCCACATGCAGAAGAATGAAATTGGACCACTTTCTCACAAGATACACAAAAATAAATTCAAAATGGATGGAAGACCTAATATGAGACAGGAATCCATCAAAATCCTAGAGGAGACGGGGATCCCTGGGTGGCTCAGCGGTTTAGCACCTGCCTTTGGCCCAGGGCGCGATCCTGGAGTCCTGGGATCGAGTCCCGCATCGGGCTCCCAGCATGGAGCCTGCTTCTCCCTCTGCCTGTGTCTCTGCCTCTCTCTGTCTATCATGAATAAATAAATTTTTTAAAAAAAGAAAAATCTTAAAAAAAAAAGAAAAAAGAGCTTCTTTCTTAAAAAAAAAAAAAAAATCATAGAGGAGAACACAGGCAGCAACCTCTCTGACCTAGGCCACAGCAACTTCTTGCTACACAGGTCTCCAAAGGCAAAAGAAACAAAAGTAAAAATGAACTATTAGAACTTTATCAAGATATAAAGCTTTTGCACAGCAAAGGAAATAGTCAACCAAACTAAAACAACCTCCTGAATGGGAGAAGATATTTGCAAATGTCTAATCAGATCAAAGGCTAGCATCCAAAATCTATAAAGAACTTATCAATCTCAATACCCCCAAAAAAATCCAGTCAAGAAATGGGCAGAAGACACGAACAGACATTTCTCTAAAGAAGACACACAGGGACACCTGGGTGACTCAGTGGTTGAGCATCTGCTTTTGGCTCATGGCATGATCCTGGAGTCCTGGGATCAAGTCCTGCTTCTACCTCTGCCTGTGTATCTGCCTCTCTCTCTGTATCTCTCATGAATAAATAAATAAAATCTTAAAAAAAAAAAAGACATGCAAATAGCCAACAGACAAATAAAACTTATTTTAGAAAAGTTAAAAATAGAGCTACCCTACCACCCAGTAATTTCACTGCTAAGTATTTATCCAAAGGATATAAAAATAGTGATTCAAAGGGACACATGCACCCCAATGTTTATAGAAGCAATGTCCACAACAGCCAAAATACAGAAAGAGCCCAGATGTCCACTGACTGATGATTAATAGATTAAGAAAATGTAGTGTGTGTGTATACAGAGTATGTATATGTGTGTGTATACAGAGTACATATATATGTATACACACACACATACTATGGAACATTATTCAACCATCAAAAAGAATGAAATCTTGCCATTTACAATGATATGGATGGAACTAGAGCATATTATGCTAAGCAAAATAAGTCAGCTACAGAAAGACAAATACCAGATGATTTCATTCACATGTGGAATTTAAGAAATAAAACAGATGGATATAGGAGAAAGGAAGGAAAAATAAGATGAAAACAGGGAAACAAATCATAACAGACTCTTAACTACAGAAAACAAACTGAGGTGTGCTGGAGGGGAAGTGCTGAGGTGTGCTGGAGGGGAAGTGAAGGGTGATGGGATAATTGGGTGATGGTCATTAAGGAGAGCACTTGATGTAATGAGCACTGGGTGTATCTATTTTTTTTTAAAGGTTTTTAAAGGTTTTATTCATTTGAGAGAAAGAGTGTGAGAGCAAGAGCAGGAGGAGAGGGACAGAGAATGTAAACAGACTCTGCACTGAGTGCAAAGCCTAAGACAAGGCTCCATCACCTCATGACCACGAGATTAGGATCTGAGCCAAAACCAAGAGTCAGATGCTTAATTGACTCAGGCACTCCTAGAGCACTTAAGTCACTCAGGCACCCTTAGAGAGCATGTATTTTAAAATGAATATACAAAAATTGCTACTGCTTTGGTTTGTCTGTAGTGATGATAGTTCAAATACTTCAAATTACTTAATGCAGCTAGAAACCTGTTATATTTGTCCAAGTGGTTATGGATTTAAAATAGCAAATATTTAAGTACTAGGCTACAGAATTAACCACAAA
This sequence comes from Canis lupus baileyi, assembly GCF_048164855.1. NCBI lineage: Eukaryota > Metazoa > Chordata > Mammalia > Carnivora > Canidae > Canis > Canis lupus. The sequence continues at coordinate 45,793,237 of NC_132846.1, forward strand.
TTCTTTTGTTTAGCATACAAAATCTTCAATCTAACCCTAACCATCTTTCATGTCTTGTATTTTTTCATTACTCTTCCCTACCACAATCACATAGAGTAAAATTTCAGAGTATTTTCTTGTTTCTACCTCACCCTCCACTCAGGTATATTGAGGTATAACTGATATATAGAAACAGCACTTATTTAATGTGTACAATTTGATGAGTACATACACATATACCTGTGATATCATCATCACAATCAAGGTAATAAACACATCCATTACTTCCAAAAGATTCTTTATATTCCTATGATTTTAGGTTTTATTGTGCGCTAAGAACATGTCACAAAAAATCCACTTTCTTACAGAGTTTTTAAGTGTTTAACGCCATCTATAGGCACTATGTTGTACAGCAGATCGCTAGAACTTCTTACTCATCTTGTATAACTGAAACGTTATATCCATTTAACAATTCCCTATGTCCCCCCCTTCCTCCATCCTCTGGCAACCACCACATTTTCTGCATCTGTTTGACTACTAAAGTTTGACTATTTTATATACCTCATATAAGTGGAATCATATGATACTCATCATTCTGCAACTGACTTATTTCAATTAACAGCATCTTCCAGGTCCTTCCATGATGTTACAAATGGTACAATTTCCTTCTTTTTAAAGGCTGAATAATATTCCACTATGTGTATACACCACAGTTTCTTTATTCATTTATCTGTGGTGGGACATCTGGGTTGTTTCCACATCTTGGCTATTGTGAATACTGCTGCAATAAATGTAAAAATGCTTGTATCTCAAATTTCAAGCTATACTACAAAGCTGTGGTAATCAAAGCAGTATGATTTTGGCATAAAAACAGACACATACATCAGTGGAACATAACAGTTCAAAGATCAACCACACATATACGGTCAATTAATTTACAACAAAGGGCCAAGAATATACAATGGAGAAAATGGGGAAAAGATGGTCTCTTCAATTAATGGTGTTGGGAAGACTGGCAACCATGTGCAAAAGAATAAAACTAGACCACTATCTTACACCATACATAAAGATTAACTCAAAATGGATTAAAAACATGAACATGGGACCTGAAACCATAAAACCCTAGAAGAAAACAGGCTATTAGTTCCTTGACATCAGTCTTGGAGATAATTTTTTGGGTTTGATACCAAAAGCAAACCTATCAAAATCAAAAATAAACAAGTGGGACTACATCGAACTAAAAAGCTTCTGCACAGCAAAGAAAACCATCAACAAAATGAAAAGGCAACCTACAGAATGGAAGAAAATATTTACAAATATCTGATAAGGAGTTAATATCCAAAATATATAAAGAACTCCTACAACTCAATGCAGAACAACAAAACAAAAACCCCAAACAACCCAATTAAAAAATGAGCAGAGGAAATGAATAAATGTTTTTCCAAAGAAGACCTACATTACATTAAACAAGTACATTAAAAGGTGCTCAAGATTCTAATCATCAGGGAAATGCAAATCAAAACCACAATGAGATATCCCTTCACAAGTATTAGAATGACTATCATCAAAAAGACAAGAGATTATAAGTATTGGTGAGGATGTCAAGAGGGAACCCTGACACACTGCTGGTAGCAATGTAAACTGGTATAGCCAGTATGGCAAACAGTACAGAGGTTCCCACAAAAATTAAAAATAGAAATACATGATCCAGCAAGTCCACTTACAAGTATCCAAAGGAAATGAAAACAAGATATTGGAGATAACTGCATTCCCATGTTTACTGCAGCATTATTCACAACAATAAGATAAAGAAACAACCTACCATCTATTAAAAGATGAATGGATAAAGAAAATGTGGTATGAAATTGAATATTATTCAGCTATTAGAAAGCAGGAAATGCTGCCATTTGCAATAAAGATGAAACTTGAGGGCTATGTGAAATATACCAGAAAGAGAACATGAAATACTCTATGTATCACTTATATGTGGAATCTAAAAAGGCCACATTCATAAAGAGAGTAAAGTGATGGCTATCAGTGGCTTGAGTGGAGGTTGGCAGGAGAAATGGGAAAATGTTGGTCAAAAGGTGCAAACTTCCACTGATAACATAAATAAGTTCTGGGGATCCAATTACAGCATGGTGGTTATAGTTAATAACATATTATATACTCAAAAGTTGCTAAAAGAGTGAATCATAAATGATCTTGACACAAAAAAGAAATGGTAATTATGTGACGTGATGTGATGGAGGCTACCTAATACTATGGGGTCAGCTGACATTTTGCAATATATGTGTATCAAATCAACACACTGTATCTTAAATGTACATAATGCTATATACTAGTTATATCTCAATAAAGATGAAAACAAAAACTTTATTACTAAGTATTTTTTGATGATACTGTAAATGGAATTTACCACAAAAACTGTATTACTAAGTATTTTTTGATGATACTGTAAATGGAATTTACCAACTTTAATATCTTTCTCAGGTAACTTTCTCAGATAATTTGTTGTCAGTATACAGAAAGGCAACCCATTTTTGAGTGACTCTGCATCTTGCAACTTTACTGAATTTGCTGATTAGTTCTAAAAGCTTTTTAGTGGAATCTTTAAGGTTTGGTATGTAAAAAATCATATCAGGGGTCATGTAAAGAGACACTTTTACTTTTTTTCCTATTTGAATGCCTTGTATTTCTTTTTCTTGCCTAATTTCTCTAGTAGAACTTCCAGTACTATATTGACTAGAACTGTGCAAAGTGGATACTGTTGTCCTCTTTCTGATTTTAGAGGAAAAACTGTTTTTCATCACTGAGTATGTTAGCTGTGGGTTTATCACACATATGGCCTTTATTATGTTGAGGCACATTCCTTTCTTATTGAGTATGTTGAATGTTTTTATCATAAGAGTGTTGAATTTTGTCACATGCTCATTCTGCATCTATGGAGATGATCGTGTGATTTTTAACCTTTGTTCTGATAACGCAGTATACCATCAAGATTGATTTCAGTTATGTTGCACTATCCTTGCATTTCAGGGATAAATCCCACTTGATCATGGTGCATGATTCTCTTAATGTGCTGGTAAATTTGGTTTGCTAGTATTTCATCAAGGATTTTTGGATCTGTATTCATCATAGATACTAAATATAGTAGCTTTCTTTTCTTGTAGTGTCTTTGTCTTTGGTATCAGATTAATGCCCTCACACAATGAATCTGGCAATGTTCCCTTCCTCTTCAATTTTTGAAAAAGAGTTTGAGAAGGATTGGTGTTAATTCTCATGTTTTTAAATGTTGGTAGAATTTACCTACGAAGTCATCTGGTCCTAGACCTTTCTTCATGGAGAGGATTGTGATTACTAATTTAATCTCCCTACTCATTTTTGGTCTGTTCAGATTTTGTTTCTTCATGATTCAGTCTGGGTTAAGTTGTACATTTCTAGGAATTTCTTAAGGTTTTCCATTTTTTTGACACATAATTAGATATGTCTCTTGTGATTCTTTTGTTTCCATCTCCTCTTTCATTTCTAATTTGATTTGAGTTTCCTCTCTTTGTTAATCTAGTTAAAAATGTGTCAATTTTAGGCAGCCCCGGTGGCTCAGTGGTTTAGCGCCACTTTCAGCCCAGGGCATGATCCTGGAGACCCGGGATCGAGTCCCATGTCGAGCTCCTTGCATGCTTCTCCCTCTGCCTGTGTCTCTGCCGCTGTCTCTCATTAATAAATAAATAAAATCTAAAAAAAAAAAAGTGTCAATTTTATCTTTACAAAACACCAACAGTTTCATTTTTTTCTAGAGTTTTTCTAGTCTATTTCATTTGTTTTTCAACTTATCTTTTTCATTTCCTTCCTTTTGCTAACTTATATGTGAAAATTAAACAACACACTCCTAAACGACCAATGGGTCAAAGAAGAAATCAAAAAGGAAATCAGAAATTATCTGGAAAGAAATAAAAATGAAAACAAAATATACCGAAACTTACGGGATGCAACAAAAGCAGTACTAAGAGTAAAATTTATAGTAATAAATGCCCACATTAAAGAGAAAGAAAATTCTCAAATAAGTAATCTTAAATTTACAGATCAAGGAACTAGAAAAAGAACAACAAACTAAGGATTTCTGGTTTCTGAAAAATCTACCCATTATTATTATTAGTATGTCGACTAATTAATATGAATACTAATATCTCCATTAATACTCTTTCATATTTCTGGTTTTGTGTGCTGTTCCCATTTTCTAGATGAGCACTATCCAAAAGAAATATGTGAGCCACAAATGCAAGATGGTAGTTACATTTTTTTACTCTGCACCCTGCCCCCCAAGTCTTTGAACCCAGTATGCATTTTACACTATTATCACAGCTCAACTTAGACTGGCTGTGTTTCAAATGTTCTATAGTCACATGTGCTGAATGGATACTGTACTGTATAGGTCAAGATGTTCTTCCCTCAGCCTCCCTCATATAAACTACGTACTCGCTGAATGGTCAACCACAACTAACCTCCCACACTATCATGGTTACTCATATCCCTACACACACTATAATTTATTTACTTATTCAACAGACACTATTTTATCTTCAAATGCAATTCATGAGAGTTCTCTAAATTGACTTCCCTGTCACACATTCCATTCTGACCTCCATTCCCTTCACCACATCACCACTCCAACAGCACATAACTCACACAGTGGAGTCAGGAAAAGGAGAAGGTGAGGCCTGTTCTAAAGTCATCCCAAAGTGTGAAAAATCTCATTTAATCTAAAACCAACCTGAAAATCTTAGTCCCCTCCCCCCACAAGAATAATAGTATACATGATCTTGTGCGTACAGCCCTGTATATATGAACTGAGACTAACTAGGAGAATAACGTACACATATTCCATCTCATACTTACTTCACTTCAGAAGCTCATTGAGTAGAATGGCAGGTGGCTTTGCTATTACTATTACGCTAAATAACATACTAGAATTCATATAACTTAATCACCAAAAAATGGAAGTCTGTTTTTTACTCCTCCATTTATTATGCCAAACCCTTCACCTCAAATGTTCTGTTCTTTTTGTTACAGAAGTTTTTGTTTTTTAAGTTTACTTATAATCTCTACACCCAGTGTGAGGCTCAAACTCACAACACTGAGAACAAGAGTCCCATGCTCTACTGACAGAGCCAGCTAAGCACCACTTGTTAAAAAAATTTTAACTAGTCTATCATTTAAGGACTTAGATATCTACTACATCAGGCTGAAAGGCAGCATACAGAATAAAAACAGCATGAGTTTCATATTCTAGTTTTGTTTTGTTTTTTTCATATTCTAGTTTAGTTACCATCTGTGACACTTTTAGCAACTTTGGAATGAGAATGCAGTCTTTATGAAGATTTAACGAGAAAATAACCTTAAAGAGCATAAAACTGTTAATTCCATTTCCTTTGCCCACTTCTTCCATTAAGTCTTTGAAAACCTTTCCTTTGATTCAGAGACCCTTTTCTCTCCCCCAGAGACCATTTTTAACTAATGAAGAAAATAACTATTTTTAGGCCACATCTGAAACAGTTCTCAACTAAAAATAAATATTCCAGGAAAAAGTGTCAAATCAAAGTTAACCACATGCATTTTCATTACCTGCACAAATTTGGGTGGAAATTTCTGTCTAAGGTCTAGGAGTAAAGCATCCACACGTTGTCTCTGAAAAATAGAGCTTGGTTCTTCTTTCCTTTTGGCTTTAGGTTTGACTTTATCTATTAAAATATGAAGTCCAAATCAAAACACTGCCTAGTTTGGTGTCTTACATTTTACAAATCTTTATCTGCCATGAATATACTCAAATGTCATTATTTTTAATGGCTGCTATTCCAAAGATTATCCCTCCAAATAAATTAAACACAACATACAGAAACAAGTGTTCTTAACTCTTCGCTCTTAAATGAAGTTAACATTTTAACATTTAAAAAACTGATTAAGTTTTTTAAGGATACTTCAGTTTTAATATGTAAGCATAGATAGACATTAAAATTTTCAAGGCTAAAGTTTTCCATAATTACCTAAATCCTATGTCAAATGATGTTACCCCTGTACCTACTATTAAGAATAAATATATTTGGAAGATCATTCATCTCACAGGTCTGAATTCCATTTAAAGGCTATTTTTCCCTCAGTAATTTATTCTGAGTTGTTATTTCTCAAAGAAGGAAATTCAGAATATGGGTATACTGCCACAGACACATTTCCAGAGTACAGAATACTTTTATTGTAAAATATGGTGCAGAACCAATAGCAGACTAGCAGCTATGGAAACTAGAGGTCCTGGCATCACAACAGGTAATAACATGGAAAGATCAGAAAATAAACTGGTCATCTGGAGATAAGGCTATAAAAGCATCTCCCCTACTTTGAAATACTAGGGAGATTGAGGTTCCAGATTTTAAAAGACTCAACAGTTAGGTAAGCAGGATACATTAATCACTAATATCCTATGTTCCAAATATTTTAAAACCTTGAATCAACTTACCAAAGATTACCAGTTACCTACACATTAAAATTTCTGTTCCTATGGGAAAACTAGTGTTACCACATCTAGTTACAGGAACTGTAGCTATGACAGTGTCACCATCCTATGAAGTTTTCTTATCTAAAACACACCTAGAGGGATCCCTGGGTGGCGCAGCGGTTTGGCGCCTGCCTTTGGCCCAGGGCGCGATCCTGGAGACCCGGGATCGAATCCCACATCGGGCTCCCGGTGCATGGAGCCTGCTTCTCCCTCTGCCTGTGTCTCTGGCCTCTCTCTCTCTCTCTCTCTCTCTCTCTGTAACTATCATAAATGAATAAAAATTTAAAAAAAATAAAAAATAAAAAATAAAACACACCTAGAGGGGCACTGGGTAGCTCAGTGGTTGAGCGTCTGCCTTTGGCTCAGATTGTGATCCCAGGGTCCTGGGATCAAGTTCCATATCAGGCTCCCCACAAGGAGCCTGCTTCTCCCTCTGCCTCTGCCTCTGTCTTTCCCCGTGTGTTTCTCATGAAGAAATAAATAAAGTCTTTAAAGAAATAAAATCAAATAAAATATATAAATAAATAAAACACACCTAGAAATCAATAGCTGTTTTCCTAAAGAAAACAGCTTCAGTCTCAGAATTACCAAAAAGGGTTCTTAGAAGGTCTAGGTGTTCTACCCACCTTGCTCTTCATGATCTTTGAAGTGCCACCAATACCCTTTGGAAGGATGATATCGACAGTATGACATAGCTTCATCAAAAGCTGATTGAATGCCATGTACTGCAGTAAGCTTTTAAAAAGAACACAAATTCTGAATTTCTCATTAGATCAACTAAAATCTCCAAAGTAAATACCCACGAAATACTACATATGCGAGGGCAGCAATTTTCCAGTTTTGTTTTTCTTTTTCCCCCCAGAACTTGAATCACTACACAGCTGGGGCTATAATACGTACTTTCAACATGGACTTGGCCCATAGTGTTCAAGACATTTTAATAATCAACACTTCATGCCAACATATACAAGGGAGAGAAGCTTCTGTTGAATTCTTGGAAACAAAGTAGCTCGATTATAAGTTTTCTTTAGTGTTTCAAGAATGTGAAGACACTTACCACCCTAGAGTTTATAACTGACCCCAAGTCTGGTGCTTGATAGATCACTCCAGCAATGATATAGTAATCAGCCAGTGGGATAACTGAAGCAGTGAAAATAAAAATATTCATGAATATAGCTATGCCACAAATAAAAATATTTTCATAAAAAGAACAACTAAAATTTGGTATTTTCCCATATTAAGGCGAGGTTTGGCAATTCCTATTTTTGTAAATAAATTTATATTGGAAAACAGCCATAATCATTCATTTATATTATCTAAGACTGTTATGACACTAGTTGAATAGCTATTACAGACACTCTGAAGCCCACAAAGCCTAAAATATTTATTCTCTGGACCATCACAGAAACAGTTTGCCAACTAGAGCAATGCTTCTCAAATTTTAATGTATATCTGAATCACCCGAGTATCTTGTTAAAGTCAGATTCTTACTCAGTAGGGATAGTGCATTTCTAACAAGTTCCCAGATCATCCAATGTTGTTATTAGTCAGTTACAGCTTGGGGAATAAGACCTCAGAGTGAGAGATTTAGCACCTAGGATGAAGATATCAGATGCACTAAACCTGCCTCTGTGCCCCGTTCCTGGGTCCTAAGGAATAAACCAGCTGCTAGTAAAGCTGGTACCACCTTGTATCACTTCCCATGACCTGAACCCTCTCATCATGGAAATCTTGTTCCTGGCCTTGCCTTTGTTCTAAGGTTATTTTTTCCCTCTGGGCAAGGATTCTAGATCCTTTGTGTTTGAAATTAAATGTGGATTCTTAACTATGGAAGCACAGCTTCTCTATCAAGTCATTCCCTGGAATCAGTACCAGGCTGAAGGTTTTTCTTAAATGTCTTAATGAGGTTATCTAATGAGGAAATGCAGTTGGTCATTTCTGGAATAGTAACTAGCTCTTTGATTCAAAGTCAAATCTGAATTCTATACTCTTCAGTGTGATTTCTAAACCAAGTTTATGTTTGATAACATAAGTCAGGTAAGAATTTTGGCTGAATATGTCAATGAGGATTTTCAATGGATCCTCTATGAATTTGGTACAACTGCATCTACCATGCATTTTTTAATAGAATTAGACATAGTAGACTGAGATAAGAAGTTACTTGGGATGTTCGAGGTTCCCAACAGATATTCTCACAGAAGAGATGGCTTCAATGTAGTGAGTTACTTTGTTAGTGCTTGGAGAGTTGTCCCTAGACTCTAGTGTACAAGCACAGAACTAGTGGAACTTGGCTTCTGAAACATTTCCTAAGTGGTAAATTTATGCCTGCTCTACTAGTGTGCCTCAACAATTTGTACAAACGATATTGTAGTAGAAACTTCATTTCCTTCTGAGAGTCTGGAATTTTGGTAGGCAGAGGACTTTCAGCTTCTCTCCCCATGTGTAGAAGGGCTGGTTGAAGGTTCCTTATCTTTATTCCCTAATTACTATTTCCCAAGAGCAGAGGGGTAGACAATTGGATTAGGCACACCAATTCTCATTAGACCATATCTTCTCAGTGGGTTGGGGTCAGTGCTCATATAGTACATTTGTCATCTCCTCTTCCATCTGATGATAACTGAGAGAGAACAAGCATAAAGATGAAAGCCATCATACTGAGGATAGCAGGGTGCACAGATAGAAAGCACCTTAATTGTGATTCTGAATTAACCAATCCTGGAACTGCTTTTCCTTTGGACTTTTTGTTATACAAGATAATAAATTCCTTAACTTGTTATAAAAAAAAAAAAAAGATTAGCTCTCATAAAAATTCTGGACTCCGAGGATCAAAAGGATTTCCCTAAACAGATAGGTTACACACCTAATATGTGTGTGGGGGCTGCTGGAAGAAGAATGCACTTGGTGTGTCCCCTTGCAAAAAGGAAAGCAAAGGAAGCTTACACATGGATTCCTACAGTCCCACTTGATGTAGCTTTTTCCCTTACTGATTCATCAGTGGATCTTTACTGTGCTATCATAACAAATCTCAGGTATAACTAACAGACCCATATGCTGAATCTGCGGAGTCCTCTTAGCAAAGCACTGAACGTGTATGTGGTCTTAGGGATCCCCAAAACAGAACCCAATCCAAAAAAGTAAGAACATGTAGCTCAGAAGGTTAAATAAATCATGGTATTTTAAGAAGAAAATTATGCCTCAAGTTTACACATTTTTACCTTGGGTAGGGGACTGCCGTTGTTGTTTCCGAATGATAAAAAGAATGGGCTCCTGAGCGTGTAAAAGGATGTATTCCACTCCAACCATTTGACTGAAAACAGAACAGACATCCAGAGATCTATGAATGCCCTACAAACAATTGTGTAGAACATTCAGATTATTATATAAAAGTACGCAACACTGTAAACCAGATTAAAACTATGTTTGATATTAAGAACTAGCTGTCCAATAAAACTGGCTATTTTCCCAGGTAGGTGGAATATAGATAAAGTAAGATTTGATTTTTAAACAACAAAATTTCTCTACAAAAATTCACAATAAACTTAAATCTGAGTATTCACTCATGAAAGTACGTTGAAGAGTGTACCTTTCAAAAAAGACAACCAAAATACTGCAATGTTTCCTGAGACATATAAATATATGTAAAATCTAAAAATACATAGTACATGAAGACTATACATGCTTTGACCATGTATTTCAACTATACATACTCAACTATAAAACATCAAAAACCTTACCCTTGCCTCCGACAAATTTTTTGACCTGATGTATTATTTAAAAGCCAGTTGTCCTAATAATCATAAATATTTGCCTCCTAAGAAAAGCTATTTAAAATACCTCAGAAATTTATCAAGAACCCCTCCCTGATATTAGGTGACAAATGAAAAACTATTGTACAATTGCTTCAGAAACTTTTGTGATAGCAATAAATTCTTTATTATTTAGCATCTGAAGTCTGAAGACTCTTACTTTGCAATCGTCAAGCTAAAACTTTGTCATACAAAGAAAAATCTACTATAAGTCAGACTATGGTTTAAGACATTAAATTTGATGTAAGAGACAATAAGGGAGTGCCTGGGTGGTTTAGTGGGTTGAGGGTCTGCCTTCGGTTCAGGTAGTGATCTCAGTGTCCTGGGATTGAGCCTCACACCAGATACCTACTCCACAGGGAGCATGCTTCTCCCTCTCCCTCTGCCTGCCGCTCCCCCTGCTTGTGTGCACTCTCTAATGAATGACTAAACTCTTTGGGGAAAAAAAAGAGAGAGACAGTAAGTATGGTCATCTGGTAGAGACCAGTTGCATTGCTAAGATCACTAACTGGATCCGCATCTAAACCTCATAGGTATATTTTAACTGGACAGTAATATATGAAATTATCAGAAAAGCCTTCCCAGGTTATCAGTGCCTGTGATTAACTTCGTTGAATGTCAAATTTGTACAAACCTCCCCAAAACTCCATTTCTTCCAAAACTTCTGCTCTGTACTTCACTATCCATAGCTTGAAAGAACCATTCATTTCAAAACCTCTAATTGGCAAAGATGCTTGCTACCTTCTTACAATAACTTACTTTAAGTGTTCTAATGTCAGCCTCTGCATTTTGACCACCTCATTATTACACGTCCTGTCATAAAAAGGATTACTTCTTTCTGAAAAGTAATCCAGGACACTTCCACTGTTCAAAATGGGGATCCAGGAACTGTCAACCCAAGAGATTCCCAGCAGATTATCTATAGGAAAGAAACAAAATGATAAAGGATGAGAAAAAAGAAAGCCAATCCAACATTATTTATGCATCTAATGCAGGAGGCACTATGAATATAAAAATGACATAGATCTTAACCTACATATTCTCACAGAAGACCTAAGTGTGCAAGAAAGCAATGACAAGATGACACGACAAGTGTTATAACAAAGGCATGAATAAATGTGTTATCAGAGCATAATTGAGGGAGAACACCTTACCTGAAGGAATAGGAATGATTTTTCACAGGGTAAGGAGGAGGCAGGTTTTGGCACTACATACTAAAAAATAAATAGAAGCTCATCATGTACCAAAAGGGGGCAAAGTCATTCCAAGCAGAGAGAATGCACATACAAAGGTAGAGAAATACAGATGTATATGGTTAGAGAATAGCTTGATTAGGTGAAGTGAGAGGACTTGAAACCTAGAAAGATCTCAAAAAAAAAAAAAAAAGAAAAAAGAAAAAAGAAAAAAGAAAAAAGAAAATCCTGAGTTTTCATATGTTCAAAAATTTTCAAACATGTATCCCAAAGGAAACACAGTCAGAGCCACCAGTTTGAGACCTCCCAATTAGGGACAGAAATCAGTTAGGAAGCTTATATAGAGGAGATAATGGTGTAAAAGTTATAAAGCAAATGAGAAGTAGAATGCCCTTAATTACATCCATACAATTTCATACTTCAGAATAGAATTAACTCAATTTTTCAAAATGCAAAAAGAAAAAAAAGACATGGTAAATGGAACTAGAGAGCTTTAATTAAAGAGCTTTTATTGGCTACTGACTGCAATGTTTCATATCACTGACAGTACTAAATCCCACTAGTACAGTTTATGCCTTTTTTTAAAAAAGTAGAGAACCCTTTCACTCTCAAAAAGGTGTAAGTTTAGCAGAAAATTTAGTCATGCTAGGTTGAACTCATTTCAAATGTCAATACATCTACGAAGCCTTTCTCTACTTTGAAAGACAAAAATAATGGCTTCTTTCTCTAGTTCTCAATTTTTATGCTTTTATTAATACTCATCATATTATAACCCAGAAATACAAACGTGTTCCGACTTTTTAGAAATAATAAGAATTAAAATAGAAACAAGTACAGGTTAAGAGTCTTGATACAAGTTTAATAAGCTTTGTGGGAGCCACCACAACAGTAAAAAAATAAAGATATTCACAGGCGCTCTCTCAGTCTCATAAATTTTTCTCACTCTCGTTAACAGGTCACTTCCACGATACCTCCTCCCAACCTGGAGGAACCTGGACTGTTTGAAACTAAGTTCTCACGCTTCAAGCTATATTTTAAATACCCTTTCGTTCACTCTTTGGAATCACAGAGCACAATTCCTAGGCTGGTTTGTTGTTGTTTTTACGAATGCACTGAAAAAGATGCGTGTGCACGTATGGCCGGATACGGAAATCGAGTAGCAATTTACGGGTTGTGCCTCTCTGTATTTTTTTTTTTTTTTTTTTTTTTACGATTGTATTATTTATTCATGACACACACAGAGAGGCAGAGACAGAGGCAGAGGGAGAAGCAGGCCCCATGCAGGGAGCCCAATGCGGGACTCGATCCTCGGTCTCCAGGATAACACCCTGGGCTGAAGGCGGCGCCAAACCGCTGAGCCACCCTGGCTGCCCACTCTGTATTTTTTTTTCCTTTTCTTTTCTTTTTTTTTTACTGATTAAACAAATAACTGGGCACCTTTCCAATTCAGCTGCGAAAAAGGACCGATCCCTGCCCTCAATAGTGGGTGTTCGATGGAAGGTATTACAGACTCAAAAATAAAACTTACAGAAGAAAATCTTAGGGATTCCTGCCCAAGGACGCGGGGGGCGCAGGGTCAGGAGTAAGGCGGCCCCCACGCCCAGTCCCCGGAGATGAACCAATCACGTCATCACGCCCCACTCTCGGCCCAAAGGCCGTCCCTCCACCCAGGCAGAACCACCCCGTATCGTCGTAGAGATATGTGTCTGCCACAGTACTGCAGGCCTGGCGGCTCGGGACCCAGAGCTTCTTCCAACTCCTCGGTTTTGAAGCTTGTAAGAGACCCCTGAGGAGCCGGGGAAAACGAGTTTTCGCCAGATTGGAGCCTTGGGTCGTCTGCAGAAACCACTCATGCGCGCTTGGGAGTCACCACAAAGGAACCTGGATCCTGCCCCCGAGAGCTATAAACCCCCAGCCCAGGCCCCCAGCCAATCAGGAAACAACGGGTAACCGCGCAGGTTACCTCGGATATCCACCGCCGCCATAATTCCAAAAGCGCTCACGGCTCCTCCTTCCGGCGCCCCGTGAACGTAACACGGACGACGGAAGCGTCGCGCTGCGGACCGCAAGGACTGGCGGGAACGTAAGGAGGGGCGGAGACTGCGCCGCCTGGAGAGAGGCCTGAGAAGGAGAAGGGGGCGGGGCTGGGAGAGGGCGGGGCCGGCCGGGGGCGGGGCTGGGAGCGGGAGGGGCGGGCCCGGGGAGGAGGGGCGGGGCTAGGAAAGGGGGCGGGGCTGGGAATGGGAGGGGCGGAGCCGGGAGGGGAGGCGGGGTTGGGGCGGGGCGGGGCGGGGCGGGGCGGGGCTGGAAGGTGAACTGGAAGCGCAGAGGTGAGGGGCGGGGCGAGGAGGAGGGAGAGGAGCCGGGTTGTGGAGGTTGGGGAACCTGCAGGGAGTAAGCATTGTAGGTAAAAAAAAATAATAATAAAATAAATAATTGGAGACTTTAAGGAAAAAGGAATTGAGCGGAGTCCTGCCCCACTCCCACCAATGAGAGATTTTGTGATTTTTAAAAAACAAACATTCTGATGATGCAGAGTTGCAGGGGAGCATCTTCAATTTTATTTTTTTAAATAAAGATTTTATTTATTTATTCTTGAGAAAGAGAGAGAGAGAGGCAGAGACACAGGCAGAGGGAGAAGCAGGCTCCATGCAGGGAACCCGACGTGGGACTGGATCCCGGGTCTCCAGGATCAATCCCTGGGCTGAAGGCGGCGCTAAACCGCTGAGCCACCCGGGCTGCCCGCATCTTCAATTTTAAAAGTTCCCCCGGGTGTATCCAAAGGGCTGTTAGATTTAGGAGCTACTCTGTTCTGTTTTTCGTCCTGCCTCAAATATGGGATGCTACAGAACTAAGCAGAAACAATTTGAGAGTCATTAGCTTTTAAGGGACTAAACCTATTAAAAGTCTAAACCCATGAAAGAAAGTATTTGATGCCTCTAAGACAAAAAATTCACAAGACAGGAAATATTTTTGAAGGAAGATTTTTAACAAGATTATAAGAAAAGGAATACCTCTAGGTCTCTGATTAAGGATTTAATGTCCAGGTAATTTGGGGTAGGAAGCAGCCCTGTGAAGGGAATAGTTGTGTGGTATAAGGAAGCCGTAGAAAGCCTCAGAAAAATTCTCAAAGCAAAATGATGAGGTTATCAACAAGCAAGACACTGACTTAAGAAAAGAACCTCCAAATCTGAAGGAGCTCTATGTACAGGGATGAGGCGTGAGTGCCTACACCTCCAAAACTTAGATACTATGAGGGCTCCCCCAGAATTTAACCACAACTGAGGAGCAAAGGGAGAGGACCATGAATTTACTGTGACTGTTTCACCTTATATCATGGAAATTCAAAATTTTAAAATCTGAGTGGAATAAAAATAGACCATGTTGCTTTGTCACATTTCAACTTTTGAACTAGGATGTTATACCTGAGGTGGTATGTGTCCCAATAGAAGTATGCACATGCACAGAGCAGAGTTTTAAAAAGACACATTTTTCCAGGAGGAAACTTTCAGGAGGGGCGGGAGGGGGGGTGCTAGTGGAGAGGGCATTCCAAAAAAAGGGGGAACATCATGTCCAATAAACAGAAGTGTGAAGGTTTTTGTTTTGTTGGTTTTGTTTTCTTGGGTTTTACTAGAAAGGAAGGAGATTGGGAAAAAGCACTAGAACATGGATCTGCAGATAATAAAACACATGGTAATCATGGTAAGCCAGACCTTAGAGCTCAGCCTTTATCTTGTAGACAGTGAGAGAAATGCAGTTAGGCTTCCATTTTAGAATACTCAAGGAGTATGAGTTGGAGGCATTTATAAGACTCAGAGCAGGGAGTCCATTTAGGAGACAGTTGCAAACTAAAGGATGCCTACACTCACACAAAGGATTGGTAGCGGAGGGAGGAGGAAGGATTGCAGATATTTAGGAGATAAAATGGGAAGGGAACTAACATAAGCAAGATGAGGGAGAGAGAGAAAATAAAAATTATTTTCAAGATATGCATTCATAAGACTAGATACCATTAATCAGATTAGGAATGACAAGTGACAAAAGTGAGTAGGTGAAAAAAAGGAATAACGATTCATTTTTGAGCATGTCCATAACAATGTTGTACATGTAGTCTCTGCAAGATATTCTGTACACTAGTGTTTCTCAGCTTTTGTACTGTTGACATTTTGGGCCAGACAATTCTTTACTGGCAATATGGAGGGAGAGCTGTCCTTTGCCATGTAGGATATTTAGCAGCATCTCTATCTTCTAGTTTTTTTCCTGGTTCTTCAGGATCTCTTAGAAGCTTAAAACAAAGGGGTTGGAAGAAGATCTGGGCTGTAATATTGTTCTACACACGTATCTCTGTAACAATGTTGGGGCTGTTCTATTTATGTAAAAGGACAGCCTTTGGGCAGAGAGAGGGTGGGATGATATGATTTGGTTTATCTCTTGGAACTGGGCATCGGAGCTTCCTTCCTTACTCCTGACATTGTGCCTCACAAGCTCCTGGGCATGATTATGAAATGGAAATGGATTTATGAGAAATGACAAGAAAACTCCTTAAAATCTCTCTTGATCTTAGAACAATGTAGACCAACTGCTTCTTTTTGTATGCTAATGTTCTGGAAATCCATAAACTAAAAAGATAAACACATGACTATGTTTTGTGTGGTTTCCTACCAGGAAAGTGTTTTAGCAAGTATTAAATATGTGAATTTTCTCTCTCTCTCTCTCTCTCTCTTATTTAATGAGGAAAAAGCCAGCTACTTTATAATGTAGACCAGGGCAAAAAATTACCTCAGAATTACTTAGGGGGTATCTTTGAAAAGTTACCCGGGAACCCCTAAGAATGGCCTTGATGGTCCAGGGAGAGATATGGTACCAAATATTTTATAGTTTAAGGATTGTGAGGAAATCTACACCACCCTTCATGGCAAATACCAAAAGCTGACCTGGGTTAGTACCTCTGAAGGCAGCAGTTCAAAAAATCTAATTACTAAGAATTCAATCCTAGAATCCCAAACATAGATAAGCTTAACACAGAGGGACACAGAATCCTTCCAAGAACCTCTCATTGGATTTTTATTCTCATTGCAGGACAGTAGCCATGTATTCATGAGATTGTGTAGCACTAAACCTCGTAAGACTCCATGATGCATCAAAAAGCAATAGCAAAGGTGGACTAGATTGATCAGATTCCCGTATGGCATTCAAAGACAGTTAAGAATCCTCACACCCTTTGGGTTGTGTATGCCCCTGGATGCTTGGCTAATTCCAGCGTGAAGCAAAGGAAGTATCCCAAGGAAGATCCTTGACTGACTACTGATACGGTAAGTAGGGCCCCAACAGTGATGCTGAAAGTCAAATTGCTAAATCTCAAGTGGCAACCCCAGCAAATTTTGGGAGGGGGGTTGTTGTGGCAATAGCTTGGAAATCTGCTGGCAGACCTTGCTTTATTCTTAGGGCTCTTCAAATGGAGGATTAGATGGCTTCCTAAATAAGATAACAGGGAAGAAGAAAATAGTAATTCCTAGATCTTATTAGTAACGAAATTGTTCATAGTATTCTCATATAGTTTTTTTAATCTAGTCTATTTCTGTCCATATATCCTCATTTCTAGCCATAATTTTTTCTTCTCTTTTTTCATGATTAATGTTACCAAAGGTTTGTCTGATTTGTATTTTTTATTTTTTTAATTTGTAATTTTTTAAAGAAAAACTTTGTTTTATCAACTCACTCTATGGTATCTTTTTGTATTTCACTTATTTCTGCTTGTATTTTTATTTTTCCTTCTATTTTCTTTGATTTTATTCTGTAAATCTTCTCCTAATTTATTGAGATAAATATTTAGCTCATTAATTTTCAGCCTCTGTCCATTTTTTAAATAAGCATGCAAGGCTATAAATTTTCCTTGGAGGAACATTTCCATTGTAAACCTCAAGATTTGATGTACAGTGTTTTCATTATCATTTGCTCTAAGTGTTCATTAAGTTCTAATTCGGTTTCTTCTTTGAAAAATTACTTATAAGTGTGTTTTTAACTTCCAAACATGTAGAATTTTAAACCTATCTTCTTGTGATTAACTTCTAACTTAATTACATTGTTCTCAGAAAACGTATTCTACATAATGCCTATTCTTTAATATTTGTTTAGATTTATTTTTTCTAGATTTTATTTATTTATTCATGAGAGACACAGAGAGAAAGAGAGGCAGAGACACAGGCAGAGGGAGAAGCAAGCAGGTTTCATGCAGGGAGCCTGACATGGGACTCGATCCCAGGTCTCCAGGATCACACCCTGGGCTGAAGGCAGTGCTAAACCCCTGGGCCACCCGGGCTGCCCTGTTTAGATTTATTTTATGTCTTATATGATCATCTGTACTTAAGAAGAATATGTATCCATTAAGTGTTGAATACAGAATCTGGAAGCATGAGACACCCCAGCTTCTCAAAATTGTGTTTCCTGTTCTCTATTGTGCTAGAAGCAGCAGCCGCTCAGACCATTCCTTTTCTATCTCTTACAGCAGCTTCTCTTCCTTTGTTTTACCCACAGATTCTCTAATCCTTAGTTCCATGCCTCTTCTTTTCTATCTTTCTGGTTTTTACTCTCCTCTTTAGATGATCTAATTCATCCTGGGTCTTCAGTTTCCATCTGTGTTATCATGGTTTACAAAGTAGCCTCATCCAGACCTCTCTTCTGAGTTCCAGAAACATATTTACAATGGCCAACTAGACAGCTCCAACTGGCTGTTCTATGCCCTGGATTGCAAGACTTTCTCTCTTGCCTGTTTTCTTGCTCTTAGCTAAGAAGACTTGCCATCCCTCTTCCTTACTGCCTGCATCCAGTGTAGCATCAAGTCCTGTCCATTCTCCTCAAGCTCCTATGAGGCTCCTCCTTGGCATTGCCACTGCTGCTCTTCTAATCCCAACATCCATTCTGTCTTGCCTCAACATTGCTGCTAGGGGAGCTTTGCTTTTAAAGGTGCCTTCTGGGAAGCCCGGGTGGCTCAGCGATTTAGTGCTGCTTTCAGCCCAGGATGTTATCCTGGAGACCTGGGATTGAGTCCCATGTCAGGCTCCCTGCATGAAACCTGCTTGCTTCTCCCTCTGCCTCTCTCTGTCTCTGCCTCTCTCTCTCTGTATCTCTCATTAATAAATAAATAAAATCTTAAAAGAAATGTTTTCTTGTTCTGAAATTTCTACTGACTCCTTATTTTTTGCCCACAGGGCATAAGTGGTACCCAGCTTTCTTTTCAGCTTTATGTCTCAACCCCAAACCAGAACCCCACACACTGAACCCCTACAACACTGAGCTTCTCATGGATTCTGGAACTGCACAGGATGTTATGTCTTTGAGCCCTTGGAAGTGGTTCCACATGAAAACTTTGCATGCTATTTTCTTCCTCCCCCACTCACACCCTAAGCTCCATATCTAGGAAAGCAAATGTATATGCATGCCCATGCACATGCACATGCACACACACCCCCTCTGGAAAGGCCTACCCCTTTGTAAGCAATATCAGGATGAAGGAGAAAGTATTTTTAAGTTTATTGTTCTGCAGATGTTGACAATTTAGGACTAATGTGACTTTAGTTGGAGGACAGCAGGTGAGTTGGGAGAAGGCAGGCTATGGTTAATAGTACCTATATTGGCAAATAGTCCCCTTCTCTTCATTTGCTCTCTGCTGACTTGTTAGGAAATTTTCTTAAGTCCCCATGAAATAAGAGGTTCATTTCCACTTCTCCCCAAACACCTAATTGCCCAGGCAATTTTAATTACACAGCAAGGTCGGATTAGATGATTGGATGACCCTCCCAATCCACTTTCATGTTACTTTCTCTTGGGATTGGCTGCCTGGTAACTTTGATACCAGGCTTGCCTTCCTAATAATTATGCTCTTTGTATTCTCCAGTAACTATCTCCTGCCGAGTTTTCCTGCGGTTTGCATTTTATTTCTAAATCTAAAATACATGGACAAAAAAAAAGTAATTTTATTTTCTTAGCACCACATATGGAATATATTTATGTTACCATTACCAAACACTTATTGGTAGAAAGAAAATTTCTGGGTTCATTTTCTATCTCCTGCCAGATAAAATGACCCGTTCCTTAACAGAGCTCTGTCCTTGTGAGTATGGATTTATGTGAACCTGGCATATAATGTGAGCTAATTCTTTACTTTCCTGTGCTCAAACGTAAGATTCAATGTCATTTCACAGATCCAGATTTTAAAAAGATTAAAAATTGACTTGAAAAATAGAAAATATGGGGCACCTGGGTGGCTCAGGCAGATGCCTTGGCTTCAGGTCATTGTCCCAGGGTCTTGGAATTGAGTTGCCACATTGGGCTTCCTGCTCAGCAGGGAGAGTGCGTCTCACACTCCCTCTCATTCTCTCTCTCTCAAATACATAAATAAAATATTTTTGAATTTTTTAAAAATCAAAACAGCAAAAATGTTTGAAATGCCAGACTTTGTAATACAGTGCCTGTTCTTGTCACCAGTTCCTGATATGAGTCATTCCCAAATTACATGGACTTGAAGAGTACCAATGCATATACCATGTGGATATACAGTATATCCATGTAAAATGTGAAACCATATTATACATGTGCTCACATTTGTATTTTATTTTGCTATTTTATTGTATTTTTTATTTTATTTTGCTTTGTATTTTATTTTATTTTGCTATTTCTTAATGATTAATATAAAATTTATTTGGACAGTGATACATCTAGTCATTATTACCAGGCTTAATGTGCGGTGTTAAATATTTGATCCAATTTTCTTCCCTGAGTAAGTTTTTCTTTTCTATCTCTGTCAGTTTTGAAAACATACCAGGAGAAGAGGGACCAGATTCCAACCTGAACTCCTAAGAATGAGGTCTCAGAAGCGGGTCTGAAATTAGGGTAGGTATTGATCAAGACAGGATCTTCACTGAGCCCTTGGTGGCTGGGGTCGTTGTGCCAGAGCAGGTACTACTGTTTAAGTTGGGGATCTTAGGCCAACTTTGGCTTTGTGCCCTTCCATAGTTTCCCAAAATTTGTCATATTCAGCTGGGTGAAGGATATCGGGCAGGGGATCAGGTACAACAGTCAAACAGGACTTTGTATTTTAATATGCCATAGCCTAACCTGAGAACATCTGTCTGATTCATGTATAGATCACTCGAAGAAACAATTTGGCTTTTAAGTATTCACTCATCTATTCATTTTTATTTATTCATTCAGTTGTCAGTTGTGGATGGGCACAGAATGGCCTTGTGAACCAATATTGTGATACAAAGTGAAAAGTGAGGTACTACAAGTTATTATAGGTTTGTAGAAGAAAACTCAGTAACTGTAAAGCTCCTGTGGAGCTGTGGAATAATGGGGGAGAGTTTCTATTCTTAACACATTTAAATTTGTAATTTTAGATGAGTGAAACATAGTTGTACACATGTATACACTCAAAAATGAAGCTAGTCATTCAAAAATAATTTTTACTGCAAATTATATTACCCCTCTTGGCAGAAAATTGTTATTTATATATAAAAGTTGATCAGATCTCAAAAGCTAGTTTAGAAATCACAATAAGGGGCACCTGGGTGGCTCAGTCGGTTAAGCATCTGCCTTTGGCTCAGGTCATGATTCCAGAGTCCTGGGATCGAGCCCCTCAAAGGGCTCCCACTCAGCAGCAAGTCTGCTTCTCCCTCTCCTTCTGCTGCTCTCCCTGCTTGTGCTCTCTGGCTCTATCAAATAAATAAATAAAATCTTTTTTTTTTTAAAGAAATCACTATTAAATCTGGGGCATTTGATATAGAATGGAAATAAATTCGACCTTGCTGTGTAATTGAAATAAGTCAAATTTGAAATTAGAATGAATAAGTCCAAAATGGTATTCAAAATAACACTCATGTGTATAAATTCAGTAAAAATACTTTTCTTTATATAAGCATAGCGAACATAAATAGAAAGAATTTACAAAGGTAGAGTCTTTAAGTTATTTGATTATGTAAATGTTGCTTGTTATTAATGCAAAGTACTAAATATACCTGACTGGACTCTAAGAATCCCCAATATACAAAAACTTGATCCTGGCTTAATAGTTCTTGATAGAATTAAATTTACAATATCACTATCACATGGTAGTTCCATATAAGTTCTTCAACCATACTTCATAAGATACAGCTGTGGTAAATGTTAAGGCCTAAATAAACTAGAAGTGATAATGACTATTACCTTGGTCATTCAATTCATGCAAACTAATACAATTCTAAGCATAAAAGCTAGTTAAGCTAAAGCATAACAAGTCAAAATACAACTGAATTGGAGAAAATGTCGGCAAATAGACATAATAGCGTTTACATATGAAGTACTTACAATATGTCAGGCACAGTGTTAAGCAGTTTTTTTTTTTTTTTTGGCAGTTTTAAAAGGTTGTTGCAATTAGCTCTCCCAACAGTCTCATACGTAGTGACTATTAAATCTCTAACTCACAGAACCAGAGGGTAGAATGGTCTCCAGGAGCTGAGGGAAATAGGGAGATGTTGGTCAAAGGGTATAAACTTTCAGTTGTAAGATGAATAAGTTCTGGGGATCTAACGTACAGCATGATGGTTTATAACTAATAATTTGTATTATATACTTGCAATTTGCTAAGAGAGTAGATCTTACATGTCTTCACTACACACACACACAGAGGTAACTGAGGTAATGGATGTGTTAACTTGATTGTGTAAATACCTCATTATCTATACATATATCAAACCATTACATTTTACAATATAAATATATATAGTTTTTTGTCTATTTTACTTCAGTGAAGCTGGGAGGAAAAAGTTGCCAACTTACTTTTGAGAGAACAGAAGCTTGGGGAAGATAAACAAGTCACTCAAATTCACAGCGATGGGTGGTGCAGTCCAAGCTTTAGGTACCCTTACTCTCTCCCATTTTGCTCTTCCATCTTTAATGTATTGAACATAACAACTAAAATTCAAACTGGAATCAAAAGGTGAGTATGATGGCTCCTAGAAGAGGAATGAGAATGGGCACTTTGCTCTAGCCAGGGGAATAATTGGTACAAAGACACAGAAGTAGAAGGGATTTTGTTCAAAGAGAGCAGGGATATGATGCCTTGAGCATACAATGTGATGATGCTGGAAAATGAGACTGGTGTTCCAGATCTTATTTGCTTAGGTGTTTTTTGTTTGTTTTTTGCTTAGGAGTTTTGATTTGATCCTAAAGGCATTGGCTAGTCAATAGAGGCTTGTATTTGATAATGGGAACTCAGATGTCAATGTGGAGGGCGAATTGGATGCCTACTAAGCAATAGCTCCTAACAATCCAGACAAAAGTGCTGGACTAATCCAAGGCAGGAGCTCTGAAAGTAATAAAGATACGAGCCTTGGCGGGGTAAAAGAAATTTGCTCTGCTCCTCCCCCAGGCCCAGAGGTGCACAGACCTCAATTGACTCTTGGATATGTGTAAAAAATGGGAATGGTCAGCAAAGGAATGCTGTCCTGAGTTTTTTACACATCAGTAATGCTTCCCACTGAGGGTTCTTCTTTACCAATCCAAATGGGGAATCATCATTTGTGGACTTTGGAGGAAAAGGTAATTATAAAATTCATTAGGCTTTCTGGATAAAGAATTGTAATGCCTTCCAAGAAAATAATTAAACTACCATGGGCAAAGAGTCTCATCTGTGTAATTTAAAGCAATGTAGTGGGTCATTGTTTAGTGTCTCAAATCCAGTCTACATGTAGCTAATTCATAATCATGCTCCATCTGGCCAAAATTAGTCACATTATTTTGTAGGCCAAGCAAAAATGCTAGTTTTGTTTCAGAAGTTTCAATATTTTTTCTAATGCAATCTAATGTGCATCTGGATTATCCATTCTCCTTTTCTCAACATGTTTGAATCTTGCTATAGTGAAAGGAAAAACACAGAATCTATAGCATGTATAATAAGAAGCTCTTATTTCAAGAGCCCAGAGCCCTAGCAGAAGGGAGTTGGGATGGAATATTCTTACACCTATTTAAACAACAGGGCTCCTAAACAGATGTGGGCCAAGCTGCCAGGTGTTGAGGTGGTTCATTAGGATAACAGGCCAAAAATGAAAATAACAAGCAAACCTTTTTATTTGCTTTCTACAACAGTGCAGGCAAGAGGGAAAGGAGGAAGACACTAACTCACTAGTGTTCTATTTCTCCCCATGGAATGGCATGAGGCATATATCAAACGGAAGCACGAATGGGGATATCATCTCACTGCCAAGGAATTCTGAACAACAACAACAAAAAAGCTCCTGCTTTTTTATGGATTTATGGGACCACAGGAAGGAAGAGGGGAAAGAGCATGGTGTGAAAAGGTACTGAGTCCAAGTAGAGAAAACTGCCTTGGCCAAGGTCTTGGTGGAAGTGCTTGAACAGTGTATCAACAAAAGCCTCACCATAAAGGGGCCTCCAAATAGAGGTTCCTAGACTGGGAATGCAGATAGGCACATGAGTATGGTTGGCTCAAAAATGGCTTGAGTCCTTGACTGCAACTTCTTCCAGATGCACTGGCGGCATACCAAGTCTGGTGTGGGAAGAGCAGCTTCCCCCAGGATGCCTGCCAGGCAAAGCCTTGTAATTGCCTGGATTTTTGTCCTGGAGCTACAGTCCTCTAGGTGAATCCAGGAGACAGCAGATCTGGTAGTCAATTGAGGTAGATTCAGCTGTCCACCACGCCAATCTGCCAAAGCCATAAATTGTGAATAAAGGGCATAAAGGACATTTTTTGGTCTAATGTCATGCAATTACTAAAAGTACTTGGCAGTCTTGATTTTATAGACCTGGGAATCATGAGACCAAAGATTAGACCTAGAGCTTAGAGGAGAAACTAGAATTTTCCCTTCTTGGTAACCAACTCCATTGGTTTCTCACTCATCTGTAAATCCGACTTTGAGAAAAAAAGGGAAGGAAAAAGGAGGGGTGCTCTGACAATGTCTGTCCTTCCTCAGTCCTGCAAGCACTCCCTGTGTCAGCCTTCATCACAGGAAAAGCAGACAACAGCACATATTGTGTCATTACAGAACACTAGCAAGAGTCTCCCCATCTGGCCTGGATGCAACTTACATCTCAGATGTCTCTTCAATTTGTTGCCTAATTTTCATTCTCACTGCCTCTCACTTAGACTATTGTAATAGACTTCTGGTCACTGACCTGCTTGGGGCTTATTTTTCCCACTAGAATATCTAGGAAGCAATAAGGGACACAGAATTTAAGCCTCTTTGGAAGTTACTTCTGTAGAGGTGATAATTGAAGCCCATGGGAATGAACAAGCTCTCCTAAACAGTGATGTGGGATTAGGAAACAACCACCAAACTCTTACACTAATGAATTAGGAAAAAAGCACACACCCATGTTTTCATTTATTCAATAAATAATTATTAAAAATATTTATTATGCTGTTGCTACACACTAGAAGTTAGGAAATTCTTCCCAGGAAATAATGAAGGCATTGGGATGGAGTTTTCAGCAAAAGCTGATTGGCAAGATGAACATGTTTTTCCAAATGAGGCAGAAAGGGGAGAAAAGATGGGAGAAGGTAGGAAAAAGGAAAGGAAATGGAAAAATGTAAACATGAAGCATCCTGGCATATTCAAAGTTTTGCAAACATTTCTCTAATATCTGGATGTTGGGGGTTAAGTGGGTAATGAGT
Organism: Canis lupus baileyi; assembly: GCF_048164855.1. NCBI lineage: Eukaryota > Metazoa > Chordata > Mammalia > Carnivora > Canidae > Canis > Canis lupus. The sequence goes on from NC_132846.1 coordinate 45,818,428, forward strand.
AAGATGAATGAGTAGAAGATACAGCAAAGAAGCAAATTGTAGCCCAGTCCCTGAAGTGCTTATATTCCACTGGAGAAATTTATTTTTAATTTGTGATGTTTTAATTTTAATTTTTATTTATTTTTTAAAATATTTATTCATTTATTTGAGAGAGAGAGACAGAGAGAGCATGAGTGAGGAAAAGGGCAGAGGGAGAAAGAGAAGCAGGGGGCTCAGCAGGGAGCCTCAGACCTGCTAATCCCAGGACCCCCCCCCCAGATCATGACCTGAGCCAAAGACAGATGTTTAACCGACTGAGCCACCCAGACGCCCTGAGAACTTTTTAAAAAGATTTATTTATTTATTTATTTATTTATTTATTTATTTGAGAGAGAAAGAGAGAGAGGGTGTGTATGCGTGGGGGAGGGGCAGAAGGAGGGAGAGAGAGAGGGAGAAAGAGAGAGAAGCAGACTCCCAGCTGAGTGCCAAGGCTGCTGCAATGTGGGGCTCAGTCTCACCACCCTGACTGAAATCATGACCTAAGCAGAAATCAAGAGTTGGATGCTTGACTGATTGAGCCATCTGGGTGCCCCTGGAGAATTCTTTTACTTAGAGTAATGAAAAAGTCAGATTTTTGTCTTAGAAAGCCCATTCTGGTAGTTACATGAAAGACAGGTTGTAAAGTAGAGTGACTGGAGACACTTCTGCCTACAGTCTAAGTAAAAAAAGAACATGGACCTGAATAGGGAAAATAGCAATGGAAGTAAGAGGAAGGAATGAATGTGATGGGCATCAAGAAAGTATAATTTGAAGGACTCAGTGACTGAATGGCTGTGGGAATGAGAAAGTCCAAGGTGACTCCCAGTTATTTGACTTGAGTGAATGCATGGATATCATTCACTCCTCTCTTGGACCATTCAAATAGCCTCTTTATTGGTCATCAGTCTTTACCCTTTCCAGCTTATTCTCCATATTCCCATGATACTTCTAAAATAAAATTTATATATATCGTATCACTTAAAACTTCTAGTTGCTACCTACAAGTCTGCAAAAGAAAATCTGTGCTGCTTACTTTAGGTTTCTTGGCAGAGAACAGTGCAATCTCACTAAAAAACACCTGTTTTTTATAGCATACATCATAAAAGGTACATTATTGTACCTATTGTACAGTTATTCCAAAGGTACTTTTTTTTTCCATGCCCCCTGTCCCCAGTTGAAGCCACTGTGCCTGCATCACAGACATGGGGCCAGGAGGGTTCAGACCCACCTCTGGGGAGCGCCAGCTGGATGCAGAGGGAGGGTCTAACCTGGGGGAGAACAGCAGGTTAGAACCTGCCGCTTGGGCTTCCTGTGGCAGGCAAGCAGACCACAGGTCCCCCTCTGGTACCCAGCTTCAGACACAGAGGACCTCCCTCACCCATGGCCACCCCACTGACTTAGAAGCTCATCTGAGTTCCCAAGGTACCTGGGTTCCCAAACCCATACGCATTTTGACTAGTCTCTGGAAAGACAATGACAGACAGTCAAAATCCCCAACCCTATATTCTTGACAAGTTGTCTTCCTCTGTCACCATAAGACACACCAAGAAAATAATTGCTTTTTCTTACCAACTATGGATTTGGTCCCAAACCAACATAAACACCACCTAGAACAGGCAGCTCTCAAAACTTTAGGCGAAACACAGATGAAGGGGCTTCTTTGGTTCCTTACTCCTAGACTTATTACTCCTAGTCATTATTCTCAAATATTTGTCAGCTTAGAGACAAAGAAATTACTTAAAGTGACCCAAGGGGACAGAAGCTTCTCCCTGCCCCTAAATCTCTAAACTGTGAGCCAGAGATTTTACACTGGCAGCTGCTAGCCAAATTCTACTTGCAAACATCTTTTGCCGGCCAATACAGTGATGCCCCCACAAAATGGCTTTTCTAAAAAATCCATATCCCTTCCCCACCATCAAAATGTGAAAAATGAATTTGCAGTAGGAGTGGGGGTGCTCAGTACTTTTCAGCATTCACCAATCAACAGGATCTAGAACGGTATTTCTCTTTAGATGGGGTATTTGGCTTCCAATTCATCATCTCTGGCCCAGTTGCCTCATGTGGGTTAAGCTGATGCTTCTCAATCATTAATGTGCATACAAACCACCTGGTAAATGTTACTAAAATTCAGATTTTGATTCAGTAGTTCTGGAGTGAGGCCCAGGATTTGTTCTCAGGTAATGCTAACACCCCTGGTCCAGGAACCCTACTTTGGTGACAAGGAATTAAGTAGATAGCATAGTACTTATATGTGCTTCTCTTTGGAGCCAACAGCCTGGTTCTGGATTCTAGTACAACCGCTTATTAGTTGAGCCACCCTGAGAGAAGTTCCTGCATTAAGTGTGCCTCAGCTTCCTCATTTACAAAATGATGCTAATAATAGTCCTCAACTCAAAGGAATTTAGAGAAGATTAAGTGAGTCATTGTACATTGGCAGGCCTCAAAAGACTGCATGGCACACAATAAGGAATCAATCATTGTTAATTATTATGATTCATTTTTAAAGTTATCATGGGTCACTCCCTTCCTTAAAGTTATGGAATGGTTTTCCAATGACCTCAGGATGAATTCCAGATTCTTTGACATGGATTACAACGCCCTTTATGACCTGGCCTCTGTTTTCCTCTCCAACCCCATCTCTCTACCTTTTGTCTCTAGCAAGGCACTTTAAGCTCTTTCATCTTGATCCCTCTGCCCTAGGAGTTCTCTTTACCTAGAATACCCTTCTGTTTTTTTATCCAGCCAACTCCTAAAAACCCTTCAAAATTTAGTTGAAGCAACTCAAGTTAGTTGAGTTGGAATTCTTCCCAGACCCTTCCCATCACCACTGTGAGTTATAACAGTAGCTCTCTTCCATGTCCCCATCTCTGCAACACTTTCCACATTATATTATAATAATCAGATTGTCTGTCTCTCTTCTTTGGGGTAACTCCTGTGGTCATAAGTTTTCAATAAATGTCCATTGTGGAATTAAGAAATGAATATATGACCAATATATTCTTGGTGTTATTGTAGATCTCTTTGGCCCAAATCTTTTCATGAAGCCTCTTCTTTTATGGGTCACAGATCTTCGACTTTTAAGGATCCAGACAGGCTACAGCCCTATCCTCCCTCCCAGGGATGCACACATACTCACCACTCCATGACCCCACCAAGTAACTGGTAAAATAACAGCCCCATGGGTAATATGCAGACATTGCAGTAGTTCTTGCATTTTCAGATTCCAGAATATAGCTGATGAAGGAATGGATGTGGGGCTCAATCATCAGCTAAGATACTAACCCAGAACAGTGATTTTAAACCTACATTCAGCAGACTCCATTCAAATTCAGTCTAGGTGCTTTGCATAAACCATATTTGCTTAACTCATTTCCTGGCCTGGGAGACCTCTTACAAACTAGCTCCAGTCTGCCTCTCCAAACAAGTCTCACTGCCCTTTCTGTGCTCCAGGCACACTAGCCTGCTTTAGGTTCCTGAAATACCCAGCTGCCATCTGCAGGACCTTTACAGTAGATAGTTCCTTGACCTGAAATACCTACCCATCCCACTCACTACTCCTGTATACACATACAGACTTCAAATTTTCTGGGCCTTCTTGTCACCTCCAAAATGCAAGCTCCTTGAGGCCCAGACTTTGTTTTTTTGTTTCTGTTTTTGTTTTTCCTACTGCTCTATTTCTAAGACCAAGAGTAGTGCCTGGCCTGTAGGAAGAGGTCAATAGATATTTGTTAATGTTGAGTGAATTAACACTTCCTATCCTGTCAATATTTCATTGTGATCCCCATGATCACACTATCTGAGGGCAGCCTCCCTCCCCCCTTTAATTCTACATGAGCTTCCTGCTGGGCTTGTTTGTTTGCATGGCATCTATCAGTGATTACAAATATTTCCATTTGTTCACCATTTTCTTCCTCCTGTGTTATCTCCAACAGACTCTAAGAGAGAAAAAATATTAATTTTGTTCAGTGCCTGACACCTATTACTTAGTTGATAAATATATTTTTTCTAAAGTTGTTCAGTGAAAATTAAGTGGCCAAAGAAGAATGGTGGCACTATTATTTCATTTTATTTATCTAACATACAAAATCCTACAAAGGTTTCAAGGGTCATTTGTAGCTTTAAAATAGGAAGAAACCATTAGTATTAACTAAGGAAAGTCAGGATAGAAAAAAGCCTTAGATGTCATGAGGCCCATTTTCCCTGCTCTGCAGATAAGTAAATTAGGGCACAGGAAAGGGAAGAACTTGCAGAGCTAGTTAGGAGCAAGTCTGGAAATAAAATCCAGGGGGCAGCCCTGGTGGCACAGCGGTTTAGTGCCACCTGTAGCCTGGGGTGTGATCCTGGAGACCCAGGATCGAGTCCCACGTCCAGCTTCCTGTATGGGGCCCGTTTCTCCCTCTGCCTGTGTCTCTGCCTCTCTCTCTCTCTCTGTGTCTCTATGAATAAATAAACAAAATCTTTAAAAAAAGAAATAATATTCAGAATTTCTCACTCTATATGGTTCATTCATCAATGAGGAATACCGTGTACTTTGACTTATGTGCTCAAAATGAAATTAGGCTTTATGCACTGATTATTAGCTCTAGTTGCACACTACAATCACCTGGAGATTTTAATGTAATTAGGCTAAAAATCCTGATGCCCAGGCTACAACCCCAACCAATTAAATTAGAATCTCTGAGGATGGATCCTGGGCATCAGCATTTTAAAGCTACCCCAGGTGATTCCAACATATAACCGGGATTGAGAAGCACAGTTTAAGAGGAAGAAAGGAATGTACCTGTTTTGATTCATTTGAAAATGGAACTCAAAACTCCTGATTAATATCAGTCTAACCCCCTGACCAGGGTTTCTTTCCTAACTATCAGTCCTTGGAAAAGTCGTTTAAAAACAGCCATCCCCAACTTATCAGAATAGTACCAACTGTCGTAGTATGTCTGGATCAAATAGTCTTGTAAATAAGGACTTTAGAGATGATTTTCATAGTCAAGTTCACAATAATCCAAGGTTAGGAAGGCTTACATTCTTAACCACTACTATTGACTGCCCCAAACCACGGAAGACTGCCTTCCTAACCTTGTTTATTGGAGAGGAGGAATATATATATGTGTGTGTGTGTGTATTTGCATATGTGTGTATAAAAAAAGTTACAAAGCTTAATGATTACAGAGTGAATGTCATTTAACCACCACCTAGGTGAAAGGATAGAATGTGGCTACCCTTGTGTTTCTTCTTATCCCAACTTCCTTCTCTGCATTGAAGGTAACCACAGTCTTGACATTTATGATAATGGCTTCCTTGGTTGTCTTTATTTTTGCCACCTAACAATGCATTCCTAAACATAATTGATTAGATCTGCCTTTTTTGGTAGTTGGGGGTGTTATATAAATGAGATCATATAATAACTCTTTTTACATGTTGAGTCTTTATTTGCTTAACTTTATGTTTTAAGTTGATCTAAATGCTTATAGTTGTATTTTGTTCATTTTTACTCCTGAATAGTGTTCAGTTGTATTAATATTACATAATTTATACTTTCTGTTCTTGGTAAACATTTGGATTGTTTTCATTTTGAGGCTATTTTGAGTAACACTGCTATGCATTACTCTTAAACCTGTGTCCTGGTGCACATGTGTACGCAGTCCTGTAGTGTATAAACCTCCAAGTGGGATTTCTGAGTCATGGGGTACACATGTGTTCAACTTTGGAAGAAAATACCAAATTGTTATCAAAGTAACTTATTACTCTACACTCCCACCTGCACAGTATGAGATTTCCATTGCTTCCCATAGTAAGGTTTGTTTAAAAGATAGACTGCAGTTTTGTTCCTTGTCTTCTTTGGGGAAGAATCTCAAGTCTTTTCAACTGCCTACCATTCTACCTTACACAGGCATATTGGGGCTGCTTTGGTTATTAAACTTCTATTTTTCAGCCACATTTCCTTTTTCTACTTATATTCTGTCTCTTGGAAAAGAAAGCACCACTGAATTCTTTATCAGAAACCAATTCAGTGGGGATCCCTGGGTGGCGCAGCGGTTTGGCGCCTGCCTTTGGCCCGGGGCGTGATCCTGGAGACCCGGGATCGAATCCCACGTCAGGCTCCCTGCATGGAGCCTGCTTCTCCCTCTACCTGTGTCTCTGCCTCTCTGTCTCTCTCTGTGTGACTATCATGAATAAATAAATAAAATCTTTAAAAAAAAAAAAAAAGAAACCAATTCAGTGGACCTCATAGAAGGAACAGGAAAAAAAAAAAGAATAATAATGGAAATTTCCTGGAAAGATATCCTCTGTCAGTTTAGCTATGCTGCACAAATGTCCCAGATACAGGAATAATTTTCCTTTTTCCAGGTTATAAGAAATCCAATCCACATGCCAACCAAACACACAAGTTTAACCAAGTGTTTCTCACAGATGCTACTCTAGGATTAGTAATGAGGGCTAAGCAGGTTTAGTTTGTTAGAGGATTAAGTAAGCCTCAAGAATGAGAGATTCTGAAAGCATTTTTGTCTGATGTTCAGAACAGAGTCCAGCACATAGTAAGCGTTCAGTAAATATTTGTTGATTGTTCAGTGTGTTTTGTGTGTCAAATGTCATTCCTAAATATTTCAATGAGAAGTCCAGTGACTTTATAGGTTCTTGAATCTGTAAGGCATGAAAACTTTTGACTGTTACTATAGTCAGAATTTCAACACTCCTAAATCAAGCACCTGGCTCACTCTTTTCTCTAGACTACATGCACTGGCCTGAGCGTGTGATGGGTTGAAAAGTCCCAAAGATGGACTTGCCAAAGATGCAGATCAAGAGAGAACTTCAGGATCTTTCAATTTTCTATTACATGTTGATTTCACCAAATATAGGTGATTTAAACTTAAGACAGCTACAGTATACAAAAATGACATTTTTGTGTTATTATTCATAGTTCATTAAAAATATTTAGAATGTAACATCCTGTGCCAATCACTGTGTGAAGTGACAGAGAAATAACACTGAATAAGATAAAGATAGTCTCAACATTTTGGTCTAATGTGAACCTGATAATAAGAATGTGGTAATTGAGTCAGAGCCATGATGGAGGAAACGAAGTGGTCTAAGAGCATGAAAAGAGTGTATAAAACACATGATGGAAATGGGGGAAGGCTTCCTGGAAGAAGAGATATTTAAGCAGAGACAGGAAAGAGAAGTAGGAGTTTACCATATGAACAAGAGAGGTAAGAAAATGCAAGGCAGAAGGAAGAGCATGAACAAATGCCAAGAGGCAAGAGAGAACAAGAAATTGAAAAATGTTCAGAATGATTGGAGTACAGAATATATAAGAAGGTTGGGAGAGATAAGGCTAGAGCGGAAATCAGGAGCAAGATTATTGAAAAACTACATCAAGGGGTTGAGAGCTGTGGGATGCTAGAGGAAGATTCTAAGGAGGCAAGTGACAAAGTCAGATTTGGATTTAGATATATTATCATAATCTAAGCCTGAAAAGATGATGACCTATGCTAAGCAAATGATAGAAAGAAATGAACTATATTTAGGAGGTGCAATTGATAGGAATTGGTGAAGAGCCCAGGGTGAGAAGAAGGAGAATTTAAGAAAGCTAGTTTGGCAGTTGGGTGGGATGATTTACGGAGATAGAAAACATATGGAAGAGCAGTTTGGGGAAGGGGGTAGACTAGTTGGGTTTTGTTTTAGTTGTGTTTGAAGTGCTGGTGAATGATACAAGTGAAGAAGTGTATAGGGCAGATAAAACTAAGGAAAATCTATGAGTGACATATGTAAAGTTAGGTACCCTTGTAGCCACTGAATTTATAGTAGAATATTGGGGCTGTGTTAAAAATGCTAGAGGAAATGGATTTGGTAGATATTTTTTATGGTCCCATCATGGGCTTACATTGATTTAATCTTCTGTCCTGGCTTCCTGGCCATACTTGCTGAACATCAAAACCTGGTGTTTGTCATGAAGCAGATTACAACTGCTAAAATCCAGATCCTTTTCTTTCTAGGCATCTCCCTGGGCTACATTTCAGAGGAAACTGGAAGACAGTAGTAATGGAAGTCATAATGCTTGTTGAAAACAATACAAACAATGACAACTAACTGTTTAAGTATTTAGGAAAGGGTGATGTCTCATGTCCTGTATAGCTGCTGCAGGCACACAAACAGTTCCATAAGTGCCTCCTGGAACCCTAACTCATCCCTGCAAACTTAGGTGTTCTCCCGGGAAGGTCCAGCCTAGACTAGAATGATGGTAGCTCTTGCAGAAACATAAGTTAGGTTGACGTGTATGGCTTTTGAAACATATTAGACCTTTGAATTCAAAGCATGCTGAGCTTCTTGAAACCCCAACCTCTTCTACATCCCCCACTCCTTTTTAGAGTACTGAAGTGATTTTCTAGTTTGGCAACAAACGTCTCTGTATCTAACTCAATTGGTCAGAGATTGAGCTAAGGAGAGACTTTTTTTTCTTTTTTTTTTTTTTTGGTATGTAAACCTCACAATAATCCTATGAGAGGACACTGGGGATGAGAGAAGTTAAATAGCTTTCCCAAGGTCACAGAGCCCACATTCTTTAGCAACAGTGCTATATTGGCTCCCGTTTTCTGTCTAATATCTTAATCTTGATGGTGTCAATAATTACCACAAAAAATAACTAACATGTATCGAACATTTATTATGCCCCCAAAACTCAAAATATCTTGCAAAGATTTGGCATTTAATCTCCACAACAGTTTTACAAAGCACTGTTGTCTCCACTGTTGAGATGGGGATTCTGAAGCCCAGAGAAGTTACACCTGCTGAATGCACACAGGTAACCAGGATTTGAACACAAAAGCCTGACCTCAGAATCCTCTCTGTGATCACTCCACTCTGGTTGGGGTAACCTCTCAGGTTCCTCTCCCACCACCCAACCCCCTGCTGCCACCTGTTCAAAGAGTCAGTGATTTGTTTCTGTACCATGGAGCCTTATCACATTTTATTTCACATAAGTTACACCATTAAAAGTATGGTTTTGAATGGTTGTGTTGAGTTTTCTGGTTTAACAGGTTTTTGTCTAGCTTAAGCATTGGAAGTAGTTAAGGAAGAAGCAGATAGAGCCAGAAATAGGCTGGCCCAGGGCCAAGTTGAGGTAGTGAGATTTTTCAACCCTGAAGGTGCAGAGATAGGGCTTCCCACTCCATAGCTTGGGAGACAGCCTGGTGCCTCACCATATAATAGAAGCCACCTTTGCCAGCAGGGGTCTCTGCTTCACAAAACAATATCCTATTGGCTCTTCTTTTAGATCCAGAAACAGGAGACTGGATTTTATTCTCAGTGCTCAGGAGGAACACGAGAACCCAGATTTACTAGGACAAAAAAAAAAAAAAAAAAAAGGCACAAACAAAATGAGACAATATTTTACCTTTCTCTGGCTTTTTTAAAAAAGATTTTATTTATTTATTCATGAGAGACACACACACAGAGAGAGAGAGAGGCAGAGACACAGGCAGAGGGAGAAGCAGACTCCATGCTGGGAACCTGACGTGGGACTCGATTCTGGGTCTCCAGGATCAGGCCCTGGACTGAAGGTGGAGCTAAACCACTGAGCCACCAGGGCTGCCCCTGGCTTTTTTTTTTTTTTTAACTTAGAAAGGATTAGTAACAGGCAACTATAATTCCAAAAAATTTTTAAGATAGATCCTGAGTATGATGCCCCCCAAGTCTCCAAGCTAATACACTAAACTTGGAAATGTACATTTGGCATGCTTTTTTTTGTACTTGTACTCTAGCTATCTGATCATCCTCCATTTCGACAATATTTTTGTCCTGCCCTTCCATCCCCTCCCTCACCCCAATTCAGGCCTATCTATTTTGATTCTGTACTCTTCTCCAGACCTTCCCTGTCTTCTGCCTTCTGCCAAGGTACCCCTGTTAATGCTAGCACTTTGCCAGTAATAGCCAACTGAAACAATGTAATACCTTACCTTCTCAGCAAAAAAGGTACTTGGCTGTGGAACAAATGTATCAACTATAGTGCAATTTAGTGGCTGGAAAATAGAAATAAAGGAAGAGGAAAGAGAGAAAAAGGAAAGTAAATTCCTCTATGTGGCGTGATACGTGCTTTCATCTGTTACTCTCTTAATATTAGGCTTAAGAAGCCTTAGTCCCCACCAGTTAGCCTGAGCTCTGCTGAGAAATGCAGAGCCCTGAATCTTTGGTCTTGATAAGGTAGATATATTATACTCCCATTACAAGATTATCTGGGAAACAAGTGTATATGAAGCTGTATGTTCATCTTCATTCTTTTTCTCCACACTACCCACCCTGTGTTAAAATACCTTCCTCCCAGGCTCTCACTTAAGCCCTGCATTTACTGACAAAACCTCTGCAGCCTGTGAGTGGGAGGGCTGGGGCAGAATGTAAAGAAAGGAAATAAATAATGGATGATAAGTTTGGCTGGTGACATATAGTTGCAACAGCAGCAGAATCTGCAGGAGTTTAAATGCAATTCTGCAGATCTGAAGAGCTCTTCAGTACAAGAGAAGGGAAAGAAACTCTGGCTGTCTTCAGCAGCTCCATAATTATAAACCCACACTTCACAGTTATCATAAGGAAACTAGCACAGTCCCACTCCAAACATTTGTGGTGGTCAAAGGTGTTATCTGAAGTGCATGAAAAGAGTTACCTGATCAAAAAAAGTTCTCAGCCTGAAATTCCCAACTCATTCATCAAAAAGTGATAGTTCCTTGGTTCTAACATTATGATGCCAAGGGAATAATATCATATGAGTCAGGTACTCAAATTCAACTGGTTTGAGTAAAAAGAGTTCATTAAAGGCTATGGACGGAGAGAAAGACAACAGCAGGATAATGAACTAAGAGGCTACAGGCCATCCTTCCCCAGAGAGATACCGTATTAACAATATACTGACAATACTTTTATGACAACTCTAGAGACCAGATAAAAAGCTACAGCACTCAAGGCATTGTAAAACCAAGAAAGAGTTCCAACATAAAGGGTATGGAAATTTGCAGTATTTGACTCGCCCTTCCCTCATGCAGAATAATGCTGAGCAACTGGGAGGAAATCCCTCAGACCATCAAGATAGAAACAAAAGAGTGGACCATGTGCCCAACATTTTAGTTTGTCCAGGGGTTGCCTGAGTGACTGGTTTCTATCTTGCCTGACTTGGACCATTTAAGAAGCTGGTACTCATTTAGAAGCCACTGAAAACAGAGATGAGAGCATGCCAGAGCTGCAGAACCACGGGTAGACACCATGGAGAGCAATAGATTAGAAAAGGTTCAAGGTGTCCTAGAATCTGCAGCTGAGCTGATTGGTGAAAGTCTTCTCCTGCACAAAATGAGTAGACAAAGACCAGCACTGCTGGGAGAAGTGGCTGCTTCTTTAAATGCCCAAATCCCAAGAAAAGATTATAAGGCAAACAAGAAACAAAAATAAAACCCCAGAAACTGACCCCTTAAAAAAATCTATGAGCTGTCCGACAATGAATTTAAAATAACTGTCATGAAGATGCTCAATCAGCCAAAGGAGAACACAGACAACTAAATATCAGGGAAATGGATAAAATGAGAATATCAACAAAGAGATGTAAACTATAAAAAATAACCAAACAGAAAAGATGGAGCTTAAAAATTCATTGAGGGGAGCTCAATAGCAGACTTCATAAAGCAGAAGAAAGAATCAGTGAATTTGAAGACAAGTCATTTGAAATCATTGAGTCAGAGGGGTAAAAAGAATGAGGAAAAGCAAAGAAAACATAAGGTGCTTATGGGACACTATCAAGAGAACTAATACACATATTAGGGAATCCAGAAGAAGAGAGAACGGAGTTGAGAGCTTACTTGAAGAGATAATGGCCCCAACTTCTCAAATATGAGGAAAGAAATGGACACATTTCAAGTAGCTTAAAGATTCCTGCTATGAACAGGCACCTGGGTGGTTCAGTTAGTTAAGTGTCCGACTCTTGATTTCAGCTCAGGTCATGATCTCAGGGTTGTGAGATCAAGCCCTACATCAGGCTCCAGATGGCATGAAGCCTACTTGAGATTCTCTCTCCCTCTGCTCCTCCCCCAACTCATGCTCTCTCTCTCTCAATAAATAAATCTTTTTTTAAAGTGAACTATGATAAATCCAAAGAGAACCACACTAAGACACATTACAATCAAGCTGTTTAAAATCAAAGACAGAATCTTGAAAGCAGCAACAGAAAAGTAATTTGTAACCTACAAGGGACCTTCTATAAGATTATCAATGGATTTCTCTGCAGACAGTTTATAGGTCAGAACAGAGTGGCATGATATATTCAGAATTCTGAAAGGAAAACAAACAAACACAAAATTGTCAGCCAAGAATACTGTATTCAAAAAAAAAAACTGTCCTTCAAAAATTAGGGAGAAATTAAAACTTTCTTAGATAAACAAACACTGAGAGGATTTTTACCACTAGACCTGCTCTACAAGAATTATTAAAAAGAGTCTGAGTTGAAATCAAAGGAGAGTAGACTGCAGTGAAATATATAAGATTCTCTGGTAAAGGTAAATGCATGGACAAATATAGAAACCTGTACTATTATAATATTGTACATAGAATTTAAATGACAAAAATATTTAAAAATAACTATAAATTTATGTGAACTCATATACAGTAATAAAAATAGAAGTTGTGACAAAGTAAAAGTGGAGGGGTGGTGTTGTAAAGGAGTGGAATTTTTATATGCAATTGAAGTTAAGTTGTTATGAGTTTAAAATAGAATGCTATAACTTTAAGATGTTTTATGTAATTGCTGAGGCCACAAATAAAATATTCTGTGAGATATCTAGTCAAATTCATAAAACTAAAAATGGAAAGGTAATTACCAGGGGCTGGGAGGAGGGGGGAGGTGAGTCTTTTAATGGGTATAGAGTTTCATATTTGCAAGATGAGCAAGTTCTGGAGATCTGTCTCACAGCAATGTGAATATACTTAACACAATTGAAAATAGACTTTAAAATGATTAAGAGGGTATATTTTATATTTTTTACCACAATAGAAAAAAAAGACTATAGGAGGTGAGGGGAGAGTTAGTGTTTATTGGGAATAGAGTTTCAGTTTTGCAAGATGAAAAGATTTGGGAGATGGATGGTGGTGATGGTTGTATAATAATGTGCATGTATCTAATGCCACTGAAATGTATACATAAAAATAGTTAAGATGGTAAATTTTATGTTTTGTGTATTTTACCACAATTTTTAAAAATGCACTAAGTCCAAAATAACCAATGAGTGTGATTATATCAATGAATACACTTCAACCTAAATTGTGTTCCACTTTCCCTGGCATAGCACATTCACAATCCATTACATAATATTCCCAAAGATTTGCCAATAGAAATGAATGAAATACTGCCCAAAAAACTGCTATTGGGTAGGTTACAGAATCACCAGGGCTAGATTCAGGGCTACACAGGCAAGAACAATGTCCCCAACTCATGCCATGAAATAAATGAACAATATTGGCAGCACAAGGCACTGGATACTGCCACCTGACCCCTACCACTAGATTCTGTCATTGACAACACTTGTCAAAAGCAGTCCACACCTTGTCCCCCCATAAGACTAGGAACCAAATGAACCATAAAGTAGCAATCAACAAAATAATTTTATTAGCATATTAGCTTCAAAGCAATGTTCTAGGAACTAATGATATTGTAACACCTTAAACATGCATTGATAATATTTTTCATTTTTACAATGAGGAGGTTAAATTTACAGAAAAAAAAAACCCGAAAACCTAAAGAGATTTGAGTTTCAAATTCCTTTCAATGACCTGAATTTCACCTGACCTTTATGATAAAAATGCATGCTTTTATACATATCGTAATCAATAGTTAGCTTAACTCATTTTTTTAACATAATATAAACACCCTCTGAAGTTCTAGCTAGTAGCTACATACAATAAAAAAAATAATAATAATACCTACTTCTCTCTTGAAGTAGCTAGCCCTCAAAATGTTCCTTTAATATATACGCCCATGTGTAGTCCCTACCACCTTGTACCAGGGTTAGTCTGTGTGAACAACAGAATATGGCAGACATGATGGTATGTCACTTTTGAGATTAGATTTTAAAAGACTATGGCTCTCTTAGATCTCTCACTCTGGGGGAAGCCAGGTGTCATACCATGAGGATACTCAAGAATCCTATTGAGAGACCTACCTGGTAAGGAATGAAGATATTCAGCCAACAGATAGCAAAGAATGGAGGCCTGCCAACATGGATGTGAGTAAGCTTGGAACTGAAAACTTCTCCAGTAGAGCCTTCAGATAATGACTTCAGTGCCAGCCAACAGCTTGACTGCAACTTTCTGAAACACCTTGAGTCAGAAATACCCAACTAAGATGCTCCCACTGAAACTGTGGAATTGTTTAAAAATAATAAATGATATTTTAAGCTGCTGAGTTTTGGGATAATTTGTTATGCAGCTGTACATAGCCAGTACATCTCTCCAGCAATTCTGTAAGGGAAATGTGTGTGTGTGTGTGTGTGTGTGTGTTTCAGAAAAAGCTGTTAAAATGTTAAATGCTTGCTGACACATATGTAAAATTATGAGAAATGGAACAATGACCAAAAAATGCATACTCATAATCTCACATACCAAAAGCAGAGCCCCTCTCAGCACTTGATCAAATAGGCTGCTGCCAAATAGGTAGATTTTTGAGAGTAAAAAGGTCCAGATTAGTTCCAAATAGCTTACCCTACTAACCTGAAATTTTACCAGTAGAGATAAATTTCACTGGGTCTTATAGTATCAGGTCTTTGAGAGTCTTCTGGAAAGCATAACATCTTAAAATAGCATTCACCATAAGGTCATGACAGGGAATAAAAGCTAACTAATGATTCATCTGAAGAGATTTATAACATGGAGACTATTTACAAAAGTGTGGGCATGGTTATAGGAACCAAGAAAGAATGTTGAAGCTTCCAGAGATTAGCCAGCTATGGAAGGTATTTGGGCAAAAGGCAAGAAATTGTGTCAGGAGAGTCCACTGACAGGTGGACCCAGAAGTAGGGGGGCGACCAGTCATAACTATTGTAATAAGAGGACATAGCCACCCCAGAACCATGGTGTCAAGGCAGGAAGGAAATGGGAAAGAAATGTATTCATCTCTCTCTACTCTCATCCTCCAGTCTCATCATGTGGATGCTTTCCTTTGGGCAAAGCTGACCGGAAGCAAGAGGACAAAGGAGCCCACTTGGTACATGAGGTCAGTCTTCCAGGGAAAAAGCCAGACAGAAAAACAGCAGAGAATGGATGGTGGGGTAACACAGCAGCAGAGCATTTTCAGACTCTTAAAGAATCTTAAAAATCATCTAAGCCAGTCCACCAGCCTGTGTAAATTCTCTTAGTTTCGTCCCTAGAGCAGAAGTCCAAAAATTCCAAAGGTGGCAAAAAGCATGGCTTTTGGAGTCCAGCCAGCCTTCCAAACTATGTGATCTTGGGCAAATTACCTCACCTTTGAAAATCTCAGTTTTCTTTTTTTATAACATGAGCATCATGATAACCTAATAGGGTTATGGTAAAATTAAATAATATCCAGAGAGGTGAGGAGATTTATAATACTTATAATTTAATATACATAGGTAGGTAGGTAGACAAATTGGGGAGTGATGCATGAGAAACAAGTAACAGTGAATGCCCATTGGGAAGAATTTTGGAGGAATGAGTCTAGGGTAGAAGGAAAATTTAAGGGAGTCCCTGGTGGCTCAGCAGTTTGACGCCTGCCTTTGGCCCAGGGCGTGATCCTGGAGTCCCAGGATTGAGTCCTGGGATCCAGTCCTGCGTCGGGCTCCTGGCATGGAGCCTGCTTCTCTCTCCTCCTATGTCTCTGCCTCTCTCTCTCTCTCTCTCTGTGTGTGTCTATCATAAATAAATAAATCTTTAAAAAAAAAGAAGGAAAAATTAATTTTTATTATATGCTCTTTTATGGAAAGTACTGTTGGAATTTTTTCCATATATATGTACTATCTTAAAAAAAAACCTCCCTTGACACCAACAGTCTTCCTAGTCTGTGTCTCATATTCTGCTGCTTATTCCATTTATTCCACAACTATTACTTACTAAAATGCTTACTACTATACTAGGTGTAGGGTTCCAAAAAATTAAAATACCACCCCTGCTTTCAAGTGGCCACAGTTCAGTTGCAGGGACAAAAAAGCAGGCGGATAATCATCATGCAGAGTAGTTAAGTGTTTATTTAAAATTTAAAGACACACACACACACACACACTTAAACTACCCCCTCTTTGGTTGCATCTATCACATTCTAACATCCTACATAACTTGTTTATTTGTGGTGTTTATTGTCAGACTCCCTCCACTCCAGGAAGATGAGAATTTTTGCCTGTTCTGTTCATTGGTAGATCTCCAATGCCTAAAATGGTGAAATTTTTCAGTAGATGTTTGTTGAAAGAATAATTGCTATGTAACATAAAAGCATGAAAAAGGAACTACCAGAGCAAAGCATAAGGAACACTGAACTTGGGGCAACTGGGTGACTCAGTAGTTGTGTGTCTGCCTCTGGCTCAGGTTGTGATCCCAGAGTCCTGGGATTGAGTTCTCATTAGATTCCACACAGGGAGCCTGCTTCCCTCTCTGCCTGTGTCTCTGCCTTATATCTCTGTGTCGCTCATGAATAAATAAATAAAATCTTAAAAAAAAAACCCACTGAACTTGTATATGGAGGTCAGCAAGGCTTCACAGGAGAGATGACAAATCTTGAAGCAAGCCTAGTGCCTTTGACTGAAAGACCTAATATTTTAAGAGCAAGCAAACAAGAAATACAGAGAGATGAAATACAGAGAGATGAAACACACAGGAAAGTCAAGTCCCAAGGCACAGAGATATAAGAGAGAATGTATATATGCAGAATCAAACATATGGCCATAAATATTGGTTGCTGGTAGTTGTTTATGTTGGCTGGGTGATGGGTTCTTGAGGATTTGTTATACTGTTCTTTCTTTATGTTAAAATTTTCCATAACATGAAGTTAAGAGTCAATGAATAACTAAACTCTTTTTAATGAGTATAAAAGAATTTTAAAAATGTATGTGCTGTAAGCAGGGGGGCATAGCTATATTTACCAGCCACATGTAGCAGCAGCCAAACTGGGGTGGCAATAGGCGTGAGAGAGAGAGGTAAATACCTGACAAGGAATATATAAATCAACAGTCTTCTAACTGTAAATGACAACTCAAACTAGCTCAAATATAAAAAGGAATTCATTGGTTCACATACTAGGGAGCACAGGGTGTACCTGGCCTTAAAAACTACTGGATCGAAGAACTCTATTGATACCACCAGAGCTCTGTCTACCCTCATATCCTTTTGCCTCTGTTCATTTTTCAGATACTCCTCCAGGTGGTGGGAGAGATAGCCATTGATAGCTTCCACCTCAAATCCTCCCAACTTAAAGAACTTTTCTCTCCCAAGGACTGGATGTAAATCTCCTGGAAATCACTGATTGTCTCTATTTGGATCTGATTCCCCTTCCTTAACCAATCACTGTGGAACAGGGAGATGAAATAATATGATTGGCCAAGCCTGGAATAAGTGGTAGCAAGTTGGGGGGAGGGGAGACAAACCTCAGACACCATGACTGATAGCTTCACCAGGACCATATGGAATAGGGGAAGGAAGGGTCCCCTAAGGAAGGGATGCTAGTGGATCCAAAAAGCTGACATATTGGCTCCCACAGAGGGCCAAAATTGATATTGGGTATGAGAAGGTTGTGGCATGCTGAGTGGATTGAGCAGTAGGAAAAGGTAGGGATAGGTAGAGAGGCCTTATTTTTCTAAATAAGGCCAGATTGGAATTATTAAATTAATTATTAATGTCTAGACTGGAGAAATTTGTTGTTTGGTTGGGGGTGAGTGGACAGATGTGGGAAGAATGAAAATACGAAGCTCATATTAGCCTCCTATGGCTAATGCTACATTTGGGCATGAAGTGGTTCAATATCTCCCATTTTTCCATAGGGGGATGATTGAAGATTCAATATGGATAAATTCTGGTGATGGAAATGCTGTAATTTTCTCAGGTAAATTGTGAAGTTGAATGCAATTAGAAAAACATCCCCAAAATAGCTTTGGTTTGGTTGGCATGTGACCAAACCCTGAACAGCTTAGATTAGTATAAAAGAGATTCAAATATATGTCTTTCGCATATGCTTAGGAAACTGAGCTGAAAGGAGAGGGAAGCAGCACATGCCATCTGTTTAGGAGCTATGTAAGCTTCAGAGCCTGAAATGGTGAAAGCAGGAAAGGGGCTTTAGTCTCTTAAGACCAGTAGGCAGTGAGAAAGGCATAGGCTCAGAGAAGCAGAAACAAGGTCAGAACCCAGGACAGAATCTGAGGCCCATAAAGCCAGCAGGAGCACCATGCCTTCTGCTGTGTACCATACCAAGTGCTTGCCACAAAATAGCTCCACATACATCTTCTCTAAGAAACCTCCCTACGTATCCCAGCAGTAATGAGCTATTCCATTAGTGGTAAGGTCATCCATAGGATTCACTGGCTCTCGCCCAGAGCTTACCTGTTAGGGATGAAAGGGGAGGTTTTGATGACATTGAGCCAAAGGACCTCAAGTAGTAGAAACCTACTGTGGGTCACTTACCTTTCTCCCCTGTGAGGTTCACCAGCACACAGTACGTTCAAGAGCCATCGACAGATGAGAAGTCAAAATACTACTTTATTTTCACCTGAATAGATGCTGAATTTCTTAGTGCAGAGCTCTCTTGTGAAAACAAAGTCAGAGCAAGCAGCTGACAGTAAAGGCCTGCCCAAGCCTCTCCTTCCCCACTACACACCAAAATCTTCTCACACTCTGTCCTGCCATATTGGATCAGAAATGGAAGCAATAAAAAGTATGCTCATCTATGCAACTGAAGAAGAGAAAACAAGATGGCCAGATCCCCAAGAGCAGGCCTTGGTTTAGCATACCTATTCCTGCTGCAGGAAGTCGAAGAAAAAGCTGCATGGAGGTTCCTAGCCCTGCCCTTGTTCAATATGGCCCAATTAATTTCCTGGAATCTGACCAATCTAATGAACAAGTCCTCCCTGGGAGAAGACAAAGGTCCGGAGAGAAGGGGAGAGATGAGAGTGCTCTTTTCTCTAAATACTTGCTCCTCAAAATGTGGGCCCTGGACCAGCGGTATCAGCATCATCTAGCTTGTTAGAAATGCACAATCTTGGGCCTCGCCCTAGATGAACGGAATCTGGGAATAGCATTTTAATAAAATCTCCAAGGGATTCACATGCACATTAAAGCTTGAGAAGTATTGAGTTTCCGAATCCTAAATCCATGCCCAAATTGTCATCTTGATCTTTGCTTGCTTCCAAAAGTATTGCTCCGCATATGGTCAAGAGTTAATGAAAGGATGTTTGAGAAATTCTCTTTGGCACCTATTTAATTCCATGTGAAGGGAGAAGCTCATTTCTGAGAAACCAGCACACGTTCACCAGTGAGTGGCTTAGAGACAGAAGCACACTGAAGACAAGCAAACAAAACAGTTGTAGACACACACACAGCTCCGCAGAGTAGGACAGATGGGCATAGTAAATTTCCTGTCACTCCATCCCTCCACCCATAATATTTTCTCCCTTCCTCACTCATGCTCTCCTTCATCCAAGCTACTAAGAAGCTTTTGTGTTGGGCTCTGTCTCACACACAGTATAGAACCACATGCATCACATGTCTCTTGCAGCCCAGTCCTCAAACCCAAAATCTAAGAATGAGATACTGCACCACTAAGCCAGGATATGGTAGGATAACAAAAAGCAATTTGGCACAGCAGTATTTGTCACCTTTAAATAGTTGTGACTGTCACGACCCAACGCATACCTTAGTTCCAACAGTACCAAAATCCCAGGCCTGGATCTTTGTCCAACATTTGCCTGAGTAGGAAGAGCACTCAATCCCAATTTCCTCTCTTTGCTCTACCTGATATAATACCTTATAGTAAAAAGCGCCATAGGCTGACAAACATTTATGGATTAACAAGTCTGTCATCATATTATTAGGGGATCCAATAATGACAGGATTTAATGAATAATGATTAAATTACCATCTGCTGAGCACTTATAATGTACTTGACCACAACCTTATGAAGTAAGTAGTATCCCCATATAACAAGTGAGGGAATTTGAAGTTTTCAGAAATTGAGTAACTTACCGAGGAAGCAGCAAAGATAAAAACCCCACGTACATCTTAAGTACAAAGCCTCTCAACCACTACAATAATATAATGTTTCAGTTGTCAAAAAACACTGCGAACTCCCTGTGTGGGTAAAGAATCATTTTCCTTCTCTGGGGCTAATGTAAGGATTAAATGGGATTAAAGATGTTAACGCACCTAGAAAAGTAAGATACTGTAACATATAAGGTATAATTTAGTATGTTAAGATCATGTGCAAATAAAAGCCCTTGGTACTATACAAATGGCAACTATACATGTAAAAAATGTTCACCCTTGTAACTAAAGTTAGCCCAGGTCATTCAATGTACAGTTCTCATTCATCAAATTAGAAAATACTTTTTAAAGTTTAACCCTCAGTGTTGGCAATGATGTTGTGAAACTACTACCTTGCTGGTGGGAGCTTGAGACATTTCATTTTATTTTATTTTTAATATTTTATTTATTCATGAGAGACACAAAGAGAGAGGCTGAGACACAGGCAGAGGGAGAAGCAGGCTCCATGCAGGGAGCCCGACATGGGACTCGATCCCAGGTCTCCAGGATCACAACCTGAGCTGAAAGTGGTGCTAAACCACTGAGCCACTCAGGCGCCCTGGCTTGAGACATTTTAAAAAATCGACATAATTTCTTGTAAGGAAAAATAAATTAGGACAAAATTTTAAGTATAAAAATAGTTGAGAGCATAGATTCTGAAGCCAGATTGCTTGGATTTTAATCCCACTTCCACTACTTACTGGCAGTGTGAGCTTGGGAAAGTCTCTGTCTCCTGGTGTCCAAATTGGGGGTAATAATAGTGCCTATTTCACTGGGTTGTTATGAGAATTAAATGAATTATTATATGTAAAGTACTTAACCCAGTGCCCGGCACAAAGAAAGCACTATATATAAGTGGATCTATTATTTTTATTATCTTTGCATTATTTATAATAACAAACAGTTGGAATCAATGTATCTGACCATAGAAAAACAGCTAAGAATACCATGATACACACATAAAATGAATATTACAAAGTCATTAAAAACGAGGCTTTAAAAGACTATTTAATCACATAGAAAGTAAAAAGCAGGAAACTGTATATATCTCCCCATACCACTCATGTTTGTTTAAAAAAAAACACTGTACAAATAAGGATGTGGAGAAAACAAGGGGTGGGAATTACAGCAAAATAGCGGCAAGGAATATATCTGGGTGATGGGGTAGGATTGGGGGTTTCTCCCCTTGGTTTCTGGACTTTGCAAACCTAGGGCAATGCTTCTAACCCTCTAACATCTTTGCCCCTTTTTAAATTTTATTTTTTTATTGGAGTTCAACTTGCCAACATATAGCATATCACCCAGTGCTCATCCCGTCAAGTGCCCCCCTCAGTGCCGGTCACCCAGTCACCCCATCCCTCCCCCTCGCCCACCTCCCTCTCCACCACCCCTTGGTCGTTTCCCAGAGTTAGGAGTCTCTCAGGTATCTTTGCCCCTTGACCTCAGCCAGTTCCCAGCATCTGACAGACAGCGGGCACTCAGGCTGCCTGGAAGAGTGAATGAAAGAATGGACCCTCCGGAGGAAGGGCACGGAACGGTCCTGTAAATGGGAACCGGATCGCATGCAGCCCAGCCTGATGACCCACGGTAACAGGTGTTTTCCATCTCCAGTATCTGTGATTCATTCTGCACAGCTGCCCGCCCACAGAGGTGTCCGCGGCTCCCAGAAGACAACGCCCCACACCCTCCTGTGCACGGTGTCCCGGACGCCTGGGCGGCCGCACGCGGAGACACACCTGGGCGGCGACAACCTGGGGGAGCCTCTGCCCCCTTACACGTATTGATGCCGACCGCCGCGAGCAAGCGGCTAGGGCTTGTGCCTACGCCCCTTGCTCCCGGCCGCACCTTTCTTTCTAGTTTTCAGTCTATCGGGGGTGAGTCTGCATGCGTCTGCTCGCTGGTGGACCCCCTCGCTACACGCGCACACACGCACACACACACACACACACACACACACCCTTCCCCCCTGCGTCTCTTTCAGACTAGGCGCGTCTCCGAGGGTTGGGTTGAATGGGCAAGAACCGGGCCGTCTTTGTCATTAATCCTCCCCTCCTTCGGGCGAGCCCAGCTCCTTCCGGGTCAGCGACAGTCGCCGCCACCCCGGTCGGGCCCGCGGTCCCCCATCCCGCTGGCCCCGCGCGCGCGGACCAGGTCGCCACCGCCCGCAGGTTGCCGGAGGGGAGGAGGGCGAGAAGGGCGGGCGGCGCGCGACAGGGGGAGGGAGGGAGGGAGAGAGGGAGGGAGGGAGGGGACGGCAATCCGAGGAGGGGGAGGAGGAGGGGGGAGGAGGAGGGGGAGGAGGGAGAGGAGGAGGAGGGGTGGGGAGGAGGAGGAGGCTTGGTGAAGGAGGAGGAGAAGGGGAGGAGGGGGAAGAGGCGAAGGAGGAGGAGGAGGGGTGGGGGAGGAGGGGGAGGGGGAGGGGGAGGAGGGAGCAGCCTCCCGCAGCCGGCGCGGAGAATGGGAGTGCGGGGCGCCAGATCGCCGCGGGGTGTCAGGGCCGGGGCCGGCGCCCGCCGCTTTTAAACCCGGGAGGGCGCGGCGGCTGCGGCGGGCGGATCGCGGCGCTCGCGGGGCGCCGGGCGGCGGCCGGATGGAGAGGAAGGGCTCGGCGGCCGCGGCCAAGGGGAACCCGAGCCCGCCCGCGCCCGGCGAGGCGCAGCGGCCGCCGATGTGCGCCCCGGGCGGCGGCGGCGGCGGCGGCGGCGGCGGCGGCGGCGGGGTCCCGGCGCGCGGCCAGGCTGGGGCGGCGGCCGAGCCCGCCGAGTTCATCCGGCGGGCGCACGAGTTCAAGAGCCAAGGGGCGCAGTGCTACAAGGACAAGAAATTCCGCGAAGCCATCGGCAAATACCACCGGGCGTTGCTGGAGCTGAAGGGGCTGCTGCCGGCGCCCGGCGAGCAGGAGCGGGACTCGCCCGCGGCCCCCCCGCCCGGCCGCCTCTCGGAGGAGCAGAGCAAGACGGTGGAAGCCATCGAGATCGACTGCTACAACAGCCTGGCAGGTGAGCCGCGCCGCGCCGGGCCCCGGCCCCCGCCCCGGCCCCCGCCCCGGCCCCGGCCCCCCCCCCCCGCCCCGGCCCCGGCCCCCGCCCCCCCGCCCCGAGCTGCTCCGGGAAGGAGGCCCGGGAGGGGGGCGCTTCGGAAAAAGTGACTTTGGCGGTGATAGCTCCCCAAACTCGGTTGTCATCCCGTTGTCCCTTCCCCCTCATCCGGCGTAAATCTCACCTAAAAATAACTGGACAGACAGAAGGAGCCCCAGCTGGCCTGGTGGCGTCTGCCGCTGCTCCTGCTCGCCGGTGAGCCTGGGTCCACATGCGGGACCCCCACCCACCGCGTGCCAGCGGCCGCTCTCCTCCGGGATCACTGGCACCAGAGCTCGCCCTCACCTTGCCCCCAGCTGACCGCATCCCAGCGGGTACGCTCCTCCCTTCCCCACGTTCCTTCGGCCTCGGTGGCAAAGGGCAGTTTGCTGCGATGCCTTCAGCATCTTGAGCAAGATGGATTCCAGAACGCCACTTTCTTGTCTCTGAGCTTTGCTGGGGCCCCCGGTTGCCAGGTGAAGAGCGATCTCAAAGGGAACCTAGTTGGTTGGGCTTGAGCTGCGGGCAACATCCGCGCTCGCTCGCTCGGTGAAGCCCTGGTCCTCTCCCCAGCTGGCTGCCGGGCCTGCGGAGGAAGGGGACCCAAGGTGGGGATGAGAAAGTGAGGTGTACATTCCAGAGTTCACTTCGGGGATTTAGGTTAAAGTCAAGCATTTTTTTTAAGAATTTACTTTGGCACAGGAAATGTAAAGTGTCTTTAAAAAAAAAAAAATCAAAAAACAAACAGGAAGAGCTTGGTTCTTTCCAGGGCCTTCCTGTGAGAAGGTGGGAGATGTTGGCAGGTGCAGTGGCCTTAGATTTGAAAGGCATTCTGTACTCTTCTCTCACCTCGTTTGGTGGGATTTGGGGGCATGCTCCAGCTCCTCTGGCCCAATAAAAGGCCATTACTCCTAGTGTCCCTAACCCTTGAAGTTGCCTAAACTAGCTCTGGACAGTTGGAGCGGAGTAGCTTCAGGAGAGTGACTGGGTGTGGCCGGGGATGGTGAATGTGTTTTGGGCACAGGAAGTTGGGGGATGAAAAAAAAAATATCAGTAATTCTGCTCTGTTACCTTTGAGGTTTTTAGTGCCAGCCTGCCTCTCTGTTCCCATAATGCCATGCCCAGTATCATCTTTAATTGGGCAAAACCCATCCACTTTATCAATTGTAGTTTACAAATGTAAGGGATTAATAGACTAGTAGTAGTAGTTGTAAAAATGGTGGTGCCGATAGCAGTGCTAGTAATAACGGCAGTAGATAAAGTAGTAGTATAGCAAAGGGGGACTATCTCAATCCATCATAATGTACAGCTTGATTCTCCTTATTTCCTGTAAGCCTCTGGCAACTTGCTTCTGCCTGATGAATAGTTAAAGGGGAGAGTGGCCATGGGTGGAGGAAGAGGCACTCTGGATCACTAATGCGGTGATTTCAGAGTGGTAACGGAGTCTTATATTTAGTACTGTCCATGGGCATTCTAGGGTTGCTCTTCACCCCAGGCTTTTGGCTGCTGGCCTGTGGCTAGCACTGCCTATCTCCTACCCGAGGAGTGGTTACATTTCCATGGTGAAACCAAAGATGTGTCCTTGGTCAGGCAAGCCCAGTCAGGGTGGGGCTAGGATCCAGCCAACTCCTCCACCTCCACTCCCACCCCAGAGGCACTTCGGAAAACTTCGGTGGGGAGAGAATGGAGAGTAGTAGTACATTTCCCCTCTGCTATCTTCTCCAGCACTCTCCCCTTCTTCGTATTAATAATTTGTTGTGAGCATGGTGCTAGGCACTCTACATACAATGCACTTTTTCGTCTTTAAAACAACTGGCTAAAAGATGGCAAAGAAAAAAAACCCAAAAAACCCAAGGTTCCAGAGCCTTTCAATTCCAAAATCAAGGTTCTTGCACATCACACTTTGAGCACAAAGTCACTGTCTCTAGGCCTCTCTCTCCCTGAATCCAGTCTCAAGCGGGCTCTAAAGCTCTACACTTGGAAAATTCTGTTTGGAGCTCTGAGCCCTGGTAACCAGGAGAAAGAAATACATTACCTTAGTTCAAAACTCTGATAGGGCTCTTTCTCAATATTTTCAAGTTTCAATGAAAGAGAAAAGAAGAGTAATTACAAGCTGAGCTGTCGTGTCAAAGCCAAAATCTGTATCCTGTATGCAAAATTCAATTGGGAGAAGGGATCCTGGAAGTCACCTGGAGAGGAAGTAGAAGCTTGATGTTGGTTTCCTTTGGGATAATGTAGAAAATCTTTACTACTGTCTCAGAAATCCTAGCTAATAGAAATAATATCCTTTCTTGTTGGATTACAAAAGTAATACATGCCTTTAAAATGTATTTTCTTTCAGAAAATATCAAAAAGTTTAAGGAAGAAATGCAAAATTACTTTTTTTTTTTTTGCAAAATTACTCTTAATCCCACTAAAGATGTATTTCCTCCTTGTATTTTTTTTGTGCATAAATGTAAACTGTTCACAAAGCAAGGACCTCTTGTATCCTACTTTTATTCCCACTTACCATTATATCCGAAGCATTTTTACATCCTATTAAAATATTTTAGTGAAGATTATTTGAAATGGCGACACAAAATTTTTTAAGTGTGTGTTTATGATTATCGTTTGATAGAAAGGGAAGAAAAACTATTATTGTTGTCAGAGCCAGAACAGTGCAGTGTAGTCCCTAAGATACCCTGTTCCCCTGGTGCCTGCTGATAGGAAGGAGACAGCAGCTGCACATTCTTTCTGGCAGAAAGGCAACTGACCCTTCCATCCCGGCTGCAGTGCCAGCTGAGCAGCCCAGCCAGCTCCTGGTGGAAGCAATCTGAAGACGTTTGTGCTCCCAGAGATCTGTCCTTCTGCGCAGCTGTCCATAGAGAGAGATGTTTGGGGTTTGGAAGGAACTTGGACTAGTTCAGAAGGAGCCAGAGGATTAGGCTATGCTACTAAGGCCATCTCAGCACCAAACAAAAGGCTGTTGTGAGGCTTCTGGAGAAAACCTAGGTCTGGTACTCTTCACCGAAGGCTCCAAATGAATAACAAGGGGGCAGCTAGAATGTGCATCATGCCGAAAGACGTTAGTCTAAAAATCCATTTGGATGACTTGAGAGGCTCACATGAAGGGTGTGCAGGCAGTTGTCAAAGTGCCCATGGTTGTGGTCTGTTCTGGCTTGGAGTTCCTCCTGATTAGGAGGGATCTGGCCAGTACTGCAAGACCCCTAGACTTGATTTTACCGTCTCATTCTTTAAGGAATTAAGACAAGCAAACAAACAAACAAAAGATGTGAGGTATTCTATTCTTTCAGAATTTCATATGACTTTGATAGTGATTGTAAAGATATTCTGACCTGCCTGGGGCAATGTAGGACTCTAATCCCTACCAAAGCTGCAAAGGAAACTTGTATTGCCCTGTTGATAGACTGTTGTTGACCTTGAACAAGACACAGGACTCCCCTGAGGCCCTGGAATGTTTCATGCAGAATCTCTTGAAAGGCAGAGCCTTTTGCTCCACATGGTTTCTATGGGGCTGTGGTAGTCCCAGCTGGTTGTGATCAAAAGGTTGCAACATGTAATGACTTTGTTGGTATTTTCAAATGACAGTCAAGACTCAAATGCCAGGAGTGAAGATAAGTGCCAAGAGGCCGTGGCATTGGATCTGAAGGCTAGATGAGAGTCAGCTTGTGCCTCTATTCTTGGCATACCCTGTGACTTTGGTCAAGACCCTACCACGTCACTTACCCATTTTCCCATCCATTTAGAGCTGTGTTTAAGAGATTTTTGTTGTTGTTGTTTATGTTACCAAAGGGGCAGATAATATCCACTGATTTTATTTGAAGCCCCAGGACAGAGGTATGACAAGGCCTAGAGAGGACACACTGGGAAAAAGCCTGGAATGGACATGTGTTAAAGCCATGGGACCAGGGCTGGCTATATGATTTGTGGGGCCTGGTGGAAAATGAAAATGTGGAGCTCCTTATTCAAAAAGTGGGGGTGGAGGTGGAATATCATTAAAGGTGTTAGAAGATAAAGCTTTTTTCCTTTCATGATTTCTCTCTCTCTTGATTTGACATGGTGCTTTTATTTGCTATTTAATGTCATTACAAGAAAATTAAAAATTTAAATTATTGGCAAGAATTTTACTGTACATCCTCATGTTGCACGATGCTAATTTTAAATGGAAATGTGAAAGTACTTACCTTGTATGTGAAATCACGTAAATTACACAATTCACATTTTGTAGCTTATACAGGCATATGTAGTTTACTCTTACTAAAACAGTGAAAATGCTGACAAAACAAACTCAACTATTTTTATTTCATTTCCTTATATGCATTCTGTCTGCGTGCACTTTCCACCAAGTTTGGCTTTTTAGTGAGGAAGGGAAGGAAAAGAAACTATTCCCTACTTTTACCCTACTCTTTCCTTCCATGTCATCATTTTCAGCATAAGTGGTTGGCTAGTACAGCATGGTAACATAAGTAAGAAAGGATATGATGGGGCTCTAGGTCATTCATGCTTCTTTTTGCTTTCCTTCTGTATTTGAAGCAATTTCTAGGTTGAATGGGAAGCCTGCCTCTTGGGGCTGTCAGCATGTCTGCCTACGTAGTTATAGACCTGACGATCTTATCTTATCCTCAAGCTGGGTCTTGCTGAATTCTCACGCATTGTGGGTCCACAAAATTTTGTGCTCATGGAGCATCATGAATGCTGTATGCAAGAGGGGCTGCAAAGAAAGGTTGTGCCTGTCTCCTCTGCTCATGTTCATGTTCCATTGTTCCATTGAACTTCACTTACAAAACACTATTCCAAAGATAAAAATTGTTAGGAATTTCAAGGGAGCAACAACAGAGCATTAAACCAAATACAGGACCCTTCTGACTACATATGTCACCCACTCTTGAAGTCACCCTCAATGGGGTACCAGAAGATGACTGTGTAGATACATCTAAGGTGGACAAAATTAGATATAGACTCTGAGGCAGGTTCTAAAACAAAGGGTACTTAACAGAAATGGATGTGGAACCAGAGAACCAAGCATAAAGATCAATAAATTACAAATCCAAGAGCTCAGTGGTAAAAAGGACATGAATACCTAGAGACAACTGGTAACCCAGTAGCCAGAAGATAAGTTTGGAGAGTAAGACTTGATCAAAGGAAAGGGAAAGAAGAGAGGCTTCATGCTGAGATGCTCAGCCAAGAGCTTGCCATCTGGGTGAGAGAGCTTGACTGGCCAAGCCGTTGTTGCTTTGAGGCTGTTCCTTGGGCAGCACCTTTGCCAATTAATCTCTGCCTGTAAATGTGGCTTCTAAGATCATTTTCCAAGAAATGATGTGAGAATTGAAACTTGTAGGGTGCTTTCAAGGAAAGAACATTCTGAATGTAGACTTTGGGCTGAGTTTCTAAAGTAGATTCTGAAGGTCCTTCATCTACCTGCAAGGGAAATGAGTTGGGTGGCTCTTAGCCAGAAACTCTTTAGGATGCTTTACAGTCAGAGTCCCTACAGCCAAAATACATGGGAGTGTCAAAGGCCAGGGGACTCAGCTGCAGTGAGGACAGGAAGGCCAAGATCTGGAACAGTTAAAGGCTGGTCCCAGAGCTTTGCAAGTTGGGAGTGACCTCCAGATGGGACATTCTCTTCTTACAGCTCTTCTCTTTTACCACCAGATTATGCCTACTCCAGATAGCTAAGATCAAAACCAAATGTTTCAACCAACCAGTCATCAAGTTCCTAATTCCCAAGTGACTTTAGGAAGTCAGATATTCATGTTGGAGACAGTTTTCCATTTTCACCAAGATAATTAGTCCTGCCCCAACCACATAGCAAAAACCTCTAGCACTGACCATGGTATCAGACATAAAATAACCAAATATAAAGCTATCGAAGATTAAAGGAGTTTAGCCATCCTGGTGGTATTCATGTGGCCTCAAAATCATTCATTAGCAATGTAAAACTCATTATATTTCTTTTGTACATATATATTTTCATATCAGCAGTAAAATGATGCCATATCTAGTAGGACCCAAACCAACAGTTCCTAGATATTTTTGAAAAGAAAGCAGGATATGTAGTGCCAAAGAAGGTTGACTTTAACTAGAAGAATCTCAGATTGAAATGTATCCAAGCAGATCTTCCCTTTCCATTCTGCCAAAAGGACTTTAAAAGAGCATTCAAATTATAGACAAGGTTTACATGGAGGAAGCTCAAGGGACAAATGCTTCCCTCCCATCATGTTTCTGTGTGTAAAGAACAAAAGTGAGAAGTGGTGCTAACTAGCTGTCTCAAGACAAGATTTATGTAAAATCAGAATTGCAATTTCAGACTTGATGTGACCCCAAACCTTACACAGGTGTGTGAATTTTCTTGTTAACATTACCAGCTTGTCATCTAGCATAAGCTTAGGCATGTCCAACAATAGAGGTACTCATCACCACCTAAAGTGACCCATTTAACAGCCACCACCACAAAACAACTATAATAATAATGATCATAGTAGCAGTAATGGCAGTAAAGTCTACCATGACAAACCCAGTTCCTAGCACCCATTCAATGTTTCATGAATGTGTTAGAAATGAATGAAAATGCTTATTCCAACAGCTGTCTCATATTAAGAATCCAGTAAATTCTATCATTCCATGAATATTAATTATGCATTTAATAAGTGGTAGACCCTGGGCATGAAGCCTGACTATGAAGGACAAGGTCACTGCCTTTAATGAATATATATACACATGCATACACATATACTACATATATGTATATAAGCATATAAACAATCTATATAAATTATATATAATTTATAATTTAAATTATATTATATATATTTAATTTATAATATATTATAAATATATATACTTAATATATATAACTTCATTTGATCTCACCTTGTGAGACAGAAAACTCAAACTTGGAACAGTTAAGTCACTCACCCATGGTCACAAAGCAGTATGTGGCAAGCTGGGATTTCTCATCTGCCACTCTATAATTCCAAAGCCTGTCATCTTAACCAGTCACCTCGCGACCTCCACTTTTAGGAGTTTCTTCCTTAAAATACTAAAATTTGCCGCCCTGAAATTTTCATTGATCCATCTATATGGATCAATCTTTTTTTTTTTTAAGATTATATTTATTTATTTATTTACTTACTTACTTACTTACTTATTTGTTTATTTATTTGAGAGAGAGAGCACACATGTGCGGCGGTGGGGCAGGGAGGAGGTGCAGGGCAGAGAAGGAGGGAGAGGGACAAGCAGACTCTGCACTGAGCCAGAAGCCTGACGTAGGGCTCCATTCCATCTCACAACCCTGAGATCATGACCTGAGCTGAAATCAAAGGCCACTCAGGTATACCCTTTGCGGCAGCATAGACTACATCTCATCTCACAGACCTCATCTCATCAGCCTTGTAACAAGGACAAGCCTTGGCATTTCTAGGGCAACTCGCTTGCAGATCCTCCCATCTTATATTCTGCAGGTCCTTTTACTGTGATTGTGCCTTGTATGATTAGGAGTCCCATTCCATGACCATCCTGGGTGGGTAAGAGGAAAGTGTCCTGCATTCTGTAACCAGGTCAGAATTTCCCTTTTGTCACTAGGAAGGTGACCTGAATTTGTATGGACAGAGAGGTGTGAGTAGCTGGTGAGTCACAATTTCCAGTGAGCCTAAGAGGCTTCAGTAGCTCCACCCTACTTCCTCCTCTTTTCTGTCCCCCTTGCTTCAGCTCATGCAAATTCCAGTTAAGAGGTCCTGAGAAATTTGAGTGGAAGTGTTGAGAGTGAGAATTCACTTCAGCCACTACTGTCTCAATCATCGCAGGCTCAATGATGAGAAATGACCCACTAGATGATAAAATCTAGAATACCCCAAATACATTACCCTAGACCTAGTCCGTTTTAATGTCATAAGAGTGATATACCATCATTTAAAAATATTATTCAGTTTTAGTGCCAAGTGAAGTTGGACACATATTATTCTGTGTGGTGTGGAACATTTGCTCTCCTAACATCCTGGAAAGTAATATTTACTTTTTAGTTTGTGTTTTTATGACTGGCTGATACTAGGTTCTGGCTTTGTGGGCAAAGACTTCATCTCTCAAGAATCAAAAACAAAGAATGTCCAAAGCCAGTGCTAAAGAGACCAGCTGGCCCTGTGTGTATTGGAACATTAATTGAGGTAGACTTATATGACAGCTGGTGGCTCATTCACCATACGTGAACTTAATCTGTTCACAAGATCCCTGACCTTGGTTTTCTTCTCTTATTAAATGGGTATAATCATGCTAGCTTGACTCACAGGATAAAGGCAAGGAACAAGAAGATAATGTATGTGAATGTATTTCCTAAACTATAAAGTATTAGAAGTGTAAATTAGCATTGTAAATGGATAGGGATATGTAGGAGGGAAAAAAATAGAAAGAAAGTGGGACCTACCCAATGAAGGAAAATGCTCATCTCCAACTTTAACAATTTTAAGATAACAGGGATACTTGAATAGAATCCATGAGGAAAACTCTCTTGATGCCCGGTTTCTGTATTAAATATCTATCCACACTGACTCTCCCATATTGTTTCAAGCACACATATACTAAAACAGTCCCCCAAATGCTGGTTGCTTCATAGTTCACACACACAAAAACACTTGCTTTAAAAAAAAATCATCTAATGATAGAGAATGGGAAGGGTGTTTTCTCAAGGCTGAGATTTCCTTGCTTCTCTTCTGACATCCCTACCTTTGAGAACACAATGAAAGCATGACTTGGTGAACAAGGAGTTGGATTCCAAGTTCTCTACATGCTGGTTCCTTGGCTCAAGGAGTCTTCTCTTCTGCAGTTTTCTTACTTACAAAGACCATGGTTGGATTTCAAGGTCTCCAAGGTCTTTTCCAGCTCTTAAGAAAGATTGTCTTCATGCCATTCTTTCTGAACTGTGTGGCCTTTATACAGAATGGGGTAGTTCTGTGGAGCAAATACAGACCAGTCTCCAGAAGCTGTTACTACATAAAAAGGTAGAATGCAGAACAGTGTTTTATATGATTCCCTGTGTAAGAAAAGATAAACTGGCATAAATGTATAGGTGTCAAGAAGATTATCTGAAATCATTCCAGTGAAGCTGTTGTTTTGTTTTATTTTTAAGATTTTACTTATTTATTTCAGAGAGAGGGTGAGTGAGAGAGAGCATGAGCAGGGGGAGGAGCAGACTCTTCACTGAGCATGGAGCGTGATGTGGGGCTCGATCCCAGGACTCCAACATCATGACCTGAGCAGAAGGCAGACGCTTAACTGACTGATTGAGCCACCCAGGTGCCCCTGGAGTGAAGCTGTTAACCTCACTTGAAAAGGGGACTGGGGGCAGCCCCGGTGGCTCAGTGGTTTAGCATCCCCTACAGCTCAGGGCGTGATCCTAGAGACCTGGGATCGAGTCCCACGTCAGGCTTCCTGCATGGAGCCTGCTTCTCCCTCTGCCTGTGTCTCTGCCTCTCTCTCTCTTATCTGTGTATTCTCATGAATAAATAAATAAATCTTAAAAAAGAAAGAAAGAAAAGGGGACTGGACAGAGGAGTTGGAGAGACTTTAACTTTTTCTTTGTTTTAGTTATTAAGACTTCATTGTTTTTAGGGCAGTTTTCACAGCAAAATGGAGGGGAAAGTATAGAGATTTCTCATACAGCCCTGCCTGCACACCTGCACAGTTTCGCCCATTATCAGCATCCCCTACCAGAGTGGGACATTTGTTACAAACGATGAACCTATGTTGACACTTGTAATCACCCAAAGTCCACAGTTTATATTAGAGTCCACTGATGGTGTTGTGTATTCTATGGCTTTAGACAAATATGTAATGACAGGTATCTGTCATTAGGGTATCATGCAGAATGTTTTCACTGCCCTAAACATCGTCTATTCTTTGCCTGTTCATCTCTTACACCCTACCCCACAACCCTCGCAACCCCTCGTCTTTTGCTGCCTCCATAATTTTGCCTTTTCCAGAATGTCACAGAGTTGGAATCATACAGTATGTGGCCTTTTCAGATTGGCTTCTTTCACTTAGCAATACGCACTTAAAGTTCCTCCATGTCTTTTTTAACTTTTTATTTTAAATCTTTCTATACTATTGGACTTTCCTAACTATAGGCATGATTGCTTTTATTTAAAAAAAATGATGACAGGGTTATCTGTTAGAGAAATCATGGGTCGTTTTGCTTTCTTCTTTTTATTTTCCTGAAGAAAACCCACCTTATAAACATAATGTTTAGTGCCATTCTGCATATTATCTATGTCTTGTCTAGCCTTGTCAGACAGTAACACCAAAGATGTCAAGCAAAATAATCCCAAGCCCCCAAACTTCTCTTAATATTCAACAGTAGGATTCATCCCCCTTTCTGCAGTGCCTACCGCCCCTATCCACACACAGAACTAGATCCTGACAGTGTGGAACCCCCAGTAGAAGGATGCCTGTCCCTCTGGACTCAGCATGTTGGTGACTGTTTGAATCTGCCGGTGAGGTAGGAAAGAGAGTTCAGTTAGAGCTTGTGATGTAAATTGATCCTGAACATGAGTAATGTGCCTCTGGTGTTGAGGAACAGCATGTGTACCTAGTGTCCAAGATTCTGATTGGCACCTGAATTTCAGAAATCCTGACCATTGGTACCTCAGACACAGCAGCCCCAACATTGGAAGGGAACTCACTTATTCACTGAATTTTTACTGTACACTTGCCATGGCTCCTTACAGCCCAAATCTAAGCCTTCGCTATGGCATGGGGGTAGTGGGAACTGGGGTTCTAGTCCAGAGTCTACCGCTAACTTGTTCTGTTGAGTTTGGACGAGTCATATCACTCTGAGCTTCAGTTTCCCCAAACGTAAACAGCGGGGTTGGGTCAGTGCCCTCTCAGTGTCCTTTCACGAGTACTGAACCGTCTAGGATTTTGAAGGCCGTCTAGCTACCCGCCTCCCCCAGCCTCTCTTTCTGGGAGCAGCCAGATTAGGAAAGAGACAAGAAACAAGCTCTCTTTTATTCTAGTTTACTGGTATGTGCTGACAAATAATCATAAAACATCCCAACTAAGATTTCCA
Source organism: Canis lupus baileyi (assembly GCF_048164855.1). Classification (NCBI taxonomy): domain Eukaryota; kingdom Metazoa; phylum Chordata; class Mammalia; order Carnivora; family Canidae; genus Canis; species Canis lupus. Next base: position 45,852,835 of record NC_132846.1, read on the forward strand.
AGGCAACCCTTGCAAATGTGGGGTAAACCAAAATAAAGCACCTCACAGCCTTCCAGGATGATAGAATCCAAAAGAGGGTCTCTGAAAAAAACCAGGGTAAGGAGTGAAGCCTATTTCAAATGATATCTGGGCTCTGGAATCTAAAACAATGTCACCAAATATTACCTATTACTGCTAGATCTTTCCAGATTATTCCAAAATTCAGACTTGGATTCTGAGCAGGCAGTCATTCACCATCAGAAACCTAGCAATGCTGGTCATACTAGGTTAGGAAGTCCTGGTGGCAAGAAAAATAAAAAGTTTTAAGAAACAGACTGTCAGGGCACTTGAGGAGCTCAGTGGGTTGAGCATCCCACTCTTGGTTTTGGCTCAGGGTCGAGAGATCGAGCCCCGAGTTAGGCTCTGTGCTCAGTGTGGAGTCTGCTTGAAGATTCTCTCTCCCTCTGCCCCACCCCCACTCTCTCTCTCTCTAAAAATAAATAAATCTTAAAAAAAAAAAAAGAGAGAGAGAAAGAGAGAAAGATGCAACAGGTGGCTAAGTTGTAGTGTCTCAGATAGTTGCCACTCTTGCCGCAAAGCTAAAGATCCCTCAGGAGTCTGGGCCAGATCCAAGCATTTTGGAATTTGATTCTGGGCCTATTGCTCACTCTGAGTCAGAACTGAGCTCATTGCTCGAATGGGCCTCCACCCTCAGGCTGTGGAGGCCATCGGGTCATTGGGAACATGTGTGGACTCTTCCCTGACACCTATGTAGGGAGAAGGGCTTGCCACCTGTGTTTGCCATTGAGTATGGGAGGGAGGGAAGAGAACACGGAGGAACAGACAGGCAGAAAACCTGCAGGGCAATGTGGCCTAATGGGAGAGAAATTTACTTAGCATAAACAGAACTAGGTTTGAGTCCTGACTTCCTATTGACCCTATCATTAACCTTGGACAGGTCCCGACCTCTCTGAGCTTGTTCCCATTATAGGATAAGAGCAATAATATGCACCACACAGGATTGTGACGGTGATTGACATGAAGCGATACATGCACACATGCCTAGCACAGGGCCTGGTACACAACAGACACTTAATAAGTGATGGCTTATGTGAATCTAACTCCCACTCCAGGGGGCACTAAGACAGGAAAGCATGTGAGACGGTAGGAAAAAAAGGACTCCACAAAGGAGGTTATTCTGGAATCTGGGAAGCAAGGGAGGAAACAGAAGAGGACAAAAGAGAGGTCAGTGGCTCCAGGCAGGGGAGGTGAGAAGGTGTAAACTAACAGCCTTCTGTGTGGGTGTTGCCTACCTGGTATGTTCCTGGGCCCAGGAGGCTGAGTGAACCGGTAACCCATCCGGCTTCCTTTGAAGCGCAGCAGAACTCCAGCACAACCACGGGCCCTTGGGCCATGGAGTCTGTGCCTACTTCCAGCTTCTTAGAATACAAGTTGGTCCAGGAGATGTTTAGAAACTGCTAGGTTCTAGGCAGACATATCTCTGGCCTGAGATTGTGCAAGCGAATAAGCCTCAATTAGAGTCTATTCTCTGCCACTTTCCATCCTCTGCCTCAGGATCCTCTGGCCCTCTATTTGAACCAATTGAGTAGCTGAAGAACCCGGGGTCTCTCACAAGCAAGACCAGTTCAGAATCTGAGAGCTGAGTACAGGATTTGCCAGAAGAGAAGATATGTGTGGTGATCAGTTGAGTTCCTTCAGGAGCTTAATGAGCAAGAAAGCTTACTGGTGGGGAGGGGAAATGGAGGAAAGCAAGGCCTCTCTGAGAGGGAGATATCTGTGGCAGCCTCACGCTTGCTTTGTCTGCCCTGTTGTGTCACATGCCGGGGCCAGCTTCCTGAGCTTCTGCCCTGGTGTCGGATGAGGAAAGCCCTTGGCTTGCTCAGGCATCCAAGAGTGAAAGCACTAGAAGGTATGTCCTTTGGCCCCTCCTTGTGATCCTGCTCTTGGAGGTGCACCTCTGCCGTGATGTCCGTGATGTCCGGAGCCCTCTTATGTCCCCAGGTCTTCCCAAGGCAGGGCCTCAGGGAACAGGCGGTGCTTTCTGCTCAGGAAACCCTTCAGCCTTTTCTGCATCTCTTCAGAGTTCCACCCTTGCTCTCTTTGAAGACATAATGGCGGGGGGGGGGGGGGGGGGGGGGGGGGAGGATTAACATTGTTTTCTTATTACAAAAATAAGACATTGTAATTGTAGGAGATATTGCAAAGAAATTCAAAGAAGAAAGTAAAACTCACTTGTCATCCAGCCAACTCTTTCCTGTTTGGGTTTATTTCCTTCCAGTCTTTCTTCTGTGTCCATATAAACATGTATCAGCTAGCTCCCTTTGAGGTCTACCTTTTTCCAGTTTATTTAGGAAACAAGGAGTTTGTGACATATGTATTGGGGCCACTGCCAGGAATCCCTAGTCTCCTTCCCCCATCCTTCAGGATGCCATTCACTCTCCCTGAGTGTCAGCTGAGGGGCAGATCTGCTTCCTTCTGTTGCTTCTTCCCTTTCACATGCCATGGTACCACCACTTCAGGCTGCAGAGTTCCTGACGGTTACAAGATACAGAGGAGTTTACATCTCAAAAACTGAATATTCAGAATTCTTTTTCTTAAAACTCACCTGGCTGTTGGACTACCAGGAGTTTCTTAGTGACTGCTGAACATTTTTGGCAGGTTGCAACAACCTACCATGCTTCTCAGGCTCTTTTTTTTACCCCCTCTCTAGCTCTTCTCTGTTTCTTAGGATCTTCCACTCTCAAATGCGAGTCATTTCAAAAGCAGAGCAGTTTTTGCATCTTTTGCTACCTTATTTGCTTCTCACTGATCTCGATGTTTCACCTTACCCACTACAGCAGTTAATGAGGGTATTCTTAAAACAATAATA